>NC_064931.1:531106499-531731218 GCF_023897955.1 Schistocerca gregaria
CAGGCACACAGGGGGAGGAGTTTATTAGTGATTGGGAGCTCCAATGTTAGGCGGCTGATTGAGCCCCTTACGGAAATAGCGGAAAGGTCGGGGAAGAAGGCCAGTGTTCACTCTGTCTGCTTGCTGGGGGTGTCTCATCAGAGATGTGGAGGAGGCCCTGCCGGCGGGCGGCAATAGAGAGCACTGGGTGCACCCGACTGCAAATTGTTGCTCATGTCAGCACCAATGACGCCTGCCAGCTGGGTTCCGAGGTCATCCTCAGTTCATACAGGCGGTTGACGGAGTTGGTGAAGGTGGAAAGCCTCGCTCGCAGGGTGGAATCTGAGCTAATTATTTGTAGTATCGTTCCCAGAACTGATCGCGGTCCTCTGGTTTGGAGCCGAGTGGAAGGCTTAAACCAGAGGCTCAGACGATTATGCAGAGATATGCGGGTGGATAAATGTGGGGTCCCCCAGAATAGAGTCTAGTGCGCACTACATGCAGGACGCAGCTACAAGGGTAGCGGATTACACGTGGAGTGCACATGTGGGATTTTTAGGTTCGAGAATTCCCTACTTAGGTCCGACAAGACACCTCCTGAGACGCGACAAGGTAGCAGTAGGCAAAACGCAACAGGAAATGACAATATTAATGTGGTAATGGTAAACTGCAGGAGCATCTATAGAAAGGTCCCAGAACTGCTCTCATTAATAAACGGTCACAATGCCCACATAGTACTAGGGAAGGAAAGTTAGCTGAAACCAGTTGTAAACAGTAATGAAATACTAAACGCAGATTGGAATGTATACCGCAGATAGGCTGGACAGTGAAGGGGAGGCATGTTTATAGCGATAAAAAGTGCAATAACATCGAAGGAAATTGGCGGAGATCTGAAATGTGAAATAATTTGGGTGAAGGTCACGGTTAAAGCAGGCTCAAACATGGTAATTTAATGCCTCTATGGGCCCCCTGGCTCAGCAGCTGTTGTGGCATAGCACCTAAAGGAAAATTTGGAAAATATTTTGAGTAGATTTCCCACCCATGTCATGGTTTTGGGTGGAGATTTTAATTTACCAGATACAGACTTGGAGGCTCAAACATTTATAACAGGTGGCAGTAACAAAGAATCCAGTAATTTTTTTTTTAAGTGCATTATCTGAAAACTACCTTGAGCACTTAAACAGATAACTGACTCGTGGCGATAACATATTACCCCTTCTGGTGACAAACAGACCTGAACTATTTGAAACATTTAACGCAGAACAGGGAATCAGCATCATAAAGCAGATACAGCATCGGTGATTTCAGCCGTAAATAGAAATATAAAAAAAAAAGAAAGGTAGGGAGATTTTTCTGTTTAGCAGAAGTGACAAAAAGCAGATTTCAGAGTACTTGACGGCTCAACACAAAAGTTTTTTCTCAAGTACAGATAGTGTTGAGGATCAGTGAACAAAGTTCAAAACCATCATACAATATGCATTAGATTAGTATGTGCCCAGCAAGATCGTAAGAGATGGAAAAGACCCAACGTGGTACAACAACCGAGTTAGAAAACTGCTATGGATTAAAGGGAACTTCACAGCAAACATAAACATAGCCAAAGCCTTGCAGACGAACAAGCGAAATGAAGTGTGAGGAGGGCTATGCGAGTGCATTCAACGAATTCAAAGGTAAAGTTCTATGTACTGACTTGGCAGAAAATCCTAAGAAATTTTGGTCTTATGTCAAAGCGGTAGGTGGATCAAAACAAAGTGTCCAGACACTCTGTGACCAAAATTGTACTGAAACAGAGGATGACAGACCAAAGACCAAAATACTAAATGTCTTTTTCAAATGCTGTTTCACAGAGGAAGATTGCACTGTAATTCCTTCTTTAGATTGTCACACAGATGACAAAATGGTAGACATCGAAATAGATGAGAGAGTGATAGAGAAAGAATTAAAATCGCTCAAAAGAGGATTGGTTGCTGGACCTGATGGGATGCCAGTTTGATTTTACACAGAGTGCAGGAAGGAAATTGCACCCCTTATTGCAGCGGTGTACCGTATGTCTCTAGTAGAGCGTAGCATTCCGAAAAATTGGAAAAGGGCACAGGTCATTGCAGTTTTCAAGAAGGGACGTCGAACAGATGTGCAGAACTATAGACCTTTATCTCTAACGTGGATTAGATGTAGAATTTGGAATACATATTATGTGCGAGTATAATGACTTTTCTGAAGACTAGAAATCTACTCAGTAGGAATCAGCATGGGTTTTGAAAAAGATGATCCTGTGAAACCCAGCTCGTGCTATTCGTCCACGAGACTCAGAGGGCCACAGACACGGGTTCCCAGATAGATGCCATGTTTCTTGACTTCTGCAAGGCGTTTGATACAGTTCCCCACAGTCGTTTAATGAACAAAGTAAGAGCATATGGACTATCAGACCAATTGTGTGATTGGATTGAAGAGTTCCTTGATAACAGAATGCAGCACGTCATTCTCAATGGAGAGAAGTCTTCCGAAATAATAGTGATTTCAGGTGTGCCGCAAGAGAGTGTTGTAGGACTGTTGCTATTCACAGTATATATAATTGACCTTGTGAATAACATTGGAAGTTCACTGAGGCTTTTTGCGGATGATGCTGTAGTATATCGTGAGGTTGTAACCAGAAAATGGCAATTAAATCTCAATGTAGACAAGTGTAATGTGCTGTGAATACACAGAAAGAAAGATCCTTTATCATTTAGCTACAATAGAGCAGCAACTGGAAGCAGTTAATTCCATAAATTATCTGGGAGTGGGCATTAGGAGCGATTTAAAATGGAATGACCATATAAAATTAATCGTCGGTAAAGCAGATACCAGACTGAGATTCATTGGAAGAATCCCAAGGAAATGCAGTCCGGAAACAAAGGAAGTAGGTTACAGTACACGTGTTCACCCACTGTTTGAATACTGCTCAACAGTGTGGCATACGTACCAGATAGTGTTGATAGAAGATATATAGAAGATCCAACGGAGAGCAGCGCGCTTCATTACAGGATCATTTAGTAATCATGAAGGCATTACAGAGATGATAGAAGAGTATGCAAGAGGGACGCTCAGTGGCTCGGTACGGGCTTTTGTTGAAGTTTCGAAAACATACCTTCTCCGAGGAGTCAAGCAGTATATTGCTCCCTCCTACGTATATCTCGCGAAGAGACCGTGAGGATAAAATCAGAGAGATTAGAGCCCACACAAAGGGATATTGACAATCTTTCTTTCCACGAACAATATGTGACTGGAGTAGAAGGGGAACCGATAGAGGTACTCAAGGTGTCCTCCGCCACACGTCGTCAGGTGGCTTGCGGAGTATGGATGTAGAATGTAGACTACAGTTTTCTATTCTGCTGCTTTCTTTGTGTGCTTTTGTATGACTACACTGCTGTGAAGATAAAATGAGAACACTAACATAACAAGGATTTAATGACAAAGAATCAATGCCCGCCTTGCAGCTAATCTTCTAGATCCAACAGTACAAGGTAGTAACCTGAAGCAATAAGCTTTGTTTGTGGCACAGCAAAGAACACTGGACTAAACGTTATTCAACTTAATGAGAACTTGGCTGATTATACGGACAAAGAAAGACTTTGGTCCAGACAATTTGTATGGGAAGGAGTGGGTCCTCAACCTTAGGAAGATAAAAATCATTGTGTAAATCCTATAGCGTGGTGGCGAGGTTTCAGAGGAAATTGTGAATTGTCAAAAGTTGCCGTAAAAACTCTGGTGACACCAGTTACATCTCCTGCTGCAGAGAGTTTCTTCAGCACGTCCAATTTATTTCCCCTAATAAGTCTCCCCTAACTCTGAAGCAGCTTTTTCAACTTGGTTACGCAACCGCTAAAGGAGCAATCCTGCAAACAACCTTCAATACCAAACACCAGCTTAATAAATTTTATAAGCACCACTTATCAATTAACCTTTAAAATGTGTAAATGCCTGGGTGTTTATGAATTTTGAGCATTTGCCCAGGCATGTATCCTGGCCATTTGCCACAACTTATAATTGTCCAGGCATTTTACACAACTAAGCAGTACAGGTGCCAAGTAGCTGTTTCCCTGGAATACAATAGATTTGTACCCTCCCATCAGCAAGATGAAGGAGGTATCAGGATTCATCAAAGCATGCAACACTCTGCCACTGTGCCAGTGCCTATGGTCATGTGCCCATCTCAGCCAAAGTTGCCTATGGCGTGGTATTAATACTGGCATGTACATGGGTTTTCAGCTGCGGAGGCCCATTGTTACAAGTGTTTGATGCACTGTGTGTCCAGACAAACTTGTAATCTGGCCATCATTACAGTCTAATGTTAGTTCCACCACCACAGTCCACCATCTGTTCTGTTTTATCAGTCTGCTCAGCCTACAACATCCAACATCTGCCATGAGGGGTGGCAGCCCAACCCGATGACGTCTGGATGTTGTTTCACTATGTGTGGAAGACATTCACAACAGTACTTCTCGAACACCTGAAAAGTCATTCAGTTTACAAAATGCTCATGCTGAGCCTCCAGGCCAACACATTCTGCCCTTTGTCAAACTCAGATAGATTGCGTGTCTTCCTCATTCGACACACAGACACAACACTTACTGATATTACATGCACCATGCATGTGTCTGACTAGCATTCATTCCTCATCAGGTGATGCTGCTATCACATGGACAGGTTTATATCAACAGTAGGTTAATAGTAATAATGTTCTGGGTGCTCAGTGTGTATTTAATCACTTGATTAATTGAGGTACTTAAGGTAATGGTCTCAGACAGTGTAGTAAAATAACAAAGAATTAAGTTTCAGGGAATAAAAGATCTTAATGCAGCCTTGTTATACAATCTCTTTTTTGTCACATATTGTGAAGCACTGTGACTGGTGGAAGACCAAACAACTGATAAATTTCAACAGAGTATGTGTTTATTAGTGGTTTCACAATTAACAATAGACAAGCTTCAAACAATTCCATTATGCTATCACTTTAGACATTTTGTACTTAGTGCTACAGTCCATCAAATCCAAGATAACCGCAACTTTCACACTCATCTCTATTTACTGTAAGACACTATCATAATGATGATAATTACTCTAAGTACACTAACCTGCTTATAAAATTCTGGAGGAGCTGCGACACTATTTGTTTCTTTAAGATAAGAATCCCAATCAAATGTGCTGTTTGTGGAATCAAGCTGTGATGCTGGAGGCACAGGCTGCACAGTAGCCGTGGGAGGCGAATTTATTGTCCGTTGATCAGACCCTGTAACTATAAACAAATTCAAATTGTAATGGCATAGATTTAGTAAGGGACATACCTGTATCTACAGTGTAAAAATTTGGCGGTCTTCACAAAGTACTTTTTCCAAGAAATACCACAGGGTAAGAAGTGAACATGCACAGACTACTGTGATCTAAATGAAAGAGAGAACTACATTTACACTCTGCAAGCCACCTTCAGTGTGTGGTGGGAGGTACTCTGTGTACCACCGTCACTTTTTCCTCTTATTTTCCACTCATGAGTAGTTCGTGAGAAGAACTATTGCTGGCAAGCCTCTGTGAGACCTTTAATATCTCTATAAATGTCACCTTCATGGTCTTTTCACTAGATTTACACAGGAAGAACCCATACATTAGTTGACTCTTCTAAAAATGCACGTTCTCAGAACGTAGACAGTCAACAACACTGAGATGCAGAATGTCTCTCTAGCTGCATCAGCCACTGGAGTTGGCTGAGCATCTCCATTACACTTTCATGATTTCTAAATTAACCTTTAATGAAATGAACTGCTTTTCTTTGCACCCCCTCTACTTCATCTATCAATCCTATTGGGTAAGAATCCCTAATTGATGAGCAATATTCAGAAATTGGTTGAATGAGGCTTTTGTAAGCTACGTCCTTGGTGGGTAGGCTACATTTTCTAAGGATTCTTCGGATGAATCTCGATCTGGTATCTGTCTTACCTGCAACAAGTTTTATGTGGTTGTTTCACGTCAACTCACTCCATACTCATATTCTTTGTTATTCTGTTGCTGCAAATGCTTCTGTGCAGTTCTGCAATAGTGTAATCATACAATAATGAGTCTTCCTGCCTATTCATGCCCAATACACTACATTTACTTATGATGGTCAACTGCCACTCCTTGCATGAAGCATCGATCCTCTGCAGATCATCATGCATTTTACTATAATTATCTAGTGTCATGACTTGTCTACACAAAAGGATAATCCATGAAAAGCTTCATAGAATCTCTGATGTTATCGTTAAGTGTATGAATAGTGTGAGAAGTGACAGTTCTGTAACACTCTTTACGTACAGCAAAAGTTACTTTTACATCTGAATGTTTCTCTCTGTTGAGAACGACATGCTGTGTTCTGTTTACTGGGCACTCTTTAATTCAATCACATAGCTGATCTGATATGCCATATGCTTGTGCTTTGTTTATTAGGTTGCCAGGTGGCACTGTACTTAACACCTTCTGGAATGCATGGTGTTAATCTGAGCATCTACTGCTTTTTGGGTCTCGTGGACAACCAGAGTGAGCTAGGTTTAACACAATCATTTTCAAGACCCATCTTAATTCCTAAAGTGGAGATTTTTAGTCTCCTGAAATTTCATAAACTGACAAGTTTCTATGGAAACATTGCTAGGATATATGTATGTTTGTCTTTCTCACATCCATTCCTGATCACCCCTCCTTCCTCCTTTTCACTCTGAATGAAAAAAATGTTACCTCATTCAGCATTTGTCCAATTTTCCACATCTTAATTAATTAATATCTCCCCCTCTCTCTTTCTTCCCCTGCCCCCCCCCCCCCCTCTCTCAGCTTTACTTATCGAATGGCATGCTCATTCTTCTCATCTGCACCCAGTAGTGAGCTGAGAATTGTAGACTAGAAGTTGTAGTTTCAATCAGTCTTTGCATGTGTGTCACACAATGAAATGTTCTCTGATGGAAAAAGAGGGCTCATCACCTCCTGCACAAACTATGTTGCTAATCATACATCCTCATGCCAAACAGAATGTTTTGTTAGAATTTTTTGGCACTTGTGATGACAGAATTTTCTTTGTATATGATGCTACACTTACTCAATGGGAATTCATATAGCCATTGAAATTTTGCATATACAATGTACCTAACAGACTTTGAAGTTTTGAGCGAGTTATGTTGCAGGTACAGATCTTCAGTAGGGAGCTTTTTATCAAAACAAATTTGGCATGTACTTCACCATAGGATGACTGTCCATCATTAAAGGGAATGTCACATGGCAAGTACGAACTTTTGAATGGATCCAGTTAATTAAAAAGACTTGCTTTTGGTGAGCAGAGCTGGTTTTTTAAGTACAACCGCACTACCTGGTCTTTCTTACTAACTGAGTAAGTTATTATACGACACTATACCATAATGGTCACCCTAAAATATGAGTAGTCATTATAAAATCTTCTGCATGGAGATGGACTGCAGATTCTGTAACTGCAAATGAAATGATGGCTCACTGTGAACTGAAGTCAGCATTTTATTTATGTTGTTAGAATATCTGTCATGATTTTAAGTGGTCTCCATGAGAGCATTCATTTAGAAATATATTACAGAAGTAGAGATGGAATGGTTTAGTATTCTTCCTTTCATCAGAGGTTTTGGTCTGTCTCTTATCAGGCTGATAGTAGTAAAAAAATTTCTACCACAACCTCTTCTTAGTGGTGGGCAGAAGATGAAAGTTTACTGACCAGTGCACCCACAATAGTTCTAAAAAATGCAACACACAGAAAATTGTCTTCATGACTTCTCAGGACATGTACAATCCTTATGTTACATTATACTTTCAGTTCACTTTATAAGACTACCTAACCTCTGGTTATTATCTTGTTTATTATTCCAAATTTATTTTTATATATAGCATGAATAACCACTTATAGTGCATTGCTATATCACTTTGCTTTCAATTTCCATTATCTTAGCAACAGAAACATTATCTGCTCCAACTCCATCAGCTTTCGACATTCAATTCTGACATACTCTTTGCATTTTTCTCTGTTATAGTCATTGCCTCTTTATTATTCTCTCTTTGTAACAGGTTTCTAGCTTTGCACAAAGATCACATGGTGATACGCTTCCCTTTTGTACAAATCCAACAACCAGCATCCCTCCACACAATTTTTTTGTATTATATAAAGGCATGCATGACACTGCATTATAGTTAGTTTCTGCTTCCGGCTGTACACACTTTTCTCTAAACCTTATGTTAGAAATACCATCAGTTGTTAAAATATTCTGAAACAACTTCTGTCTCCCAGCACAACAGCAGTTATAGCAACCAGATGCTTTCAACAATAAAGAAAGCACCAGAAAGTCAATACATACAACAAACTGCACTAATTTGAAGTATGTAAACAGAGAGAGAGAGAGAGAGAGAGAGAGAGAGAGAGAGAGAGAGAGAGAGAGAGACTGAACTTAGTATAACAAAACTGTATATTGTAGGTGATTGATCCAACAGACTAAGATAAAAAGACCAGAACATTTAGTCTATAGTATACGGATTCTCCTGTAATAAATTACCTCTCTTTTGATCTGCTAGCTGAGCAGCTTGCTCCTTCTTTGTGTGCTTGTTAAGACAGAAAGTGCTACAGAAGTCCTTTGTTGGACCACCCTGTTGCTCAAGCCGAACAGGTGTTCCACGTATAACATTGTCGCACACCAAGCACGCTCCCTGAAAATGAGGTGAACAGCATGACTAAATTTTTCACAGTTTCACAAACCTATCATCTTGCGACTTCTCTGTGTGGATGTGTGTGTCCTCTGAATGATAAAATACACATAGGAGAGAAAAATGTAACTGTACTCAATGTTGCTGAACTCATTAATGGCCTTGGAAGTGTGCAGTACGTTCAAAGCTGTAATTACGACAATGGTGGAACTGCAGCAGATTTGCTTTTATGGAAGTTCCTGATCAGTTTAATTTGGGAAATGTACCATCTTGTTACAATACTACGCTAAAGAGCCAAAGAAACTGGTACACCTGCCTAATATCGTGTAGAGTCCCTGCCAGCACGCACAAGTGCTGCAACACAACGTGGCACGGACTTGACTAATGTCTGAAGTAGTGCTGGAGGGAATTGATACCATGAATCCTGCACAGCAGTCCATAAATCTGTAAGTGTATGAGGGGGTGGAGATCTCTTCTGAACAGCATGTTGCAAGGCATCGCAAATATGCTCAATAATGTTCAAGAGTGTTCCTTGAGCGAGTCTGTAGCAATTTTGGACATGCAGGGTGTTGCATTGTCCTACTGGGATTGCCCAAGACTGTCGAAATGCACAATGGTCATGAATGGATGCAAGTTATCAGACAGGATGGTTATGTGTGTGTCACCTGTCAAGAGTCATATCTAGATTTATCAGGGATACCATACCACTCTTAACTGCACATGCTCCATATCATAACAGCTTGAACAGTACCCTGCGGACTGCAGGGTCGAGGGATTCATGAGGGTGTCTCCATACCCATACATATCCCTCCACTCGATACAATTTGGAAGGAGACTCGTCCTACCAGGCAACATGTTTCCATCATCAACAATCGACAGGCCCAGGTGAGGCATAAAGCTTTGTGTTCTGCAGTCATCAAGGATACATCAGTTGGCCTTCGGCTCTGAAAGCCCTATCGATGTTGTTTCATCGCATGGTTTGCACTCTGACACTTGCTGATGGCCTAGCATTGAAATCTGCAGCAATTTGCAGAAAGGTTGAACATATGTTACGTTGAACTATTCTCTTCAGTCATCACTGGTCCCGTTATTGCAGGATTTTTTTCCAGCTGCAGCGATGTCAGAGATTTTGTGTTTTACCTGATTCCTAATATTCACAGTAAACTTGTGAAATGGTCACAGGGGAAAATCCCCACTTCATCGCTACCTCGGAGATGCTGTGTCCTACCGCTCATGAGCTGACTGTAACACCATGTTCAGACTCACTTAAATCTTGACAACCTGCCACTGTAGTAGCAGTAACCTCTGTAACAACTGTGCCAGACACTTGTTGTCTTATATAGGCATTGCTGACTGCAGCACTGTATTCTGCCTGTTTACATACCACTGTATTTTGAATAAGCATGCCTATACCAGTTCCTTTGGCACTTTAGGGTATATCAGTGCTTAACAGCCTTCAACACATTTAAGTAGCTGACCGGTATTCAACACGAAGTCTACAATTATATTATATCAACAGCATATATAGCAAATACATGAATTCAAATTTACATTTATTATGTACTAACCAAACAAAGTGAAGAAGGGTGGCACAGATCTGTTACAAGTTACAGCAGTTGCAACTGTTAGGTGGTAGCATACTTCAGTCCCCCGTAAATTAAAAATACTGTGTGTGTGTGTGTGTATGTGTGTGTGTGTGTGTGTGTGTGTGTGTGTGTCCATTTTCTAAAATTACCTTATAAGTTATAGACAGAATTTACATTACAGTATTCAGACCATAACAACATAGGAGGAAATTCAGAGTATGTCAGTCTCAAGAGTCTCACTATACTACAGTAACAGAAGTTACAAAACACCACCAAAGTTGCTGTGAAAATGTCCCACAGCCTCCACCTGTCCCCATCCCACCTTATAAGATATCAGATACGTATCATTTTTGTTCTATGTCCGGCTGCTAGAGTGAAGTTTCTAACGCTACCATTTTCATTACATGTTAAATCCAGATTTCTACAAGTTACTGAATTTGATACCTCTACCTGAAGTCTTTGTATGAAAATCAATGGGATTCATTCCTACATACTTCCATTGTGCTACAAATAAGTAATTGTTTCTCCACATTATCTTATGTTAGAATAATGCAAGGAGTTATTTTTATGTTACTTGTAAAATAAATGTAACTATTACTACTACTTTTGCTGCTGATAGATCTAACTGTCGTTTTAACTTTTTATTCAAAGAAGGATACGAGTTCATCGGCAGTGCCCATAGTTGATAAGTAATGTATTCAAAGAGTTAGAGAGTACGTGTTGCCACTGTTGATATAGTGTAAGAAAAACAAGAGAGCACACTCAGTTGCACAAAATCCTGCTGAGAACTACATTAAAAAATACAAAATAACTGACTTTCAACAATGTAGTTTGTAGCTGTGAGCAACACAAAGTTTAAAGAGGTAAGTATAACATCAACATTTTTGTCACCTGTCTGTGCCCATATGATTGAGAATTGAAATTGAAGCATTTATTATAATTCCTGAAGTAAAAATGTCTCAAGTACCTATGGGACTGTACATCCAGAGAACTACATCAATCTGTATTACAATCAGACCATAAAGACAAGTGGAGAGCACAGTACGACTCAAGCAAGCACTGAGGGTTGGGGAAAGAGACCAAACAGCGAGGTCATTGGTCTCATCGGATTAGGGAAGGATGGGGAAGGAAGTCGGTAGTGTCCTTTCAAAGCATTTGCCTGGAGCGATTTAGGGAGATCACGGAAAACCTAAATCAGGATGGCCGGACACGGGATTGAACCGTTGTCCTCCCGAATGCAAGTCCAGTGTGCTAACCACTGCGCCACCTCGCTCGGTAAGCAAACACTGAAACACAGAGTAAAACATATTGTTCTTTCAATATAGTGATGTTCAAAGAGTGCTACCTGCAACGATTTATATAAGAATCTGATAACTTATCAGCTGTATTCTTCACGTTTACAAAGGAAAAATAAAACAAAACTAACAGCAGATTTTTTTCCATGGCTGGAAACCTAAAGTTCAGGCAAATGCACATTGCCTTATGTGTTGTGTTGACCATCATAGTGCAACAGTTGTCATCACTAGCTGGTAATGTGCAGGTCACTGGTTTGAGTATCACATCCTGCAATTCCTTATCATCCAACATTAGTGATTTCTGGGAGGTTCCGGTACCAATTTATGGAATACTGGAATTTGTTAGAGCATTCACTCCACGTCTATGTAGGAGCACTGTCTGCCTTGACATGCATTTCCATTCCACGTGTAGTTTTGTGTGTGCTCAATAAACATGTTTTCAGTGTGAAATGTCAGTTCTTGTTTACACCACTGCTATAGTAACTGATACTCTATTCCAGATTCACTGTGCCACAGTTTGGTGGAGAAGCTGAGTATCATAGACAATGACAGGGCCAGCAGCGCTGTCTGTTGACGGTGCTGTCGGATATGGGAAGGTGTCATCATCGAGCGACTGTAGGAGGATACGAGATGACTTGGGCAAAATTTCTAGTTGGTATGATGCTCTAAATGTAGAAAAATGTAAGTAAATGCAGACGAGTAGGAAAAACAAGCCTGCAATGTTCAAATACAGTATTAGTGGTGTGCTGTTTGCACAGCCACATTGATTAAATACGTGAGCATAATGCTGCAGAAGATACAAAATGGAGTGAGCGTGTGAGGAAGGATAGCAGTAAAGTTGAATGCTTGACTTTGGTTTGTCGGGCGAATTTTAGGAAGGTGTGGTTCATTTGTAAAGGAGACCATGTATAGGACGCTAATGGGACCCATTCTCGAGTACTGCCTGAGTGTCTGGTATCTCCACCAGGTCAGATTAAAGGAAGATGTCGAAGAAATTCAGAAATGTGCTGCTAGATTTGTTACTGATAGCTTTCATCGTCATGCGAACATTACAAAGATGTCTTGTGAACTCAAACGGGAATCCCTGGAGGGAAGACAAAGTTATTTTCGTAGACCACTATCGAGAAAGTTTTGAGAACCACCATTTGGAACTGACTGCAGAATGGTTCTACTGCCACCGGCATACATTTTGCGTATGGGCCATGAAGACAGAGAGAAATTAGGGCTTGTAAAGAGGCATACTCATTTTTCTCTTGCTCTATCTGCAAGTGGAACAGGAAAGACAATGATTAGTAGTGGTACAAGGTACCCCTCTGGCAGGCACCACGCAGAGGCTCACGGAGTATGAGGGTGAGCAAAAACCGATGCTTCAGGACTAGGAACTACAGTACTTCATTCCTGCTATAGTCTGCACTGTTAGCGTAACAATGAATATGAAAGAATTGGTGAGACAGATACACATCAAGCCAGGACGCGGTGAAGTGGCTGAGTGGCTACAGGGATTTGATCGTGCTGCCTAACACAACAGGTGGATGGTATGATATGTCTTGTCAATTGCCAGTGTTTACTTTTGCTTGGATGGTACAGTGCAGCAGTGGCTTTAAGACAACAAGCAATAAGGAAATGCTGAAGAGTTGGGGCAAATTTCAGGTGAGGCGATAATGGTGGTAACCAGCAGCATGTCTGATTTGCTGAAGAACATAGCCCAACAGCAGGGAAAAAAGTGTATTTAACACTGTGTTACACAGTGAACTCAAATCTAATGGTAAAGTATAACACCTAATGATGGGTGTGACACAGGACATCTACCATGTGCTTCTTTGAAGGATGTATCTATACAGAGAGGACTTCATAAAGAGGTGTCAGCACAATGAGACAACGCACAAGACAAAGAGTGGATAGAAAGACATTCTACACACTTGTGAATGTCATATTGATAGTGGTCAAAGAAGACAATTAGGACTTCTCATCACTAATGCAGCAGATAGCAATAGAGGAGATATGAGATTTTACGGTGTCTGTTAATGACGAACACTGACTGTCACAAGTAGCAGTGCCTAATAGTGATCCTAGCAAGATGGAGATAGCCTCACTAAGTTAAGAAGAGATTAGTCGATCACTGGCAAGAAGGGGGAAAAAAAGGGAAAAAAAGGAAAAAAAGGAAAAAAGGGAAAAAAAGGAAAAAAGGGAAAAAAAGGAAAAAAAGGGGAAAAAAGGGAAAAAAAAGGTAGCGAAAAACCTGACATATGCTGCAGCTAGCAGACAACATCAAATGTTCTCAATCATACTGGTACAACTTGCTTCCTCAGCAATTTGCTCACCTCACAGAAAGATGGACATCTGGAGAACAGGAGACACTGTGCCAATATGTTTCCACTGTGGATACCCTAGGCAGGCTGTATGCTACAATAAAGAAACGGGAAAAATATTCAACAACTATTAAGCAACAAGACACCAAACAGGGCAGTTATATTCATACAACAGCTGATGATTACAGCCAATCTGCAAGACAAAGATCATTTCCATTCCCTGGTCAAGATTGCTCTCTAACTCTTTGCAGCTATTCTCTGACACCATGTAGAGTTTCTAGCTACAAAACTCAGGGAAAAAGTAAATGACGTGAGCACCTATGGAGGTGAGGCCACCATAGATAAAAATATAGTGTGGACAATAGTGGTCATGGTATCATCAAATCACATCATCATCATCATCATCATCATCATCATCATCATCAATGATCAACATGTACAGGCCCAAGTCTAATCTAGATGGATCATTTTCTGTTATACTGAGTATTTATCATTGTCAGCTGAAGAACTCTGTGTTCTAATATACAAAGGCCATCACGGTGAAGGTTCTTAGAGGAAAATATGTTCAGCTGACAGGGAACTATAGTGTGAGAATAATTATACATGATAGGCTACAACCATTCGAAGTGGATGTTTTATCATAATGCAACCATAAGTTTTTCTTGGACAGGACTTCTTGCAGATTTCATGACCAGTCATAGACTTTCGAAGATTGGAGCTCCAGAGAGATGAAGCTGGACAACAATTGCTATGGGTGATTGCCTGTCATTGGAGACACACCAATTCTATCAATGATATGAGTTCTAGTCAACAGTGTGGATGTTCAGTGATGATCATAGCTCTCACTAGTGGAAAAGTTCAACTCTGGGTGCCCAACTGCCATGAACAGCTGCAACTCATTCGTAAGGCTAAGCTCACATGGACAACTGAACAGGTCCAGGAAGGACAGCTCAGTGTCACTGATAAAGGATCATAACATGTTGGCCATTATTACCAACTACCCACTGGATGATTTACTATACAGTCAGCAAGTGTTAACATTCTTTATCGATTTTCAGGTGCATTCAAGATCAGAGTGGAGGCAAGGCAGTTATAATGACCCAAGTTAAGCCCCATTTCAACCCCGTGGATCATCCTGCCCCCCCTCCCCCCTGCCCGTTCCCAATTAGTCAGCACTTATATGTCTCCAGCTGAACAATAGATAGAGCAGAAGTCAGCAGTGTAACTGCTGTGAGATGACACCATACAGTTGTCAGAGTGTCCTCGGTCCTATTGTCCTCGTGAAGAAGATACAAGGAACATGACATTTCTGCATAAATTACTAGTGGCTGAACAAATTCACTAAAAGGATGTGTGCCCACCTGCATGAAATGATAACAACTTGGACTGTCTGGAGGAAGTGAAGTTTTTCTCCAGTATGGGAATGCAGACTGTCTGCTAACAGATCAATGTTGATGAGGCTGACAGACAACCTGCTTTGGCATCTTAATTTTTTCCTATCTGAATAACATTACTGTTTTCTCAAATACATTTGAACAGCATTTAAACCACTTGACAACTCTCTGGAAGTGTGTCCACAGTCCAGGTATTTGCTGAATCCTCTTTGGCACACTTGTGGTGAAAGGCTTCCTTCGAATCTACTCCTGCAAAAATGTTTTATAAAGGATTTCAGTTGTAAAATAAGGCCAGTACAAGAACTGCTGCTGTGAGAAGTCAAATTTTCTAGAGGGCAGAAGCATGACAGATCTTTCTGTATCCTTAAGGAGACACTCACAGCCTCACCAATTCTGGAAATGTTTGATGAGAGTACCGAGATGGAACTACACACAGAAGCCAGTGGTTATGGGATAGACGCAGCTCTATAGAAATCTTGAAAGGCACTGGAAGGGTGAGTGCTACACTTTCAGAGTAATCCCGAAGTCCAAGGCAAATTACTGTATGAGAAAATGTGTCTTTCAATTGTTTTGAGCAATCACTAATTTCTGGCCCTATTTATATGGTAGGTCATTCATTCACTGTTGTAACTGACCATCATTCATTACGTTGACTGATCAACTTGAAGGGTCCATTAGAAAGATTAGAAAAATGGATACTGAAGCTTCAGGACTATGACATTACAGTAACACAAAAATAGATGCAAAAATAAGGATGATGACTCCTTTGTGGAATCCACTGGAAATACATTACAGCACTGGTGATATCCCAGTAATCAATGTACTAATTAATACTGCATCTGACCACTACTGACCACTACTGAATACCACAGATGCTTTTGAGAAGAAAGACTCTGTCAAAGGAGATACCAGACCAATTGATGGAACATTGTATACAACACATTACAACCCGATGGGACAAAAATTGTTGCTCATCATGCCATCTCATTTACAACCAGCCTTACTGAACAATTTTCATGACACTCTGACATCACCTCATGTTGAATTTGCAGAGATAGTATATAATTAGCCAGGGCTCTGGTGATCTCTCAGACATTATGCAAGCCACTATAAGGAATGCTAATGCACCTCAATTACTTCCCTGAACATTTAGTACCATTTTATCGTTCAGTTGCTCCATTTCATTGTAGTGGAAGTGACCTCATCGGAAGGCTGTCACAGTCAACAAATTGGAATGAAGGGTAATAATGTGCACTGACTAATCTACCTGGTATGCTGTCACCAAGTCCTCACTCACTGTGGAAGCTCTGGGAGATCTTATAGAAGAATTAATTTTGAAGCACCATGTGTAATGATCTTTGATCATGAAAGAGTTCCAATTGAGGCTGGTGTCAGAAGTAATTTCTTGAAGGATTTTCATCACGTGATGACAACTAGGAAACAACCATGGATCAATGGCCTCATGTAACATTTTATTAGGATAACAACAGGTATGCTCTTATTGTAGGTTGATGTTGAACAGAAGGCCTGGGATACAATACTACCTGTCATAACATTCATGAAGAACACAGTAAAGCAAAACACTACATGATTCACATTATTTTCCCTGATATAAAGACAAAATGCCAGAAAAACAATGGATGCTTTGTTTATGTTTCAACAGAACAAAATTTAAGATGACTTCACCAAAAACTTTATCATCAAACATGAAGAAAGAAGACAGCTGGAATGCATACAGTACTCTAATGCTATGAGGATCATGTTATACCATCAAGCACTGATCTGTAATCTTTAAGCCATGTCACCTAATATGGGTTTTTTCATGTGGGAACATGAGGATCCACCAATGCCTACATATGATAAGATCACTGACTAGATCAATATCCATGAAGCTAGTACACTCAACCCACAGGTCACAATTTTGAAGGGGGGGGGGGGGGGGGGGGAGCAAGGCTGCATTCTGTACATCGTTCATGGTGGTTACAATCAGTGTGTTGCAATGTGCAACTCACTGGTTTGAGTCCTGCCTCCTGTCATTATTTATCATTTTAACACTTGTGGTTTCTGGAAGGTTAAGGGACTTATTTTCAGAATGATGGAATTTGTTAGAACACTCTGTGTGTATTAGGAGGACAGACCTCTAAGGCAGACAGTTCAATTCTGTGTTTGCTACACAGTTTCAGTGATTGATGTTGACCCTGCCCTTACAACTGGTACTTGATTCCATATTAAATGTGTCAATATAATTGCATACACAAATGATAGCATTTTATAATGTGCTGGAAGACAACAAATGTGACATAAGTAAGAATGAAACAAATACTAACGAAGAGATAGAGGGGCTGGCTAGTACTTACCTCAGCTCAGTACAGCCGATAGATACACAAAAAACAGAATCGAAAATTTACGTTCCTAGCTTTCGGAACAAATGTTCCTTCATCAGGGAGGAAAGAGAGAAAAGAAAGGGAAGAAGGGAAAGTGGATTCAGTTACTCACAACTTAAGTTATGAAGCAACAGGGAAAGGAAAACAGGGAGGGTAGCAAGGATGGAGGCATGGTTGTCAGAGGGAAGCCAAAGATCTTGGCAAAGGATTATCATTCTGAAGATACCTTGTCACATACCTTAATATATGCTTTTCTGAACTCTGACAAACAAGTTTCAGAGCAGAATTCTTTCTTAGCATGTTGAGTGGGAAGTATATACTTCAACGGGAGTTTATTTTCATTGCACCACGTACATGAGGTTCTGGGTTTCGGAGGTCGTCCAGGACCTGTGAAAAGAGCAATGCTTCATACAGTGGTTAAAAAAATATATGTATCTGACATTATAAATACTATCAGAACAATGGTACACAAGTTTCTCTTAATTTGTAGACTGAGGTAATGCCACATCAGTACATAGATTCAGCATTAACTTTAGCAGTCACACTACAAGTTCACATTGTAAGTTCAACAATGAGTGTAAGTTCTGGAATCATATAAAGAGGTGCTGAGATGCAAAAATGCCAAAAATATCCAAGCAATCATCAGAACAGCTCCAAAATGAATGCCACCCTATGACATCAACACTTTCCTGCCTGTTGGAAGGCAGCCAAAGTCCTAATGTTCAGGAAGCCATGAGAAGACCACTTCTTCCCAAAAATTACTGACCCATAAGCTTGCCGAGCTCACTCCAACATGCCTGAACTGCCTGCAGGTAATGCAGAACAAAGTGCTACATATCATAAGCACTCCTCCACGATACACATACATACCATGGACCTTCACAATGAATACCGCCTCGAGACAGTCTCATAGGTGTTAAAAAAACTCGTCATACAACTACATGCGAACTCAAGATACTTAAACAACCCCTTCATCCTGTATCTGGGAAATTGTAGCCACAACCATAGGTGGAAGTACAACTGTCCAAAGACACTCCTTAGTAGGAACACACAACCACCTGTGGAAAGTAGTGAACACAAATTATGCAAATAACAGCGAACCCCTGCATCACAGAAAGCTGACTGGCAGATGAATCACACAGCTGCTCAAACTGCCACAGAAGGAAGCCAAATTTTGCATGCTAAACCCAAACAGAACTCTCATAACCCCCTACAATGTGGAATCGATTCTGTGGCCAGTCAACCACTAATATGATCACTATGACTTTTACAGGTACACAGATGCTGCAGCTGGCCCAGGAGACAGTGTCGGTGCTCAGCCCATCAGTACCTCATGTTGATTGTGACTGATACTCTTATGACAAACCTAAGCTATGACACTGGTACCAAACACTGCACGATACCCAATCACTAATCAACATGATCTGTCACAGATAGCAAGAAAATCCACTACTGCTCTTGCTACTTGTCCAGACTGTTGCAGAGGTTTTTTCCTCCCTCGGCACTTGCCTTGGCACTTTTTTTCACCCTTTGCCCTTAAACACACTACTCTTCATCACTTTTCGTCCACCTCTATCATCTCAATGGGTCCCTGTTAGTGGGTAATTTTACCCAGACAAACAGACGTCATCATGGCTCTACATCCTGTGAACTCGTCGATTTGCAACAAACAATATGGAGGCAACAGTAAATCTCTTGAGATGGTCACCATGTCGGTGTGGGTGTGGAGGTGCTGCCTCTTAGAGAGAGAAGAGTTTTGAAACAATAGAGTGCGCTTTCTAGCCTAGTGTCTTTAGCTAACTACTTAACAGCATTCAATTCTTCGACTCCACTGTACATTGCTTACTGCAATGAAATATCATCAGACAGTGTTCTACACTGGCTTCTCACCCAGTAGTAATAACTGTGTAGATCTAAGTCTATATTTCATAAAATTATAAATTCTCGGACAAATAAATTATAAAAAATCAAATGTGGTTTACAATAAATTAAGATTTCATTCAACCCATCAACAATGTTTTTGTGTGAAAAAATAATTTAAAATTTGTGATGGAAGGAGAATTCTAACTTTTATTTCCTCCATTCTGTGAGTTGATTTACCATTAGGCTATTCAAGCCTACCACCATGACTAAAAATTTCATTCTCATTGATTTCTCTCTTATTCCTTCCGAACATACATATTGTTCTCAACTCAACAATTGGTATTATTTTTGACTCATTTGCGCAGCAGATCTGAACTCACCTAAAAGAAAATTTGTTATCCCTTTTTTTTTTTGTACCTAACACTCCGCATACACAATCTACTATCTCACAGCATTTTTTCTTGAACATCCTACACTGCCATGTGAAGCAATATTTGCAAGACACATATTCAACTGTGGCCTCTTACAGATTATGTATGTCCTCCACAGCAAGGCATACAAGGGTTACTAAAAACATATATTCAACTTACCATTGTTTTAAGCAAATCTGCTTCCAACAAGATTTACTAAAAACAAATATTCAACTTACTGTTGTTTTAAGTAAATCTGCTTTCAACAATGCCTGTGTAACAACACATATTATGCAGGTGTATTAGGTACAAATAAAAATTCCAATTTAACTTTATAAAGAATGGTCCACATGCTGTTCTTGTTCACCGTATAGCACAGATGCTGGCAACGCTTGTGCTTGTCAAGTTTGTGAGAGCTAATTGGAGCACAGTATGCAGTAGCCGTTGACGAGCTTTAGCAAGAAAATACCAATTACTTACAATATTTTTTCACTTACTGCTTTAGAGAAATACTGACATTTCTGGCATATATTTATGATGATTCTGACACACACACACACACACACACACACACACACACACACACACACACAGTTTTAAGGTGAAATAATATTAATGATTTATTCCAAAATGTGGAATATAGTAGTGTTGGTGGCCTAATGGTATGAATTACTTGTGTTGTATGGATGGACCTTTATTCATTTTCTACCTTTGCTGCATCTTGGCATCCATTTCATCAATGTATATATCAGTTTGGCACTTTTTATGTTGGAGCTCTTATTTATTACTGATCTGACTAATTTACAAAAATTTTTGTTATGTGACAGGCTGATCTGAAGTACGGACCTTGTCAAGGTGTACTTGCCTGCCTCAAATACTGTAGGTGCAACTACAATGGAGGTGTATCTGTGGAGAGGCCAAACAAAAATGATTTTCCTGACCAGGGGCAGCACAATTTTCAGTAGTTGCAGGGCAACAGCCTGGTCTATTGACTGATGCGGCCTTCTAAAATCAGCCACATGGTCTTGCTGTGCTGGGGCTGTGAATGACAAAACAAGGGAAACTAAAGCCATTACTTTTCCTCTGGACATGCAGCTTTACTGTATGGTTAAATGATGATGGCATCCTCCTGGGTAAAATATTCCGAGCGAGGACTACTCTGGAAAATGTCTTCATTAAAAAAAAAACAAGACTGGAATTCCACACACTGGAGCATGGATTGCTAGATCTCTTAATAAGGTAGATAGGTTAGAAAATTTTTAAAAAATGGGGGAGGGGAGGGGGGAGCCTAGGTTAAATGAGGATATGATTAGAATAATTATAGCACACAGAGAATCATTCAAACAGTCATTCTTCCCATGCTCTATACGTGAATGGAATGGGAAGAAACCCCAATAAATGGTACAATGGGAGGTACCCTCTGCTATGCACTCCACAGTGGTTTGTGGAGTATAGATATAGATACAGATATAGATTTCATGCACGAGGTCTACTACTGTGTAAGGAGACAGGAATGTGGGTCAGGTACTCTGAATAGCATACTGAACACATTATCATATCCAAGATAGACTCTCACCTAATAACCATTGTAATACTCCAGATTTAGGTGCCTACTAGCTCCGCAGATAATGGGCAGACTTAAAGAATTTATGATTATATATATATATATATATATATATATATATATATATATATATATATATATATATATATATTCAGTCAGTTAAGGGAGAGGAAAATTCAATTGCGATGAAGGACTGGATTTCAATAGTAGCAAAAGGAAGAGGAGAAAAAATAACAGGACAATCTGGGCTGGCAAAAAGGAATGAGAGAAAGCCACCTGGTATAATTTTACCCACACCATAATGTAATCAGTGTTAACACTTTGTTTAAGAATCATGAAAGATGGTTGTACATGTGGAAAAGACCTGGAGACACTAGAGGTTTCACATTGTTTATATAATGGTAAGACAGGCAATTTGGAACCAGATTTTAAACTGTAAGACATTTTCAGGAGCAGATGCGGACTATGGACGTAATTTATTGGTTATGGAATGTAAACTAAAATCAAATAAATTGCAAAAAGCTAAAAAAAGTAGGGAGTTGGGACCTGGATAAGTTGAAGAACCAGATTTTGTTGGGGGTTTCTAACAGAGCATTAGGCAACAACTGACTGAAAAAGAGGAAAGGTTCACAGCAGAAGACAAGTGGGTAGCTTTCAGAGGCGAAGTAGTGAAAACAACAGAGGATCAACTAGGTAGAAACACAAGGCCTAGTATAAATCATTGCATATTATAGGTGATACCGAATTTAACTGATGAAAAGATAAAATATAAAAATGCAGCAAATGAAGCACTTGAAAGGGAATACATATATCTAAAAAATGAGATTGATAAAAGGTACACAAGAATGGTTAAAGGGTAAACTGAAGTCTATAGAAGCATGTACAACTAGGGGAAAGACAGATACCATCCGTAGGAAAATTATAAAGGTCTTTAGAGAAAAGAGAAGCATTGTATGAATTATGAGTATCAAGACCTCAGATGAAAAGTGCTAAGCAGAGATGGGAAGCTGGAAGATGGAAGGACTATGTGGAGGGCCTGAGCATGGGAAATGAATTTGAAGGCAATATTACGGTAAGGGAGGAAGAAGCAGAAAAAGATTAGCTGGAAAATATGACACTAATAGTAGAATTTGACAGATCACTGAAAAACCTGTGTTGAAATGAGGCCCCTGGAGTAAACAACATCCCCTCAAAACTAATGATTTTCTTGGGAAAGCCAGAAATGACAAAACTATTCCACCTGGTGTGCAAGATGTACGAGACAGGTGAAATAATCTCCGACTTCAAGCAGAATGTAGTAATCCTGATTCCAAGGAAGTAGGTGATGAGATGGGTGAATAATGCTTATCTGTGAGTTTAATAAGTCATGGTGCAAAATACTGACATGAATTATTAACCGAAGAATGGAAACACTGGTAGAAGCAGACATCAGCGAATATCAGTTTGGGTCCTGGAGAAATGTATGAGCACGAGAGTCAATACTGACCCTACAACTTGTCTTACAAGACAGGACAAAGGAATGCAAACTTATTCTTGTAGCATTTTTAGACTTAGATAAAGCTTTTGATAACATTACTAGAATACACTCTTTGAAATTCTGGAGGCAGCAAGGACAAGAAACATGGGGCAAAAGGTTTTATGCAACTTTTACGGAAACCAGATGGCAGTTATAAGAGTCAGAGGACATGGAAGGGAAGCACTAGTTGAGGAGGGACTGAGACAGGATTATAGCTTAACCGACTGAGACAGAATTGTAGCTTAAGCCCAACATTATTGAATCTGTACATTAAGCAAGCGGTAAAAGAAGCCAAAGAAAAACTTAGAAAAGGAATTAAAGTTCTTGGAGAAGAAATTTAAAAAAATGTGGTTTGCCAATAACATTGTTATTCTATCAAAGACAGAAAAGGAGTTGAAATAGCACTTGATTGGAAGAAACAGTATCTTGAAAGGAGGTTATATGATGAACATCAACAAAAGCAAAACAAGGGTAATGGAATGTAGTTGAATTAAATCAGGCAAATCTGGTGTAATTAAGATTAGGAAATGACGCACTAAAAGTAGTAGATGAGTTTTGCTATTTGGGCAGTAAAATAACCAATAATGGCTGAAAAAACAAGGATTATGAAATGTACACTGACAACCATAAAAAAAGTTTTGGGGAAGAAGAGAAATTTGTTAACATAGAATATATATTTACATTTCAGGAAGACTTTTCTGATGGTATTTGTATGGAACTGTAGCCTCGCATGAAGTGAAATGTAGGCAATACACAGTTCAGACAAGAAGAGAATAGAAGCTTTTGAAATCCAGTACTAAAGAAGAATGCTTAAGATTAGATGGGTACTGCATAACTACTGCGAAAGTACACAATAGAACTGGGTAGTACAGAAATTTATGTGATAGCTCTAATGAAGGAAGGGATCGCTTGACAGGCACATTCTGAGACACAGAGGAATCATCAGTTTAGTATTGGAGGGAAGTGTGAGGGGTAAAAATTTTAGGCTACAGGAGATCAAGAGACGACTACAGTAAACTGGTTCAAATGGATGTAAGGTACAGTTTTTTTGATGAAATATTACTAATGACTTAGCCTGAAATGCAGATTATTGGTGGTGATGACTGACTACTACGAATAACTCGTTTTGTGAGGACAACCCTTCCTTCATTTTCTGTATCTGCTGCATCTTGGCACTTCTATTATCAATATATAGATTAAGTCAGTCACTTTTATGTTGAAGCAGTTATTATTGGAGCTCTCTAAGTTACAGAAATTTTCATTGTGCAATGACAGACTGATATGGGATTTTGGTAGTGATGACAGCCACTCACTAATTATTCGCATGGGCTGGATGTCCTTTCTTCATTTTCTGCTACTGCAGCACCTGATGTTTTTATCAATTGATACATATAACATCATTCATGGCAAAATAATATTAAAGAATTAGTTTGATATACAGAACATAGGTGGCACAGTTGACAAAATGACTTATAGCATTGGCCTGAAGTACAGGTTATGTTAGAAGCTGATAATTTGTTTGTAAGTTGGTGAAGCCAACAATTGTGTACACAAAATGTCAGTTGAGGTAACAGAAGAATCTGCAGAGTAGCCTGGAGTCTTGGTAGGGTTGGAAGCTGACAATTTTGTCATGAACTGTCACAACCTAAAGAAAAATTTGAGTAAAAGTATTTATACTTTTACATGTAAGAACTTGTAATTTTCTGAGGTAACTTTCTAAGTCTTTAAACACCTAAGAAATCTATAACAATTGTTAATTCTTGTAAACAGGCGATGAGAAATATCAAAACAAATGAAGTCCGCCTGAAATTGCAGCTTTTTTTTCAGTGAACAGCATGATTTCTCTCCAATGTTTTTTCAGCTGTGATGAGCTAACAACTTTGTTTCAGTGACCTTGTCTTTACAGATTACAAGGGGAACATAGTGAAGTGGTGCATATCGCACAGATTAATAGCTAGAAATGAGCTGGTTAAGCTATGAGCCTTATTACAAATAAGAATGGTACAGATGGAGTGCAGTCAAGCTGCAGAAATAGGGACAATTGAATCAGATGTGGCATTCGCAAAAACTCTTGGTTTGCAGGAATCACATTAAGTCCATAAAAAATTTGCAGTCAATGTATTTATGGATTAAGGTGTAGGAACTTTTTTTAATCACATATGAACTGTATACCACACAGAAGACTGTAGAAGATTGGAAAAGATTTAGTGGAGAAATGTGTGTGAAACAAAGTGGTTGTTATGGAGATCGACAAAACAATGTTCGGGAGAACAAAATTTGGGAGAGAAGATGAAGTGAAAGAAAGGTGGATATTTGGAGGAATAGAACAAGAGCCCCACAAGTGTTTCTCTAAAGAATGTACCCAGGAGTAAGAAGAAGGTGCTTGTGCCACAAAGGAATACATGCTCCTGGGAACTAATGTAACTTCTATCCATTACAGACTGTATGACCATCTGAATAATAAAGGATTTAAGCATATGACTGTTGTTCACAAATGGAGATCACTGAATGGGGCTAGAACACTTTCGATAGCTATTTGAGTGAATGTGTAGGAGAAGATGAAGTAAGAACAATGCTTTGTTTATGCATGTCATCGAATCTGCAGCACCAGTATACAAGCCATAATGTAATCACTTGTTTTCAACAAAAATCTGGTGTTCCTGTCATTTTTTATATTTTTTGTCTTTCTTAGTTGCTTCTACAGTATAGTATAGTAGTAGTAGTAGTAGTAGCAGCAGCAACAGCAGCAGGAGTAATTCACTGCTGATAGAATATTCTCCAAGTAGTTTGGCATCTAAGAACTTGCCTACTTGGGTAGCTTCCAGTGTCTTGATCAGGAGTGTAGTGTTGGGCAGCCTCTTAATGGATTTAAGTTGTCCTGCAATTCCCTCTCAAGCTTTATAGATGTAGAAAAATGACAGTTTTTCAAATAAACCTTTTACATGTTTAACAATTATAAATACATTATTTACCATGCTGTGTGGCCCATTATTAGAATTGCTTTCTCTTTCACGCAAAAATATCTCATGTGGACTTGCTACCCGAGATCGCTTTATGGCTTAGGTTTAAATACTGCCCACTTGACCACATGAACTGCTAGGAGTAGAAGAGAGAGATTTAGACTTCATTGAAGTCCCAGAGTAGCTGGGGAAGGAAGCATACACCCAGACAGAGCACAACTTGCCTGGGTATAGCAGGTTCCCCTGCGCTTGCCCACTAAACAATTGTTCTGCCTCATCAGCAATGGGTCTGATCGGGGTGCAGCACATCTTGAGATTGAGGTTTCTGTTTTATACAGGTTTATACCATCCTCACAGTCCAGTTGGTTAAGCCAAGATTCTCGTTCCCTGTGACGTTCCATTGCAGCACCACATCGTGGTTAATGAAGTATGCCCAGAGCTTACAGTTACAGAGGATAGGCAGTCCTTGAAGTCCTCAGCTCGGGAAACCCTTGTTCTGCACACCCACACCAAGAAAATTGTGCTGGCGTAAGCTGTCGCCACCACAATGGTCAGCAAAGATGAAGCATAAAGATCAATTAGTAGGCACTGGATCAAGTGTGCCTATCACGAGAGAGGCCAGGGAGACACCCACAAGCAGCAAGCTGCCAATGCACTCTTGACAGCATCTACTTAGGCTGCCACCGCTGACCAGACAGACTTAATCACTCACAACAGTTTGGTGCCTATCAGTTTACTTGCAGAGCAGGTTTAGTTTGACACAGACAGTACATAGCGACCAGATTAGTGACTATAGCAGGCCTAGTTTACCAACAAGAATTGTACTTTACTACCAGTGAGAACCTAAACTCCGTGACAGCAAAGAGGACTATTACAGAAGAGCTTGTACCACGAAACATGGATTCAATTCATGTTAAGTTAATGTTTCCAGTTCATGTAAATAAAGAACTGTATTAATTGAAGTGTGCATTTGTGTTGTAGAAAGGGATACCGGCCACCCAATCAACATCCTCTTTCTTGTTTCCTTGCGGAACAAGACTCTACAATGGTGAACGAGGATAATTCAGTTGCAATCAAAGATAATCAACTTTGCCAAAGATTTTGTTTGCCTCTCTTGTGTTTTAGCTTGCAGGGGTGATTGTGTTCAAGTGTTCCTATTTGCTAATTTGTTGCTGTGTTCTTGCACATAGTCCGGGAGGGGAGCCACATAACTAATCCAATTTCTCTTTTCAGAGGCTTTGCTTGCTTTTTGATATAACGTATTTGTGTAAACCATGAATTCCCCGCCCCCTCCACTCCCCACCCCTGCACCTCAGCTGTAGATGGCCAATGTGACAGACGTAACACAAGTTTTTCAGTTTCAGGGTCAACAACTCGCTAACTTACTGATGACTGTCCAACAACTACTGGCTGCACAAGCTGCGTCAGCCAGTTCAACAAGTGCCGCCAACCAATATATCAACATTCCAGCAGTTTGAGGAAACAGAGGAGGAATAGAAATGAAGTTTTTCGTGGCAGCACTTATATGTAAAACATTCTCGGTATTCTTGCCGCGTTAGTTCTGGATAAAATCTCAAGCTTTCGACGATTACGTCATTCGTCATTGTCAGGAGCTGACGATGACGATGAAGGTAATTGTTGAAAGCTCCAGATTTTATTCAGAACTGATGCAGCAAGAATACTGAGAATGTTTTACATATAGAGGAGGAATGGATTGAATACCTGACTCAGTTCCAAGCAGATTGTGTCAAGCGCATCGTGTTCAAGGTACTGTAAAGGTACAATATTTCCTTTTGATTGTGAGGCCCCCGTGTTCAGATTAATACAAAAACTATTCCCAACCGCATTTCCTGATGAACTCGTCTATGACCAAGTAATCGCTTCATTAACTCAATACTATGACCAGCAAGTCCAAGAAGCTGCAGTTAGATATCAGTTCTTTCGCTTGTAGTAAAATCCGGAACAGACGTACCACCAGTGGTACACAGAATTAACAGGCATGACTAGGAAGTGTAAATTTAAGTGTAGTCATGGCAACTTTTACAGTGACCTCACGATACGTGATGCACTAAGATTCAATGTCCCAGATAGTAGAATACAGGAACAGATCTTAGAGTACTCTGATCCATCACTGCTCCAAGTTATTAACTCAAATTCAGTGCAATTATTCTCAAATAGAAAAAGAGGCTCTTGCTATTGTGTATGGTGTGACCAAATTCCATCACTATTTGTATGGTCCCAAGTTCTTTTTAGTAATAGATCACAAGCCCTTGCATTCCTTGTTTCATCCGTCAAAGTCGGTTCCTACATGCACTGCTCAAAAATTGCAACGTTGGGCTTTGTTGCTTTCGCAGATCAGTATGAAACTGTGTACAGACCTACAGCAAAGCACGGCAATGCTCACCATCCAATTGGCCCAGACTTTGGTTTTGATGCATCTGCCGCATCTTGTTGCCAGATCGATGTGCAGGATACTGAATTGCTGGAATCTTTCCCCTTGCACTACAGAAATATTGCACAGGCTATGGAAGGAGACCCAGATCAAGATTTTGTTGCATTACATTCACACGTCTTGGCCTCTTCATTGAACAGTATCCAGAACTCTGTTGTGCACCAATATTTTGCACGTCAGCATAACCTTTCAGTTCAACAAGGTGTGATTCTAGTTCAAAATTTTAGTGGACAATCGCATGTGCTAATTCCCAAAGTGTTGCAAACGGATGTGTTGCAGTTGCTCCACCAAGGGCATTGGGGAATTGTTCGCACTAACCAGTTAGCACAACGGCACTGTACATGGCAGGGTATGGATGCCCACATTGAACAGATGATGTCACAGTGTTGCACATGCACTGAAAACCAATTCGCACCACCACCACCACCGACATTCTCAGCTTGACCTAATACTCAATCGCCATGGCAACAAGAGCACATAGACTATGCAGGACTATTCTGTAATACTTGTTGAATCATAGTGGTAGATTCATTTAGCAAGTTTCAATTTGCGATGCTTATGAACTCTACCACCTCATGTAGCAGCATTCAAGTGTTGTCCTCCATATTTTGCATAGAAGGTTTGCAGAAGTACTTGTGTTGGACAACGGACCACAGTTCACTTCATGTGGTTTTGAACAGTTTTGTGAACGAAATAGCATTCGTCATCTAAAAAGTGCTCCGTTTCACCCCCAGTCCAACGGAGAAGCAGAACACTACATACGCAGTTTTAAACAGCAGATGGCCAAGCTCAGCACCACCCACACATGGGAACAGGTTCTGCACCTCTTTCACGTCTCCTATCCCTCCCACCCACAAGACGAACCATCACCGGCAGCACTTCTGAATGGCCGCTGCCATCGGACACTACTACACTTGCTACACCCAACAGCATCCAAAGCCCTGTCAATGGTCTGCAAGTATGGCTTTGTGCCACGCAATCTTTTTTTCTTTTCAGGGTTTATGGCAACTGTGGGCACTAGGAAAGAGGCGTTATCCAGTGTCTTGTTGGCTCTTTTATGTTCTTCATTGCAGGTCCCGATGGTTTGCAGTGCCGCCACCAGAACCAAATTCGTGCGTGTCATTTGTGCCGTGATTCTGCTGCTTTTCTTCCCACAGATTCATAGCCTCACAGGACCATGCGGCCTTTGCAGCCGCCCTCTGGTGCCACCAGGGCACCCCAGGAGGAGCAGATGGATGATGCGCCCTCGTCCTTGCCGTCCCCACTCACTGACCTAATGGACACAGACCCGTCGTCGCCGTCATCACCCCATGACATGCCCTCAGGCTTGGATGTGTACCCAGGCAGCAGTTTTCCGGATGATGTTCCTGTTGCTTTGGAAGGCAGGGGAGTATGCCGTCCTCCACAGTCAAGGCTCCCAGCTCATCTCTGTGTGTCCAGCATCCTGCCACAAACCTCCCCCCATTGTTGATCATATCCTACCTAAACTACAACGGTGACACATTTTTTTGGAAAGAAATGTGCTGGCGTAAGCTGTCACCAGCACACTGGCTGGTAATGGTGAAGTGCAAAGATCAATTAGGCCCTGGATCAAGTGCTCCTATCACGAGAGAGGCCAGAGAGACACCCATGAACAACACGCTGCCAACATTCCCTCAACAGCAATATTAAGGACACTGCCACTGACCAGAGGGCCTCACCCACACCATCATCCAGCTGGTGTCTGTCAGTTTACCTGCAGAGCAGGTTTAGTTTGTCACAGACTATGACAGTACATAGCAACCAGATTAGTGACTATAGCGGGATTAGTACTTTACATCAGTCTGCAAGAGGACTATTACTGATGAACTTGTACCACACAACATGGACTCTATTCAAGTTTAGTAAAACTTCCAGTTCACATAAATAAACAACTGTATTAATCCACATATGCATTTGTACTGTAGAAAGAGGATACCACCCACTTGTACCATCATCCTCTCCCTTGCTACCTTGCAGTACAAGACAACACAAATGAATGCTGAGGTCCCTGAGCCATTTAGAACAACCTGGGGAGCACATGTGGCTTTATTGAAAATACCACAGACACAGTGATCATTAGCCCCCTAAAACCTGACGTTGAATGATTTACTGGGTGTTTCTGTGTGGCTGGCTTTTTTTGTGAAAATTCAGTTTCATTACACTATGATATGTAGTATGCTAACAGCAGTTGTTCTGCTTGAATACAACATTGGTTTCTCCCATGTCAAAACTAAAACATAACACCATTGGCTATACAGATATGTTGTTCTGCCATATTCACTTTGCTTGTGGCAATCATTACCAACACACATCGTATGGCTCTTTGTAAAGTTGTACTGAAATTGCTCAAAAACTTGGTATTACATCTTTATATTTTAGCTTTCACTGGGGTTGTCAACTTAATTAACTATTACAATAATGAAAGCAATATTCTACATCTATATGATTACTCTGCAATTCACACTTAAGTGTTTGATTTTACTTTCAAGAAAAATCTTGTTGCAACAAAAAAATGCTTTTGTTTCAATGATCAACACCAGAAATCGCTCCTCATACTCATGACAATCTCTGCCCTATTTCATGACACTGTAAAACAAGCTGTCCTCCTTTGAACTTATTGTATGTCCTCTATTTAGTATAGATCCAATACTGTGAGCAATATTCCGCAAGAGAACAGACTAGTGTAGTCTAGGTAGTCCCTTTAGTAGATTTGTTATATCTTCTAGATGTCCTGTGAATAAAACACTGTCTTTGACTCACCTTCACAACAACATTTTCTGTGTGATGGTTCCAATGTAAGTTGTTTTTAATTGTAATCCATAAGTTTTACATTGAATTGACAGCCTTTAAGGTCATGTAATTATAATGGACAGTTAATGTAAAATAATTTGTATGTTAACTAAATCCAGCACGCAGTAAGACATCACCACATATTTATAAGAGCAACTGTACTTATCTGATAACAATGATGCTATGAATAAGGAAATTTTCTGCAGTAAAGTTTAAAACTGCCTCCTAATTCATTATACACTTGTTTCTGGAAGAATTTTGACATGATTGTTTAGCAGATATGTTTATTAATGTAACCCTTATTTTCTTTCACATTTATCTACTCTTCTAAAAATAAAAAAATAAAAACTCACTCCAGCAACTTGTTCTTGTTTCATCACCTCAATTGAAATTCATTACTAAATAATCTTATTCATTTTTACACTTCTCTCAATGATGACAAACTTTTCTGTTTTCTGCTTCTGGTTGGTCTCTTGAGATATCCCGTATTTCATTTAATCTACTCTTCCTTGCAGCCAGTATTTAATAAATCTATGGAATATATACTCTTCATAAAAATATCTGACCTGAACTTCCCTTCACTTTACTGATTTGCTCCATTGTAGATGTTACTTTCTGAATGCAGTTAATATGTACAGTATATACTTACACAGCATTGGACACTTCTAACAGAATTCCTTGCCCAATATTTGAAACTTTCATCTTTTCTTTTGAACTTTTCCAACTGTCAAGAATTTATTGAATTTCCGCTGTTTTCTGTCTTCAAAGTAACTTGCCATATACCCCAGATATTGCTCACAACATGTTCTTACATCAATTGTTGATCTCTAAGTTTACATTTAACCTCAACATTTTAACATGTGACATGAATTTCACTTATTAGTTCTCTACTGTGTAAAATATTCCAGTTTTAGTTTAAATGTCATGTAACTGGAAAGAAGAATGCAACAGTTAATCAATAACCTATTTGTTAACAAATTTGTGTTGACATTCTCCCTTAGTAATCATGCCTCATAATATGTTACATGTTAGTTCCTCTCAACTGCCTTCCCAATCTTTCTTTACCCGTTTTTGGAAAAATAGTCTCAAAATATCTTGATTCATAAACAAAGTTATTTTTTATTTAAGGCAATTTTTTCAATATTGAAATGAAATAAATTTATACACACACAGCTAAAAGTGATAAAATGGGCTAATACACGAGTTGTATATATTTGTTATCAAACTTGTAATATGAGTGGGAACAGCAGAGATTGCACAGTGTTGGTAAGCCATGGGCAAAAGCCAGACTATAAGGATAGAGCTTATTTAGATAACTCCTCAAATTACTTTTACAAACACACACACACACACACACAAAAGGAAACACAGGGACAAATGCTTACTTCATAATATCCTCTTTTCAAGTGAGTACAATTTCTGCACAATTATCACCAAACCAGTTTTTCTTTTGTTGATAAGCAAGCAAATCTACATCTCCATAGATACCATACTAGCCATAATACAGTACATGGCAGAGATTGGGCTGACTGAAGTACTTCTTTAGATTACACATACAATAAATGTTTGTCCAAAACACAAACAACTTTTAATTCTTCAGGCTTTCCCAGTGTGGCATTGTCATGTTGATTAATCGGGTTTCTGCCAGTAATTTGCATCTTTCCTGCATGATATTTCAGCTGTGTGAGTCACAGTCTTCTTCAGGTGCTGTCTGATCCTCAGTATCAATATGACGCAAACAACTTAATCATAGTTCATTGAGTATTTGTGAGTATTTGGTGGCTCTATTTGTGTAACTGAAAAATGTGATATGTACATCTCTCAAACGATGTTATCCCAAAAGTGGGGATTTTTCTGAATTTGTCAGTTTTGTTGCATTTTGGAATAATAAGTGGAATGAGTGACAATAAAAAAACCTACACTTTATTAACATGCAACAGAAAATAAAACAGATGACAAACACATGAAAACTTGTCTGTAATAAGTTGAGCTTATATGGGACACAATGGAAATAAGAATGCGCAGTTATAGTCATTCCCACAGCATGAAAGCTCCAATAATGGCTCAGAAGCATCAGTGACAAAATATCAGTATTACATGGAGAATGCAGTGAAAATCCACCATGTTGTCCCAAAGCATGTTTGACTGCTCCATACATGCAGAGCTAAACTGAATGCCAACACATGCAACAAATTTGATAAGAAACATGGAACAAAACATCAAAGTTTGTCCCAAACTTGTAACAAAAGAAATTTGACTGCTCATTACCACTACTGTCAGCTATAGCCTTTTAGCATTGGGCATGACAAAAAGTGAGGACTTATGGCTCAAATCAGAATTCATAATTGGATGTTTGTAAAACAAGTCTGTTGCTCAGAGAACTCAATGAGTGATCAGAAGGCCCTATGATTACTGAATACACAATTAGAATTCAATTAAGAAAGCACAGAGAAATGTGTCTTATATTCAGAGAAACCTATGCAGTAATGAAAAACAAATGCAGAATAGAATCAAAATACAAGTGATGATAATTTTGAAAGCAGCATTCCATGAAGTTAAAAATAAAATGCAATAACCAAACTTTCATAACATGTCTGGTAACTCTTCACTTGTCAATTAGCTTTGTGTGAACCAGAAGATCATGTCACTTGTTGATGGCAAGAATACCATAATAGAAAATGGCCAAATGACATTTGTGATTTTGAATTCTGTCTTCCAAAATTATTTCATGGAAGAAGACTGTGTTGTGGTCCCCACTTTTCATAGCCATATGGATGCAACATCTATAAATATGGAGACAACTGACTGTCAGGTAGAAGTGCTATTTTTGTTAAAGATGACACTTGTGTCAATGACACACCATCAAAGAATGTGTCCAGTGTATTCTGACCTTACTGGAACAAACAAGACAGGATAACAAAACAAGGAACTATGAAATTCCACAATAAAAATATTGCCACAACCACTACCAACAACATCACTATGCAATAATTTACTTCATTTTACAAATCTTAATAACTGGCAACAAAAGGACATTTCAGCCATTACCAAATCTCCAAATTCACAGGTAACTTTCAAGAAGTCAACCACAAATATCATATGCAAGTAGAAGTATTGTCATGTTTGTGAAAGAACTCCAGATTGTTACAGACACTTCAACATGAGCTTCCTTAGTTAACACTGGGTATGGTCTCAATAGCTTGCTTTTGTACTAAAACAGTTTTTGTGTTCAAGCAGAATTCCCCCAACGTATTATTCCATGTGGCATCAAGAAAGTCGCAGAAAGTAAACAGGTTTCAGTACCTCTACGGAGTTGACTCTATAGGTAATATTCTAATTGTAATCAGCAATATACACCATAGTTTCAGCTTATGAAAGAGGTGGTGAATATGTATCTTCCACAAGGGATTACCATCCACTCTTCTGATCAAAGATCTAGTGTCTCCTGCTTCAAAGAGGTTAAGGAAGACAGGAAGATTAGGGTTTAAAACTGGTTCATGACACTCATCTGAGGTGGAGCACAAACTTATATTAGGTAAAGATGGGTAAGGGTATTGGCCTTATCCTTTTCAAAGGAAACTAAATCTAGATAGATGAACAGAGGTTTGAAGCACTGCCATTATCAGGACCTGAGAAATTCTACATATTACAATACTTCAGGTATGAGCCCAATTCCTGTCAAATGATAGTGTTAAATTATATTCCGTTTCCTACAGTTGTGACAAGATTAGAACCAATGGAGTGTCTTGCAGTTACTCACATAATTTATTTAGCTATACACACTACAGTTCACACAGTCAAAATTCTTTAAATCACAGAGGTTTCTAAACACTGCAGTTTTTTCCTTCTTTTATGAACACTTTCCACTACCTTGTGCAAGAATGAATATATTTCCTGCAGAACTGAAGTCATTCCTATAGCGAAACTGGAAATCTGTTCATCAAAATGTGCTCAGAAAAATAAGCAACTATTCCATTTTCAGTTTTTAAACATATTTACCAATGATATAGTCATCTACACTCTGACTAAAATTACTTATATGACATTTGTAACATGGCATTACAGTTTTACAATCTCTACTGACAGCTGTGTAAGGGTTAAGGCTCTAATAACAGAGTGTGGGGTGCCAATGTGGGGGAAAAAAAGTGTTTTTTTCTGGCAACAGTTAAACGAGCAACAGGCAGTGCCTGATTACTGATAATCTGTGTGCGCTAAACTTGTAAAAACTGCAAGTCTACTGATATTTTCCTTTCGGAAAGTTACCAATGGCAGATGTTTCACATGTTATGTTGAGAGCTCTGGCAAGCGGAACTTATTTCCAAGTTGTGATGTATAAAGTGTTAAGTAATTTTAACCATACTGTAGTTGTTATTTTTTTCATTTTCCTTGTGCAGGAAACTCATCAATGAATAATTAAATCTGCATTGGAAAATATCTTGCTGAAAAGACCTGTCACACAAGTAACTAGGTAGAATGCTAGTGTATGTTGCAGAAATCTTCATTATCCTACTTTGTGTTTCAAAATAACATGTGAATCCTTCCACTTAAGACGCTTGATTGCTTCTTCAGTTTCCTTTTATTTGTCTCATAACACTGAATCCACTTGCCACTTGACCATCCTGATTTATGTTTTCTGTGTTTTCCTAAATCATTTCAGACAAACGCAGAAACAGTTCTTGTGGTGTCGTCTGAAGAATAAAGACCCATGTCAAAGGTGGTGCCTCATGACAAAACCCCAAGTAAGGAGAGTCGCTGCCTAACACAGCAGCAAATGGCAAATGTAGGTACAGACACACCCTGAAGAATTTCCATACACCACCACAGCTGGATGCTTGCTTGCTTCAAAGTGCAGTGTGATTTATTGAAGCCAAACTGTCTTTGAAAGTTTATAGTCAACTAACTGTACATTGAGATATGACTATTGCTCTGTATAAAAACAAAGAGATGAGCTTTGTTATTCAGTGACAGTACTATATACATAATGAGATTCCTCTGGACCTGGAATGTTTCAAGTTAAGTACTCTATTGTGTTGAAGTTTTAATTAAGTGATCTAATATTTCGTGTGTGCTGTAGTTCTGCTCAGCCTCCTCTAAAAGTAAATCTAGAAATGCTAATACGTCACGACAGTTCCTTCATAAGGCCATGGCCGACCACCTGTCCAGTCCTCACAAAACAACTGCTATATATTCTGTGTGTATGTATACCTTGTGCTATTTATTTTCATCATATTATGATGACAAATCCTGTATCATTATGAGATGATCCGTGGATTGATTAATAAATCAAATCAAATAAGTTTTCATCAGCTTACCTGTACTAAACAAGAAATTATGATTGAAGTTTTTTGCATATCTCTGTAGTGTTTCTAACATATTCCCTCTTTCCAGTGTAAAGGTTGTTGAGTGGTCAGGACTTGCAAGTGGGCATTAAGGGTTGTCAGCGAGGATATCTGCATGGTATTCCTGTGCATATACTGCCCTGGTCTGCTTAGTGTTCTGCTAATCTCAGTGGTCAATATAATATTACTATATTTTTGTGTCTACTACAAAGTGTTTAACCTTGTCTGAGAAATAAGTTGTTCAGTTTCGTGCACAACGGATGGAATGACTGCTGCCAAGTGTCCAACAAATGACAACTTTACTGTCGCAACGAGCAGCTCCACAAGTAGCTGCTGCTCCCAGGTTTCACGAGTTTAAAAGTAAAGGAGAGAGCTGCTCCAAATGTCACATGCAACTGGACGCCTAATTCACAGCTTACAACATTGAAGGTATGGCACACATTGCTTTCTTTTTGTCAACAATCAGAGCCAATGTGTACTGTCTATGTTTTAAACTGTGCCCCGACTCTTGTCCTGAAGATATTGTGTATGAAAAACGTGTTCATAAAATAGACTAATAATTTGAATTTCACACTCAAGTTGCCACAGTGAAATTTATATTCTTTCGTCTTTAGTCATTGAAACAGTTGACTACTGAACTTTGTGGGCAAAAAAGAAATGGCAGATTTAAGTGTTCTTGCAGGTTAAGTTACAGTGATATTATGGTATATGATGAAATCACACTAAATTTGGCAAACACACGTATTTGTGCTGCTATCCTAATATTGTCAGATCCGGATCTGAAAACACTTTTGCCAGTTCTACAGTCTTTAAGTCTACTAGACACAACTGAAGTTGTGTTTTGAGGCTCCCTCTATTACTCCTGTTCATAATACACATGACTCTCAGCCTAAAGTTTACAGTAATGCTAAAGTGAAAAAAAGGCAGGGGTCAGATTAACAGTAAAAGAACAGGTGAAACATTTCTGATGTGGTACACAAGGTGTACTTCAGAATAAGGCGAGGAAGTATTGTCCTCGGTGTTTTTCAAATCATGACAGAAAAGCTTGTCCCTATGAGGATGCAAGATGTTTAATGTGTTGTAAACGCACTGTTTACAAGGTGGCCAGAGCAGGCACCACTTGAGTGCAGCTTTCAGGATGTGAGTGTCATGTCGTCACTGCCATTACAGTCAACATCAATGAAGGCTTGCTTTTCTGTATCATGGAAACCTCCTGTAGTCCACAAACACAAGAACAAACATTTTGGTCAATTAAGAGTGACTCAAAAGATGATTAAATTTCAGTTACACACAGGTGCATCTATCTCCCCGCATCAATTAAGACAAATACGAAATGATTGGTAGCCCATAGCTCTAGAAGGTTACATCTGCTTTATCTGGTTATAATGGACATGAAATGCCAGTACATGTTGTGTGCAGTTTGCAAGCAACTTTTTGTGAAGTTACAAAGAGTGTTTCATTTGATATACTATGTCCCAGAAAAAGAGCCAACATTTTTGGTTTACACTTGTTTGAGTTGTTCAACGTACGCATCCAAGACAATGTGTTACAAATCATGTTTCAGTGCCTCATATTAATATTTCTGAATTGTGGAATAAAACACTGATCAGCCAGAACATTATGAACACTTACCTACTTGCGATATAAACCTGCCCAGGCAATAGTAGTGTCATCTGGTAAGGAATCACGGCTAGTCAGACACATACACGGTGCATGCAGCATCAGTAAGTGTGCTGTCATTGTGTAGAATGGGGAAGATACGTGACCTGAGTTTGACTGAGAGCAATTTGTGACAGCCCAGAGGTTCAGCATGAGCAGTTTGGAAATTGCACAACTTGTCGGGTGTTTGAAGAGTGCTATGGCGAGTGTCTTCAACACTTGGCAAAACCAAGCTTTAACCACACCCAGACATTGTGGGGTTGGGCAGTCACCCCTCATTACAGATGTTGTATGTTGTATGCTGGACAGACTGGTAAAATGGGATGGGTGGTCAACTGTGGCAGAACTACCACCAGATTTTAATTCTGGGCAGAGTACAAGTGTGTCTCAACACTTAGGGCACTGAACACTTAACAAAGAGCCTCCACAGCCTACGACCCATACATGCACCAATCCTAACATGAAATAGACAACTATGACTGAAATGGGCACATGACGATTGGCACTGGGCATTGGCAGATCTTGTATGACATGGTGAATCCAGATACCTTCTTCATCATGCTGATGGGAGGGCATGAATCTGTCATCTTCCAGGGCAACAGTTCCTTGACACCTATACTGTTGGATGGAGCCCAAGCTGGCTGCGGCTCCATTACACTATAGGGAACATTCACATGGGCATCCATGGGTCCAGTAGAGCTCGGGTAAGGCACCATCACGGCCAAGGAGTATTGTACAATGGTTGCAGACCACATACACCTCTTCATGATGATCATGTTTCCTGACGTAAGTGACATTTTTCGACAGGATATTTTGCCATGTCACAAGGCCGGGGGTGGTTCAAGGAAAGCGGTGGCTGGTCCCCCAACTCACCAGATCTGAACCCAATCAAACACATCTGGAATGTGATTGAAAATGGCATCAGAAATCATTGCCCCATTCTCGGAATTTACGAGAATTAGATGACGCGTGTGTGTGTGTGTGTGTGTGTGTGTGTGTGTGTGTGTGTGTGTGTGTGTGTGTGTGTGTGTGTGTGTGTGTGTGTGTGTAAATGTGGTGCCAACTTCCTCCATCGACCTACCAAGGCTTCAATGCTTTCAGTCATGGCGTGTTGCCACTGTTACCCGTGCCAAAGTGGACAAACTGACTACTAGGTATGTGGTCATAATGTCCTAGCTGATCAGTGTGTGATGAACTTTTTGAAAAAGGATTAGGAAGGGCCAAATATTTTGATTTGCACATTACTGTTAAAGATAATGTGCAACAACAATTTCATCATGTTTAACCTGTCCCCCATACTGTACATGAGCAGTTTGCTTGGGAACTGTAACAATGGAAAGACACTTGGGTGTTACCAACCTGTTTCTTCAAGTTAGAGAGCATCACCCATGGTCATTTTCGAAAACCCATCAGGAGGTTTTCATCTGTTTGCTGATTTTAAAGCAACAGTAAACCTACAAACTGTTGTGGATTCATTTCCTCTTCCACAAATGGAGGAATTAATGGCAGATTGGGTAAGGGCAAATTCTTTGCCAAGGCTGATTTATGTGAGGTATACAGCTACCACTGAACAAGCAGCCCAAGCAACACTCACCTGGGTTTATTTGAGTTTCAAAGACTACCATTCAGAAGTGTTTCGGCTCCTGCTATTTTTCATTTTCTGGAACAAATAACAGCAAAAGTCCCTTCACATACAAACTATTTCGACAATACTGTTGTTGTTGGTTGTATGCCTGCTGAACACCGCATCTGGCTTAAAGTGTAACAAGGAACAGTTCTCTTCCTTCATTGAAAAATTTAAATATTTGGGACCTATAATAAATACACAGGGTATTCATCCTTTTCTTCGCACTTGCCAGCAATTAAAGATTTTCTGGTGCCCCGTAACATCAAAGAGTCCCATACTGTCATGGGTAAGCTCATAAATTACTGTAAGTTTATTGCAAACACTGTGCAAATTGCTGCTCAGCTCAACTGGCTGTGCCAGAAAGGTGTTCCTCTCCTGTACTTCCAAGACTGAAAGGATGCATTTCAGCAGTTAAAGGATACATTGTTAAGACATCATCGTCTTATTCACTTTGACCCAACTAAGCCTGTTGTGTTAGCTGTAGATGCATCTTCTTATGGGATAGGAGGTGGGCTCTCCCACAGCACTTTTTTCAGTGGCCATGTCCATCTGGACCATATAGATTTCGCAGGTCCCTCATGGAACACATGGTGGTCATTGCATACGTGCATACAGCAACTTTCCTTCCATAGTCCCCATGACATCCACAAATGCTGCTAGTACTGTGATAGCTTTGTCTTCTATTTTTTGTCTAGAAGGTTTTCCTGAGGTCTTGGGCAATGTACCACAATGCACATCTGCTTATTCTCGACAGTTTTGTGCCACCAATGTAATACACCATGTAAGTACTGCACCTCTTCACGCTCAGTCGTAACAGTGAAACGTAACGCTTCATTAAAACATCAAAAAGTTACATGGAGAAACTCTTTCTCCACACACAGGAGCAAGACTTTTTTAAAGAAAGCTTTTTCTCTCCTCCTACCATTCCTTGCTATATGATAGGAAGTCACTGGCAGAATTATTACATGGTCATTGTCCCCTTACCCTGTATTTAGTAGCTTCTGCAGTCGCCACGGAAATCTTTCATTGCCGATGCTGACGGAGACTGATGTTTTTCAACCGTTGCCACTGGTCCCGCTGCCAAAGCCCATGTCTGCGGAGGAGATCCCTCCTGACAGCTGTTATGACACCCCTGGAGTTCCGCTTCCAGTCAATCTGACCTCAGTGTCTGCACCACTGCCATTGGCTGGTGTTCTCCCCCCCCCCTCCCACCCTGCCCTCCTCTCCTTAGCTACGTCAGCATTCAGGCCCCTCCCACTAACATCATGTGGCACAGCAGGTCCCATGCCAAAACTGGTACCTCATGATGGAAATTCAAGTAAGGACAGTCGCTGCTTGATGCAGCAGCAAATAATAGATGTTGGCATACACACATCCTGAAGAATTTCCATACATCACCACAGTCATCAGCTTACCTGCCCTAAACAAGAAATTATTATTGATGTTTTTTGAATCTCTCTGTAGTGTTTATAACATATTCCCTCTTTTCAGTGTACAGGTTGTTGAGTGGTCAGGACTTGTGAGGAGGCGTAAAGGGCTGATGTTAAGTGAGAAAAGGAAATTAGATCAAATAAAAACAATACTTCAGTAGACGGCTGAAGGTGTGTCTTGTCAGCAGCTTTAATCAGATAGAACTGCCTTAGCTCTGAAAGGCAGGTAGCTAGGGTCGTATAGACATTGCAGAAATTACGCTGCAAGAAAACTTGTCAAGACTTAACTGGGGCTTTCGAAATAAAAATTTTTAAACCAGTTCCCTAACATATTCCTTGACTGGCTGCACCCTGTACATCAGTGAGTCAATAACAGAACCTTTCTGCTGCTTCTCTGACACAGCCCACACTGTATCTAATATGGTTTTTATTTTATTCTGAGATTTGTATACTCTACCTACAAAGTTTATGTTCTAAGCTTCTTTAACAAAATTTCTTTACCTGCTCATACTTTCCATAACAAACTACAGCAGACTGTGCTACAAGCTTAAACAATCTTCGTCTTTCACATGAGGTTTCGATGCCGCATGTTACTGACACTAGCTGCATGTCAATACAGGGACTGTATTTCATATGCCTTAGCAGATATCTGATTTTATTAAATGTAGTAAGAACCAGTATTAAGCTTTCTATTTATCATCCAAATTGTATGCACAGTTCATTCCTGCTATCAATGGCCATTTAATTGCTGAATGAATAATTCTACTACAAATGAATTTGTGACTAGTTTTCTCGTATATCTTTGCACTCCTCATTTCTTTCATAAAACCTTCCAATCTTAAGACAAGTGCACCTTGGTCTAATGACTTATAAGTAGGTATTTTCACATTGGAACTACCTGCTAATGATACTTCCAAAAACAAAGTCATTTTACAACATGCATCTGAAAGAGCCATAAATAATTTACTCTTTGATTCACGCAATAAATATGACTAACCTCTCAGTTTCCCTGTGGTGTTTGACATAGGGGTGGAACTTCTCTCTGCTACGTGCAACAATCTGTAAATAGATATTTATGTTATCATAAATGTGAATATTCCTAATAGAGAGATTAAGTTAGAAACTGGCACTGAAGTTCAGCTGGTCTTCCTACAAGGGTAGGAAATTATACAAAATTTTAAACACTTCAATCTTACATTTTTCACATACACTGTGTCATTACAAGTAAAAAAAAAATGCAATATAAAGGGGCAAGATTACATACCACTGGCATCTCACACATTACTTTACATGTAGAACTTATGAAGTACCATACTGATGGGTACCAGACTGACAATTAATGACATAGTGTCAGTATATTTTGTATCATAACTAAAAGAAAGGCACGACATATTCAACCAGAAAACAGTAACATTCAGAAGTGAAAGTTACACTCCACTTCATAGACTATAACTAAACTGTGCATTTAATGGTTCATTTCATAAAGAAAGTATGGCAGGTTTCTTTCTTTGTTAGTCCAAGTATGAAAATGTACATGAATGATAACAATATAACAAATTTTACCTATCAGAATTTACTCGAATTATGTGCGAGACTGACCTGGGCATTCGCAGTAGCCTCCTATACAGGGTGTCCAGGATGGTCAGTATTAAGGGAAATGACAGGAACAAATATTCAAAGCAAAAAAGTCTAGTAATCATGGACTCTAAAATGTATACCTAAAGAGCTATGAGCACTTGTGTTCCGCAGTAGCAAATATGATGAAGTGTTAATAGCTCCCAAGGTATGCATTTTAGAGCCCATATTTACTAGACTTTTTTTTTGTTTATAACTATTGTTTCTGTCGTAGCCCTGAATACTGTCCAGTCCCCCTGGGACACCCTGCATTTGAAGTACACCGATAACCATTCAGAAGAATTTTATTACGGTAGTTACTATGCAATAGCCCTTATACCAAAACAGTTATTGTTCATAAAAAATTATAGCCTCTGAAGATAGGTATTTTTTTTATTACCAAAATGCATCTTTTGCAAATATGAGGAAATGAAAGGGCATTTTCATGTAAAACTTAACTTTTTTGTGCATGTTCTAAACCAAAGGCTCAGACAATTTTGCATCATTCTCGACTTCCACTATTGTGTGGAGAAGTGTAGTCCCCCCTCCTCCCATCACAGGTCAGGCATTTACTACACAATGGAAATTCTATTTGCGTAATACTGTACATGTGGTGTTTAAAGTCAGCTAGAACACCTCTATAGGGTGAATGTCACATTCGCTAGAGTTATCAGACGGAATATCCACATCAGTCTCAGAAAAGAGTTTGCATCCTTGCAGATGAAAATGAGAAAATAATAATACAGTATCACAATCCGACCAAAGAACGATAGCAGTTTGCGCACATCGAGAATAGGCCGGAGATTGCATTATTGCCAGTTTCAAGTGACAGGTGAGTGGTAAATGCATACACATGCTTTGCACTTTATGAAAGCGTATACCCCTCAAATTATATATCTCAGGTGCTTGAGTAAACTTTGCCACTACCACCAGTCACGACATTTCAGAACAAACGGAATAAAAATTCACTAAATAACTCGTTGCAGTCACATATAATGCTCGCATTGCATACAACATTCAAGAGCACTCAGAACACTACTAAACAGTCACTGGCTGCCAGAAAACACATGATGTAGGAGAGCAGAACAAGCCTAAACTCTACCGCCATCATTTGTGACTCCACCTATAGTAAACAACAGGAGCATACATAGTAAGGTCCCAGAATTAGTATGGCTTATTAATCTTATCAGAGACTGGCTGAATCTCAAACTGAATAACAGCAAAATACTGAAGATTGAAATATATATCGCAAGTCTGCTAGACACCACTGGTTGTGGCACATTTAAAGAACTCAACAATATCTAGTGAGGTTATAACAGAATCTGAACATGAAATTATCTGGGTGAATGTGAGCATCAAATGTGGGCTCAAGCTTGGTAACTGGAAGTGCTTACAGACCATGTGGCTGAGGAAGAGCACTTCACAGAAAACTTGGACAACATTGTGATTAAGTCTCCTGATCATCCTATTTTAACAGGGGGAATCTATCACTTCCTAGCTATAAAATGGGAGGGTTACACAATTAAAACTGGTGCCAGAGCCAGGGATTCATGAGACACTCATCTTAATTCTCGTCTGAAACTTACATTGGGCAGAAAGGTAAGGAATCAACTCATGAGGTAAGTGTCTCAGATCTCATAACAACTAACAGTCTCAAACTTTTCAAATGAGTTAACACAAAAGAGGACATCAGTGGTAATTCGGATATTATAGCATCTACAATTACAGCTGTCACAAGGAATGTTAACAAAGGTAGGAAAATACCTTTGCTTACCAGAAGTAGTGGGAAACAAACTGCAGAGTATCTGAGCAGTCAACATAAAATATTGAGCCCCGAAGATGAAGACATGGAACATAAATGGCTAAAATTGTACAGCATTGCACTATGCACCCCAGATCAGTATCTGCCAAGCAAGGTTACGAGGGATGGGAAAGACCTACCATAGTTCAATAATGATTTTAGAAAGTTGTTACAAAAGCAAAGAGACAGTCATTATACATTTAAGCGAATTTGAAGTCTAGTTCACAAATAAAATCTGCATGAAGCCAAAATGAAATAAGGAGAGCAGTGCATGAAATGGAAGACAACAGAAGGTCAAAATATTGAATTCACTCTAAACTGTCTCACAATGGAAGATCATAATATGGCTCCTAATTTCAATCATCGTATGAATGTCAAAAATGACAGATATTACAAGATATGATTTCAAAGTACAAAATTTACTAAAATTTTTCAGTAAGTATAAAGGCATCTGAATCAGACGAGATACCTTTGAGATTCTACACAAATTATGTGAAAGAACTTGCTTACTTTCTAGCAGCATTTTATCAAAGCTAGCATAAGGGGAGAGGGAGGGGGAGGGAGGGAGGGAGGGAGGGGGAGAGAGAGAGAGAGAGAGAGAGAGAGAGAGAGAGAGAGAGAGAGAGAGAATCAGGCCACTCTCATTATCAAGAAGTATTGCCAGACGGATGCACATATTTATGGGCCTATTTCACTTAAATGATGCATATATGCAGACTGAAGTGATGAATGAAAATTTGTGCCAAGCCTGGGATTCCAATTCGGGTCTTCTGCTCACTGGGTAGAGGTGCAAACCACTATGCCACCCTGGCACAGTGGCTTTGCACAGCTGCATAGACTACTTTAGCACACCTTCCTCATCAATCAAAATTCCCATTCAAAACTCAAAAACAAAACAAAGTGGGCTGGGGCATGAATGGGAATTTGGACTGAGGATGGATGTTTGCTAGGACAGTCCATGCAGTTGTACAAAGCCATTGAGCCAGGATGGCTTAGTGGTTAGCGCATCTCCCTAATGTGCAGGAGACCCGGGTTTGAATCCTGTCTTTGGTACAAATTTTCATTCATCACTCCGGTCTGCATATATACATCATACATGTTTGAGATTTGGTGTCATCAGTCTCTCAGAGAATTACAAAACATGTGCTATTTCTATGAATTATGACCTTTTTGGAGAATGACTTTATAAAATTCAAAATGGATTGTGTAAACACAGTTTTGGCAAAACCAAATTTGGTCTCATCACTCATGAAATCCAGAGTGCTGCAGACAAAGGTGCTCAGGTTGATGCTGTATTCCTTCACTTCTGGAAGGAATTCAATGCAGTTTTTCACTGTCAATTAAAGAACAAACTGCAAGCTTATAGAGTACTGGATCTAATTTGTGACTGGAGCCAGATCTTCCTAACAGACAGAACTCCACACACTGATGATAATGTGATGGAAATTGATAGATGTAATTCTGAGAGGAACCCAAGGAAGGATTCCAAGGCCATTACCATTCACCATATATATAAACAATCTACTGAATAACACTGTAAGCTCCTTGAGGTTGTTTACAGATGATGTTATTCTCTGTAGGAAGGTTTGAACACAAGGTGATTGTAGTGAAATGCAGGAAGACACGTGGAAGATAGATGATTGGTGGAGGGTCCGTCAGTTGACCCTGATCACAAATAAATGTAAAATACTGTGCATAAATAGACAAAGATAGCCACTGCTGTTTTAAAAAGGAGAGCTTTTCTGCCTGGACTGTTATTAAATTAATTTATTCACCACAATCACAACTTCATTTAACTATGCCATTTTCAAGTGACAGCTGTTACAACGTAACTAGCTTGAAGACCAGTTCAAATAAATACATTTTTGTTTGTGAAATATTTTATAAAAACAAAATTGTTTAAAAAATTGTAGTTCTGCCTATCTCACTATGAAGACCATCAGTGTATTGTTCTTTATATGAGAATAGCCCTTGTGTCGTCCATTTGTAACCATTTCACTAAAATGTTAACCCAGGAGTTGAAACATGAATTCATTCAACCTGGCAGATGCATGCTGTAAATTGTATGCACAGATGGCATGGATTTAAAAGCAATTGCTACAGAAAGTAAGAAATTTACAAGGTATTGAGTGAATTTGTCCTTCGATTCCAGTTTGACATAACTTTCTCAATCTAGGGAAGTGCTATGTTCTTTTGTATAACTGATGAAGACTCCTGTATTATTATACACATGGATTATACAATGATAGTGTGTTCTTAAAAGGGATGATGCATTGACACATTTACACAGAGACAGGCACAGCTACAATTGAAAAATAAATACATATTTTTTTTTTGCAAAATATTTCAAGTGCAGTTGAACCAGTCTTTCAGCAATTTATGTTGTTAAAGCTACACTCGAAAATGACATTATAAGCTGAAATCATGATTGTGTTGAATAAATGAATTTAATAACAGTCCATGCAGAAGACGATGTCCTTTATAAGGTATTCAATTCTATGCATACAACTAAAAATAAAATAAACTACAACTGCCTGGTTACGCTACTGAGAAAAAATCAATGCAAACATTAACAACTTTAAAAGACCTTGGTGTAACCATCAAGAGTGATGTAAAGTGGAATGATGACATAAAACTAACGTGGGAGAAACAGGTGCTAGACAGAGATTTATTGGAAGAATCTTAAGAAAATGTAACTCATCCACAAAAGAAATGGCTTACAAAACATATGGAGACCACTTCTTGAATGTCGCTCATCAGTCTGGAACTCTTACCAGGTAGGATTAATAGAGGAGAGAGAGAACATTCAACAAAGAGCAGCAAGATTCATAACAGGATCATTCAGTATGTGGTTGAGTGTAAAGAGCATATCTTCCAAGAACATATGGGCAACATATTACTAGTTCTCACACGTGTCTTATGAAATGACCATGACAAGAACATCAGAGAAATTAGAGCCCAACCCTCAAAAAAATTTGCAATTGTTCAGTATACAACAAAGTTACAATGAACACAAACAAAACAAGTGTCATTCCTGTCACTCAGGTGAGGAAAAATGACAAGTGTACAAGAAAATTTAGCTAGTACTTCTGTAGAATGGCTCACAAACAAAATTTATAGGTCTGAGTATTGATTGTCAGCTGAAGTAATGTGAACACACAAATTTACTTGCAGACAGAATGTCAGCAGCATATTATGCCCCTAAGGGATTTTAAACACATAGTGTGAATACATTTATTGATCAGTTAGTTGGTTTCATGTTCTATGGATAATTTGCAGAATAAGTTGTAATGGCATGGAATGAGTTATTTTACAGTGACACATATAAATGATAATCATGATAATGGTTGCAAACACATCTGTCCCTGACCACAGAACATGATTTACACTGAATTTACATTCACCATGAAAGAATAAACAAAACAGCTCTGCCTACCAAAAGATAAATTGTACAATAAATTGCCTAAGGATATTAAAGAGATTATTAAAATACATTAACAGTACCTATTAGGTAATACATTCTAGACACTGAAGAATTCCTTTGATAACACAGAGTGAAGGTTCAGTAAAAAATGGAACGCAATTAATAATAAAGTATGTCTGTTACTTCACAATACACATTTACACTATAATCTTTCATCGCTTCTAGGAAAAAACTTTCATCAAAGTTCTGCAATGGACAACACTAATATCTTAGCCTTTTTGTGAGATTGATATTTCACTAATTATGGAAATGTGCCGACAAAATTTTTAAGGCAAATAGGAGAGATTTGCTGTGCCCTTTAGAAAGGAGATGCCCTGACAATCTCCCAGTCCCTTAAATAGTGTAGGTAATCAAAGAAAACCTACATCTGGATGTTCTGAAAGAGAACTGAACTCTTATCATTCCAAACAGGAGTCCAGTGTTTTTGTCACTGTCCTACCTTTCTAATTTTTTATTCTAGTGATGAAAATCTAAATGTTCTTCAAAAAATTGCACCTTCATCTGCTTTTGGTATAGTGTTAACAATTATGGCATCCATACTGAGGTAAACTGTTTCATGTCCAATGCTTCATCTAAAATGTGCCCATATTTCAGAATAGCATATAACAAGATAAATCAGCATAGTCCACCAGGGCTTTGCAACCTGCTTGCATCCAACATGGGAACAACATCCAACCACTGCTACATGTCAGTCAACCACACCTGTCAGGCATAGTACATTTGTTGTGTTTTTAGTTCTAGTTGATCAACTCAGTAGTCAAAGAGTACTAAAGTCTTATATTTAGTGAAATTTCACAAAGTTATGAAACAGGATTCTGAAGCAAACAAACATCAGTCATGCAGGGTGGCTGTGCTGGAGGCGAGTACCACTTGAAACAAAGTTGACTATATTGTGTAAAGCACAGATTGCTGCTAACTATATAGTGGAGACGCTGAGTTGCAGAAAGGCACAACAAAAAGACTGCTAGACAAGTAAGCTTTCAGCCATGAGGCCTCTTTCTGAATTAGACCCCCCCCCCCCCCCCCCCCCACACACACACACACACATATTCGCGCCAACGCAATTCATACACATATTAAAATTTTAGGTTTTGCTTTGTTGTTAGTGATTCAAGTTTATTTACTAGCACAGTTACCTGAAAACTAGTTGCCGAGCCATCAACAGTGTTACAAAGTGCTAAAATAACTTCATACTGTAAGTACTATATAAGCATTTTTCTTGTGTGCTACAAAAGGGAAGTTATTGAGTGAGTTGGTGCAGTGGTTAGCATACTGGACTTGCATTCTCTGAGAGTGATGGTTCAAACCCCCATCCACCCATTCTGATTTGATTTTTCCATGACTTCCCGAACTCTCTTCATGCAAATGCCACGACAGTTCCTTTGCAAGGGCACAGCCAATTTCCTTCCCCATCCTTCCCTAACCAAGCTTGTGCTCCATCTCTAATGACATTATTGATGATTGGACGTTTAACATCAATCTCCTCCTCACGGGAAGTAATGCATGCACAGAAAGTTTTTTAGTACTTTGGAAATACAATGTTACATCTAGTTCCTTGCATTTACACTCACATGGAAAAAAGTTTTAGTATGATGAGCAAATACAACCAAAATGGCAACACTATGGGTTCCATAGAAAAATTGTGTTTACTGTACATGAATGTATGTTGTTCTAATTTTCCATGTAATTTTCTTTACTTCTGTGTTGCTCATAACATCACAGATGCAGTTTTTGTCTATCCGCATAGTAGAAATTTACTGCCTAGGATTACAAGTTTCTTTTTCTCGTTACCAACATTGTCATGGGAATGCATTTTATTTCATCATTGTAGTAATCTTTACAGAGTCTTTCAAAAAAATTGTTGGATGCACTCTTCCTTCTCCTCTATGAAAATTTTAATGTCCTTAACTAATTATTCCCACCTAAATATAAACAGCCGATGCATTCATTTTATTATTTCCAATAAACCTCAGATTTCATAGTGCAACTCTACAGTCACCACATTTTAGGTTTCGAAAAAATTAATCACTACTTAAATCTCCCCAGCAGTGACCTTAATACTAAAAAGTTAAATCACTGGACTCTCATGGGGACAACCTCGGGCCAAATTTCCATCCAGATTTATGTTTCCTACACTACTGAACATAAATGCTGTAACAGTTTTTTCCTCCGCCTGAGCTTGTGCTCCATCTCCAACACTTCATTGTTGACAGAGTGTTAAATACTAAGCTTACTTTCCCCTCTTTCCCTGTGGCCATTTTGATTTTGATCAAGTTTATAAACACCAGTCATGACTTGTACATCACATAATAAAATTCAAATCGCAGTTTGTAACCTCCAACAGTCACCAGTGAGTTGTGTATGTGAAAATTTTAACATCACCACTGTATTTCCACAACCCATCAGCTGTAGTAACCACAACCAACAGCGGGAATGCCTCGGGCTGCGGATCGGAGCTGCCAGGCGGGGAAGCCGCCGACGGTGGAGCACACACCACCGGGTAAACACTGGACGAATTGGACGACAGACCAAAGACAACTGACAACAACTGACCACGACCAACTATGAGCGACACAACAAGGAAGAGATAAACAGCGGAGGCTTGTGAAAACCACACCACCACACACCAAACGTAAATCCACTCGTAACCAGAGCCAGGCAAATGTCAATAGCGAGCAACGACCAGAACGCAGTACCGCCGAGATAGAAACAAAATCCAGAGCGAGTACCACACTGGCTGGACTAGGGCAGAGCGGATCCCTATATACGAAACCAGAGGGAGTGGCTATTGGCCGCTGTCTGCACGTGGCTCAGCGGTGGTGCCCTCGCTGGGCGAGAGCCGCTGCGCGGAACAGTTGCCGTGGAGCCCTCTATGGGCTGACCACGTCCATTTGTTCTGCCGCGTGTTCGACTTCCGCGGCGGAAGGTACTAGATCAGCAGACTCTACTTTCTGGAAGCCTAACATGTTCCCAAATTTAGAAACAGTATCGCGCTATGTGTAAGGGACAAAATTAACTTTTTTGTACCATGTTCTAGCAAAAATGACAACAAATGTTACCAAATTCTGGGTCGAGAAACAGATAACAATCAATGGAAAAGACAAGAGTCATTTGAGTGACTTCTGTTTGTGTCATCACCTTTTAACTCTTATTTTATTTGATGTAGTGTTTGAAGTTCATTCTCTTGGAACCATTACAACTTCAGGTTTGTTGCTCCACATCTCATGGAGATGTGGAGAACCAAGTTACATGATCATATGGCAACAGAATGGGAAAAATAAAAATCTTAAAGCTGAGAGAAGAAAACTGGATAATGAGGAATATTTGATACTGGACATCCATTGGATTTTAAGAGTGATATAGGAAATATGCAGTAAAAAGTCGTAAACACCAAGAAGCCAATAATGTGATATCAGTAACGATTTTTTCATAGATGCTACACTACAGATTTTTAAACCACCACAACCAGGTTAATTGGGTTTCACATTTGGTGACTTCGCCAACTCACAGTCACCATCCAACCTAACCTATACCTTGGGTTACACTACAGATCAGTCTATCACTACAACCAGGTTCTTTTGGTTTCACATTTATTGGCTTTGCCAACAACCAACTAAACTGAAAATATGCACTAAAAGTTGCTGTCACATCAGCCATTAACATTATATAACTGTGTTGTGTGACATCACTGTGGCATGGAGTTCTCAAGTTAGATGTGTTTGTAGACGTCATGTTGTATTTGAGGGTGCCCTCTGGTGGAGGATGTGGACGTGCTGAGTTTAACGTGTGGTATTGGGCTTGTGTTGATTGTCATCATGCTAACATGGACTGTAGAAGTGTTTTCAGTCAGTTTTTAAGTTTTTTTTATTAATGTGTGTTGCATTTTTGTTAGGTCTGATTATTTTGATGTTTGTTGTGCATAAAGAAGTCTTATTTTTTAATTGCATTTTTGTTGGGCATGGATATGTCAGTGAAGTCCGTGACTATACGATTATGTTCTGAGATGGGTGACAATATGATGTCTGTAATACAGTTTCTGCAGATGTTCGGTCTTATTGCCAAGTATGTTAGGTGTCATGTTTGTGACAACAACATGAGGTCGAGGACAGTTCTGGCAGCTCGTGCCATGGACACATATATGTGGCATTGACGGTGCATGCATGCACACGGGGTGTGTGTGTGTGTGTGTGTGTGTGTGTGTGTGTGTGTGTGTGTGTGTGTATGGGCCAACCTAGGTGGTATTACCAGAGGCTTTTGTTGGTAAGTAATTTTTGTTCTGGTTTTATTCTAGGCCTATAGTAAGTGTGATGTTTTGTGTTTTATATTTATGGGGGTCAGTTGTGTTTTAATTGGTATGGTGAATATGAGGTATTTGGGTTTCTGAATTGTTGGTGTTTTTATTCCACTTTTCAGAGTTGTAGGTGTTGGCTTTTTGGTACCAACAGCTGTGGTTGAGCTACATAGTGAAGTGTCAGATCCCTGTGATTTTTTTTAAATCACTGTATATTTAGCTTGCCCCTGCCCTAAACCCCAATTTTCCACAGTTGTCCCATTACTTTTATTTTTGGTGTGAGACGTTATTGTGTCATTTTTATTTTTGTTCGTGTTTGTTGGTGTGTATATGTAGTGACGTTTTGTCATCATTCTTTATATACTGGATGTAGCCTTTTCCACCATATTGATGACGTCATGGGTCAAAGCAGATGTGTGAATCGGGCACTTCAGTAATGCCGTGACAATGACATCTGTCAATTACAAGGTTATTTACTTCAAACAATAACATCCTTCATAATTTAAAAAGAAATAGCAGTAAATCAGAGTTCAGTTCTTGTTTCAAAGATAAAAGGAAAATTTTATGCCAATTCAATTCTTTGTATGGCACGTGTAGTAAGCATAGCAATACACAGTACACACAGCCCAAAAGGATTGCAACCATCTTCGAAACAAACAGCATGATGCAATAAAAACCTAAATTTATATTAATGAATTCTCGCAACAAGTAAGATCTTTAACGTGGCAGTTTTTTTATTCTGACTAGTCTGTGTGCCACTACAGCATATGTTATCAAGGTTACTGCAGTCACAAATAAAGCATTTTAGAAGCTTATATGTAAATATTTCAAACATTAAGAAAGTGAAACATTATAAGAAGTGATTTTCCAAAACCAAAATGAATATTGCATTCAAATATAGAATAAATTACTATCAATTCTTCAACAGAAATCTTATTCCTAAAACAAAGGCAGTGAATTTTATATCTGTATGTTGAGAGATCTCCAATATCAATCTAAAAGAGAAGTTACAGCCATTTAGATTGTGCAATTCGACAATTTTCCTGATATTTAGACAGAGAAATTACTTACACTGCGTTTCATGTCGGAAGTAACAACAATAAGAACCAAATAGCACTTTGTATGTGATGTCAAAAAGATAACAATAAATGCAATGTTCTGAAGGTGCCTATTATCTCCTCTACAGATGACAGTTCTTCTTCAGTTATGTTCCACTGCACGGAAATCCAGCTACAGACTAAGTCTTAAAGCACAATTGAAGGAACATGTCTCATTACGTCATTTTATGTGATAATTTGTTAACCAAATTCCACATACGATGGTCATGAATTTGTGATATTCTTTCATGTTTTATATAGCACCTCACATTCATCTCTAACAGCAGATCATTTTTGTCACATTTGATCACTACTCTCAATCACTGACAATGTAACTTGCATTTAAAAATAAGCCTTATACGTCAGAGACTACAATTATGAAAATAACACTAAAAACATTCACTCATCACGAAGTTGTCAAGCATCATGTACGAGAGGAAAAAACAACAGTCACTGCATCGTTCATATGATCCGTCAGTTAATACCGCATCATGTCAGAGCACGGGAATTTATGTTGTCAAGACGGCCAGTTTGTCTGATCAAGTCTTCAAAACTTAACAGAACATATATTGTCACTCATGCACGTATTTTTGATGTTATATGTACGGATGCTTACATATTCTCTGTGCTGTAATGAATAAGCTAGCCCTTACAGAAAAAATGAGGAAATAACAACGTAATAAAACGGCGGCACCTAGGCATCGGAAAAATTTACTTAAAAAACACACTTTTGTTTACATATTAAAATGAACTCTACAAGAATAACAACATTTTACTTCAAATCGTCGAACTCTGGACAATACTTAACCTATTACAAATTGCGCCTTCACTGCACAAAATCACATTTCACACACTTTTTCTCTCAGATCACTTATGGGCTGACTTTACCTTTCCTGATATCTCAAAGCAGTGGTTTTTCGGGTTCCAATCTTTCATAACGCATATTATACGGTACACAAATTTCATCCGTCACTTCGACTACCAATACGGCAGCTTTGTCAACATCATAGACCTTACACTACAACGCCACGGCTACGAACTTCATTCGTACACAAACGCGTTTACTGTAACTCAGGAAACAACGGAAAGTTCACTACCACCTCTCCTTAATTTATTTCCAAAGAATTTTTACATTTGTTTTATTCTATTCACTGGCCGCTATTTTTAAGCAAAGAGCACTGAGAACAAGAGGGGGAAAAGATAAATTCGCTTTTTAATCGTCCTTAACAGATTCACATCGATTTATAACGCAGTACAAGGTTATGGACTAGATGGTCAATACTGCTACCTGCGGACGACAGAAGCGAATACATATTTAATAACTAGTGGGAAAGTGTTACAAAACATCCCACGACATCTATTTTGCAATGCAGTAACAGGACAATATAGCTACGGAGTTACTATTACTATGTAACGGTACTAGTAATGAAAACAAGAGCAGAAAAAAAGATGAATTCGCTTTTTAACCGTCCATAACAGATTTACATCGATTTATGCAGTACGAGGTTATGGGCTTGATGGTCAACACTGCTAATTTCGGGGGAAAAAACTGAATACATATTTAATAAATAGGGACAATGAAACATATTTTGCAAGATAGTTACAGGACAACACTGCAGGCAGCTACTACCTCTATTAATGGTAGCTTTTATTTTAATTTTTTTAACTGAACTCCCAAAATCGTTTACTGGTTTCACATACCGATTTGAGTTTGCCGACAGCAAACATAACTGATAACATAAGGTGAATTGTGAAACAATAAACGTCCAGTGTTTTTTCAGCAACATTTTTATTGTGGAGCGGGTAATAAATACCGGATGGTTAAAATTAAACCTTCCCTGTTCAACACTCTATAACACGGAAACTAATTACCGTAAGAGTACCAAACTTGGTATCATTAATGTCAAGGACATAGGGAAGAGAAACAATGCAGAATCACTTCAATTGAAACCCTTTTAATGTATGCTACGGTAAATCAGACCATTACATGCTGGCACCATTATTGCAACAAAAGGGGCTCAATATGGCACCCATCAGTGTCCAGGAGAGTCTGAAAGCGCGAGATTGCAATCTGCACAGCAGAATGAAGCATGTCCGTAGGTATGCTAACTACCTCTCTTGATATGCTGCGCTTCAGATCAGCACATGTATGAATGTTTCCCTGGTAAACCCTGTCCTTCAGATAGCCCCCCAACCAGAAATCACAGGGAGTAAGATCAGGTGATTGTGCGAGCCAAGCACATGGAAACAATCGGCTAATAATTCGTCCGTTTCCAAATGCGTTTCGGAGTAGCAGGTGAACTTCATGAGCCATGTGCGGTGGGGCCCCATCTTGCTTGAAAACAGGTGAGTTCAATGCGTCTCTCTCCTGTAGGGCGGGTATGACATGCTGGCGCGTCACACTGCGCGTCTTTGGTCCTTGAGCGCCGACCTGTTCAAAAAAGAATGGGCCAATGACGAATGTAGCCCTGAAGCCACATCACACAGTGACACATTCACTATGCAGAGGAACTTCATGGACAGTGATTGGAGGTTAAGATCCCCATACTTGGCAATTCTGTGTGTTCACTTCACCCGTCAGAGAAAAATGAGCTTCGTCTGTCCATAGGATGGTCCAGGGCCAGCCCTCCTCAACTTCAGCCCCTGCGAGAAAGTGGAGAGCGAAGTCAACACGTCATTGTGCGTCCTGTGGTGTAAGCTGCTGTTCGATATGGATCTTGTACGGATATCATTTGAGAATGGTTCGAAGCACTTTCCCTACAGCGGACCACAGGATGTTCAACTGTCGTGACATAGCACAAACACTGCCTGACGATCGCGAATTGCACACAGCTTTGTCTGCCATAGCAACAGCGGTTTCACCAACCACCTGTGGTACAACTGGTTGTAGGCCTCTTCCTGGAGCGAAGCCCAGATCTCCAGATTCGAACTTCTTCATCGTGCACTGCACAGCAGGTGGAGGAAGAGGACCCTTCCGTAATCCTATCAGCTGGCGATATTCTCGAAGAGCAGCTGCAGCATTACTGTTGTTTAGATAATAGAGCTTCACCACTAATTCCCTATTCCGTTTGTCCAAGTTCATGTTGACACATCTACAAATACACTGCGACTAGTCAGACGTGTGAGACTGTGAATCGGACTGATCATCACAGCACCTTGTGGGCATAGTTGGAACTGGACGGTGGTGCTGTGAAGCATGGAAATCATACACCCCGTACTCTGGACACTAATGCTACCAAGTTTGGTTCTCATACGATAATTAGTTTCCGTGTTATAAAGTGTCAAATAGCGAAAGTTTAATTATAACGACCTGGTACACTGAGGGCATGGAAAGATTATCAGAAGCATGCGAGAGAGGTACCGAATTTCAATTTTAAAACCGCTTTTTTACGTAATAAATGTTTTCTCTAGCGGCATGCCCCACAAGAGATAATGGAATATTATTACGGGGGGCACTTAGACCACAACAAGCAAGTTTAATGATTCCTACATCGCACAATGCATTAAATGAATAGTACATGCTGTTTATCCCATCACTTCGTTTTTTCCTAAAAGTGTCCCACTTTAGTGTCTCATCCATTCATACTCCAAAAAAAAGTTGCTTCTGCCTTCTGTTTATTGAAATATTGTTGCTTGTGACACGTTTTATCCATGATACCGAGTAGTGCGATGTGTGGAAGTTGACGAAAAAAGTTTATCGTTAATCTGTTTATGTTTACAAAATTACACAGTTCTCGCATTTTATTCCAACGATCACGGTTTGCACTTCGTACCGATTGCTTTCTTTGGCATAAATGACGCACAGGAGAGACAGTATTTCGAGAACAATTGTATTTACATAAACGTTTATCTTAATATACTGTACCGAAACATATTCATAGCACACAACAAGGCCAAAGAAACAAACGCACTCCTGTTCACTGCGCGCTGTAGCGCTCAACAGTGGTAAGATCGCATTCGTTGGTAGAAGTTGCAAACGGTATGAAACGTTCCATATTATGGAAAAGAGTTCCGAATAAAACTATGGGTCTCAGGAAACAAGAAAAAGTAAACAGACTATAGTATGCGAAATAAGCACATTCAAAAATGGATTTGCACAGGTGGGCGACGCTTGGCAACGCATTTCACCATTAGACAAAAAAATTGTTCTACTATTATCCATCTGATGCTGCCATTTTTAAAGTAAGATGGGGGCTTCATTTCCATTTTATTTGTTTCTGTATTTTGACGCTGAGCGCTTCTGGAGTGCATTTTATGTAGAATTAACATTGTTGTTGTTGTTGTTGTGGTCTTCAGTCCTGAGACTGGTTTGATGCAGCTCTCCATGCTACTCTATCCTGTGCAAGCCTCTTCATCTCCCAGTATCTACTGCAACCTACATCCTTCTGAATCTGCTTAGTGTATTCATCTCTTGGTCTCCCTCTACGATTTTTACCGTCCACACTGCCATCCAATACTAAATTGGAGATCCCTTGATGCCTCAGAACATGTCCTACCAACCGATCCCTTCTCCTGGTGACGTTGTGCCACAAACTTCTCTTCTCCCCAATCCTATTCAATACTTCCTCATTAGCTATGTGATCTACCCATCTAATCTTCAGCATTCTTCTGTAGCACCACATTTCGAAAGCTTCTATTCTCTTCTTGTCCAAACTATTTATCGTCCATGTTTCACTTCCATACATGGCTACACTCCATACAAATACTTTCAGAAATGACTTCCTGACACTTAAATCTATTCTCGATGTTAACAAATTTCTCTTCTTCAGAAACGCTTTCCTTGCCATTGCCAGTCTACATTTTATATCCTCTCTACTTCGACCATCATCAGTTATTTTGCTCCCCAAATAGCAAAACTCCTTTACTACTTTAAGTGCTCACTTGCTAATCTAATTCCCTCAGCATCAACCAACTTAATTCGACTACATTCCATTATCCTCGTTTTGCTTTTGTTGATGTTCATCTTATATCCTCCTTTCAAGACGCTATCCATTCCATTCAACTGCTCTTCCAAGTCCTTTGCTGTCTCTGACAGAATTACAATGTCATCGGCGAGTCTCAAAGTTTTTATTTCTTCTCCATGGATTTTAATACCTACTCCGAATTTTTCTTTTGTTTCCTTTACTGCTTGCTCAATATACAGATGGAATAACATCGGGGAGAGGCTACAACCCTGTCTTACTCCCTCCCCAACAACTGCTTCCCTTTCATGCCCCTCGACTCTTATAACTGCTATCTGGTTTCTGTACAAATTGTAAATAGCCTTTCGCTCCCTGTATTTTACCCCTGCTACCTTCAGAATTTGAAAGAGAGTATTCCAGTCAACATTGTCCAAAGCTTTCTCTAAGTCTTCAAATGATAGAAACGTAGGTTTGCCTTTCCTTAATCTTTCTTCTAAGATAAGTCGAAGAGTCAGTATTGCCTCACGTGTAAATATTTCTATGGAATCCAAACTGATCTTCCCCGAGGTCGGCTTCTACCAGTTTTTCCATTCGCCTGTAAAGAATTCGCATTAGTATTTTGCAGCTGTGACTTATTAAACTGATTGTTCGGTAATTTTTCACACCTGTCAACACCTGCTTGCTTTGGGATTGGAATTGAACATAAAGAAAACTAATGGCATGAATTTCAATTTGAAGAGGAAAAAAGACAATGATACCTTAATGTAGATGGCACTTCTATACACTGAGTAACAAATGCAAAATTTCTAGCAATGAATATTGATTCTCAGTTGAAGTGGTGTGAACACACAAATGTACTTGCAAACAGTATGTCATCAGCATGTTATGTCCTTAGAATCCTGTCATCAGTGTGTAACATGCAGTGTCTTTTAGTTACATACTATTTATATGTACACTCAATTCTTATGTATGGGATTCTTTTTTGGGGAACAAATGCACAATATATGAACACGATTTTCAAACTCCAGAAAAGAGCCATAAGAATCATAACCAAAAATGGCAGTCGAGCTCATTGTGAAGATCTGTTCAAAACACTGGGGATTTTAACTGTTCGATGTGAATACATTTACCAGTCAGTTGTACACATCAAAAATAACATTGGTAATTACTGCACAAACAGCTCTGTCCGTGACCATGGAACAAGAGCTAGACTCAACTTACACTTACCAAGAAAAAATAAACATAAAACTCAAAACAGCCATTTCTATCAAGGAATAAAACTGTACAAGAAATTACCGAAAGAGATTAAAGAAATTACAAAAATACCCTTATTTAAAAAGACAGCAAAAAAAGTACTTGTTATTTTATACATTGAAGGATTACTTAGATAAAACATAGTAGAGGTTTGGTAAAAAAAAATTATACAATTAAATAATAATAATGATTATGAAACATCCAACATTCCACATTACACCTTCACACTATGATTTTTCCTTCTTTTTACCTTTTCTGGATGTACTTACCTTCAAGCTATGTATAGCACAGTACCAACACCTCTTTCTCTTTCTGAGCTCAACATCTCACTCATTATAGAGTTATGCTGACTCAGTTTTTCAGGATAGCAAATGGGAAGTTGAGGTACAGAAAATGGCCCAGACATCACCAGTGTATGTGTGTTTGTGTGTGTAGTGAGTCAAGTGTTATGAAACGATGTGTGTATAGTGTGTGCAGTGACTGGTAGTGAGATATGAGTAAACAGTGTGGCATTACATTATCTAATAAGTTATTTGTAAAAAACGTATTGTATATCAAGTGTAAATCTAATGATTGTATTCAACTAGACGTCTGTAAACGTATGTGTATACGAATCATCTTATTTTAAATTGGTCTAAAGTTTTAAACACTTTGACATCTACTACATCTTTGTTAAAAGAGACCTACGGACGAATAAACCTACTACTACTACTACTACTATTACTACTACTAGCTCAAACAGTAAAGAGTGCACAAAACACAGAGGAGCAACCGCAGGAGGCTAAAAGGCATAGTCGGAAGAGGCAGGCCATCACAATTGGGAAAGGACTATATTTAAAATTATGCAAGAAAAGTTTTGGCATGTTTATAAAACTCGTATCTGAATGACCGAGTAATTCATATAATCTACAGATTCCTCTTTGCACTGGGATCTGGAAATAGGTTCATTGTGGTGCCGAGCAACGCAATATACCTTGCAGTTCTTGTTCAGTCATTAAACCATCTCGAGTTTGTTATGGACCAGGACGGGAATCCAGTCGATTTTTAAGGTGAAAAACTCTTGGTAAAATTCTTAACCTTTGCTCAATCCAAACTCGCCACTTCCATGAATGATGATGAAATGATGAGGACAACACAAACATCCTGTCATCTCGAGGCATATGAAAATCCCTGACCCCGCCGGGAATCGAGCCCGGGACCACGTGCTCGGAAAGCGAGAACGCGATCGCGAGACCACGAGCTGCGGACTAAATCAATGGGACTGAACCCGTGAAAGACGTTACTCAGTATATCAGCCCCATTTTAATTTGATGAGCGGTCACTCATCAAGACTATTTTTCCCATAAACCTTCTGCTTTGGCAAAGTATAATAGTAATGATGGGGCAAGTTTTCTCATTCAGCTGTAGGATATTATTTAACACGTTCAGGCAGGGGTTTTCTACATCTGAAAGGCTAGTATATGAAGAAGGACTGAAATCCTACAGCGGGAACATTGCGACTTACATGTAATGCACTCTCCATACAATTTCAAGAAATAAGATACGGTCTTAACGGAACAGTTATCAGCCATATAAGAAATGTTGGAATAACATCGACTGTCAAAAGTTCGTTTCTGCATCACCTTCAGACATGAACGGTGTACAAAATGCAAGATGCTTCATAGATGGATTGACAAGTGATCAATTTGGTGTGTGTATCCGGCTCAGAAGGTTTATTGGGTTCTTTGAGAATAATAGATGCATCGAAATGAATGCCAAACAAGAACTGATTCTCATTTGAAATAGCGCTCCCTCATTTCATTTATCCCTAGTGTACAATACTGTATTATAAATACGTTTTATAATAATGATAAAAGGCTAATGTTACACGGTTCATTCATTTCTCATTCTGAGTAATTTTCCACATACTACACAATACTGTTTCACAACAGTTCACAAACTCTCAGCTAATATCAGGATCACTTTGTGCAATGCAACTTCCCATTTGCTAGCCTGCAAAACTGAGTCAGCATCCCTCTAGGATGAGTGAGATGTTAAAGAAAGAGGAGGATAAGGTGTTGGTATTATAAATTGTGTGGCTTTTGGAGTAAGTTTTTCCAGAAAAGGAAAGAAATAAGGAAAAAGTATTGTATGAAAATCTTACACAGGATGTCAGATATTTTATTATTGTATTTATTGTTTGTGCTACATTTTTTACCAAACCTCCGCTCTGTTTTCTGTAAGTAATCTTTCAATGTATAAAATGTTCGGATGAAAAGGTATTTTTCACTTCCTTTTTAAGTAAGTTTGTTTTAGCAACTTCTTTAATATCCTTCAGTACTTTATTGAGCAGTTTTATTCCTTGATAGAAAATGCAGTTTTGAGTTTTGTGTTTATTCTTGCGTGGTTTATATAAGTTTAGCTCTTGTTCTATTATCATGGACAGATCTGTGAGTGCAGTAATTACCAATGTTAGTTTTGATGTGTACAACTGTTTGGTAAATGTATTTGCTTGGTGCAGTAAGAATCTCCAGTGTATTAAACAGATATTAAAAATGACTTCGATTACTATTTATTCCTATGATCCGTTTCTCAATTTGAAAATCGAGTCACATATATCTGTAACAGATGAGAAGCATCTGAAACTTTCAAATGTATTTATGCAGGTGTAGAACTGCCATTAAGTTTCTGTTCGTGGGAACTTGACGAGCATCCAATTCTACTGGCGACGCCAAGACAGTCACGGACAGTCAAACCAGCAGTTCGACAAGAAATGCCTAGAGTCATTAGTCTGGTGTTGTGAACAGACAGGAAGGGAAATGTGCAAAAGGACACCAGTGTATTCCGCAGTTCTAAGCTAACCAATGCAAAATGTATCTGAATTTTTTGTTCTACCCATATTATAATCTACAGCTTTGCCAGGACAATAACAATATTGGTCTACTTGCTATGTGGCTGATGAGTTTGGATACATGCTCAGCACACAGCAATTTAAAGAATTGGGGCCCATTTTCGTGATCGATTTCTCAAAGAAAAATGAGATTATTAAATAGGGACCCATAGACATCTGTACTCAAACTTAATCTGCAGACAATTTCCCCTTGTACATTACAGTGTACGAATTACTGTGGCACGATTGTGTGATAAACTACTACACACTAACTGAGATTGTACAGTGGCTGGTACAAATACAGAGGTTCTGCTTCATGTCTGGGACATTCCACCATGACACCTCAAACTGCGAACACCATTACAGATACACAAGGATTTTGTAAAGAGCGTCAACAAATTGTGTTTCGTGGTTTTGCTTTCGTCACATTCACCAGTGCTGGAAGCGTATTGACGATGGTCCTCCATAATCTTAGCTTTGCCACAACCATTTAGAACAGTGCAGTGACCCAAGACTCGAAATACTGTGGTATGGATAACTCGCTTCCACCATGCTCGTGAAAAACTGCCGTGGTTGTGTGAAATCTTCTGTAGCTCATCAATTCAGAATCTTGAATAGTGCAACTGCCCATCAGTTTGATGTCAAAAAATTGTTTTTCTGCGTGCTCAGATAATGAACAAATATTTTTAAGTTGTGTTACCAATAACTGATATTTTCTTTTCTAAAAATACTTGCTATTTGTTTAATTCCTCTACCACTTAAAGGTATTTTCAGGTAAATAATCATCACATGCTGCTTATATGATTCATACATGATGGGAGATATAATTTAGATGCTTCTTCTACACAATACTGGAGCCTGTGAAGTCGTTTGCAGCCTGTTGCCCTGTTGCCATGACCCTATCCTAGCCATCCTATACATAGAAAAACTCTGCTCCTGTAATACGTGAACTGAGGTACACATCTCATCTGGGAAGTGTACTTTCTTCATGGCCATCATTTTCTATACTAATGCAGGCGCGCCTTCCACAGAGCACACTGTGACTGTGGCTACAGCACACTGCTAGCGGCCTTTGCGGTTTGTCATTAGTCGCCCACTTGATAAGGACGCCATGGCCACACCAAACACAGCACCAACTGCCGTGTGCCCGGGTTCATGATCATTTAGAACTGGCCCTGTGGTTCAGTGACCTACATTCTTAGCCTCACATGTGGGAAGGGGAATAAAATACTATAGAGACGTGATTTCAGAGGCAACACACTTTCTTATTGTATTCTTTGATCACTGCCACCATCAGAAAAATGGTAACAGCCACCACCACCACCTAGATGGCACTGTGAATGGCGGCCATTGACCATGTGCAGGAGGGGCGATAGGCTTCATATGGTAGCCACTTGAACAATGCTGCTTCCGCCACTGGTGGCTTCATAAAAGCAGCTGCGCCTTCCACTCTTATTTCTTCATGTAAGGACTTGGCCTCGTACGTGGGATCCAATAGGGTATATACAAGAGGTGCATTGCTGGGAGACATCACTTGGTTTACAGTCCATGTCAAAATAACATTTGCAAAGATGAAATGCAGTGTCATGATCAGTGATGCCACCAGTCCTGGCAAGTGCCACCAATTTGAGGCGTATGTGTAATACCATCACCCTCAGTGAATGACGGCAACGGACTTGCCGCAGTGGATACACCGGTTCCCGTGAGATCACCGAAGTTAAGCACTGTCGGGCGTGGCCAGCGCTTGGATGGGTGACCATCCAGCCGCCATGCGCTGTTGCCATTTTTCGGGGTGCGCTCAGCCTCCTGATGCCAATTAAGGAGCTACTCGACCGAATAGTAGTGGCTCCGGTCAAAGAAAACCATCATAACGACCGGGAGAGCAGTGTGCTGACCACACGCCCCTCCTATCCGCATCCTCACCTGAGGATGGCCCGATGGGCCTCTTGTGGCCTGAAGACGGAGTGCAGTGAATGACAATGAATTAAAAGATTTAATGGGACTACTTGGTGCTTCTACAGAACCATTACAGGCGAATATTGTGAACAGAAGTGTACACATGAGCTTTCTGTCTGTCTCTGTCTCTCTCTCTCTCTCACTCACTCTCTCTCTCTCTCTCTCTCTCTCTCTCTCTCCCTCTATGTGCAAATAATAATGAGATGGTCATCTAATATAATACTTTTCTTTCTTGCAGATTTTTCAATGAGATATCAGCCATGGGAATGGAATAAGAGCTCACTTTTCTGCCAGCAGCTACATATCAAGGCAAGTACAAAAAAGAACTATGAATGACCTCCCTCTTTATATGTAGGTGTAGGCGCATGTTACTTAGATGGCATGTTTTTATTATAGAAATACCTAGGATTGATTTGGTCCCTTGAGTGAGCTCTCAGGGACCTCAAATACATAAGTATTTCACGTAAAGGTGTTATATATAATTACACATGCTTATGTAATATTGATGTTTTCGTATTCTAGGAGATCTGGATACGAGTTTAGAGATGTGTACAAGGGAATATGCATAAATCTCGGTATGGGGGTGGGTTCCAATCATATATATGTAACTGAGATTTTTATCAGTGCTTGTGTGCATTACTTATGAGATGTTCTTTTTATTGTGTTCCAGGTGCTGTCAATGTCACACCTGCTTACCCTGACATTGATGCTTATGCTGAGCTGGATAAAATATTAGAATTCATTAATACAAATGATGTCATTCCCACACAAATTGAGACAGATATTGATGCCAAGCTGGTTAAAACATTAAACACCAACATTCCAGATACTGCTGATGGTGATGAATGCCTGAAATCCTTATGTGGCTGCACCAATGCTGATTATTTTCCACATAAGTACTGGGAGTAGTGATGATAATAATAATAATAATAGCAGTAGTAGTAGTTCACCAGTGAATGGCTGGATGTCAGTGCCCAAGAGGCACAATATTTTGGTAAACAACCACATTGCTGTCATCAGGTGTACTGACAAACAGAATGCCTCAAAGCTGGCACAGGGCTTATATCCGCCCCCCTCTTACTCAGTGTTCTGCATGAGGTCTATGGTCTGTGCCTATGTGCCTGCCCCTCCCCCCACTGCCAAGTCCTTCTGTCTGAGGCTCACACCTACGGATGTGTGCAGGTGGTGTCTGTGCTGTTGGTCTGCCTGCCCCTGATGTAAGTTTATTGTGGGAACAAATAGACTTCAGGGGCAGGGAGAGCAACAACAAAGACGTAATGCAGTAATAGGGTATCATCTCAATGCATTTGACAGCTCTGGATATGCTGCTGATACTCCTTACAGCATTACACATCAAGAAAGAGCTTATCAGTATGATGAGAGATGAGGCGAATGCTTCACAGATTGTGGTGTTTGTGGGGCTCAGATCTAAAACGTGTACATGCCATACAGATAGAGGTGCCACCCAAATATAAGCTATGGTGTGCATCGTGATGCCTCATGGGCTCTAGAGATCCAAGATTATAAGGAATGTGTACTCAACGGCATTGGCACACACTTGGTGCACCAAGTACTCCAGTTTTCGATGGCCTACCTCAAGATGGAAGCAGGCGTACAGTCGAAATATTGTAGAGTGACGTTTACGATGACTAGCTGCAATTCTGAAATCTCTTTGAACAAGTACTCTTCCGATCTTGAATCTGTGAGGTTCATACTGCGTTACACATGAAAGTCTGTTTGTCACGCCATGATGACAAATGATTCATCTATGAGGACTGGATTGACATCCACACATTGTCACAATATTCACATGTATGATAGTGAGAAAGTTGGTGTATTTACAATGAGTGTATGAGGAATAGTGGTATAGACTGTTTGTCTCTGTTCCCATGTACTGTATATACGCATATAGAGAGAAATTTGAATTGTGTAAAGAAAAAGCATGTAAACAACCAGTGGGGAGTGTAATAGTACATCGTAGCTCTCTGATATATCTCTATTTGTCTATTAGTTCGTTATTATCATTTATAAGACATATCTACACCTGGAACCCAAAGAAACACGATCTTTTCACCACTGAGTTCAGACCTTGAATGAATTGTGAAACGCATACAGTTGGGATAGATTGGGGGGGGGGGGGGGGGGGGGCAGGGAGGAGGTGAGGAATATCTCATCTAGGTCACAGTCATGTTGTACTATTCTTTTGGTTTGGTGACCTCGCCATATGTCGTTTGGAGTCGAAGGGAGGGGTCAGAAGTACAGTGAGCCACAAATAAGATCGTTATTTTTGGTTGAACTGGACCTGCCGTACTACTCACAGGCTGTAATTCATGCTTTGCAACGTGCTCCCATGTTGGTCACCAGGTTGGTAAGTAGTTCTTACCATAGGGCGTTCCATTCCTCTACTTCCATAACTGACAGCTACTGGATGGTTATTGATGCATGTGGACATGATTCGATCGTCTCACTTCTTCTTCTTCTTCTTCCGTATCCGGATGCACCAATTATATCTTCCCTTTCCAGAAATTAGCAACGTAGTTTGCTTTGTCATTGACTTTCAAAATATCATCTTTAGTGCATGTTATAGACATATCTGGGCAAATCAGTAGGTGGTCCAAGTCCTGTATTGCTCCGCATTCACACCTATCGCTATCACTGTAACCCCATTTAAATAGGTTTGATTTGCACCCAGTTACTCCAGTACGCAGCTAGTTTAATGACCTCCAAGTTGTAAAAGGTAGTTGAAATCCTGCAGATCCCTCCTCAAGTAGTTCCACTGTGGAGCGTGGCACCATTTCTTCCCAAAGAGATAGCCGCCTTGCGGCGGGCTTGGTGGCGAGCTCTTCAGTAGTTTCAATGAAACTCCTGTGGGATTTCAGCCGGACACGTTGTTTTCGGTGCATATGCGTAAGGTGCTGAGGATCATTCATTTGTTTTGATCTTTCGATCTCGGCGGCTACTTGTCTGCGGATAGTGGGTGGTGCTATGCCTATGATGGGATAAATGATGTCTGTGGGAGTTGGTTAGAAGCATCCTGTGGCAATACGTACAGTTTCGTTTACGGCGACGTCAACTTGCTTAGTGTGAGCAGAGTTCCTCCAAACTGGCGCCGCAAATTCCGCTGCTGAGATACTTAGCACCAGACCCGTGGTGCGCAAAACATGTGGTTGAGCTCCCCACGATGAACCTGTTAGCTTCCGCGGTTACAAAATATTTATATTTAGTTATTTTCGTGTTAGGGAAAGTAAGCCGTTTTAAGGCAGTGGAATATTGAAGATTCATCAAAAACGTGTCGTTATTGGTTGAATTTGTTATAACTAAAAGTCAATTAAGAAGACCGTAACGCAAAACACCATGTCACTCACAGCATAACTAAAGTGTAGCGTAATTGATAGGAGCATCATGTTACAAAGCAGTCGGTAGCGGGTTCACTTTCTCCTGTATTCAGATTTTTCATTTTTCATCTTCGCTTTCTGTAAAAGGTTGCGAGACTTTCTTATCAAATTAATAGAAATAATTTCTATAACATAAATGCGTTCTATGTCAGAAGCGACTTTGTTCAATTTTGTGATCGTTTATGAGCTGATCTCCTTACTGACTAGATATGTATCTTTCAGTTTTATCTTATTTCATGTTCATGTACACTGAAGTGTTTATTTATGTACGCTACAGGCAGCACAGCGTAGCTATCATATAAACACTGGAGGAAATCTGCGTTTTAATAGAATTAATGTAGTAATTTTAATGCGCCCGTTTTCGTAAAAAAGCTGTATGGTTTGCGAAGCAAGTAAAGTGACAACAGCCTCTGGAGAGCGCTGAGACAGGAAAATCACGTTAATGGAAGTGACTTTTTTTATTGTTTGATCACTTGATTATTTTATTTTCAAATGAAAGTGCTGGTCAGAACAAAAATTTTATCCTGGAAACGTTCATCAAAATAACTTACCTTTTCCCGTGAGAGGTCAGGCTATCTTGCTAAACGATCAGGAGTTCTCCTTAATTTCACGTTAGAAGCAGAATTAAGTCATTGAATTCTCGATGATTGGACACAATCATTCCTTTTTCTCGATAACGTACTATACCTCTGTATCTGTAAGATATACCAGTCATTAATATTTAATATGAAAAAAGCTACTTCAAACCAACTGGAAGGCAACTATTTAAACTGGAACCATGAAGAATGTATAACGTAGAGGTATCCAGAAATTGTGGGACTGTTATACAGGACCTTAACATACTGTTGCAATGCGAAATCAAACGAAGATTCCACGTCAGTTGACTTTCAATCAGTTTTTAAGCAAAAGCTCAAGACCTTAAGGCTCTTTTTTCCTTTCTTGACGAGTGTCAGTTAAAACTTTTTCAATACATTGATTGCCTGCGGATAGGAAGAAGATGGACCGAACTTGGGAATGACTGAATATGCCAACAGTATTGGAGAGCACCAGCGAAAGTTTGATTAGTTCACTTCTGTGCATCTTTAATATAACATAATCTTTTGTTTTGTGATACATGAATATACTATGATTTCTTGTTGTCACTGAGAAAACAACTGAACTCCTTGCACAGAAAGCAAACGAAACTCTCAAGGAAGTTTATGATTGGCCAATAAGCAATAAAGTGACATTGAACATTGTTGTTGTTGAGGTCTTCAGTCCTGAGACTGGTTTGATGCAGTTCTCCATGTTACTCTATCCTGTGCAAGCTTCTTCATCTCCCCGTACCTACTGCAAACTACATCCTTCTGAATCTGCTTTGTGCGTTCATCTCTTGGTCTCCCTCTACGATTTTTACCCTCCACGCTGCCCTCCAATACTAAATTGGTGATCTCTTGATGCCTCAGATCATGTCCTACCGTCCGATCCCTCCTTCTAGTCACGTTGTGCTACAAACTCCTCTTCTCCTTAATACTATTCAATACCTCCTCATTAGTTATGTGATCTACCCACCTAATCTTCAGCATTCTCCTGTAGCACATTTCGAAAGCTTATATTCTCTTCTTGTCCAATCTATTTATCATCCATGTTTCACTTCCATACATGGCTACACTCAATACAAATTCTTTCAGAAACGACTTCCTGACACTTAAATCTATTCTCGATGTTAACAAATTTCTCTTCTTCAGAAACGCTTTCCTTGCCATTGCCAGTCTACATTTTATATCCTCTCTACTTCAACCGTCATCAGTTATTTTGCTCCCCAAGTAGCAAAACTCCTTTACTACTTTAAATGTCTCATTTACTGATGTAATTCCCTCAGCATCACCCGACTTAATTCGATTACATTCCAGTATCCTCGTTTTGCTTTTGTTGATGTTCATCTTATATCCTCCCTTCAAGACACTATCCATTCCGTTCAACTGCTATTCCAGGTCCTTTTCTGTCTCTGACAGAACTACAATGTCATCGGCGAACCTCAAAGTTTTTATTTCTTCTCCATGGATTTTAATTGCTACTTCGAATTTTTCTTTTGTTTCCTTTACTGCTTGCTCAATATACAGATTGAATAACATCAGGGAGAGGCTGTAACCCTATCTCACTCCCTTTCCAACCACTGCTTCCCTTTCATGTCCCTCGACTCTTATAACTGCCATCTGGTTTCTGTACAAATTGTAAATAGCCTTTCGCTCCCTGTAATTTACCCCCGCCACCTTCAGAATTTGAAAGAGAATATTCCAGTCAACATTGTCAAAAGCTTTCTCTAAGCCTACAAATGCTAGAAACGTAGGTTTGCCTTTCCTTAATCTATCTTTTAAGATGACTTGTAGGGTCAGTATTGCCTCACTTGTTCCAAACTGATCTTCCCTGAGGTCGACTTCTACCAGTTTTCCATTCGTCTGTAAAGAATTCGCGTTAGTATTTTTCAGGCGTGACTTATTAAACTGATAGTTCGGTAATTTTTCACATATGTCAACACCTGCCTTCTTTGGGATTGGAATTATTATATTCTGCTTGTAGTCTGCACTATGATTTAACAAAGTATAATTAATTACCACAGTTATTGCAACACTTTTTCTTACTCCCAATCAGACTTTCTGACAGAAACAGTCTACATCAGTGAGAACTATATTTTGAAAAACGTTTCCTAGACTTGGCAAGGGCTGTTTTTGTTAGGAACTGCTCAGTTTTTAATTATTTCTCACGAAAAATTAGCCTGATGTATTAGTTAGTTCCAATAAATTCTATGACTCTTTCAAAGGACGACATTGTTATAGTTACTAAACTACTTAACAAACAATTGTAAATAAACTAGAAAATTAGATTTTCTGTGTGACTGATTGTACACTGAGTTGATAAAACCCTATATTTCATTGTATATTTTACGTAAGACAGTTTAAGACAGCAGTATAGTGTCATCTTTGATTACAAGATGTTACTACACTGAGGTGACGAAAGTTCTGGTATGCCTCCTAATATCGCATCTGACCTCCTTTTACCCAGCGTAGTGCCGCAGCTCGACGTAGGATGGAATCAACAAACCGTTGGAAATCCCCTTCAGGCTGCTGTCTCTATACCTGTCCATAATTCCGAAAGTGTTGCCGGCGAAGTACGTTGTGCACGAACTGATCTCTCGATTATGTCCCATAAATGTTCTATGGGATTCGTGTTGGGCGATATGGGTGGCCAAATCATTCCCTCGAATTGTCCAGAATGTTCTTCAAACCCGTCGCGAACAATTGTGTCTACGTGACATGGTGTAAACGTCATCCATAAAAATTCCATCGTTGTTTGGGAACGTGAAGTCCATGAATGGCTGCAAATGGTCTCCGAGTAGATAAGCATAACCATTTCCAGTCAATGATCGGTTCAGTTGGACTAGAAAATCCAGTCGGTTCTATAGAAACATAGCCCACACTATCATGGAGCCACCACCAGCTTGCACAGTGTCTTGTTGAGAACTTGGGCCCATGGTTTTGTGGGGACTGCACCAAACTCGAACCTTACCAACAACTCTTACCAGCAGAAATCGGGACTCATCTGACCAGGTCACCGTTTTCCTGTCGTCTAGAGTCTAACCGGTATGGTCACATGCCCAGGAGAGGCGCTGCAGGCTATGTAGTGCTGTTAGCAAAGGTACTTGCTTCGGTCAGCTGCTACGATGTCCATTAACGCCAAATTTTGCCTCACTTTTCTGATGGATACGTTCGTCGTATGTTCCACATTGATTTCTTCGGTTATTTCACGTAGTGTTGCTTGTCTGTTAGCACTGACAACTCTACGCGAACTCCGCTGTTCTCGGACATTAAGTGAAGGCCATCGGCTACAACATTTTCCGTGGTGAGAGGTACTGACCGAAATTTTGTATTCTCAGCACAGTCTTGACACTGTAGTTCTCGTAATATTGAATTGCCTAAAGATTTTCGAATGTGCCATGTGTGCAGCTCGTCTCTTTTTACGTCTTTACTGCAATTTTTCACATCATTGCAGGTTAGTTGGATGGCTTGCCCTCCAGTGCTGACCAAGTAAAATTCGCCAGTTACGTCGTTGTCTCATATTGTGACTGAGTTGATGCATGCATAACGCACAGCATAAAACATATCCTCATCATTGTACTCGACTGTACTCGGGACAGCTTGGCTTCCGCTCCAAGAGAAACGAAATCCAGTGAAGTCCCAGGAAACGCGAAAGAATACATAATTAAGGATTACATGAGGTTTATTCTTACGATAAGCGGAATATAGAGAGGAATATAAAGCGCAAAAGTTTATTTGTATAGCTACAAAATAGAGAGGAAGGGTGTCAGATACAACAACGCAACAGTCCCACAGCGGGCACCAATCATATTGTATCTACAGTCCATCCAACAGTATCACCAAAGGGATACTGCTTGCGTCCAAAGGTAGAAAGACGATGTACTGCCACCACACGTCGTACTTTTCAGAGGTCTACTCAAGGTGAATTTTTTCTTCATGAATGATAATCTACACCTGCATGGATTTGTTCTGATCGATGAATTTCTTGCAGATGACGATTGCATGTGAAATTTCTGGACCTGAATCTTTTGGAACATGTGTAGGATGCATTTTTTCTTTGTAGTGTGATGGAAACCCAAATGAGCTTCTGAACAACTTAGTATGGAGGATACATCGTTAAAGTTTTATCATTGTTTTGTAACCTGTAAGTTCATGGTATGTATACACGCTGTGTGTTTGCGCGCGCGTGTGTGTGTGTGTGTGTGTGTGTGTGTGTGTGTGTGTGTTTATTGCTGACGTATATTAGATGTGGAAATACTACAACATACACGTTTCATGTAGTTTTTTGGGCCAATACTGTTGAATGTGATGCAATAATTCATATCGTCTGTATACATTTGAGCGTAGGAAAGATGGCGGCTGTGGGATTACATTGTGTTTTTGTTTTATAGCCCACCAAATTAGTATTCCGCGATAATTTCATTTTAATACTGCACTAACATTTGCTGGAGAAGAGGGGGGGGGGGGGAGGGGAGAGCTGGAAGGGGAGAGCAAGCTTGGTTTGTCACATGATAGTTAGGGGAAGTCGCTGCTGCCATCTTGGTTCGCGATGTGAGAGGGGTTCTGTCTCCACCAGGCACAGTCCGAGAGCCTCCACCTGACGTCTGAGGAACAACCAATGTGTACAAGTGGGTTAATGTCACTAAACATATACTGCTAATCCCACAAATCTGAGGTGTCCCTGTAGAGTCGGATGAAAAGTTCACATCGTTGTAGCTAACAACTACAACAGAACTGGCCACAACCCCACAAGCGAGTGATGCCTTTCTGAACGTAACGTTGTTGTCTGAGATTGTTGGTTGTTGATTTTCGCTGACAAATGGAGGCTAAAAGCGACATATCAGGTATTACATTTTCTGCTGCACCAGAAATTGTTTTGCTAATTAGGGCTCATATGTCAGTATAAATATTCTGTGATGTTACAAACGCAGTTGAGTCCTATAGTGCTCAGAGCCATTTGAACCATGTTACAAACGAAAATCAGTTTACAGTGTTGCACTTATAAAGAAAGATAGTCAGTGTGATGAGCATAAATTCAGCAAATTTACGTTATGTTCCATTTTCTACCATACAATATGGAAATATAATTACATGGTCAGTCAAATACTGAAACAAATGTTACACAACACAAAAGAATGATTCAGAATAATAGCCTATTTTCAAATAATTAAATGTAGCAACTACTATGTGGGTGCCAGCTAATATTAACAAGTTTTAGTCTTTTACAGTTCTCTCTATCTTTTTCTCTACCAACAGTATAAGGATTGCTATTGTACAACCAGCAAGTGAAATAGTTAAGACAGGTCCCATAGTACAGAAGGTGACACTTATAAATTCGGATGCTATTTTAGCTTCATTCTGCGGCCAGTAGATCAGTAGTGTTCTTGACAATATACCGCTCTCGCGCATTTTGTACAGCCTGCGAAAGACAGAACTTATCAAAAATTTGTCTAAGTTTGGAATGAAACAGAAACATATGCACATCGACTACAACTCCACTTCTTGTTTAGATGAGGTATTTGTAAAACAACTACTAGCCATAAGAATATGTCAAATTTAAATAATTGTGTAATTGTTCATTGACATTACTATCTTTCCATGAAACTAAAGTGATCCTCAATAAATGAACTATTGAGAAAATTGTTTCTGTTTTATTATGATACGAAAAGTGCATGAAGTAGTCTAAAGCTTGCAATGGGGTCTATGTTAATTTACAATTGTATATTTCGAGAGAGAATATATTACAGCTAATAGTTCAAAAAATGCGACATTACTTGTCGTTGATGATTTTGCGGTATGGGCTGCCCTTCTGAAGACCTATTCCCAAATAATAAGGCGTCGATGCCTCAGGAATTTCCGAAAGAGGGCAAGACAGGCTTTTTGAATATAGCATGCTTGTCTCATGCTTGGCTATGAAGGCATACTTGGCATTGCTGCAGACTCTCTGGAGCCCTTCGATATTGCCATGTGGTAAAATGTCCCTGTTCGGTGCTATCAGCTGGAGATATAACGCTCTCCTCACGTTATCCGCAGCATACTGGAAGAGAAATAAACAGATACTGAACGAATATTTCTAAAATGTAATTGCTTCTGGATCTCTCTATAACAACGTTAACAAAATATATACACCGCCAGAAAAAGAACTAGTACACTCTTTTAGTTGTTCCCAGTTCATTCAAGGTCTATTTCCACAACAGTGCCCCCCCCCCCCCCCCCAAACACACACACACACGCACAACCTTTCACCTATTGTTAATTTATGGTAGGTATAACAATAACATGCCCAGTCGTAAATTTTCGAAGTAAATAACTGTTTTACATTAAGTTCTTTATGATTGCAGATGATAAACTGTGGAACAAAACAACTGCATTAAATTACATAAAACCCAGGAAATCCACAGCATCTGGTAACAAGGTATGTACACAAAATTTTGTCTGTTTTTGTTATATGTTAACAGCTCAAATTTATGTGTGTACAGCTAGTACATTAAGTTCTATATGGATGCAGGTGATAAGCTATGAAACAAAATAACTGCATTAAATTACACAAAATCCCGGAAATCCACAGCATGTGATAACAAGGTACGAATACAAAACATTTTCTGTTTTTCGTGTATGTAAATACTGTCTTAAAAGGTCAAATGTATGTGTGTACAAGTAGTAAAAAGCATTTTTCGTGTTTTATAAAAGATAACAAGAAACTCACTGATGATGCTGAAACATGAGCGAAACAAGTCTGAGGAATAAAAAATAGTGTTTTGCTCAAGATGGTCTCTGTTCAAACACAAATCCATCAGAATCAGTGTAAATGTGAAAGTCCTTCATTCAAACCCAATCAAAAGGCAACCTTATCTTCCACAACATGTGGAATGGAAGAAGAGAAGTTGTTATGCACAGAGACCAAACTATAAAAACTGTTGAGGACATTAATCAGAGCTATGAAACAAAACTTGCATAATGACTGACGAATATTTGATAGGGGTGTGGGATCGGAAGAACTGAAACCTATCGATAAAAATGCACCGGAAACAATTCTGAAACAACGGAGGATTCTAAAGCAGCAGGAGAAGATCAGGAGTGAGATGATTAAAACAGGAGGAGAGCCTCTTGAAGAAGCACTTCGAATATGATTAAATGACTATACAGGGTGGTCCATTGATAATGACGGGGCCAAATATCCCACGAAATAAGTATCAAACGAAAAAACTACAAAGAACGAAACTCGTCTAGCTTGAAGGGGGAAACCAGATGGCACTATGGTTGGCCCGCTAGATGGCGCTGCCATGGGTCAAAAGGATATCAACTGCGTTTTTTTAAAAAAATAGGAACGCCCATTTTTATTGCATATTCGTGTAGTACGTAAAGAAATATGAATGTTTTAGTTGGACCACTTTCTTCGCTTTGTGATAGATGGCGCTGTAATAGTCACAAACGTATTAGTACGTGGTATCACGTAACATTCCGCCAGTGCGGACGGTATTTGCTTCGTGATGCATTGCCCGTGTTAAAATGGACCGTTTACCAATTGCTGAAAAGGTCGATATCGTGTATATCGTGTTGAGGTATGGCTGTTGTGATCAAAATGCCCAACGGGCGTGTGCTATGTATGCTGTTCGGTATCCTGGACGACATCATTCAAGAGTCCGGACCGTTCACCGGATAGTTACGTTATTTAAGGAAACACGAAGTGTTCAGCCACATGTGAAACGTCAACCACGACCTGCAACAAATGGTGATGCCCCAGTAGGTGTTTTAGCTGCTGTCACGGCTAATCCGCACATCAGTAGCAGACAAATTGCGCGAGAATAGGGAATTTCAAAAATGTCGGTGCTGACAATGCTACATCAACATCGATTGCACCCGTATCATATTTCTATGCACCAGGAATTGCTTGGCGACGACTCTGAACGTCGTGTGCAGTTGTGCCACTGGGCACAAGAGAAATTACGGGACGCTGACAGATTTTTTGCACGCGTTCTGTTTAGCGATGAAGCGTCATTCACCAACAGCGGTAACGTAAACCGGCATAATATGCGCTATTGGGCAACGGAAAATCCACGGTGGCTACGACAAGTGCAACATCAGCGACCTTGGCGGGTTAATGTATGGCGCGGCAGTATGGGAGGAAGAATAATTGGCCCCCATTCTATCGATGGCAATCTAAATGGTGCAATGTATGCTGCTTTCCTACGTAATGTTCTACCGATGTTACTACAAGATGTTTCACTGCATGACAGAATGGCGATGTACTTCCAACATGATGGATGTCTGGCACATAGCTCGCGTGCGGTTGAAGCGGTATTGAATAGCATATTTCATGACTGGCGGATTGGTCGTCGAAGCACCATACCATGGGCCGCACGTTCACCGGATCTGACGTCCCCTGATTTCTTTCTGCGGGAAAAGTTGAAGGATATTTGCTATCGTGATGCACCGACAACGCCTGACAACATGCGTTAGCGCATTGTCAATGCATGTGCAAACATTACGGAAGGCGAGCTGCTCGCTGTTGAGAGGAATGTCCCCTTCTGTAGCGCTGACTATTGAGGTTGACGGACATCATTTTGAGCATTTATTGCATTAATGTGGTATTTACAGGTAATCACGCTGAAACAGCATGCGTTCTCAGAAATGATAAGTTCACAAAGGTACATGTATCACATTGGAACAACCGAAATGAAATGTTCAAACGTACCTACGTACTGTATTTTGATTTAAAAAACCATCCTGTTACCAACTGTTCGTCCAAAATCGTGAGCCATATGTTTGTGACTATTACAGCGTCATAAATTACAAAGCGAAAAAAGTGGTCCAACTAAAACATTCATATTTCTTTACGTACTACACGAATATGTAATAAAAAAGAGGGTTCCTATTTTAAAAACGCAGTTGATATCCGATTCACCTATGGCAGCGCTATCTAGCGGGCCAACCGTATCGCCATCTGGTTTCCTCCTCCAAGCTAGACAAGTTTCGTTCTTTGTAGTTTTTTCGTTTGACGCTTATTTCGTGAGATATTTGGCCTAGTCACGATCAATGTACCACCCTGTATACGTTGGACATTCTGTCAACTGTTGAGTACACTCTGATTTGTTGTTTTATTCTTAAGAAAACCCGGTTCGTCAAGATCCTGGATTTTTAAGAATAATATATTAAATAAATGTCTGAAAGGAGGATTTTTAAGAATAATATATTAAATAAATGTCTCGAAGAAGGGAAAATTTGAAAACCATGGAAAAATGCAGGGGTTATTCTCCTTTTCAAAAAAAAACGGACAACACTAGCATCGAGAATTACAGGCCTATTAGTCTGTTATATACAGGTCGAACATAAAGTCGGGGAACACTTTCAATTACTTATTGCACTTATACAGATGTCATACATATTGCATTTTTAAGAGATACTCTGAAAGTATTTCAATATGCGAACCATGAGTCACCCGGCAGACGTCAATATGGTAATAGAATTCTTGCCATACCCGTTCTAGCATGGCATCATTGACTGTAGCAGTTGCTTCCCGTATTGTCTCCCGGAGCTCTGCTACATCACGTGGTAGAGTCGGTACATACGCCATATCTTTAATCTGTCCCCACAGAAAAAAGTCACACGGAGTGAGATCTGCTGATCGAGGAGGCCTTCTGTAGCATGGCCGATCGATCGATGCGGCAACTCCGTGTTCAGGTACCCACGAACTTCACGATGAAAGATGAACGGAGAGTCCAATTGCATTGGAGCCATCAGCCATTGCTGCAACATGTCCAAGTAGGAATATCCAGTGACAGTGCTCTCGGCGAAGAAGAGTGGCCCGTATATTTTTCGACGTGATAAGGCATAAAAACCGTTTACCTTTGGGGAATCACGCTCAAATTCAATGCATTCATGTGGATGCTTTGTACCCCAGATTCGACAATTATGCCGGTTTACTTTCCCATGTGGAAAGTGGCTTCCTTGATAAAAATTATGTGATCAAAAATGCCTTCCCCATCCTCATTCAATTGTTGAAACTGCGAACAAAACTCAAAACGCTTGTCTTAGTCATCGTCATTGAGCTTCTGCACTAGCTACAATTTGAATCGTTTCATAAACAGCTTCTGTCGCAGGACTTTCCACACTGCCATTGGAGCCATTTCGAGTTCATGGGATGCACGATGTACCGATTTCTTTGGACTCCTTATGAATATCTCTCGTATGCGCTCCTCATTCACTTCACTCACACTGGGACATCTGCTTCTCTTTGCCAGGCACAAGCAACCCGTCCTAACGAGTTTGTTTTGCCAGTGGTAAATGGCCTTCCTTGTTGGTGGCTTCTTACCATACTTGGTTCTAAACATACGTTGAACAGCTATAGCACTGTTGTTTTTGCCGAACTCTGTAACACACAGAAAGCTCGCTCCGCACCTAAACTTGCCATGTTTGCGACTAGCGCTGACTATCGACAAATTACCAAACAACGCTGTGGCAGTATACATGAAAAAAGCTTTCAGGGTTTCTCTTCAAAATGGCATATGTATCATATTTGTACAGTTTTTTGTTCCTGTGCAATATATAACTGAACGCGTTCCCGAACTTTATGTAGACACTGTATATTTTCAAGCCGCTAACAAAAATCATTAAAAACTGCCTGAGTCGGAAATTTGACTTTTTCCAGCCAGTCGACAGGCGGGATTCAATAGTATCAATCATATCCAAGGAGTACACACCATGATAGAGAAATGTACGTAGTGGCACAGCAAAGGGGGTGTGGTCCGTACCGGGTACAAGCTCCATAAGAGTGACAAAACTTAGTAGATTCTGTGGCCTGAGCTGCAAAAATATTGGTTTTTCGTCGTTTCACTCCTGACGCTTTGGGAGAGGGCGGGCAACGAGAGAGCTTTTGGACTGGTCCTGATCCCTTTCTGTGCGCGAGTTTTATTGCAGAATACTGTGCAAAATTTTTTCTTTTATTGTCTACATTTTTGGAATAGTGTAGTTGGCGTCATTGTTAGTATTACTGTTTCACGTTAAACTGCAGTTATTGTAAGTCTGATCCAATGCGATCGTCGGCATTTTTCTATTATCGCGCATGACCGTATACAACTGTGTTTTCTTCTGCAAGATATAGCTCACAGGTGGAGTTGCCACCTTTTTGTGAGAAAATGAAGTATATTGATCGTTAAAGGTAGGAAAAAAGTACTTTGTATTAAAATAAAGTATTATTTATACTTTTTAATAATTTTGTTTCAAAGTTATATTTTAATAGCTTTTGGAAATATTTAACAAGTAAATCTTACAGCTAACCAGCTACACAGCATCTTTGCAGTCTATATTTAAGTTAAAATAAACCAATAATTCATTTTAATCAAGTTCAACCACATTTTGTTTCTTTCATCCTGCCACTTGATATACAATGAAGTGGTGGAAATCAACAATGAAATGAAATAAATTTGTACAAGTTTCTAAAATAATAATTGTGTTATTAAATATTTGTTGCCATTCTTGTGCAGTGGATAATTCTGCAAAACCTTCACAAGTATTTATTTGATTGTATAACATGTTTAATAATGTAATTTTCCCATGAAGATAATTCATCTTTAATATGAGTTTTTGCACTTTTAAATTTCAAATATGTTGACAAAATGGTCCAATTGAACATTAATTTTTCAATTTATATTGCTTAGTGTAAACAGCCATATTGTTAACTAAATTAAATTTAGGTACACTAAAGATTTGTCAACAGGTAACAAAAAAATTCTGTGAATTTTACTAGTCAGTTCAGGTGAGGGTAGCAGTTTAATTTTGTGGCCTGTTTCATATCCAAAGTAGAGTTAAAACACAAGGAATGCATCATGCAGTTATGCACTACGTGTGCATGTCAATTTTTATTTATCAATTCTGGTACCAAAACTCTCATATATGTAAATAAAAAATGGTTAACTCCAAAACTGGCATTTGCATTTTCAGTACTTAGCCCAGATACACAGACATACACACACACACACACAGAGAGAGAGAGAGAGAGAGAGAGAGAGAGAGAGGGAGAAACAGAGAGAGAGAGAGAGAGAGAGAGAGAAATACGGAGTATCAAAAGGAATCAACCGATTTCTACGTCTATATTTCTGAAACTAATAAATGTATACAATGAATTTTGTTTTTTGATGAACAGGAAACTCAAAAAGTTTTTTTTTACCTCATTATTGGTGTTCAGTATCCCCACTTGAGATACAAGGCACATACCAATGCGGTATTCAGATTGTTCCCACCCTGCAGCCAGGATGGCTTGAATTACAGCTTCCACAGCGACTGTTGTGTGATGTCTCAGTACCCAATATTCTCTTATTATGACGGTTCAACCTTTGATGTAAATGTAATGTTGCCCCATCATTAAACACTAAGCATGGAAGAAACCTTCCTACTCCATCTTGCCAAGAAAGAAATTACAGAACTCCAAACGTTGTTTGTCGCCTTCTCAAAGAGTTTGCAGTAGCTGACGCCAGATGGCTGCAGGCGAAAGTAACAACCGTCTATAGAGCTTTGACAACCAAGGAAGTGACAACACTGAGAAGTTGCCGTAAAGACGTTTATAAAATCATGTTACGCGTTTGTTTATTGTGGGTGCGCACTCGAAGCTGCTGCGTCCAGATTGCTGCAACTGTCTGTGATCAGCTTACGCAGGCTTGTCTATAATTGCGAAGAATTCGAAATTAACAATTTCTCACTCTTTCTCAACGGAAACTTCGATAAGAATCTTTGAAATTGACAATACTGACATTTGAGGTTACATTACATCCAAAATCCTATAAAAATGAAACAATGTGAATTAAAGGTATTTCACATAGTTTATTGTTCTCAATAAGTATACAGAAAGATTGTCCAAAATAACATGCAATATTTTGTTATAAAAAACGTTTGGCAACCTCACTTACAGGAGACCAAATAAAAAATTATCCTTTTGTACTAAGTAAATGGAATAATTCGTAAATAATTTATTTATATCGTTTTCTCTTCTCTTAGTCATAAGGAAGGAGACAACGGGTTTCATTTATCTTGGTGCAAAATGCCTGAAAATACCTGAGGAATTAATGGGTAATGATGAAACTTCCTGGCAGATTAAAACTGTGTACCCGACCGAGAATCGAACTCGGGACCTTTGCCTTTCGCGGGCGAGTGCTCTACCAACTGAGCTACCGAAGCACGACTCACGGCCGGTACTCACAGCTTCACTTCTGGCAGTATCTCGTCTCCTACTTTCCAAACTTTACAGAAGCTCTTCTGCGAACCTTGCAGAACTAGCACTCCTGAAAGAAAGTATATAGCGGAGACATGGCTTAGCCATAGCCTGGGGGATGTTTGCAGGAGACGAGATACTGGCAGAAGTAAAGCTGTGAGTACCGGACGTGAGTCGTGCTTCGGTAGCTCAGTTGGTAGAGCACTTGCCCGCCAAAGGCAAAGGTTCCGAGTTCGAGTCTCGGTCGGGCACACAGTTTTAATCTGCCAGGAAGTTTCACATCAGCGCACACTCCGCTGCAGAGTGAAAATCTCATTCTGAATGGATAATGATGATGAATCTGTTAGATCTTTCTCTGAGCTTGAATATGATAAGGTTTAAAAACGTAAATCCAATACTTATTCAGATGTTACTGCCACATATAGTGTTGAAACGGTACCTGTGAAAAATGGTTCCCATTTATGACCTAAATGGTGAAAGTCAAATAGAACAATCATCTATTTAACCAAAGGAGCCGTGCTAAAACACACTGTTATTGTCAAATTATTACCTTGGGGTAGGGCGATCATGCGCTCATATGTGTGAAAGCAGGACCTCTGACCATAACTCCTGGTTGTGGGCTGTATGGTGGGCGACAGCCAGGTTGCCATTCCACTGCTGTCTGGTGCGTCTTCAGATATGCCTTCAGCCTGAAGCGATGCCCACTTAGAAATGGGCCCTGGTGATGAGTGAAGGTGTGTCTGGAGGTGTCACAGATAGCGTCGGGATACCAGCCTGACTGTCGCCCACCACACCGCCTGACAGCCTGGAGTGATGGTCTGAGGCGCCATTCGTTTTCATAGCAGGACCCCTTCAGAAGTCATTGGCGGCACCCTTACAGCACAGTTTTTTTTTTTGACTCATCAGTCTTCTGACTGGTTGGATATAACCCCCACGATTTCCTCTCCTTTGCAACCTCTTCATCCCAGAGTATCACTTGCAATCTACAGCCTCAGACATTCGCTGAATGTATTCCTCTACAGTTTTTGTCTTCTACTGCTCCCTCTAGTACCATGGAAGTCATTCTTTGATGTCTTAACAAATGTCCTATCATCCTATCCGTACTCCTTGTCACTGTTTTCTATAGATTCCTTTCCTCTCCAATTCTGCACAGAACCTCCTCATTCCTCACCTTACCAGTGCACCAAATTTTCAGTATTCGTCTATAGCACCTCATCTCAAATGCTTCGATTCTCTTCTGTGCCTGCTTTCGCATAGTCCGTGTTTCACTACCATAATATGCTGTGCTCCAAATGTACATTCTCAGAAATCTCTTCCTCAAATTATTACTAGTAGACTAGTGGACTTCTCTTGGCCAGGAATGCCCATTTTGCACGTGCTAGTTTGCTTCTGGTGTCCTCCTGACTCCATCTGTTATTGGCTATTTTGCTGCCTAGGTATCAGAATTCCTTAACTTTGTCTACTTTGTGACCATCAATCCTGATGTTAAGTTTTTTGCTATTCTTGACTTTCAACCTTATTCAATTTACTCTCAATCCATATTCTGTATTCATTAGACTGTTCATTCCATTCAGCTGATCATGTAACTCTTCTTCACTTTTACTCAGGATAGCAATGACATCAGCAAATCATATCACCACTATCCTTTCACCTTGCCTTTCTTTTATTTACATCATTTCTTCTTTGATGTACAGAGTGAACAGTAGGGGCAAAAGACTATATCAGTGTCTTACACCATTTTAATCCAAGTACTTTGTTCTTGGTCATAAACTCTTATTCTTCTCTTTTGACTCTTGTACGTATTGTATACTACCTGTCCCTAGAGCTTACACCTACTTTTCTCAGAATTTCTAACATCTTCAAGCATTTTACATTGTCAAACGCTTTTTCCAGGTTGACGAATCCTGTGAATGTTGAAAGTGCTACGTCGGCGGTATTACACAGCCCTTCATGGCAATCCATCTTGAGCTTGCATTTCAGCACGTTAATGCCCAGCCACACATGGCGACAGTTTCTACTGCTTGTCTTCATGCTTTCCAAACCCTACCATGACCAGCAAGGTTGCCCATTCTTTCCCCAATCTAGAACATTTGGAGCATTATGGACAGGGCCCTCCAACCAGCTCTGGACTTTGACGACATAACTCGCCAGTTAGACAGAATTTGGCAAGATATGCCTTAGGAGGACATCCAACAACTCTATCAATCAGTGCCAAGCTGAATACCTACTTGTATAAGGGAAAGATCCCCCTCATGAAGTCCGCATCTCATGGTCGTGTGGTAACGTTCTCGCTTCCCACGCCCGGGTTCCCGGGTTCGATTCCCGGCGGGGTCAGGGATTTTCTCTGCCTCGTGATGACTGGGTGTTGTGTGGTGTCCTTAGGTTAGTTAGGTTTACGTAGTTCTAAGTTCTAGGGGACTGATGACCATGGATGTTAAGTCCCATAGTGCTCAGAGCCATTTGAACCATTTTGAACCCCTCCTGAACCATGTAACTTGCCATCAGTGGGGTCGCTTGCGTGGCTCAGCGATACAGATATCGCTATTGTAGGTCCAGCCACAATGGAGGGATATCTGTTAAGAGACTGTACAAATGTGTGGTTCCAGATGAGGGGCAGCATCCTTTTCAGGAGTTGCAGGGCAAGAATCAGGATGACTGACTGATTTGGACTTGAAATCTCAAACAAAATAGTCTTGCGGTACTGGTAATGTGAACAGCTGAAAGCAAGGGAAAACTACAGCCACAATTTTTTCTGGGGCATGTACCTCTACTGCATGGTTAAATGATGATGAAATTCTCATGGGTATAGATTCCAGACGTAAAATAGTCTTCCATTTCGATCTATGGGCGGGGCTCCTCAGGAGGATGTCATCATTTCGAAAAACAAAACTGGCATTTTACAGATCGGAGAATGGAATGTTAGATCCCTTAATCGGCAGGCTGACCCGAAAATTTAAAAAGGGGAATGGATAGGTTGAAGTTCGATGTTGGGTTAATTAGTGAACAGCGGTTGCAGAAGGAACAGAATTTATTGTCAGATGAATACAGGGTTATAAATGTTGTCGTTTGTTGTTGTTGTCTTCAGTCCTGAGACTGGTTTGATGCAGCTCTCCATGCTAATCTATCCTGTGCAAGCTTCTTCATCTCCCAGTACTTATTGCAACCTACATCCTTTTGAATCTGCTTAGTGTATTCATCTCTTGGTCTCCCTCTACGATTTTTACCCTCCTCGCTGCCCTCCAATGCTAAATTTGTGATCCTTTGATGCCTCAGGACATGTCCTACCAACCGATCCCTTCTTCTAGTCAAGTTGTGCCACAAACCTCTGTTCTCCCCAATCCCATTCAATACCTCCTCATTAGTTATGTGATCAACCCACCTAATCTTCAGCATTCTTCTGTAGCGCCACATTTCGAAAGCTTCTATTCCCTTGTTGCCTAAACTATTTATCGTCCATTTTTCACTTCCATACATGGCTACACTCCACACAAATACTTTCAGAAACGACTTCCTTACACTTAAATCTATTCTCGATGTTAACAAATTTCTGTTCTTCAGAAACGCTTTCCTTGCCATTGCCAGTCTACATTTTATATCCTCTCTACTTCGACCATCATCAGTTATTTTGCTCCCCAAATAGCAAAACTCCTTTACTACTTTAAGTGTCTCATTTGCTAATCTAATTCCCTCAGCATCACCCAACTTAATTCGACTACATTCCATTATCCTCGTTTTGCTTTTGTTGATGTTCATCTTATATCCTCCTTTCAAGACGCTATCCATTCCATTCAACTGCTATTCCAAGTCCTTTGCTGTCTCTGACAGAATTACAATTTCATCGGCGAGCCTCAAAGTTTTTATTTCTTCTCCATGGATTTTAATACCTACTCCGAATTTTTCTTTTGTTTCCTTTACTGCTTGCTCAATGTACAGATTGAATAACATCGGGGAGAGGCTACAACCCTGTCTTACTCCCTCCCCAAGAACTGCTTCCCTTTCATGCTCCTCGAGTGTTATAACTGCCATCTGGTTTCTGTACAAATTGTAAATAGCCTTTCGCTCCCTGTATTTTACCCCTGCCCCCTTTAGAATTTGAAAGAGAGTATTCCAGTCAACGTTGTCACAAGCTTTCTCTAAGACTACAAATGCTAGAAATGTAGGTTTGCCTTTCCTTAATCTTTCTTCTAAGATAAGTCGTAAGGTCAGTATTGCCTCACGTGTAAATATTTCTACGGAATCCAAACTGATCTTCCCCGAGGTCGGCTTCTACTAGTTTTTCCATTCGTCTGTAAATAATTCGTGTTAGTATTTTGCAGCTGTTATAAATACAAAATCAAATAGGGATAACACAGGAGTAGGATAGTAGTGGGGTAATGGCAGCACAAAGGCATTTTGTTTGTGCAGGTTGAATACATTCAGGGAAAATCATAGATTCAGGGGTAAACCTTTTGTTATGCTGACTGATTTATGACCCCTTGGGTGTTGGTTTATGACCCCCAGGGGATGATCAGCCCTCCTGAGAGGGTGGTCGTTTGGCAGGAAGTCCATTATATTGGAGTTAGCTGAAAGTTTCAAATTGCTCTATGTCCTTAAACAATTTGCTGGAGACAGGGGTAGGGGTTTGACTGGAGTGTGTGCACCCAATACCACCATTGGAAAAAATAAATCCATGAATCGGGAATTTTTGTTAAAGTGGCTTTTAAATCAATATGTAATCCCTCCATTGGTTCTCTCAGATACACCAGGACAAAGAATGAGAGGGAGGAAGAGGAAGGGCATACCATGTGATAGGTCAGTAACAACAACAAATACCGCTCTCACTTTCCACTGCAAAACAGAGTCCATTGGACTGTATTGAGAATCAGTAAACACCACACACTGAAGCCACCTCCCATTCCATGGTAGTAATGGTCATGGTTAGATGGTGGAGATCACTGATACACACTTACAATCCAGCACTCCTGTACCAACAACCAAACACAGTGTCCCAGGCAAGAGAGTCACGCAGCACTAGTTGCTGCAGTGCGCGTGCAACTCAGCGATTGCACCAGGTCTGTAGCCGGAGTCAGCCAACCTGAGAGGACTGCCTGGCCATGGAGGGTGTCCAGGATAACTGGAGTGGTAGGAGTTTCTATTTTAACAATATGTCCAGCATCAACACTTGTAAGTTATCAATATTGAATATTCTCAAATGTCCTCCAAAAAAAATTTAGAAACTCGCAACAAATGTGATCAGGATGCTGCGTAACACAGACTGAGTATCAGTTCACAATTCATCCGCCTAGAGGGCGACACAGCTGAACTCCTCGTGACTGGTTCGAGAGGCTGAGGGGCAGCACACATCTGAAGCCACAAATGTCCATTCGTTCCGGTCACTGGCTACCTACGTCGTGCACCTGGATGGCAGGCAGAATCGTCCTAGGAAAACAGCCAGCCATAGTAGAAGACGAATAGGTAGCTTTAAGAGATGAAGTAGTGAAGGCAGCAGAGGATCGAATAGATAAAATGACCAGGCCCACTGGAAATACTGGGATAACACGGGAGTCATTGAATTGAATTGAAGAAAGGAGATAATTTAAAGATGCAGCAAATGTAGATGTATAAACGTCTAAAAAACGAGATTGACAGGAAGTGCAAAATGGTTAAGCAGGAATGGATAGAGGACAAATGTAAAGATTTAGAAGAATATTTAAATGGAGGAAAGACAGCTACCGCCTACAGGAAAAACAAAGAGTCCTTTGGAGAAAAGAGAAGCAACTGTATGAATATCTAGAGCTCAGATGGAAATCTAGTCCAAATCAAAGAAGGGAAAGCTGAAAGGTGGAAGGAGTATATACAGGGTAATTTTTACTGCTGTGTACAAACTGTAAGGATTTACTGATGAGAGGATTCAGAACAGAAAAGGTCTAATGAACTTATGTCCTGAAATTCATGGTTTCCTTGCTGGAGACCATTTGTTCAATCATACTTTGTTACAGGCTGCGGTCTGATTCGCTCTGTGCCCGGCAGCCACAGTTACAGTATGCATGGTTTCCTGCTAGAGGGTGGTACTGTTTCTCGTATGTCATGCACTAGTGCCCTTTCCTGGCATAGTAACTGGTAATGTTGTGTCCGATTCACCTCTCTTGCTGACTCACCTTGTAGTGGACGTGATAAAGCGTTGTTCATAATGGTGCCGTATTCGAATCGAGAACTTGCCGACATGGTGTTCACTTGCGGAAAGGCAAATGGCAACGGGCGGCGGGCAGCAAGGCTGTATTAGGAGACCTATCCCCGCCGACGACGACAACAACAACAGCATTCAATGTTTGCAACAGGGTTCCGCTGTTCGTCTGAGACGGGGTAGATTCAGGAAGCAACAGATCATGAAGGACGTACCCGAAATGTTCGGACACCAGACTTGGACGAAAATGTGATTAGCACTGTGAAAGGGCCCGTATCTCGTGGTCGTGCGGTAGCGTTCTCGCTTCCCACGCCCGGCTTCCCGGGTTCGATTCCCGGCGGGGTTAGGGATTTTCTCTACCTCGTGATGGCTGGGTGTTTTGTAATGTCCTTAGGTTAGTTAGGTTTAAGTAGTTCTAGGGGACTGATGACCATAGATGTTAAGTCCCATAGTGTTAAGAGCCATTTGAACCATTTGAACTGTGAAAGGCAACTGCCGTGTTAGTACCAGGCACTTGGCCCGCAAGTACAGGGTAAGCCAGATGACCTTGTGGATCATTCTCCATGACAATTTTTACTACCCTTACAGCGTGCTCAGGACTTACTAGCGACAGACGTTCCACTTCGGGAGCACTTTTGTCACTGGTTTCTTCACCAGGCGACAACGATTCCGGGATTTGTGTCATCCATCCTATTCACAGACGTGGCCACCTTTATCTTCAATTTTCATAGCAGTCATCTGTGGGATAGTATGCAGCGAATCGTCAACATCGGTGCAGCCGGAATGTGTAGGCCGGGATAATTTGCGACTGTATTTTGGGACCAGTCTTCCTTCCACGTCGCCTAACAGGTCGGAACTGTCGGAGTTTCTTGCGGGTGACTTTGCTTCCACTGCTGGAAGAAGTGTTATTGATGATTCGAGGTGTTATGTGGCTGGCATATGACGGTACTCCAGCCCACTTCGCCGTTAACGTCCGAACGCATCTCAATCGTGTCTTCCCTGGTCGTTGATTCGGACGAGAGGGTCCAGTTGCATGACCTGATCGTTCAATGGATGTCAAGCAGTGCAATTTCTGGTTATGGGACCATCTCAAAAGTATTGTGTATGCAGAAACCCATTCTAGATATGGAGACAATGGAGCAGCGTATTCATGCTTCTTTTGACGCAGTTTGGATAGCGCGTGGCCATGTCAACGTGTGTACACGCACGCGTTGAGGCACATGGAAACCATTTTCAACACATACTGTAACTGTGGCTACATGGTATGTATTAGACCGCAGTCTCTGTAACAATGTGTGATCGAATAAATGGTCTCTAGCATGGAAATCATGCATTTCCGGACATAAGTTTATCAAACATTTTTTGTTCCATATCCTCTCATCGATTAATCCCTAGAGTTTGTACGTAGTGAGAAAAGTCACTCTGCAGAAGCTCTATACAAGCGAGATGAACTTGAAAGCAATATTATAGAAAGGGAAGAGGACATAGATGAGGATGAAATGGGAGATATGACACTGCGAGAAGAATTTGACAGAGCACTGAAACACCTAAGTCGAAACAAGGCACCGGGAGCAGACTACATTCCTTCAGAACCACTGGTAGCTTTGGGGGATCGGCCATGACAAAATTATCCCATCTAGTGTGCAAGATGAATGAGACGGGTGAAATAACCTGAGACTTCAAGAAAAATGTAGTAACTGCAATTCCAAAGAGAGCAGGCGCTGATAGGTGTGTAAATTAACGAACTATCAGTATAATAAGTCATGACTGCAAAATACTAACACGAATTCTTTACAGAAGAATGGAAAAACTGGTAGCAGACGACCTCGGGGAAGGCCATTTTGGATTTTGGAGAAATGTAGGAACACGCGAAGTGATACTGACCCTACGATTTAGTTTAACGAATAGGTCTAGGAAAGGCCGGCCGGGGTGTTTGTGCGGCTCGAGGCTCTACAGTCTGGAACCGTGAGACCGCCACAGTCGCAGGTTCGAATCCTGCCTCAGGCATGGATGTGTGTGATGTCCTTAGGTAAGTTAGGTTTAAGAAGTTCTCAGTTCTAGGGGACTGATGACCTCAGAAGCCATTTAAAAAAAAAAAGGTAAAAGAAAGGCAAAATTAAGTTTATAGCATTTTTAGACTTTAGAGAAAGCTTTAGACAATGTTGACTAGACTACTCTCTTTGAAATTCTGCAAGTAGCAGGCATAAAATATAGAAAGCGAAATGCTGTTTAGTACTTCTACAGAAGACAGATGGCAGTTAAGAGTCTTGGGGCATTAAAGGGAAGCAGTGGTTGAGAAAGGAGTGAGACAGGGTTGTATCCTATCCCCAATGTTATTCAATCTGTACACTGAGTAAGCAGTAAAGAAAACAAAACAAAAATTTGGAGTAGGAATTGAAGTTCAGGAAAAAGAAATTAAAACTTTGAGGTTTTCCAGTGACACTGTAATTCTGTCAGAGACAGCAAAGATCTTGGGAAGGCATTTAAGTGGAATCGACAGTATCTTGAAAGAAGGATATAAGACGAACACCAAAAAAAAAAGCAAGATAAGGATGGAATGTAGTCGAATTAAATCAGGAGATTCTCAGGGCATTAGTTAAGGAAATGAGACACTTAAACTAGTAGATGAGTTTAGCTAATTGGTCAGCAAAGTAACTGGTGGCAGAAGTAGACAGTATATAAAATGTAGACTGGCAATGACAAGAAAAGGGTTTCTGAAGAAGAAAAATTTCTTAAGATCGAATGTAGATTTAAGTGTTAGGTAGTTTTTTCTGAAGGTATTTGCCTGGAATGTAACCATGTATGGAAGTGAAATGTGGACGATAAACACTTTAGACAAGAAGAGAGTAGAAGCGTTTGAAATGCGGCGCTACAGACGCATGCTGAATATTAGATGGGTAGATCTCGTAACTGGTGAGCGGGAACTGAATAGAATTGATAGGAAAAGAAATTTGTCGCACAACCTGACTAGAAGAAGGGATTGGTTCATAGTACACATTCTGAGACATCAAGGGATCACATATTTGGTACTGGAGAGGAATGTGGGGGGGGGGGGGGGGGGGGGTAAAAACAGTAGAGGGAGATCAAGAGATCAATACTGCAAGCAGTATGTAGGTTATAGTAGTCATTTGGAGATGAAGAGGCTTGCACAGGATAGAGTAGCATGAACAGGTGCATTAAACCAGTCTTCGGACTGAAGACCACAGCAAAAGCAATTAGGGGGAGTGTGGACCAATGCGTTACTGACTGGCTTAATTTGTGAGCTTCTTTATCTTAAGTAAATCAACCAGTTTTTCTGAAATTGTAACCATTTGTTTATCTGTACATGTGCATCACATCTACCGAGTTCCGTCCCATTCTGATAATTCCCCCATGGTGCGTCGCTTTTTATTTTTGCTTTAGAGTGTATTTGGTTTCGCCTCATCAGATGGGAAAACTCTTCCTACGCCGCGCAACTGGCGTATCTGACAGGCACGTGTCAGCCCTTACATCTAGCCACTAATGCAGCCAATGACACAGACGACTTGTCATTAGCATGGTCAATCCATGTATAGCCTCGCTACAACGTGGCGTGTGTGACGACCATCCATCGTGTGACATGTCCACGGTGGTGTTGGGCAGGATTGCAGTGTCATTATTAACGCGCCTTAAACCTCACACGAACTCCGGAGCTCTGTCCTTGTTTTTCGCATGCGTTGACACCTTACTATTCGAAGCACTGCCGAGTCCGGTAGTGACGCCGGCCGCGGTGGTCTCGCGGTTCTAGGCGCGCAGTCCGGATCCGTGCGACTGCTACGGTCGCAGGTTCGAATCCTGCCTCGGGCATGGATGTGTGTGATGTCCTTAGGTTAGTTAGGTTTAAGTAGTTCTAAGTTCTAGGGGACTAATAACCACAGCAGTTGAGTCCCATAGTGCTCAGAGCCATTTGAACCAACCGGTAGTGACGTCAGAGGGCGCCACGCATTCGCACCATTACGGAGGAAGGTTGTAGGCAGCTTTGAGCCAAATTCAAACTTCTACATCGCAACTGGAAACAATTATGGGATTTTGTAAATGAGATCCTTTAATTGTGTAGTTCAGTGTATATAAATGATATCGATATTCGCTTGCAACTGTTGTCATTTGTACCTCCTGAGATATCTACGAGTCATAATTTGTGGGCTGTGGTCATCAGCTGATGTTGACAGCGTGGGACCACTATGAGGTACATCAGTGTTTTGTTTACCACAACACTAGCTAACTGTCAGAACAGCGTCACTTTAGCGCAGGCCAATTCGGTGAGAAATTTCCTATGCCGGCAATCTTTCTTGCCATGAAGTGACAATTAAATCACAGCCTGTCCAAGACTGAATAGCGTATACCTACATTGTCCTGCCGAGATAAGCATTGTTGAGTGGTACTTAAGATAGGTAAATAAATTAATGAAATCATTGTGAAGTGAAGTAGAAATTAGAAAATAAATGAAAAACTTAGTTTAGTTTATAAAAGTACACACTGGCAAACAGCGGGCAGAGCAGCAATGGAACGGCCGGCGCTTGCAAGTCAGCATGTTCAGGAGAAGCCATCGCCCTCCCCACATAAGCGGAAGCTGTCGATTCAGCCGTCAGGGCATCGCCCGACCGGCTCACGTGTTTCTCAGTTGTCGCATGTGAGCAAAGGCCCTCGCCTACATTCAAAGAGCCAATTACCGACGTTAAGAAGATTCTTCGAGAAGCTTTTCAACGTGACAGAAGAGGCAATGACCGTGAAGCCGTTCACCTCCAGTGAACTGAAGTAAATAAATACGCGAGACGCAGTGGGCCTGACAGTAGTTTTCAGTTCATTTTCGGAGCTGAAGACTGCCATGCAGGAAGAGACTACATTGTACACAGAAGCACCAAGTCCGCCGCTGTAGTGGAATAGCAAGCAGCAGCCTCGCCGCCAGAAGACAGAAGTCAGAAGGTATTTGAAGACTGATTTTTATGTACCCGGGTGACTCGTGAGGACGGGAAGGAGACGGCCTCACATCAGTAGTCACCTGTGAGCTGGTGATGAAGATCTGGCAGCCGAAGACTGGCAAGCTGGAGTCCGTTGTTCGAGTCGGGACACGGGCCTTCCCCCGCCGAACCGCTCCGCTGGCCGACGCACAACACACGCGGCCGCATAGAGAAGAGAAACACTGGGACGCCACATCCAAGGTATCACCATCCGATTCACGACTTCGTTCTCAATAATTAAACGGGCCACCTCGCGATGCGCGTCCCAGTCAACTGGGCGAAACAGCGACACGAAATATACACCGCCAGGCGTAATCAGACGCCACCGCCCACGCAGCAAGGCTTCGCAAACGACACAGCTGCCGCTCTCCCAGCCAGAACAATCCAGTAGGAAATCATTGTACAAATCTTTCAATAAAAGTTATCTTATGTAAAAATGCTGTTTCATTCTACCTCATACACGAGCCAAGGAAGAACCCATCCTGCCTACATACTGCCGGCCGCGGTGGTCTCGCGGTTCTAGGCGCGCAGTCCGGAACCGTGCGACTGCTACGGTCGCAGGTTCGAATCCTGCCTCGGGCATGGATGTGTGTGATGTCCTTAGGTTAGTTAGGTTTAAGTAGTTCTAAGTTGTAGGGGACTGATGACCACAGCAGTTGAGTCCTATAGTGCTCAGAGCCATTTGAAACAGAGCCTACATACTGTTAAGAGAGAAAAAGTAATTTATTTAGTGTTTTTCACACTGTCATAATGCTTTAGAATCAAATGCCCTTTGCAGTACTGCTCATCCTGGCAACTGACTAGCACCAAGAGAGAAAACCCAGTTACAGCATATACAGCGAGCAGCAGTAAGACTGCCTCGTTACCTCGAAGTTGGTGAGCTCTGCCGAATCGGCGACGACGGCCAGCTGGTAGGTGCGGTCGGTGAGGAAGCCCTGGAGCCCGGAGAAGGGCAGTACGGGCGTTTTGACCGCGAGCCGTGCCACCAGCGCAGCCCCGAAAGCGGCCTGCACCGTCATCACGCCAGCCAGCGATGCCACCACCACACAACGCTCGCACGCCCCCGCAGGCGCAGCTGCTGTCCCTGCCAACACGTGCTCGTGAGTCCTTCTCATCCCCTCATTATTCTGCGTTTCAAGTGCACTGATATACACTCCTGGAAATGGAAAAAAGAACACATTGACACCGGTGTGTCAGACCCACCATACTTGCTCCGGACACTGCGAGAGGGCTGTACAAGCAATGATCACACGCACGGCACAGCGGACACACCAGGAACCGCGGTGTTGGCCGTCGAATGGCGCTAGCTGCGCAGCATTTGTGCACCGCCGCCGTCAGTGTCAGCCAGTTTCCCGTGGCATACGGAGCTCCATCGCAGTCTTTAACACTGGTAGCATGCCGCGACAGCGTGGACGTGAACCGTATGTGCAGTTGACGGACTTTGAGCTAAGGCGTATAGTGGGCATGCGGGAGGCCAAGTGGACGTACCGCCGAATTGCTCAACACGTGGGGCGTGAGGTCTCCACAGTACATCGATGTTGTCGCCAGTGGTCGGCGGAAGGTGCACGTGCCCGTCGACCTGGGACCGGACCGCAGCGACGCACGGATGCACGCCAAGACCGTAGGATCCTACGCAGTGCCGTAGGGGACCGCACCGCCCATTCCCAGCAAATTAGGGACACTGTTGCTCCTGGGGTATCGGCGAGGACCATTCGCAACCGTCTCCATGAAGCTGGGCTACGGTCCCGCACACCGTTAGGCCGTCTTCCGCTCACGCCCCAACATCGTGCAGCCCGCCTCCAGTGGTGTCGCGATAGGCGTGAATGGAGGGACGAATGGAGACGTGTCGTCTTCAGAGATGAGAGTCGCTTCTGCCTTGGTGCCAATGATGGTCGTATGCGTGTTTGGCGCCGTGCAGGTGAGCGCCACAATCAGGACTGCATACGACCGAGGCACACAGGGCCAACACCCAGCATCATGGTGTGGAGAGCGATCTCCTACACTGGCCGTACACCTCTGGTGATCGTCGAGGGGACACTGAATAGTGCACGGTACATCCAAACCGTCACCGAACCCATCGTTCTACCATTCCTAGACCGGCAAGGGAACTTTCTGTTCCAGCAGGACAATGCACGTCCGCATGTATCCCGTGCCACCCAACGTGCTCTAGAAGGTGTAAGTCAACTACCCTGGCCAGCAAGATCTCCGGATGTGTCCCCCATTGAGCATGTTTGGGACTGAATGAAGCATCGTCTCACGCGGTCTCCACGTCCAGCACAAACGCTGGTCCAACTGAGGCGCCAGGTGGAAATGGCATGGCAAGCCGTTCCACAGGACTACATCCAGCATCTCTACGATCGTCTCCATGGGAGAATAGCAGGCTGCATTGCTGCGAAAGGTGGATATACACTTTACTAGTGCCGACATTGTGCATGCTCTGTTGCCTGTGTCTATGTGCCTGTGGTTCTGTCAGTGTGATCATGTGATGTATCTGACCCCAGGAATGTGTCAATAAAGTTTCCCCTTCCTGGGACAATGAATTCACGGCGTTCTTATTTCAATTTCCAGGAGTGTATTTATGCAGTTCCGAATGGCATAAAAAAATTAGAGGAGGGATGAAACCAAGTAGCAACTCATTGTTCTCTGGTCTCGAGCAGAGGGAAAAAGGAATATTAGGTTTCAATATCCTGTTGACGATGGGCTCATTTGACATGGGGCACTGACTGAGATTCGGTAAGGATGGCTCTCCAGGAGCACTGGTGCCTGTCGCAGTGTCCTGGTCCGCATAATCAACGAAACACGTGTGTACATCGCAAATGCAACCAGATTGGAGGAAGGTCTGTGGAGAGACTAGAGTAAGATGTGGTTCCTGAAGAAGGGCAGACGCCTTCTTAGTAGTCAGATGGGCAATACAACAGTCTGCGTGATTGACTGGTTTAGCCTTGCAGCAGTGGCCAACATGGCGCTGCTATTTTCGTACTGCAAACAGCTGAAAGACAGGGGAAATTGTTGTGTTGGCAGAAGAGCCAACACCGTGTTACGAATGGAGACCGAAATGCAGGCGTAAATAAATTATGAGTAATCCGCCTCGATTACGAAAATTCCCGGTGTTTACCCAGGTTTCAACGTGGATAACTACGCCTTCTTCAGAACAAAATAAGAAACAGCTTGCCTAAATGGGCATGGTCAATTTCTAAAATGAACACCCACAACGGCAGGTCCCCATAAAATTTATTAACATTACACGGTACATCCGTACCAAGTCAATAACACTACTTAACTGTGTGTGCTGCCTCGCCCCAGCCAACGTGCGATGGGTCACAGGCTCTCCACTGCACTGAGACCTCGCCGGCTGTTCCCCTGAGCGACTGTCGACAATCTCTGCGCATGCGCGCGGCTAAGAAACGCACTTCTTATGCATAGAAACGGGATACAACAGTTAACATGAATCGGGGCCTAAGTAACTACAAAATGCTGAAAGTTCTGAAATGCAGGCGTTTTAGCTCACGCAGGCTGGCGTGAGGAGGGAAGAACTATACTGACGTGAGGTCTGGATCATGACAAGGAATTAGAATTCAGAAAGCGGACGTAATTAGTTTGATACTTAACTTTAATCCATTAATGAGGAACGTCGCTCTTGACGGTACATGATTCACAATATTATCTGTTCAGAAGAATATAGTAACTGAAGATGGCGCCTTGCTAGATCGTAGCAAATGACGTAGCTGAAGGCTATGCTAAACTGTCGTCTCTGCAAATGAGAGCGTATGTAGACAGTGAACCATCGCTAGCAAAGTCGGCTGTCCAACTGGGGCGAGTGCTAGGGAGTCTCTCTAGACCTGCCGTGTGGCAGCGTTCGGTCTGCAGTCACTGATAGTGGCGACACGCGGGTCCGACGTATGCTAACGGATCGCGGTCGATTTAAAGGCTACCACCTAGCAAGTGTGGTGTCTGGCGGTGACACCACAGAAACTACACCTGTTACATGTTACAGATGGCACGCAACGCTTCAGCAAAATATACCGGAGGTACTATGGTCCCCCATTCGGATCTCCTGACGGAAATTCTCAGGAGGATGTCATCATTAGCAAAACTTAACTGGCGTTCTACAGGTCGAGGCGTAGAATGTTACATCCCTTAATCAGGCAGGTATGTTAGAGAATTTAAAAAGAGATCTCGACAGGCTGCAGTATAATGTAGCAGGAATTAGTGAAGTTCGGTGGTAGATAGGGGTACTGCAGCAGTAGGTATAATAATGAATAATAAAGTAGGAATGCAAATAAGCAGCTATGAACAGCTTAGTGACAGAGTTATCATGGGAACGACACATACAAAACCAACGTCCACCACAGTAATAAAAGCTAATATGAGTACTAGCTCCACAGATGCTGAAAATATTTGAAGAATCAATGTTGACATAAAAGAAATTATTCATATATTTGAGGGAAACAAAAACTGAATTGTGATGAAGCACTATAATAAGAGAGTAGGAAAAGGAAGAGAAAGGAAAATAGCAGTAGAACGTAGAATGGGGGAAAGTAATGAAAAGGGGAACGCCTGGTACAGTTTTTCCCAGAGCACAATTTAAAAATTTCTACTACACAACTGGCCATTAAAATTGCTACACCACGAAGATGAAGTGCTACAGACGCGAAATTTAACCGACAGGAAGAAGATGCTGTGATGTGCAAATGATTAGCTTCTCAGAGCATTCACATAAGGTTGGTGCCGGTGGCGACACCTACAACGTGCTGACATGAGGAAAGTTTCCACCCGATTTCTCATACAAGCAGTTGACCGGCGTTGCCTCGTGAAACGTTGTTGTGATGCCTCGTGTAAGGAGGAGAAATGCGTACCATCACGTTTCCGACTTTGATAAAGGTCTTATTGTAACCTATTGCGATTGCGGTTTATCGTATCGCGGCATTGCTACTCGCGTTGGTCGAGATCCAATAACTGTTAGCAGAATATGGAATCGGTGGGTTCTGGAGGGTAGTACGGAAGGCCGTGCTGGATCCCAACGACCTCGTATCACTAGCAGCCGAGATGACAGGCATTTTATCCGCATGGCTGTCACGGATCGTGCAGCCACGTCTCGATCCCTGAGTCAACAGATGGGGACGTTTGCAAGACAACAACCATCTACACGAACAGTTCGACGACATTTGCAGCAGCATGGACTGTCAGCTCGGAGACCATGGCTGCGGTTACCCTTGCCGCTGCATCACAGGCAGGAGCGCCTACGTTGGTGTACTCAACGACGAACCTGGCTGCACGAATGGCAAAACGTCATTTTTTCGGATGAATCCAGGTTCTGTTTATAGCGTCATGATGGTCGCATCCGTGTTTGGCGACATCGTGGTGAACGCACATTGGAAGCGTGTATTCGTCATCGCCATACTGGCGTATCACCTGGCATGTTGGTATGGGGTGCCTTTGGTTACACGTCTCGGTCACCTCTTGTTCGCATTGACGGCACTTTGAAGAGTGGACGTTACATATCAGATGCGTTACTACCCGTGGCTCTACCCTTCATTCGATCCCTGCGAAACCCTACATTTCAGCAGGATAATGCACGAGCGCATGTTGCAGGTCCTGTACGGGCCTTTCTGGATACAGAAAACGTTCGATTGCTGCCCTGGCTAGCACATTCTCCAGATCTCTCACCAATTGGAAACGTCTGGTCAATGGTGGCCGAGCAACTGGCTCGTCGCAATACGACAGTCACTACTCTAGATGAATTGTGGTATCGTGTTGAAGCTGCATGGGCAGCTGTACCTGTACACGCCATCCAAGCTGTTTGACTCAATGCCCATGCGTATCAAGGCCGTTATTACGGCCAGATGTGGTTGTTCTGGGTACTGATTTCTCAGGATCTATGCACCCAAATTGCGTGAAAATGTAATCACATGTCAGTTCTAGTATAATATATTTGTTCAATGAATACCCGTTTATCATATGCATTTCTTCTTGGTGTAGCAATTTTAATGGCCAGCAGTGTATTTGGTTTAAGATGCGTGAATATAGACTGCGCACATGGCAGAGGCCTGGTAACACTGAAAGGTTTTAGACTGATCATACAATGGTAAGGCAGAGGTTTCCAAGCCGGATTTCAAATTGCAAAAAATTTCAGAGGCAGATGATGATTCTACCAACAATTAATTGATTATGAACTGCAGATTAAAAGAGAAAAAACTGTATAAAGTTAGAAAATTAATGAGATCGGACCTAGATAAGTTAAAAGAACAAGAGGTTGTTGGGAGAAGGGAATAAGATAGAAGGCGAATGAATAGCTCTGAGAGATGAAACAGTAAAGGCAGTAGAGTCTCGAATACACAGTAAATAGAAGTACCAGAAGAACTCTTAGGATGACCCAAGGAATTGACGAAATGAGAACATATAGAAATGAAGAAGGCAAAAGGGAAAACAGACATCGAAAAAACGAGACTGACAGAAAGTGCAAAATGAAAAGTTGGAATGACTAAAGGAGATATGCGGTCTGTAGAAGTAAGAACAATGGGCAAGACAGATTCCGCCTTTAGAAAAATTAAATCTTCCTTTGAATATAATAGAAGCAGCATTATGAATGTCAAGAGCTCAGATTGTAAGCCAGATCCAAGAAAAAAAAGAAAGGCAGAAAAGTGGAAGGAATATGCTGAAAGCTTGTACTAGGGAAACGAAGACAATGTTTTGGAAATGGAAGAGAAAGTATGTGACTATGAGATGGGAGAAATGATACTTCGAGAAGAATTTGAAAGGGTATTGAGACACTGAGCCGAAACAAGAAAGCTAGAGTAGACGACATTCACTCAGAATCATTGACATCCTTGGGAGTTCATATCATCACAAAACTATTTCACCTCGTTTACAAGATGTCAGAGACAGACAGAATACCCTAACACTTCAAGAATAATGTAAAATCCCAGTTCCATAAAAGGCAGGTGCTGACAAGTGTGGATATTATAAACCATCGGTTTAATAAGTCAGAGTTGCAAAATACTGACACACATTATTTACAGAAGAATGGAAAAAATGTTAGAAGCTCACTTTGGCTTCTGAAGAAATGTAGGAACACACGAGGCAATACTAAGTCATAATCTTATTTTATAAGAGAGACTGAAGGAAGGTAAACCTCTTTATTTGTAGCATTTGCAGATTTAAATAATGCTTTTGACAAGGTTGATTGGAATGCATTCTTTGAAATTCTTGAGCTATGTAGCAGGGATAAAGGATTATCTACAATTTATACAGGAATCAGATAGTAGTTACATGAGTCGAAGGACATGAAAATGTGGTGTCACCGCCAGACACCACACTTGCTAGGTGGTAGCCTTTAAATCGGCCGCGGTCCGGTAGTATACGTCGGACCCGCGTGTCGCCACTATCAGTGATTGCAGACCGAGCGCCGCCACACGGCAGGTCCAGAGAGACTTCCTAGCACTCGCCCCAGTTGTACAGCCGACTTTGCTAGCGATGGTTTACTGACATACGCTCTCATTTGCCGAGACAATAGTTAGCGTAGCCTTCAGCTACGTTATTTGCTACGACCTAGCAAGGCGCCAGTATCCGTACTATTGATATGGTGAATCATGTACCATAAAGAGCGACGTTCTCCATTAATGGATTAAAGTTAAGTATTCCACCAGCTACGTCCGTTTTTCTCTATTCTAATTCCCTTGTCATGTTCCAGACCTCACGCCAGCCTGCGTGAGCTGAAACGCGTGCATTTCGGCCTCCTTTAGTAGCGAAGTGTTGGCTCTCCTGCCAACTACAACAGAAAGAGTTGTGAGGGGCATGTAATAGGTTTGTAGAATGTGTCCAATGCTATTCGACCCATACACTGAACAGGCAATGAAGTAAAACAAAGAATAACTTGGAAAAGGAATTAAACTTAAGCGAGAAGAAATTAAGACTTCCAGATTTGCCAATGACATTTCAGTTGTGTCAGAGGCGGTAGTGGATTTGGAAGAGCAGCTGGAGTGGATGGATTTTATCTTGAAACGTGGTTATAACATGAATATTATCAAAAGAAAAACAAGAATAATGGAATGTAGCGGAATTAAGAAGGCGATGCAGAGGAAATTAAACTAGGAAATGAGACTCTAACAATAGTAAATGAGTTTTGTTATTTGGGCAGTAAGATAAATAACGATGACCGAGGAAGAAAGGATATGAAATGAATAATTAACGAATAATTTGTGAAAAATAGAAATTTCTTGACGTTGAATATACACTTAAATATTAGGAAGTTTTTTGAAAATATTTGTCCGTAGTGGACCCTTATACAGAAATGAAACATTGGAGAGAAACAGTTAAGAACTGAAGCTTTTCAAATGCTGTGTTACAGGACAATACTAAAGATTAGATGAGTAGATTAGATTACTAATGAGGAGGTGCTGAACAGAAATGGAAAAAGAGAAATTTATGGGACTCCTTGACTAAAAGAGATTGACAGTACACATACTCAGGAATCAAGGAATCGTTAAGTTGGGAGACACAAACTCCAGCTAACCAACTTTTGTTCGTTTTAATAATCTGTTCCATTTGGACTCAACAAAAGACAGATAGTTCCCCACGAACTCAACTATGGAAATGAAACGGCCGCGCAACGGATCGTTTAATGAGAAAAAAATGATCTCTCGTAATTTAGTCCCGGCTATCGGCTCTCACAAAATCATTAAGGATTAATAATTGGAGGGTGTTAACTACCTACTGAATCGAAAGTCTTGGTCTAAATTAACCCCAGATCTTTTTAAGGTTCGCAAGCACACCATAAAGCAAGAAAAACTATAGATTAATATGAGTAACAAGGACACAAGAGAAATACAAAGGGGTGACAAATACTCGATATTGGAATGATTTAACGGAATACTAAATAAGGTTGAGAAGATCGACAAGGATTAGGCAGGATGTCAGTAACCCTAATTTCAACAAACCATTCTCTAAATTGCATAATCGCAGTTGGAATTGCGTAGTTGCTCCTACCGTACCAGGAAACACGAGTCTATATGCAAATGTCTAAATCTGCTCGGTCATGGATGAGCCCTCGACTACAAGACAAGAAATGAAATCGTGTTGCCCAGGGCCGGCCACAGCGAGGCAAACTTCAAGTGCGCAGCTTGTGCGGGCCTGGCCTACCACGCGGCTTTGCTCGGTCCTCGGAAGTGTTTGGTACAGCGCAACACTTCATTTAGTACTCCGGTGAGGCAGGTTTCGGTCGGCACAACTCTCTCCGAGTTCGGCACAATCGTGCTATCAGCGCTGTTTAACCTGCGCTATTTGTTCGTGATATGAACGACGTTCTAAGAGCTGTTTGCACAAAAAGAGTCAGTCCTAGAGATCTGTCGTCGCAATCCTTTAAACTGAATGGGGATGACAGAAGAGAGGGACGAAAATTCTGAATTCGTATAAGCAACAGGTACTGCATATTTGCTACGAAACGAAATTACAATATCATGCAGAAAGAATTTAAAGATTTAGCTGACAATGAAAGAGCAAAGAATTCTAACGTGGTCTCCTGACTTTCATTGCTTACATATTCTGTCCTCACAATTATATTCGGCACATCAAGACGCTTCATTTGAACCGAAACTCGATAAGATAAAGTCAATGTTGTATAAATTCATGCAAACGATATGCAAATAACAAGTAAGCGCACCGGGGTTGAAATACTCGAGGCTGGCGTACACACATACATTCGAGACACGACGGACACAGGAACTTTTAGTTCGGGAGATCCGTGGAGCGGACAGCGTGGGCCCGAGTGAAAAGGGGAAACGACCCCGTGTTCGGCTTAAAAGCAAATTCCGCTACATTGTGTGGGAGCGGCCAGCCTACGCATTCTCCCGTTTTAGAAAAGCAATGCTGATTGGCAGACGATATTTCTGACGCCTTGAGCTGAAGGAGTAATGGAAGAGACTGAAAGATATACCCCTTCACGTCTGGCGTGGAGAGGCGCGTTCCGTTGTCGCTCTAGAAGCGAGGAACAAGTCTCTCCTCAGTACTTCTCTGGGAGAGCACCTCTTTCGAGAGCGAATCGAAGAGCGACTCTATATTGAGTCCTTGCGATTAAGCGTTGTTCACTGTGTTGGCCGACACACTTATTGTGCGGTGTAAACGGAAAGAGTTATAGTTAAACGCCTGCGAGCGAATTTTTGAGTGGCATCGCGGTGGACTGGTTATTTGACTGGTGTACCACGACAATAGTTAGACTAGGGGCGAATAGGAATCCTTGACTTCATCAAGGCATAGGGAGAGTTTGATTGGCGAAGGTCAATCCAGATAGAACGAGAGTTATCTTATTTGTCAGCAGCGAGCGGCGCAGACAGCAGTCATCGCAACTTATGGTATTGTGTGCAACAGCTATTGCGAGCTCCATATTTCCTCCACAACAGTACACTTCACTGAATTTCACACGCGACAGCCTCGACCGTACCTAGCAACATTCTAAAGGATAATTATTCAAGTAGAGTAGGCGCGCCTCTCAGCCTTTCTGCCAAGTCAACAACCAACTTAAACTTTGTATAGAAATTTTATTAGCGAATCCTGTCCTTGAGAGGTAACTTCACATTCCGAAAAGAACCAGGATATAACTTGTTCAATTCACAACTAAAATTGAGATTGTGATTTCTCAGAATTTTTGCAAAATAAATAATAACTTTTGTTAGTTTCATGTTTTTATTACACTAACTAGCACTACTCCAGTACCCAAGTATCCCACAAGTTACGTAAGAAATTTTGTGAATTTTTGTGTCATTTCCTTACAGCGGACGACTCCAGAAGATATTTATTGCTGAAAGTTTTTCAGGCATTTCTCTTTAGAGCGTTAGGAGCGTCTGTGTGACTTCTGTAGTAGTGTGGAGGTGGAAATTGCATCTTGCAGGAGCCACAGGGCAAAGGGTACATCTCAGATTAATCCGTTTCGCAGAATAACAGAATCTCGGGTCAACCCCACGCTCACAGAATTACAACGATCGACAGACGGGATTCATAGTTCTTTACATCAAAAAGCACTTTGCGCTAATTTTGCAGACCTGGAGCACTTGAAGAAATTGGTGGTACGAATAGCAAAATTTCTGAAGTCTCACGCTCTATTCCATTCTCAGTTGGAGCTGTTTCCAGTGGATCTGAACGAAGAGTGTGGAGACTTCATATATTACTGCAAAGAACGTCGGTTAAGTTAGGAGGCATGACTGGAACGACTTTTCGATTTAAAACTCACTATTGTTGAATTTATGAAGGAGTGCATCAGCGAAAGGTAGAACATCCGGGCCGGCCGCTTGGCCGACCAGCTCTAGGCGCCTTAGTCTGGAACCGCGCTACTGCTACGGTCGCAGGTTCGAATCCTGCCTCGGGCATCGATGTGTGTGATGTCCTTAGGTTAGTTAGGTTTAAGTAATTCAAAGTCTAGGGAACTGATGACCTCAAATGTTAAGATCCATAGTGCTTAGAGCCAGTTGAACCATTTTAGAACACCAGGAATGGGCTGCAGAATTCGCATTTTAAGTGGACTTGACTGCACACTGCCCACAGTGCACTGTAACTTGTTTGTGATTTGATGGGGATGCATTCAAAAAGAAAATCACGTTGTAGACGGGACATATTCTGACAAAGACAGTCCCTAAGCTCACTGGCGTTGAAGAAACGCTAGGTTTGAAGAACTGATTGTAGCCCTGAAAGAATTAGAAGAATAATTTTACACAGTGGCAGCTCATGAGTATACATTCTGGGTGTTCACAACATTTTAGATTCAACTGCATTTGAAAGTGTGAAATTAATAGCATCTACTGTATAACATGTAGGCTTATCACAAGTTTATACAACTACAGCCACTGAAAATAATAACAACAAAAGCAATAATAATAATAATAATTATTATTATTATTATTATAAGATGCATAACTTATCTGACAAAAGAAAGAAATGTTTTTGGGATATTTTGTTGTTTTGTACATAATTAGGTACAGTTTAGCGCAATAACGAAATAATGTGTAAGGTTTCGCAACTTTCCATTTCGCATTTTTGTTTAAGTGGTAGTTTTCGTGCTTTTCCAGTTTTCCGGACAAATGTACAAGATCCCTAACAGACGTATTAGTTCAGGAGTTTTTACTTCCGGGGTGAAAATCAGATATTCTTACTCTGCACCCACACAACAAATTGTGCTAACGGTACACTTGCTTGTTAAATGTTCGCTTGGATTCACTCTTATTTCATTTCGTCACTATCTATATCAATGGGTCTGTTCTCGGAGGCCGTACTTCCTTTGCGGCTAACTTTTCCCGGTAATTTACTTTTCCGTTCCAAGAATGAGATTTTCAGACTACAGTGGAGTGTATGCTGATATGAAACTTCCTAGCAGATTAAAGCTGTGTGCTTGACCGTGACTCGAACTTGGGACTTTTGCCTTTTGCGGAGAACTGCTCTACTGACAGAGCTAACCAAGCTTGACTCACGGCCCGTCCTCATAGCTTTACTTTCCTGTTAGCATTTAAAATAGAATCAACACAGTTCATGTTTACATTGCACACGAAAGCCTGTTCCCGCATAGTAAACAACCAACTGCAAACACGAAGTGCCATTTGTTGAAATGATGAAGCTCAATAGTAATGTCTACCAACATGGTCACTTGACTAGAATACAAATGAGACGCTGAGATCCATAAGGGCCTAAAGTACATTGCCGTCGATCCCACATTGAAGTGAATATCAGAAAAACTAGTGATACAGCTTTTCGTAAATTTTCGTGGGCCTACATCACAGATAAACCTGATTCACCACAGGATCAACAGATTTCAGAAGCATAAATAAACGCTACAGTCTCACAATCGACAGTGATGTGCTTTGGGACTTTCTGATTCTCAGCGCCTCAAATTGATTACTGTACGATAAAATTCATAACGTAATATACTATAGCTCATTCAGAAACCTGCAGGATAAGTTTCCTGAATGTGTGCTCGCGACCCTGATGCTAAGTTTCACGGAGTCTAAAGGAACAGAGGCGCGCCGTATCTTTCAGATTGCAACATCTATATTATGTTGAACAGTATTCAAAGGAAAATAACCAATAAAACCGCAAGGTTTCGAAAGTTAGGGTGTTCACTTGCTCTTGTGCTCTTACACAGTAGTCGCCACGTGTTTTACAAATATTTTGAGGACACTGTCAATCTTACATCTGTTTCCGAGTTGTTTTCGAGACCGTTTCCTGTTGCAGTTGAAGGTGCCCCTGTGCATGTGTTGATGTAACTGACTGACCTCCATAGTAATTGCAGTTTTAATGAAACATTTTTTTCGTGAAAACCTAGCTGGTATTGTTTTTAGTTAACAAATGAGCTGTTTTCCCGCGTTGTGAAGGACAGAAATTTGCAATTCGCGTGGAGTGGCGTCTGGATGGCAGCAAACCTCCCCCCACAAGTAGCTGCAGTCTCGCTGCTGTTTTCTGTGTGTCAGTTTATTCGCTGCCTCATCTCGCCTGTCTATCGGGTTTGCTTTAGATTAGTTAGTTTTCAAGTTAAGCACACAAATGAGTGAATAAGTTCAATAATATAGGTAACGCTGCAAATAGTATAAGATAGGAAAGATTGTTTCCTGAAACAAGGTAGCATGCGCTGAAAAAAATCCGGAAAGTACGAGTAGGACTTGGGCACTGGAGATTCTGTAAAAACTTAATTAGGTATATAGATACTTCATCCATTGTGGGAATCAAGAATTTCAACGATATTTGATTGTTACCGTTATCGATACTGGCAAGATCTCAAAATATGTGACGGAAATAGCATATCTTTTGATTGCATGGATATTGAAGCTTACATTTTTTACACCGTCAAGGATCCGTAGACTTAAGTATGTAACATAAATTTCAACTTGATACGTTCGTGAGAAAGAGCGGTTTTAACAGACGGACTGACAGACAGTCGGACAACAAATGACAAAAAATTTTCCTATTTTATAATTACAAATTAACAATTTTCGGATTTTTTCAATACTTTTACCGTGAAAGCATTCTTCTTTGCAAATTTCATGATTCTAGGCTTTAATGATCGAGTTTGCGAGTACCATAATGTGTGACATAAATGGCCGTACTTTTGATTGCACTGGCTTAGAAGTTTCGATGTTTTACAAATGCAAGTATGTGACATAAATGTCAAACTGATACCTCCACCCGTTCCTGAGGAGAAAGGTTTTGTAACAGTCAGACAGGACAGACAGATAACAAAGTAATCCTGTAAGGGTTTCATTTTTGCCGATTGAGGTACAGAACACTACAAACATACAGTCAGCGTCATCAGCTAATGACTCCCGGTGCCTTTTCATTTCATTACGTTTTTCTTTCATTTTCATCTTCCATTTGTATCAGCGGCTTACAAAGAAGAGAAACACGAGGCAGCTCCAAATTTCGTATAGCAGACGGGAGAAGCCGCTCATGTGGCGCATAGGTGACAACCTCTTCGAGGGCAATCATCAATATACCTCAAGTATTTTCTCGAGAGTGGAAAGGGGTGTTACTCACCTTCTACAGTTAAAAACAATTCCATTTGTAGGCTGTTTGAAGCTTTACAATAACTATGGTCCATAACGCAAAGAAAACAAGATCATTATCATGCTATGATGTGTGGCTATTATCTGCGGATTTTTCTTATCTCTTTTTTTTTTTAACGAATAGTTTCCTCAAAATCGGATGAGAAAGAATGCATAGCGGAAAATACGCGCGAATCCCAAAATAGTGGTTTTTATTTTTTTACACGAAAAGTAAAAGCTTTACTGAGAAACTAACTACAGACAAGGATGTAGCTTTGCTTCATCTACATAAAACATTTTTAATGCAAATTGAATGACTTGAAATTTCACTCGCCGTGTATCGTACGATAAGACCACTCTATTTATTTGTATGCTCTGTGCATGACAATACCGTACGTCCAGTGGCCACTGTTTGTAGCGGCTCTTCCTTCAGAAGTCGCCTCTACGTCCTGGGACACAGCTGCTGCCGGTGTATACAACTAAATATGCAAAATAAAAATGGAATTGAGATTTGTGTTAGCGGTTCCGCTTTTGCAGTCATTGACATTCTCCTTAATATCAACAGAAATATCTATCAAACGGTACAATTGTCAGATGGCATTTGATAAACTGGTTAACAGAAATGATAGATGAAAAAACTCAGTCCAACCCAAGAAATGTGTTTAAAAATTGGTAATGGAGGGAAGCGTAGGGGGTAAAAAACTGTAGAGGGAGAGGAAGGCTTGAATGCAGTAAGCAGCTTCAAAAGTATGTTGGTCGCAGTAGTTATGCAGAGATGAAGAGACCTGGGCGGAACAGACTGTCTTGGAGAGTTGCATCAGACCAGTCTTCAGACTGACGATTACATCATCAACAATAAAAACATGAATCATTGTTTGTACGACATAATATTTAGTTTATTATGTAGATAGTATAGGCCAGGATAACACGAAAAACATGTAGAGGATTATCATCAGAGAGGTGGTCACAGGACATTCCAATAACTCACTGCAAATGGCGTAATGTCTATACTGATGTGGTCGATCTTTATTAAGGCTCTGGAAAACTGCAATACACACACATAAAAAAAGGTTTTGCATCACCTCGGTTCCGAGAGTTCCGGAACCTGTGCAGAAAATTGGAATAGAGATCAACATGAACATCATTTCCGCCCATTTTATTGTTCATGAAAACGACACATTGCATGTTGTACCACCATACAGCGAGACCTTCAGAGATGGTGGTTTAGATTGCTGTACACACCGGTACCTCTAATACCCAGTAGCACGTCCTCTTGCATTATTGCATGCCTGTATTCGTTGTGGCATATTATCCACAAGTTCATCAATGCACTGTTGGTCAAAATTGTCCCACTCCTCAACGGCGATTCGGCGTAGATCCCTCAGAGTGGTTGGTGGGTCACGTCGTCCATAAACAGACCTTTCCAAACTATCCCAGGCATGATCGATAGGGTTCATGTCTAGAGAAGATGCTGGCCACTCTAGTCGAGCGATGTCATTATCTTTAAGGAAGTCATTCACAAGCTGTGCACGACGGGGGCGCGAATTCTCGTCCATGAAGACGAATGCCTCGCCAATATGCTGCCGATATGGCTACCCTATCGGTCGGAGGATAGCATTCATATATTGTACAGCCGTCACGGCGCCTTCCATGACCACGAGCGGCGTACGTTGGCCCCACATAATGCCACCCCAAAACAGCAGGGAACCCCCACCTTGCTGCGCTCGCTGGACAATGTGTCTAAGGCGTTCAGCCTGACCGCATTGCCTCCAAACACATCTCCGACGATTGTCTGGTTGAAGACATATGCGACATTCACAGGTGAAGAGAACGTGATGCCAATCCTGAGTGGTCCATTCGGCATGTTGTTGGGCCCATCTGTACCGCACTGCATGGTGTCGTGGTTGCAAAGATGGACCTCGCCGTGGACGTCGGGAGTGAAGCTGCGTATCATGCAGCCTATTGCGCACAGTTTGAGTCGTAACACGACGTCCTGTGGCTGCACGAAAAGCATTGTTCAACATGGTGCCGTTGCTGTCAGGATTCCACCGAGCCATAATCCGTAGGCAGCGGTCATCCACTGCAGTAGTGGCCCCTGCGCGGCCTGAGCAAGGCATGTCATCGACAGTTCCTGTCTCTCGGTATCTCCTCCATGTCCGAACAAAATTGCTTTGGTTCACTGCGAGACGCCTGGACACGTCCCTTGAGAGCCCTTCGTGGCACAAAGTAACAATGTGGACGCGATCGAACCGCTATATTGACCGTCTAGACATGGTTGAACTACAGACAACACTAGCCGTGTATCTCCTTCGTGGTGGAATGACTGGAACTGATCGGCTGTCGGACCCCCTCCGTCTAACAGGCGCTGCTCATGCATGGTTGTTTACATTTTTGGACAGGTTTAGTGACATCTCTGAACAGTCAAAGGGACTGTGTCTGTGATACAATACCCGCAGTCAACGTCTATCTTCAGGAGTTTAGGGAACCGGAATGATGCAAAACTTTTTTTGATGTGTTCAAATGCACTGTCGACCAGCTCTGCCGAAAATTTGTTGCACCCAGAAACGTGTTAATGCCCATGTTATAAATTTAGATCCTAGGGCAGAAAAAAAATCACGTAATTCTAATAATTGCTTCTCCAGAAATTCAGTTCACGAAATGTAATCCAGCGTAAGTAATGTAGGAGCTAAGTAATTTGAAAGTCCTGTTGTTAATTATAATGTGTTTATATATGAGGCCGAAGTCAACGAATATCTTTTTCTTGAGAATTTGATATTGTGCTAGAGCTATATTTCGACAGAAGTGTTTTTTGTGTTAGCCTCCTGTTCCTTATTATAACCTCCCGGTTTCCCTTATTTCTTCCTAACTTCACCTATTGAAATGCTTTTGAAAACATTGTCAGTATCAGCCTTCTATTTTATGGCAGTGTTATCACATTCAGCTCTATGTAGTTTATCACCAGATTTCTCTAGTACACGATTAATACCGTAAGATTTTCCATATGATAAGCTACGCCATGAATTTCCTGTATAGCAGTTTTTATTCTATGGGATTTTTTCTTTTAAAGAGAGCTACTATCTTTTTCTTGTTCGATGTCCAATTGGTCTATGTGCACGTCAATTCCCGCAAAAGGAAAAAAAAGGTTTTGCACCAAGGAAAGCTAATGACAACAAAGACAGGAAAAGTGTTTTTGCGAATTAATCAGTGCATCATATCAGGTACAACAGCGCAAAAAAAACAAAAACATCGCACTTATAGGATGAAATTCCTTTATCAAATGTCAAACAGTTTCATCGGTTTTATTTTTTTGTATTAATTATTTTATCATGCATTCATTAATCAATTAGGTTATAACAATAAGGATACGGAGATACGCTTGGATGTATTGGTAGAGATCCATCGATCATAGCTGAAAACTACACTAAATAAGGAGAAGTAGTTTCTAATGGTTCCTTCCGTACAGTAACAAAGCTTGGGCATTTATCACGACATAAACATAGTGGAAGTTCACAGTTTTTTCCTCCTTGCACCGATTCAAAATGACACAAACACAGATTAGTTATAAGGCTGTTTTCCTTGCTTCATGGATCTTAGAATTGTCTTGAACCACTGAAACTTCATTTTCCTTAAGAAAACCTGGTTGTTTAAATTATTACTTTGACGAATTTCGCACACCAATGTTGCAATAGTCCCTTGGCCACCAAAGTCGCCGGATCTTTCCCCAACGGAGAACTTTTGGAGAATTATGGGCAGGGCCCTCCAACCAGATTTAGAGTTGACGATCTAACTCGCCAGTTGCACAGAATTTAGCATTATATCCCTCAGGAGGGCATCCAAGAAATTCATCAATCAATGCTAAACCGAATAACTGCTTTCATAAGAACCAGATGTGGACCAACCCCTTATTGACTCACTCTGTTTTTGAGGATCTTTCTTTTCAACAACTCATCGAATATTTTTCTGAAATTTTGTCACTTGTTTGTCTGTACATGTACCTCACATCTACCGATTTCCAACCCATTCGGATAATTCTTTCGTTGCGCGTCGGGATTTCTGTTGCTGACTACATCATGTAGTGACTGTCTGAATTTCCCGTTGTACTAATTTTTTTTCCATTTCATTTCATTGCACTTCTCAGTTCCTTCCATACGTTCTCTCAGTTGATTTCTCTCAGCTGATTTGCCCACTCTGTCATATTTAGATTATGGTCGGAAACTAGTCAGTGTAGCAACTTCATAAATTAGTCGTATGGTGGGGGATAATTAATTACTTTCTCTATCTACTGACAACTTTAATGGCATATTAGTATCTACATAATGAGTGTATTTGCTTGTTAGTATTTCGAGATACGTATTTATACGCCCAGAGCAGCATAAAAATAGTATATACTCACAAAAACAATTTTCGAAATATAATTAAAATAAAGCCATTTAGGACATTCCAGCTAATTTAGCGAACAGTTATAGGAAACTTTATTGAAACTGGACCTGGTATGGTAGGCATGCGTCAGGGAGGTGCTGTTGGTATCATATGATAGCACTAAGTTTGAGATGTACAGTGTACACTATCTGATCAGAAGTATCTGGACACCTATTAGTGGTCATTAATATGGAGCGTGTCCACTCTTCGCCATTATGACAGCTTGGATTCTGCTGGGAAACTTTCAGTGAGGTGTCTGAATGTCGTTAGAGGAATGGCAGCCCGGCAGAGAAGCTGTTGAATTAGACTCTGGGGTCCAGAGCGAAGTCAACGTTCTAACACATCGCAAAGATGTCCCACGGTTTAAGTCTGGACTCTGGACTGGCTAGTCCATTTTAGGAATGTTATTGTACACCTTACAGATGCTGCTTCATTACAGGAAGCGTTGTCTTGCTGATAGAAACAATAATCGTCTCCAAACTACACAATTCTGTAAATCGTGTTCATATCCTTCTGTCTTTAGGTTTTTCTTAAGCTCAATAACGGGACCAACCGTAACCTCAAAAAACACCCCCATACTGGAATACCACCTCCTGCATACTTCACTGTTGGCACTACTCCTGATGGTAGGTAACGCTCTACAGGAATTCGGCAAATCCAAACCCTTCCATCGGATCGTCAAAGAGTATAGCGCGAATCAACACTCCACATTACTCGTGTCCAATCACACGTTGATCACAGAAATGTGTGGCTTATGATGAGCTCCTCGAGCATTCCACCTCATTTTTTTAGCTTCCTATGCACAGTCATTGTGCTATCTGGACTGCAGGTAGCACTTTGGAACTCACAAGCGATTCCATTTGCTGATTTCACGAGATTTTTTACAACTGCTCTTCGCAATGCTCGGCGGTCCCTGTCCGTCAGTACATGAGATCTATCTGGTCTTGGTTTAGCTATGGTTGATCTTTCACGTTTCCACTTCACAATTACATCATCAACAATCACCTTGGCAGCTTTAGAGGGATTCAAATGTCCCTGATGTATTTGTTACTCGGATGATATCCAATGACTAGGTCCATGTTCGAAGTCACTGATCTCATGGCCGACCAATTCTGCCACTGCTGCTTCTCTACTGACAATACAATACTCTCCATATCCTTTTATACTGGAAAGTTCACCTCTCGTTTCATCTATTGGTCAATTCCGCTTTACATAGGGATGTCGGGATACTTTTGATCAGATAGTGTATTTCAAAGAGAATCTTCAATAATTTTTCAATATAGATGGCGTTTACAAGATAGTTTCTTCGAAAGCCTAAGAGTAAATGTGCGTGGTACAATAGGACTCTTGTAAGAAGGATATATGTTTCTGTGGAGCGAGAACCTCATTAAAAATTCCAGAAAAATATGTCTCCATATAATCTCCATAATAACAATGTTGACACATTAAACAGCAGAGGACGTCTGCATTTAGAGTAGAAGCATTAAACAAGAGAGTAAAAACTGCATTGAAAGCTTTTTTCAAACAAAATACTTTTTTCAAAAACACACTTACAATGTATTTGAAAAGGGAAATTTTCAGTCAGTGTGTACTGCTAATTTTAACTTATGGTTATGACACATTGACTCTTTAATCTTTTAATGTGACAAGCAGTCAAAAACGAAATTCGCTCGCGAACTATGTTAGAGTGTATTTTGAGACTTACCATAAGAGACGAAAAAATAATTAAATTGATCGAGGAACAGACTGGGGAGTAAGATGTAATTATGAATGTACTGAAAATGAAACGGAGTTGGGGGGACATGTAACCAGACGAACGGATGGCAGTTAGAGCACGAAAGTTCTTTGAGATAACAATCGATAGAGAGGATGACTTAATGGTAGGAGGTTGGGTAACATTAGAAATCATAGAGAAGCTGTATGGGTGTGTATCGGTATACATTGTAATATGTGGAAAAGTCTACAGCAGGCCGTTATCCAGCAGTGGGCATCAAAAGGGTGATGATTATGATGATGATAATTCACTGCAACATATACACTCCTGGAAATTGAAATAAGAACACCGTGAATTCATTGTCCCAGGAAGGGGAAACTTTATTGACACATTCCTGGGGTCAGATACATCACATGATCACACTGACAGAACCACAGGCACATAGACACAGGCAACAGAGCGTGCACAATGTCGGCACTAGTACAGTGTATATCCACCTTTCACTGCAATGCAGGCTGCTATTCTCCCATGGAGATGATCGTAGAGATGCTGGATGTAGTCCTGTGGAACGGCTTGCCATGCCATTTCCACCTGGCGCCTCAGTTGGACCAGCGTTCGTGCTGGACGTGCGGACCGCGTGAGACGACGCTTCATCCAGTCCCAAACATGCTCAATGGGGGACAGATCCGGAGATCTTGCTGGCCAGGGTAGTTGACTTGCACCTTCTAGAGCACGTTGGGTGGCACGGGATACATGCGGACGTGCATTGTCCTGTTGGAACAGCAAGTTCCCTTGCTGGTCTAGGAATGGTAGAACGATGGGTTCGATGACGGTTTGGATGTACCGTGCACTATTCAGTGTCCCCTCGACGATCACCAGAGGTGTACGGCCAGTGTAGGAGATCGCTCCCCACACCATGATGCCGGGTGTTGGCCCTGTGTGCCTCGGTCGTATGCAGTCCTGATTGTGGCGCTCACCTGCACGGCGCCAAACACGCATACGACCATCATTGGCACCAAGGCAGAAGCGACTCTCATCGCTGTAAACGACATGTCTCCATTCGTCCCTCCATTCACGCCTGTCGCGACACCACTGGAGGCGGGCTGCACGATGTAAGGGCGTGAGCGGAAGACGGTCTAACGGTGTGCGGGACCGTAGCCCAGCTTCATGGAGACGGTTGCGAATGGTCCTCGCCGATACCCCAGGAGCAACAGTGTCCCTAATTTGCTGGGAAGTGGCGGTGCGGTCCCCTACGGCACTGCGTAGGATCCTATGGTCTTGGCGTGCATCCGTGCGTCGCTGCGGTCCGGTCCCAGGTCGACGGGCACGTGCACCTTCCGCCGACCACTGGCGACAACATCGATGTACTGTGGAGACCTCACGCCCCACGTGTTGAGCAATTCGGCGGTACGTCCACCCGGCCTCCCGCATGCCCACTATACGCCCTCGCTCAAAGTCCGTCAACTGCACATACGGTTCACGTCCACGCTGTCGTGGCATGCTACCAGTGTTAAAGACTGCGATGGAGCTCCGTATGCCACGGGAAACTGGCTGACACTGACGGCGGCGGTGCACAAATGCTGCGCAGCTAGCGCCATTCGACGGCCAACACCGCGGTTCCTGGTGTGTCCGCTGTGCCGTGCGTGTGATCATTGCTTGTACAGCCCTCTCGCAGTGTCTGGAGCAAGTATGCTGGGTCTGACACACCGGTGTCAATGTGTTCTTTTTTCCATTTCCAGGAGTGTAATTACATTAAAGCTTCTTTTATTGTGCGTATCAAATGTTTTATTTAAATTTGACGATATAACTTAATAAAAAGTTTCATTTTAGTATCGATTTCCATGTGCTATTTGTTGCATTTGTAGTGATCAGGTAATCAGGGCGTATTTGTCTCTCTCAGGTCTGACAGGAAATCTGAGACGTCACATACCACACTTTCTTATGTTATCGTTTGGTAGACTCTTTAAAACATTTTACCTACCCTGGGAACAGAAGACGCCGAATATGGTGAAGGAACAGTCGTGCAGAATTCTCAGGACAGAAGCAGCACGTTCATGGGATGCGAACTTCTGGTGAAGGTATCCGACGACGACGTAGGAGACGATGTCCAACATGGCCACAGCCCCAATTGCCAACCACAGAGGAGCAGAAAAGATAGAGGTCAACCACCTGAGATTTGGTTCTGTTTCGTAGCGCTCACGAATAAATACTGCGCTCCTGAAAAATATTGCAATCATTTCTAAGCATGAGTATAAGACAAATGAATGCTTTGTCAAAATCAATTAATGTGTCGTCTTCGTTTATTCTCTTTCCTCATACCAACTGTCCAGAAGGTAAATTAGGGTTTAATGTCCCGTCGATAACGGGGTTATTAGAGGCGGTGTACAAGCTCTGGTTGAGGAAGGATGAGGAAGAGGATCGGACATGTCTTTTTGAAAGAAACCATGCCGATATTAGGCTTAAGCAAGTCAGGGGAATCACTGAATTTGATCAGCGTCCTCCTGTCTTAACCAGGACAGTGGTAGTACAGGATTTGTCTATTTTATGTACTAAATTTATCCTATTAAGATAGAATCTATGTGTAAATAAATCTAAGTAAATTCCTTCCAAATGTTCTTTCTGTGGAATTGTAACATCTATTTTGCTGTTAACTAAGACTTTCATAACAAAAATAGGCTTAACTGTATCGTCACTAAAGTTAAGTTACTTAAAACGTGAAAATTCATCTGATGACGAGTAACTTTTCAACAAATAATCCGTGAAAATGTTCCATTTTCTGTCCTTAGTGGGAATATTTCAACGTTGGTTATATATTTCCATGCAACTTGAAATAATATTCAAAATATAAAATGGAAACACTAAGAGCAATACCGCTATTTTGAAACGAAACCGTAAAAAGAGCACAATGCATAACAGTGGCACTTCCATTACCAGGATGTGCCGATTCCAACTCCAAGAAGGAAGGAAGAGTACGGTTTAACGCTACGTCGACAACGAACTCGTTACATACGGAGCACAACCCGAATTGTTTTGGTGGTGGAGAATGAAATCGTCCATACCTTTTCACAGGAACCATCCTGAAATTTGTCTGGAGCTCACAGAAAACCTAAATCTGGATGGGCAGAGGTGGATTTAAACCGTCGTTCTCCCGTATACGAGCCCATTATGCTACCTGCAAAATCTGTCAGTTTTTCATGACTGAAGGAGAGTCACAGTATGAGTACAATAGCTTCTCTATTGTCGTTCCGAAAATCAAAAATCTGTTCGTCACAATTTATGATTACAAATTAGCCTCACTTCTTCTGCGGTTCCAAACGAAATACAACACTGTCTATTGTCCGCCCCGGTAATGGAGTGGTCACCGCGACGGAATGTCTTGCCAAGGGCTTAGGTTCGATTCCCGGCTGGGTCGGAGATTTCCTCCACCCAGGGACTGGGTGTTGTGTTGTCCTAATCATCATCATTTCATCCCCATCTACGCGCAAGTCGCTGAAGTGGCGTCAAATCGAAAGATTTGCACCTGGCGAACGGTCTACCCGACGGGAGGCCCTAGTCACAGGTATTTCTTTTACTGTGTATTTGGCTCCACCTAAGTCCCTGGAGCCGGAACTAAACAATAAAATGATGAACACTCGGAGGAAGTTCTTTTCTAACGCAAAAGCGTACTTCTCAGCGTTCCATTGTCGTCACCGTTGGCACGTCGGCGAAATTTTTATTGAGGGCCTGCAAGCAGTGGGCGCATTAGTCGCCCAGTTCTCGTAGGTCTACGACGGGAACTGCCCGCAGTGATCCCTGGGTTTCCTTAAGCAGCTGTTCTCCAGGAAGAGACGTGCTGACCCCACACTAACTAGTGACCGGATGTAGGCGCGGTCTTGCGTAGGGTCCAGCGACCTCTTGCTGTTGCCTAGCGAGGTACCCAGTGGTCCGTAGCTTTCGGTGCGCCTCATGGCTGCCTGGGGGCATACTTGGAAATCCCACGTAGTTGCTACAGACAGCGCGAGCGTTACTTTCCCTTATTCCCGCGTTATAGCCTCCATGTGTGTTGCAGCTGGTGCCCCTGGGCACCATAGCACTAACCGCTGTGTCATCTCGCTTGGTATTCCAGCTCGAGTACGGAGTAGTTGTCTGCTACATCGTTAATGGAGTCACTTAGATATATCTCTGGTGCTGAAAGGGTGCATCCCGACTAGCGGTGGCGGTTACTCAGGCCAAATGCTCCGCAATTGAGTGGGCTATGTATCTCGAGTTGGTCTGGAAGCTTTCACTTACCGTTACATTAGTAACTAGTCATCATCCACCTCTAGCTGAAATACGCCTAATGACCTCTCATGCAATTGTACTGCTGGTGGAGCGGTTTGTAGCATTCGGGAACTATTACCTTCATCCCTGGTTCAAATGGCTCTGAGCACTATGGGACTCAACTGCTGTGGTCATCAGTCCCCTAGAACTTAGAACTACTTAAACCTAACTAACCTAAGGACATCACACACATCCATGCCCGAGGCAGGATTCGAACCTGCTACCGTAGCAGTCGCACGGTTCCGGACTGCGCGCCTAGAACCTCGAGACCACCGCGGCCCCTTCATCCCTGTTTAGTCTCTGTTAAATTTTGCTGACATCTGGATTTCGTTATCCGAAATACCGTGAGGATCTCTGTAGCTTTCGGCATTTTTACCTATGCAGAGTGTCTTGCTTCTGACAGCAATGTAACACTATTCACTCTGTCAGGAAACATTCTGCCTTCGTAGTTGGCCTGAAGACTGTTACATGGTCAGGAGAGCTGTGTGATGAGGGTGGCGATAGCTTCTTGATCTACTGATTGATGAGAGGCTGATAAAAGGAACGTATTTTCATCCTATGATGCACATACACTGTGGTAGCAGTTGCATGTAACTTGCTGTAAAAGCAAAGGGTGAGCAATGATATGCATCATCTACCAAAATGATGAAAGACGTGCACTTCATTCACCATTCAGTGCTCGTATTTCATATTTCCAATCCCAGCATTCTGGTATTCGGTAATATAATAATTCAGGCCCTGTTAATAATTTCTATGGGTTTCCTAATTTATTTGACGATGTTTACAGTTTGTCTCACACTGCTCTGTGAGAGGAGCTTGACGCTAGGAATATTCTTTATTTATGGGCGAGGGCAGCAGTCTTCCTAGCACCCATGATGGCTTCCCGTTTCCCATCCTATTTCCGATCGCCAGGGTAGCATGTGGTGTCGCTTGAACGATCAGTAGTGGCCAAAGTTTCTCCTGTTCTCAGTTCCCCAATCTGCCTTGCCAACCTTGTAACTGCTATTTCTGCTCGATTTTAACGTCGCGAGGCCGCCTCCCTGTGAGATTCCGGCCATTTGATTGGCCAGTTCAGGTGCGCGCCCGTATTTCGAGGGTGGGCGCCAACCGCCCTCGGCGTGTTGATAGTGGGCAAAGGGGCAGTGGGAAGCTCTAGTGTGACCGTGTCGAGGCTTCTAACAATACCACCACTTGCAAAGTAGGTTAGAAATCAGATTAATAATGTTGCTCATGCAGCATATGTACGCTTTATCGGGCAACATCAATGTTGTTTACTGTGGATGGTATCATCACAATGGAAATAATGAAATCACTGTAAAAAAGTCATTAATTTTGGCACTGATCTTGAATGGATTCCCACGTAAATTTCGTCAAAGTTGTTATGGCTCATCTTGTTGATTCTAGGGTGATTCCACTTTGACTGCTAGAAGGTCCAGATCTATATTTTAGCAATATTTGAAGACCTAACAAATTAGTTTTTCAGGAAATTCTTAATGATCAAACAATCCCAGATCAGAACAATGGTATGGTAGAAATAATTTTTCACTTGGTGTTCACGATCCACATTTTTACTAAATTTCTTGTAAATTCACATATACCTCTTCTTAATTGTCACATCATCAAGAAAACAGTTTTGTATCAATCTTCATATATTTAATTTCGACATTAACCAAACACAAGACTTGACTGTTCTTTTACAAAGCGAAATAACAACTTAACTTCTGCAAAGTGAAACGAAGACTGCTCTGTGCGCATTCGCGCCAAAACGGTTACAAGTAAGTCAAAGATTATGACAGTCTCACAGAAATGAATACACACAAGAACCATATCACTGTAATATATCGATACACAGGAGTACCTATACATTAATAATACCAAATGTGAATATTGTCACAAAAATATGTCTGTTACTTTGCAGAAAAGTAGTACGATATTGCTGGTATTGAGAACTGGGGTTGGAGTGCCGTAATGGTCACGTAAATAAAGAACCATTACAGGCTGGAGGTGCTCCTTCCAGAAGATGAAGTTTCGGTAAGCATGAGCGCCGACGTGCACTGTAGCTTCGCGCCTTGCGGCCCAGAGGGAACCTTATAGGTCATTTTACTGATGTGCGTTCCTTAAAGTACGATTTACGCAATTTTAACGGGTTATAAGACTGTAGGTTTTACTTGTACAGTTGGGCATAATGTGCGCTATGTGTTGGTTAGTCACAGTAGTTTGTAGTTCGGCACTAAAGTGTATACTTTCATGCTCACTTTTCCGCTTCGTCTGGCAGTAGCTCTTTCAGTTCTCCCGTGCAAAATTTGACTCAGAATTTAGGTCTTCCTAGCTTGAAAACTTGTGCCCTTTGTCCTACGTCACGTGGTGAGTGTCTGGCGTCTCTTCATGTTTCGTTAACGTAGCCGGACCGCGAGCCAAAGTTATCTAGTATCGCCTGTATGAATAGTTTCGCGTCTTGCTGGTTTTATTCCTTTAGTACAGGAGGTTACCTAGCGATCCACTCCCAGTAGCATCTTTCTTAGTCTTTGGCTGATTCTTGGTGGTGGTCGTTGCACGCCTGCAACCCGTTCCTTTAGTAAATTGAACTCCATTTGATAATACGGTGATCGTTCCTAAAATTCCTTTTCTCCTGCCATCGTGGCTTATTATGAACATACTTTGGGGCAGGCTGCTGAACTCAATTCTTTCTTCCCCCACTCCCATTTGATTGTATAATTGTTCAATATTCAACTGTTACATAAATGTTTCCTTTAATATTTACATTCTCCCTTTCATTACATGAAACCACCCTTAGTGTCACAGTAGAATAATGCAGAACTATTCTCATGATAACGGTTGCTATAAGGTCGTGCAGGTCTCGCGCCTTTAATGATAGGATAAAGATTCAATATCGCGCGCCTGGCACGACCATTGCACGCATGGTACCGATAATGGTAATAATAATTATCAATTATTCCCCATTGATAAACTGGGAAGAGTTCACGGATCAGTGTGAGTACGTCAGTACTAAATCCACTTTATGTTGTGGAAGTAGTGGCCTCTGTTTTACCTTGCTGGCTTAGAAAAAAATATCAAAATTACAGCCCCTACAGCAAGGGATAGTAACCTGTTAAAAAAAAAATAAAAAAAGAGCCACCGCTTTTAATGAGCATTCCACATTTAGCACCAAGCCCACTGTCGTTTTTTCTGTAGAAAGGCTATAAACACTCAGAAAACGTCCGCCAGAATTCTTAAAATGTATCTATTTTAAACACTAACACAATGGTCTCACATATGCTGAAAGTATCGCTTCCTCCACAGGACACTAAAAGTGTCAGTTTCCACAAATGATTCTACATATGGCGATTTTCAGTGCAGTATGGAAGCAGCCCCCCCCCCTCCCCAATAATTTAAGAAAATTATTAGTTATATTATGCTTCGTAAAATCAGAAAATTATGTTGAACTTTTTTATTTTCCTTGTTTGACTATACTTACCTTTTAAAACACATTTAGTAATGAGTTAAAACAAATAATTATTGCGGTAGTAAGCAGATTAACTGAAAACGAGTGGTGAGAATCACGACAGTGTTACGGTGCTGGAGGCTGGAGGCTGGAAGCTTCGGGTAAAGTCTGGCGCCGGCGGGCCAGCGCTGCGGCCGCGGCGACATCAAAAGGACTGGAGCAGAAGCGCCTGGAACCCTCCGCCTTGCGTCGCCTTGACGCTTCGAGACATTACGAGGCCGCAGCTATATAAAGTCCACCCTGCTGTCGCAGTCATTCAGTGTGGATAATTTCGTTCAGCTCATTCTGCAGACGTGTTTGGTGTTCCGACTTAAGTGTCTAGTGGACTATTGTAGTCTCTTAAAGTATTGTGAATTAAGTTCGCAATGTATAAATTTCATTACCAAAAAGGCGCGCTTGGAAGTTGATGATACTGCAAGTCAACGTCCAACAATTATTGTGTCGTCAATTGCTTCGTCGTTTTCAGGCGAAAACCGTTCAAAGCCGAAACCTGGACAATCCGGTAATGGAAGATCATTTCAGAAGTCTTGGTTGATCAAATATACATGGCTGGAATGAGAAGCATCTACCGAAAAAGTTTTTTTGCAAAACCGGCACAGAGGCAGATGCTAAAAATCTATTACAATTTTTTTCAAAAAAATCAGAAAAATTCTGTGGGCTTATCTAACTAGAAAAAAGGCTTTGGAAAAATTCCATCTTCATGAAAATACCTTTACACATAAAGAAGGTGTTCTGAAACTAAATTTTATCACTAACCGAAGTGTGGCCTCCAAATTGAATGAACAGTTACATAGAGATATGAAGAAAGGCCGTTTAGCTCTTGAGACAATTTTTAATACCGTGCAATTTCTATGCCGACAAGACTAGCAATTAGAGGGCACGAAGATGTAAACTCAAATTTTTTCAACTGTTGGAACTCCAAAAAAAAGACATACCCGAGTTTAAAGATTGGTTAGGGCGTTCTGGGTATAAGAGGACGTCCATAATATTCAAAACGAGATCACTGATCTACTAGGAAAGTCTGTGTTGAGAAAGGTATTGGCTTCAATGAATAAGACTGAACATTTTTCTATTATGGTTGACGAAACAAGTGATTCTTCGATTCACGAACAAGTGTCATTTTGTATTCGTACTGTCGATGATTCCTTAATCATCAATGACGACTTTATTGGCTTATACAGGATCCCCAACAATGAATCACAAACTCTGTTTAGTATTTTAAAAGACGTTTTTGCTCGTCTCGATTTGTCAATGGATAACTAAAGAGAACAGTGCGATGATGATGCCTCGAATATGAGAGGTAAGTTCAAAGGCCTAAAAACGTTAGTTTTGGGTATACAACCAAAAGCACGTTATGTGCACTGCACCGCTCACAGTTTAAAGTTGGCAGTTGTAGACTGTCTCCGCCATCTTACGTCTATGAGAGATATTATGGCTTTAGCCAAGGACTTAATAAACACCGTAAGGGAATCCAACAAAAAGATGGGGCTTTTCAGAAGCGTACGCTGTGAGAGCGCCAACGACCAAGCTGGTCTATGACCCCTTTGCCCGACTCGATGGACTATCCAAGCTTCTAGTATCTTGAGAATACTGAAAAATTTTGAATAACTTCTAGAGTTTTTTGAAACATTTTCTGCAGAGGACAAAACAGAGGCAGGTTACAAATGTGCAGGCTACCTTGAGTCAATGTTACAATTCAAGATTTATTGTTTTTTATGTCTTTATTGGTAACGATGTAGAGGCTTGTCTCACTAGGGGTAAGATAGATACTGCCTACAGGAAAATTAAAGAGACCTTTGGAGATAAGAGAACCACTTGTATGAACATCAAGAGCTCAGATGGAAGCCCAGTTCTAAGCAAAGAAGGGAAAGCAGAAAGGTGGAAGGAGTATATAGAGGTTCGATACAAGAGCGATGTACTTGAGGACAATATTATGGAAATGGAAGAGGATGTAGATGAAGACGAAATGGGAGATACGATACTGCGTGTAGAGTTTAACAGAGTACTGAAAGACCTGAGTCGAAACAAGGCCCTGGGAGTAGACAACATTCCATTAGAACTACTGACGGCCTTGGGAGAGCCAGTCCTGACAAAACTCTACCATCTGGTGAACAAGATGTATGAGACAGGCGAAATACCCTCAGACCTCAAGAAGAATATAATAATTCCAATCCCAAAGAAAGCAGGTGTTGACAGATGTGAAAATTACAGAACTATCAGTTTAATAAGTCACAGCTGGAAGATACTAACGCGAATTCTTTACAGACGAATGGAAAAACTCGTAGAAGCCGACCTCGGGGAAGATCAGTTTGGATTCTGGAACACGTGAGGCAATACTGATCTTACGACTTATCTTAGAAGAAAGATTAAGGAAACGCAAACCTATGTTTCTAGCATTTGTAGACTTAGAGAAAGCTTTTGACAATGTTGATTGGAATACTCTCTTTCAAATTCTGAAGGTAGCAGGGGTAAAATACAGGGAGCGAATGGCTATTTACAATTTGTACAGAAACCAGATGGCAGTTATAAGAGTCGAGGGACATGAAAGGGAAGCAGTGGTTGGGAAGGGAGTGAGACAGGGTTGTAGTCTCTCCCCGATGTTATTCAATCTGTATATTGAGCAAGCAGTGAAGGAAACAAAAGAAAAATTCGGAGTAGGTATTAAAATCCATGGAGAAGAAATAAAAACTTTGAGGTTCGCCGATGACATTGTAATTCTGTCGGAGACAGCAAAGGGCTTGGAAGAGCAGTTGAACGGAATGAATAGTGTCTTGAAAGGAGGATATAAGATGAACATCAACAAAAGCAAAACGAGGATAATGGAATGTAGTCGAATTAAGTCTGGCGATGCTGAGGGAATTAGATTAGGAAATGAGACACTTAAAGTAGTAAAGGAGTTTTGCTATTTGGGGAGCAAAATAACTGATGATGGTCGAAGTAGAGAGGATATAAAATGTAGACTGGCAATGGCAAGGAAAGCGTTTCTGAAGAAGAGAAGTTTGTTAACATCGAGTATAGATTTAAGTGTCAGGAAGTCATTTCTGAAAGTATTTGTATGGCGGGTAGCCATGTATGGAAGTGAAACATGGACGATAACTAGTTTGGACAAGAAGAGAATATAAGCTTTCGAAATGTGGTGGTACAGAAGAATGCTGAAGATTAGATGGGTAGATCACATAACTAATGAGGAAGTATTGAATAGGATTGGGGAGATGAGAAGTTTGTGACACAACTTGACCAGAAGAAGGGATCGGTTGGTAGGACATGTTCTGAGGCATCAAGGGATCACCAATTTAGTATTGGAGGGCAGCGTAGAGGGTAAAAATCATAGAGGGAGACCAAGAGATGACTACACTAAGCAGATTCAGAAGCATGTGGGTTGCAGTGGGTTCTGGGAGATGAAGAAGCTTGCACAGGATAGAGTAGCATGGAGAGCTGCATCAAACCTGTCTCCGGACTGAAGAGCACAACAACAACAACATTGCCATGCATTGAACCCAGTAGAGGATGTCAATGAAAAAATTCAATGCTGATCTGGAAAAAATATATGAGGGCTTGATTTGTATATTGAATGGAAAACGTCATAGTTTTGAACACTTCTGGGAATTCTGTTTGAAAGAAAAACCTTCACAAGTTGATGATCCTTTGCTTCCTTGGAATCTAAGTGTACCAAAGAAGTATGAAAAGAACGAAGCCAGCTGACCGTTCACTTTCAAACCACAAAGGAATACTACAAAGCTATTTACATTGAAGTTTGTGAAAAGGTGCAATCTTGCATTACTGCGCAGTTTGCTTCAACTGAACTCACACAGGTCATTGCAGTTGAACAAGAATAATCAGAAGTGAAACAAATTTGGAAAAATCAACAGAGTTTTTTGAAAAAGACCTAGACATTGAGAGACTGCGCTTACACTTGAATATGTTAGCCAATATCGCTAATAAAAAACAACTGATCTTAAAAACATGCGTGATGTAAGAAAGTACATTACGCAAGAGCCTGCAGCTGGAGAAATGTTATGTGAAGTAGTGAAGTGCATTAAGCTTCTCGAAGTAGTTCCAATCACGACAGCAACAGCAGAACGGTCATTTAGCGCCCTTAGACGTCTGAAGTCATATCTCCGATCAACAATGGGACAGAAGCGATTGAACAACTTGGCTGTTCTTCATGCCCACCGAGATGTTCTGGACGAATTGGATATTCGACCAGTCATCACCGTCTTCATATTCAGTAATCCAGTCAGACGGTCGACCTTTGCACCTTTCTAAAAACACTCTAGCCCTAATAAAGGCATTTAGAGCAATATTAAAAATCTTTATAAAATAGAGAATAAATATATACATAATGTTAAATTTTTCAGTTTCGAAATATTAGTACTAGTTTAGTACTGTATTAGTATATTACTATAGTTCTATATTAGTTATTTTCAAATATTTAAATATTTTTAGGGTTTAAGACCAAATAAAAACTCGCTCTTTACATACTTCTTGACTGAAAGTAAGAGGGTCACTCCAAAAGAAATGCACACTATTTTTGTAAAAATGTAGTTTTCGTTCTGCATGTGTGAAAGTTTTACAGTGTGTAGATACATCCTTCCCGCTTTACAAACTTAGTTCAACCTGTTCCTGTGAGTGGGGCCGTTACAGCTGTCTTCAAGATGGCTGCTACACTTGACGTTCGTCAGAAGCAACGTGCTGTCATAGAATTCCTGTGCTATGAAAACGAGACAGTGCAAAGCGTCCACAAGAGGTTGAAAAAGGTGTATGGAGATGCTGCTGTCGATCGCAGTACAGTTAGTCGGTGGGCAAGCAGGTTACGTGATGAAAGCGGGCACGGCAATATTGAGGATTGTCCTCGCAGCGGCAGGCCTCGTACTGCACACACTCCAGACAATGTGCAGAGAGTTAACGAATTGGTGACTGCTGACAGACGCATCACAGTGAACGAATTATCACGCTACGATGGGATAGGGAAAGGAAGCGTTTGCAGAATAGTGAAAGTGTTGGCGTTAAAGCGATCACAAAACTCGGATGAACAACGCTGAAACACCCACCTTACAGTCCTGACCTGGCTCCATGTGACTATCATCTCTATGGGAAACTGAAAGACTCTCTTCGTGGAACAAGGTTTGAAGATGATGACTCCCTTGTGCACGCTGCCAAACAGTGGATGCAACAGGTTGGTCCAGAATTTTACCGTGCGGGTATTCAGGCGCTGGTTCCAAAATGGCGTAAGGCAGTTGAGAGGGATGGAAATTATGTGGAGAAGTAAAAATACTGTTCCTAAAGGATGTATCTACACACTGTAAAACTTTCAAACATGCAGAATAAAAGTTGGATTAATAAAAAATATTGTGCATTTCTTTTGGAGTGACCCTCGTATTAGACATACTGTATTAACTTTATTAACTGTATTAAAGCATTTAATGGACCCTGAACCTTATTCAAAGTAAGCTTAAATTAGCTATTTCACTTAGTAATCAAAGTTCTATTACTGTGCGAAAGCAATATTTTATGTTTTATTCTTTTAATGATAGTTTAGTATTTATTTAAGTATAATTTCAGTCTTTTCAGAGCCATACATTCACTGATCATATGACTCTTAAATGCTTAAAAAACTTTAAAACTCACTATTTTTCATCTAAAACTTAGAAAATTTCCCGGGGAAAGACCCCCAGTATGGGCCCTCCTAATATTTTTTATAAGCCGGCGCCCCTGGCTACAATATGACAAACATAGAATAATGTGACCACAAGATATTGAATTTCACAACTGTAGTGAATAACAAACACGAGTGAAATATACTGCATTCCAAGACCGGCGTGAAGATTCGCTGTGCCGAATTGGACTGCACGCTGCAATTGCAAACTCGCAAAGGAACTGTACTCTGTGCTGCATGACGCTGTTTTATACAGCCTCGGTCAGTGAAGCTTAGGTAGAAGCGACGAAGCCCTTCGAGGCGGTTCGAGGTGTTTGTGATTGAGAGATGGTGAGGGCGTAATGGAACGTTCACTGCTTTGTAGATGAGACAGCGAGAGGAAGAGAGAGAGTGAGAGACTGAGAGAGAGAGAGAGAGAGAGAGAGAGAGAGAGAGAGAGAGAGAGATTGTGTGTCAGCACGCCGCTGTGTGCATGTGTAGTGACAAGTATCGAATCGAAACATTCCTAGTTGTACAAGCTAAGTTCTGTTGTGTGTAGTTTTTGATAGCAGCGTTGTTGTAAATTTATTATGCTACTTGTCGCCTAATTTTGGACTATCACGCACTGAAGCAAAAAATAACATTAATATGACATTTCCAACAGCTGCTTTTCTCAGTAAGTGAAAAGACTTGATGTGTTTTGTACTTTAGTTTGATATCATTTTGGTGGAGCCCTCGTAGAGGCCTTGCGGAGCCCCAGACCAGACAGTATACAGAATGGAAACTCGGTTGCAATCCGTGTGCCAAGGTTTACGGTGTATGTGCGCAGTTTGCCATTTTGAAACCGAGTAAACAGCTATGTCTGAAGCCAGAAGCGAATAGATACCTTTTGTTATTTGATTAATTGTGCAACTTAGCTGCTGGGCTTACCTGCAAGAAAGCAGTTGTTTGATGTACTGTTAAAGATAGCGATATATAATGAGCAGTAGTAAGAGAAAAGATCACACAGGAAAGTAACGAGTGGTTCCCACAAACCGTCTGCTAGCACTCGGGAGGACCTAGTCACATGACATTTACATTTAGCACTACATGATAGAAATGACTTTTCTGCTCACTGAACTGTAAAAAATAATGTATGTAAATGAAGCAAAGCTATATCAACTCCTGGAGTTATTTGTCGGTAGTGGTTTTCCTTTTTCTTTAAAAAATTAAAAAGTCTTGTCTCGCCTTTTTGCGTTTTCTCCGCTGTTATATATAATACCTCTCACTCGATTCTGAGGAAACTAATTGGCGCACAAACTTGATTTCTTTCGTATCTTATACACACATCAAAAAAAGTTTTGTATCACCCCAGTTCCCAGAACTTCAGAGAAGTCACTAAACCTGTCCAAAAATGTAAACAACCATGCATGAGCAGCGCCTATTAGACGGAGGGGGTCAGACAGCCGACCAGTTCCAGTCATTCCACCAGGAAGGAGGTACACGGCTCGTGTCGTCTGTAGTTCAACCACGCTTAGACGGTCAATACCGCGGTTCGGTCGCGTCCGCAATTTTACTTTGTGCTAGGAACGGTTCTCGACAAGGGAAGCGTCCAGGCATCTCGGAATGAACCAAAAGCGATGTTGTTCCGACATGAAGGAGATACTGAGAGACAGGAACTGCCTCGCTCAGGCCGTCCAAGGGCTGCTACTACAGTGGATGACCGCTACCTACGGATTATGGCTCAGAGGAACCATGACAGCAACGCCACTATGTTAAACAATGCTTTTCGTGCAGCCACAGGACATCGTGTTACGACTCAAACTATGCGCAATAGGCTTCATGATGCACAGCTTCATTTCCGACGTTTATGGCGAGGTCCATCTTTGCAATCACGACACCGTGCAGTGCGGTACAGATGGGCCCAACAACATGTCGAATGGACAGCTCAGGATTGGCATCACGTTCTCTTCACCGATGAGTGTCGCATATGCCTTCAACCAGACAATCGTCGGAAACGTGTCTGGGGGCAACCCGGTCAGGCTGAACGCCTTAGACACACTGTCCAACGAGCGTAGCAAGGTGCAGGTTCCCTGGTGTTTTGGGGTACCATTATGTGGGGCGACATACGCCGCTGGTGGTCATGGAAGGCGCCGCAACGGCTGTACAATTCGTGAATTCCATCCTCCGACCGATAGTGCAACCATATCGGCAACATATTGGCGAGGCATTTGCCTTCATAGACGACAATTCGCGCCCCCATCGCGCACATCTTGTGAATGACGTCCTTCAGGATAACGACATCACTCGACCAGAGTGGCCAGCATGTTCTTCAGGCATGGACGCTATGAAACATGCCTGGGATAGATTTAAAAGTGCTGTTTATGGACGACGTGACGCCCCCCCCCCCTACCACTCTGAGGGATCAAGGCCGAATCGCCGTTGAGGAGTGGGACAATCTGGGCCAACAGTGCCTTGATGAACTTGTGGATAGTGTGCCACGACGAATACAGGCATGCATCAACGCAAGAGGATGTACTACTGGGTATTAGAGGTACCGGTGTGGACAGAAATCTGGATCACCACCTTTGAAGGTCTCGCTGAATGGTGGTACAACAATCTATGGGTCTGGACCTATTTCAAAACAATGGCATAAATAAAATTTTAATGGAGCCTACTGTCCGCATTTACGGTAATACCTATTAATTTAAAAAAAATAATGGCTGACTGCCAATACTTGGCATCAGCTATCTTAGGTACAGATATGCTACCTATTAGTAACGTTTGGAAGTTTTGTGCTGGACTGGGACTCGAACTCGAATTTCCCACTTATTGCTAGCGATCGCCCTAACCACCTCGGCCGTCCACGCGCTCCAATTCATTTGGAATTAATTTCGGACGGCTGTCAATACTCATTAATGGCAAGTAAATAATACCTATGTGCTACTTTAAAATTGAAAATATTAACGAAAATTCCAGCACTAATATAAACACTGGAACTCCATCAGTGTGTCCCGTAACCGCTGTTTCTGTTGGAAAGACCGAGAAAAAAAATTAAGAAATAAATTAAAATTGCTGTAAGGAAAAAAACACATTTGCAAAACTAAGTAGCTTCATTACTCTATGAAACTGAAGTAAAAGTAGTGGCTGCTCAAAGCTTATATATATAAACAGTAGTGAAATAAAAACTTATAAATAAGTTTTTAACTTAAGATTTAACACATATTTTTTCATTACAGTTTCTCGTCCAAAATGGTTCAAATGGCTCTGAGCACTATGGGACTTAACTTCTGAGGTCATCAGTCCGCTAGAACTTAGAACTACTTGAACCTAACTAACCCAAGGACATCACACACATCCATGCCCGAGGCAGGATTCGAACCTGCGACCGTAATGGTGACGCGGTTCCAGACTGAGGCGCCTAGAACCGCACGGCCACACAGGCCGGCTCTTCCAAAATGTTTTCGTTTAGTCCTTATATTACTCCTGTTTCGTAAGAATGTCCATTTCGAGCCGTAGTAAAAAGCAGCGATCGTTTCGCGTTTACTGGGTTTCAATATGGCGTCGGGCGTAACACTTCATACAAATCAAAGGAACCTCTCACTGTTTTCCTTTCTGTATCTGTCTACCCTTTACCTTTGAGTGTCGCTGTTCCAGACATTTGGCTGGTTGGAGCCTTGTGCTTGTCGGGAAGTGGGTGTTTCTATCAACAAAGACATGTTTCTCAAACGTTTTGATTTCAAAGTACCAACAATTCCCTGTAGACCCTCCTGGCTGAAGAAAGATGACGCTCATTAAAGACTGACTCACTTTCTGACAAGCTTTCTGTGTTGTGCTACGCTTACATGAAAATTGAGCTGAGTGTTCATACTCGTCAGCCGTATACCCGTCCCACTGCGGTTTAAAGAAAAGGTGTTAGAAATTCCATGTCGGACAGAGCCCCGGTTGCTTGGATAACTCCTACGCAATTGTGGTGCGGCAGTTCCACAGAGGTTGGCCTCTAACGAGTGTTTCGCCTTAACAGCCATCTAGCCCAATAGCAAGCAGTAAACCTTAAGACTGACTTTCCGTTTTTCTGTAGAGATCTGTAGCATCCTAGTGATCCTGGCAGTTAAGCTAAAATCCCCGCTCCCTGTAACTCACAACGAACGATTCACCATCGCACCGCACTGTGGCTGCTGTAACATGCCCAGAGCATACAATTCCAGAGGACTGGCGGCTCTCGCCATTCCCCAGATCAGAAGCCCTGAATTCATCAAACCGAGGCGAAAGGCCAGATAAATTTGAAATTTCAGGACAAATGGTTCTGGGCGTAGTTACTACTAGTCAGTACCCAGTAAATATTCTGGCTATCATCAAACGGATCCTAAGTTAATACGTCTGTCTGTGTGACAGTGCAGGATGCGAGGAAAATCGTATTTTATCATTTGTTTTTCTAAGGCAGGGGCGAGGGCAACAGTTCTCCCTCACTGTGTACGCTCTTGACTAAGCCAACACAGACTGAGCTCCTTCGAGGTGATCGCCATGTAGCACGACTCGAGGGGCACATGTGACTTAGAGAATGACAAGGGCAAATTGGGTGTTACCCCTCCAGTACAAATTGAGGAGATAGTGTTGGATCTTGTGGGAGAAGATTCATGTATCAACACCCGTCAACGTGGCAGTAGTCCTTTGAAGAGTTTCTGAGAGCTTAAGCTGTTATTATAAGGCATATTTTATTTGTGTCAAAAAAAGGAATGATTAATATCGCACCATTAAATCGTTATTTCAAAGCACTCATTTTAAGATCGTATACTAACTGCATAATTTTGACCCTAAAATTATGGAACACCCTCATTTTTAATTTTTGTTTCCTGTTGCCATTAAAAAAGAACAAAAAACTTACCAGGAGGGCTTGGAAACATCTGACGATGAGATGGGACGCTCATACACAGTCGAAGAGATAAACAGAGAGGAAAAGAAAGAATGAGATGTGAGATTAAGGAACAGAGTACTTACGTTACTACTGAAATCAATCATTTTTTTCCATACCTCATCCACTGATTTACTTGATTACTCTTTGGCGACCTACACAGTCAATAAGGGAAAGCTATCAAGTTACTGGATGAGAAAAGATGTATTCAAAACTGTACGTAGTTTGATACACCAAAACTCAGTTACTGCAAGCCCTTCATCAAATGTCATGAGAAACATTTTGAAACACAGTATTTTTCAGCATTTGTGTTGCGATGTCTCAAATGTTAAAGTCTAAAATAAAGTGAAAATAAATTCTCAAATATCTGTTTCTCACATGGAAATATGTTGGCCTAGTCTCCAAACTTCTGAAAATGCATTTGAAAATTAATGGAGTGAATTTTATCCATAGTGGATGCTATTTAACCCCGTGACTGTTCCTTTATAGGGTGTGTAGAAAAATTTCAGTTAGTCGAGCGGTCTGGGGCGCTGTAGTCATGGACTGTGCTGATGGTTCCGGCGGAGGTTCGAGTCCTCCCTCGGGCATGGGTGTGTGTGTTTGTCCTTAGGATAATTTAGATTAAGTAGTGTGTAAGCTTAGGGACTGATGACCTTAGCAGTTAAGTTCCATAATATTTCACACACATCAGCTACTAGTCACAATAGCAAATTAATAGTTCTCTTCCGATATAAATATGAAAGAAGTTTGTTTTCAATTCATTAATTGTGCTGATGCACTCTGACAAACTTACGGAATACGTCGTAAAATGAGGTTTCGCGTTTTGATGGATACATTACGAGCTTCGGTATACAGTAAACTGCATAACTCCCACACAAATCTGAAGCGCCAGTGCCGCGTTTTAGAGGCGATAATATTACCAAAGAACGCTCAGAGTTACGTGGAAAGACGGAATTATACAAATTCGGGTCAAGACGAAGTGGATGCGAATCAATCAATTTCCGCTGCATATTTCAGCTACCTTCTTCCTCTCGTCGGGATCGATCAGAAAACTGCCGTCTAGAAAGTATAAGTCAGGCTTCGGTTACAGATCATTTACACACTATTTTATTTTAGACAGAAGGGTGCGTTAAACGTGTAAGAACTGAAGTGAAGAAATAAGACAGAAGTTCTTCATTGCCCCTTGGGACGTTTGTTGCGATAGAATAATTTGTCATTTAATCAGGTCCCTGAGTTCAGAAAGAAATATAAATACATCAGGATATTAATGTCGATGTTCAAACATTGTCCAAATAGAATTAAAACTGTATTATCAATTGTCAAAAAAGGTCGTTCTGAATAATTCCTTTGTAGGTTTCATGGGCTCTTTGGGGTTTTTATAATCATTTAGGTGAGCGTTAATTCCATTTTCTATAGCAGGAAAGCCAGTCTCCACTTTCCTTCTGCGTTTAATACCTCTGCATCCCCAATGTTCCTGCAAAATGCTTCATCAGTTCCGTAGATAATAAGGATTTTAACGGGCTGACTTATAACGTTCTGGTATTCCTTTTTGATGGATTGGGGATACTTTAATATTTTTCTAACAACATCAACTTTTGAGAGATTCATGTTTCGTATAATGATGAAAAAATTGACTTAAGATATGCAATTCAGTATGACAAATTTTGAGTTGTATGTTTTGTTTTTATGTACCTGGAACTGTGATGTATCTAGTCATATAATCTCAAAATGCCTTTACTGAATTCCCGCCTTAGAAGCTGCAGTGCTTGTATTCTGCTTTCTCATTTTGTGCAATTACAGTTTTTAAAGTCAACGCACTGCCACTACTGTTAGGACGTTATATTATACAGAATGTTTAGCTTTCGTTGACATTGACAACTCACTCATTTAAGCAACTTAAGATCATAGCAAGTGTTCAACGTGTTGGTCGCTGTCTCAACGCATTCACGACAACAGCGCAAGGAGTTTCACTACATTCCTACACTCTCTCGTATATTCCCGCTGTCTGTTGTACAAGAAGACAAGCAGCTAGGACAATACCGAACCGTTCCCGTCCATTTTCTACTGGGCTTTCACATACTGACGATTTCGCGGAGGACCAGTAAAAAAGAATCCGTAGGACTGAGATCCAGGTCCAGGGGAGGACCTTCCCTTCCACTCCAACGATGGATGTGGTCTTTCAGCTACTAACGGACTGGGACTGTGCATCGTCGTAGTGAAACCACATTATCTGGTGAGCAACAAAAGTCACACTGGGGCCTTGAGAGGAGCGTTGGCGGTAGTTCTGGCGCAGTGTACAGCCATTAGGTCGGGAGACGCTGTCAACAACACAATCTGTGCGCGTCTGTATTTCCAGCATAGCTGTGAGGGATATACTCACACGTCGCGAGGGTCGTAATTAGGTGTTGAACCTGTTGTGAGGGCCGTACGAGGGAAATGTTGTGAAAACTAAACGTAAAAAATTGCATTTCAGAGCAACTTTTGGAATTTAAAGCGTATTATGAAGCACTTAAATTTTATTATTTAATTCTACACAATTTATGACCTAAAGATCTTTGTCCAAGTCCGCTTTTCAATTTTTCTTTGATTCTACGGCAATTGGTTTGTATTTTATCGTAAATGTAAGTACATTTTGTACAGGAAAACATAAAAAACACCTTATTGCATTAATAGCTCTACTTCGCTTTGTATTATCATTCATCTACATCGATGGACATGGCAGCTACAACCCTCATAATGTTGTAATGGGGATGTTGACAAATTTTTAGGGTTATCACCAGTTGGTGGCCGTATACTTAGCACGACAAAATTTATTTTCATAAAACTACCATCACATTTAAAAACAAAAAAAAAACTCTTCTGTTTATTTGAGTTTTGCATTACCCGCTACATCTACAGCTATACTCTGCTAACCACTGTGACGCACGTGGCACACGGTTCGTATCATTGTGCCTGTTATTAGGGCTTTTCCCCATTCCGTTCATGTATGGAGCGCAGGAGGCATGATTGTTTAAATGCCCCGTGTGTACTGTAATTAATCTAATCTTGTCCTCACGATTCCTACGGAAGTGATACGTAGGGGATTGTGGTATGTTCCTACAGTCGTTTAACGCCAGTTCTTGAAACTTTGTAATCAGGCTTCCTCGGGGTAATTTACGTCTGTGTTCAAGAGCCTATCAGTTTAGTTTCTTCAGCATATCTGTGACACTCTCCCACAGGTCAAACAAATCTGTGACCATTCGCACTGCCCTTTTTTATATCCCTTATTAGCCCTATTTGGTACGAATCCCACACACTTGAACAATATTCTAGAATGGGTCGCACGAATGATTTTTTAAGCACTCTACTTTGTAGAATGATTGCATTTCCCCAGAATTCTACCAATAAATCGACATTTGAGACTTGCTCTAGGCATGACTGAGTCTGTGTGATCATTCCAGTTCGTATTACTACAAAGCGTTACATCCAGATATTTGTATGAGTTAACTGATTCAAACTGTGGCACGGATTTTGTAGCCATAGGATACTATATTTGTTCGTTTTGTGAATTTCTTTTATTTTACATGTCTAATTCCGTAGGAGCAAATCTTCAAGTCCATGCAACCTGTCAGTACATGAAATTACAACATAAAAGTAACAACAGATAAAATAAAATGTTTACGAACCAAAAAAAGACAAGCTGTAAGTTTATACGTCTATGTTAACGCAATCAATAATGTAACACAGGAATCAGCTTAATTTTTCAAGGAACTCCTTGATAGAATGCAAGGAGTGACCCATGACGAAACTCTTCAGTTTCGATTTGAAAGCGCGTCCATTAATGGTGCATTTTGAATTTTTCAGGTGGCTTACTGAAAATGAATGCAGCAGTATACTGCACGCCTTCGTGCGCAAGAGTCACAAAAATTTAAGTCAAGAGACAATACAAATTTACATTTCTGAAATTTAAACCAAGTTGCCAATCTTTTCACCACTTTGAAATCTTAACAATATCGGACCGAATATTTATGCAGCTGTTTTCATAGAGAACTTCATTATAGATAACTCCATCATCTGCGATAACTCTGAGATTACTGTTAACATACGTGAACAGCGAGGGCCCCACACTTCTTTGCTGCATACCTGAAGTTATTCCTACATCTGTCGATGACTCTCCATCAAAGATAACTTACCGCGTCCGCCAAACCAAAAAATTCTCAATCTAGTCTCGAATTCCTCTTGATGCCACAGAAGATCATCCTTCTGATATAGGTGCAGATCTGCTGCTGAGTCAAATGCTTTTTAGAAGTCGAGAAATACTGCAGCTACCTGACAGCCTCGATCCAAAGCTTTCAGTATATCGTATGAGAAAAGGGCGAGTTGCATTTTACTTTAACGATGTTTTGGAATCCTTGCTGGTTAGCATGGAAGAGGGTATTATTTTCGAGATACCTGATTAAGTTTGAGCTCAGAATACAAGTAATGGACGACTAGGACACTGGATGGTAATTTTATGGATCACTTCTATTACCCTTCTTATAGGCAGGTGCTGTCTTCCAACTAATGGGCACAGTTTTTTTGTTCTTTGATCTACGGAAGATTGTACTTAATAGAGAGGCTAATTCAGCTGTAAATTCAATATAGAATCTGATAGGGATTCCATCTGGCCCTGGAGGTTTTTACAATTTTAACGATCTCAACGCCACTGGTACTAACATCTATGTCACTCATCTTTTCAGCGGTACAAGGATTAAATTGAGTCAATTCTCCTGTGATATCCATGAGAAAAAATGGAAATGAGCGTACGACATTGTGGGCGAGGAGTCCCCCATTCGGGGAAGCTCGGCCGCCGAGGGCAAGTATTTATTGCATTCGACGCCACATTGGGCGATGGGGATGAAATGTGATACCCATTACAAAGGAACATTTTAAAACGACGTTAAACGTTTCTGCTTTTGCCTTCCTACTGTAGGCGTCGTCCACTCCCGGACTTGAAACCTTACTGTTTCATCAAGATGGAAGCCGATGAACCTGTGTGACGTCTCCAGGTGGAATATAACAATATTAAATATTACTTCCTTTATTCCTTTTGATACATCTTGTCACGGTGTCCTTCGAGGTGCCTGGTAGCTTCGTAAGCTGGAGTCGAATCTGCTGAATCCAAAGACAGACTCAGGGCTGTCGAAGATCACTGAACAGGCCCGCGCGCATGACGGTGAGTCGGTGTGTCGTTGGTTATCCGTCGGTTCGTAAGGTGCTTCCCGTCGGCTGGACTGCTACGGATAAGGCTATGACCGAGGCACGTGTGTGTTTGGCTTACACACCGTCCTGAGAGTTCTCTGTTCCTTTCAGGTCACTGTCCATGTTGTCTCATCAGATGGATCGAGATGACGGATGCTGTGATGTCATGCTGAAAGCTGACTATGGTCCGCCAGTTCAGTAAACTGTCTGATCCGAACGATGCTGAAGTCTTAGAGCAGTTGGTACCCTGAACTGGAACGGTGTTGGTAGATTCGTAGACTACCCATCCTGGGACCTCTACTGTTCCTGATCTATATAAATGACCTGGGTGACAATCTGAGCAGTTCTCTTAGACTGTTCGCAGATGATGCTGTAATTTACCGTCTAGTAAGGTCATCCGAAGACCAGTATCAGCTGCAAAGCGATTTAGATAAGATTGCTGTATGGTGTGTCAGGTGGCAGTTGACGCTAAATAACGAAAAGTGTGAGATGATCCACATGAGTTCCAAAAGAAATCCGTTGGAATTCGATTACTCGATAAATAGTACAATTCTCAAGGCTGTCAATTCAAATAAGTACCTGGGTGTTAAAATTACGAACAACTTCAGTTGGAAGGACCACATAGATAATAGATAATATTGTCGGGAAGGCGAGCCAAAGGTTGCGTTTCATTGGCAGGACACTTAGAAGATGCAACAAGTCCACTAAAGAGACAGCTTACACTACACTCGTTCGTCCTCTGTTAGAATATTGCTGCGCGGTGTGGGATCCTTACCAGGTGGGATTGACGGAGGACATCGAAAGGGTGCAAAAAAGGGCAGCTCGTTTTGTATTATCGCGTTATAGGGGAGAGAGTGTGGCAGATATGATACACGAGTTGGGATGGAAGTCATTACAGCATAGACGTTTTTCGTCGCGGCGAGACCTTTTTACGAAATTTCAGTCACCAACTTTCTCTTCCGAATGCGAAAATATTTTGTTGAGCCCAACCTACATAGGTAGGAATGATCATCAAAATAAAATAAGAGAAATCAGAGCTCGAACAGAAAGGTTTAGGTGTTCATTTTTCCCGCTCGCTGTTCGGGAGTGGAATAGTAGAGAGATAGTATGATTGTGGTTCGATGAACCCTCTGCCAAGCACTTAAATGTGAATTGCAGAGTAGTCATGTAGATATAGGCGGCTTCAGTACTGGATGCTGGTTCTGGTCATCTGTGGCTACGGATCCGTGATTACCACATCAAGCAGCAAGAGTATGACCAATACTGAACAGTCTCACATAAGATGTTAGAATATAATAATCAGAGAATCGAATGCTTGCAACATGATTGCCATAGAGCCTGGTGATCGACTCCCTATTGCCCAGCGGGGGGAAGTATTTATGGCGCTGAGGAGTGGTTTTGCCATACGACGTCATTTGTGATGACCCAATCGGTATCGTTCATTATGGGTCGTCAGTGGTCTGCAGTTTTGCTGTATTGGCTTAATCAGTTAGTTACAGTATCATAATTGCTTCGTCAAACCCCTGATAGGTGGTGTGTCGTACATAATGTTACGACAGTACGGGAGCATGTTGGTCTGCACTTGTCTTACACTTTTCCATTGAGCTCGCTAGCAATCTTACGCAGAAGTGTCGCACTCTTAGTGAGCGACTAACCGTGTCGAAATATTTACGCCTAGCGGCTGTCTCGTGTTGATACTTCCGCTTGCTTGAAAATTGCCGGACTGTAGGGACGTAGAAAAATTTTTCCTCTCTCATTCCCTTTCTATCTTGACGCGTAACATTACCTTCGGTTTCAGTTCCTGCCCCATCTGTGAGTGACTGGACACTAACCTTGGTGCCACTAACAGCCATTCCATATGACCAGAATTTGTTTTTTGTGATAGGTCATTTGACAGTATTGTGCTACGGTAATCGTAGAAGGATTCACGCATTGGTCTCTTGACAGTCAAACACGTTTCATTCATCATCTTCCTGTCTACGGCCCTATGCTTTGGTTTACACTTACTTTGCAGTAGTCTCTGTTTCTTTAGCACTTCCTTTCCTGTGACTCTGTACCATGGAGGGTTCCTCCCATCACGAACTGTTGTACTGGGTACGTATTAATCCCATGCATGGTAAATTATTCTTTAAAACTTGAGCCCTAGTTCCTCTACACGCTTCTGTACTGTGCTAACAATTTGAAGTTCCTCATTGAGATATGACACTACTGCTTTTTATATAGTTTACTAAACATATAAATCTTTCTACTTGTTTTAGCTGCCCTTTGTACTTTGGAAATCATTGTTGCTACAACTGCCTCTTGGTGACTGATACCAGTTTCAGTGTGGTCATCCTCAAGGAAGCTTGATCTATTTGTTGCCATTAGATCTAATGTATTTCCACTTACATGGCATTCCCAACTCTCTGCTCTAAATAGTTTCCAGAGAAGGCATTCAATAATGTTTCACATCATTTCTAGTCACGTCCACCGCTTAACTGCTGTAATTTTCCCGACTGATTGTTCTATTATTAAAGTATCCTCTGATAATTACACATATGTGAGCCTAGTTTCTCTTTAAGTTTTTGGTTACATCAGGAGTTGAATCTGGTGGTTGACAGATGGGCTCGTTACATTATTTTATGCCCACCGCTGATACTGAGTTTTGCCCAAACGATCTCGCATGCGGTTTGAATTTCTATCTCGTTGGATTTTAATGTGTTGTTTATAGCCTTCCGGTATACGCCTAAATTTTCACCAACAATTTCACAGCTCTCAACTTCAGATTCTAACCAATTTTCTGTATCTGGTATTATATGAGCTTCCTTGCTTTTTAGGAGTGGTTCAAACTCTGGCACTCTTTTGCGAACGCTTCGGCAGTTAACTAGCAGGATTTTAATGCTCTCATCTGTGGGGGTATTCGTCTGGATCTTACACTTACACTTTTGGGTCTTCCACAGCTGTCTTTATGATTGTATGGAGAGCCGTATATCTAAGAAAAACCTCGTGAACACCACTCACAGTCAGTTACCTCGGTAGCAGCCTCTGATTTGCAGTGCACACGTGACCAATTTAGGGGACCCCTACAGTTCTCAGCACTAAGGTGCAAGTCAAGGAAGTCACAGAACAGCGTTTCACAGAACCTTCGCAGTCTCTGATGGCCAAATACTTTTACTCGACACAGAAACAGGGGGCCACGATCTGTTCCAGGGACAGTACTTCACATTGTGAGCTTCGTTGAAACTCCCTGACCAAGGCCAGTATTCTCAAGCGTCTCTGCCAGACATTGAAATGATCGAAATATGTCCTTGGAGCCCAGATGATAGTCATCCTTTATCATGTAAGCTACAATCTATCAGTTGAACGCAACCTGTTCCCTCAATGGCTGCCGTAATAGCCTTTTCAACATGCCGAATGAGGCCACCACGCATCCACACTGAGTGACATGGTGCTCCTTTCTATCCCTTGCTGACGTTTCCCTAGGGGCTATCGTCATTCACCGTACGTTCGAACTACCAACTGCTCATAGACTCCTGTCCTTTTGCGTTTGCCTCGTCAACAGGTGAAGTGAACCCCGCTGGCTTAGTTTCGGCTTCAGTGAAAGACAGCGCCTCAAACTTGTAAGTTAGGGGTGTTGGTATAGCACCTTGAGTTCTCCCTGGTCCGTGTCTCCTCTGTACAGGATGCCTAGCCCTACCACTGACATGCTCGTCTCACTCAAGTACACGAGTGGTGATCGGTCCCGTACTTACTATAGAAGAAACAGGACCCTTAGTAGATGACAGTACTTGAGGTACCTTTGATATTTCTGCTATATGATTTTCGGGAGCTCCGTCAACACACCCATTCGCGGCAGCTTCTTTGTCGTGTGGTAGTAGACATTTCGATTTCCAGCTGTCAGACAACTCACCTCGTTTACAAGAATAGCATTCACACTGGGGCAGCATTGTAGCTACTGCAATGTTCTACAGAACAGAAAGCAAATATTCCCGCTGAAACGCTTACAGTGGCCGCGTGACCTAGCTACGGCTTCAAGAGTCAGTGAGTTATCTGTTAAACACTGTGGATCTTAAGACATTTTGAACGTTTCGCACAATAACTTATCAACGAATAAAACAGTCTGAAAATGGTGTTTCCCAGCTCAAGGAGCAGTGCCTGACGTCTGCAACTGGCATAAGGTGCGCACAGGGTGTATCGTAATTAACAGTGAAAGTTGACGGGGGTAAAATCTACTGCAGCGGAAGCATAAATGTTCAGGTAGACATGGATCCGCGCCGTTTGCGAGATAAATGCAAATGTGTGGTTACGAGTCGCCACTGACTTCAGCAGGAATTATTCTCATAGTTAGTAAAGTACTTTTATATGCAATCTTTTCGATTTTCTTCTCGTCTACATAACTCAATGCACTTCTTCCTTCTATCTTGAAGCTCCACGCACTATACCGTGTAGAGGTGGATAGTCTTTAGATCATATAGATAGCCAACTCCACGATAAATGAGGAATATTGCTTCTTACTCCAATGTAAATGTATAATTACGCACATTATTTGTATAAATACGTTAACATAGATTGATACAGCCAGTGACGTTATCTCACCTCTCTCGTTTACCATCTGCACTAACGTTTAACTGTATTCTGTTAATGTAAGCACACTGGCCGTAACGTCTGCCTGTCCTCAATTGGAAGTAGTTATACAATTGGGAACCAACTACCATTTTACAGATCGCTGTTTCTATGTTGCAAACTGTGATGGAACATATGCAGTACGTCATGCAAAACAGAACCAAATCCATCCCATAACATGATGCTCTGTAGAGAGGTCTGGAGGAACTACCAGTTGCTGTATCCATGTGGCAGTGATTTGCAATGTGGAACCAAAACGGCTACTCTGGTTTTATAACTACGGAATCCACACCGGAAAAAATAACGAAGCTCACTGTTATGTGCGGATTGAAGGAGTTGCTGGTCATGGAGATAAAGAAGAATGATCTCGTCTAAGGAAGCACATTCTTAGCAATGTTACTGAACAAATTAAGTCACTGATTTTGTGGTCTGGTTCTTGCGGAGAGCAGAAAAGAAACACAAAAATGTTGAAGACTGCTCTACAGGAACACGCTACCCTTAAAACGATTTACAACGATTACCGTAGGATTTCTATTTCTGGTCATTCATTCTTACCGAATGAAGCGACTTTGGTGATACATAAAGTGCACTAAAAACGCAACAAAGGCCGTATACTACAGAAGATTACATCACTGTCATGCAACAAGCCAGAAAAAAACACCGTCTGCAAATCCGTAAGATGGCAAAGAAAAACTTTTGGAGTACTACACCGTTAGAAAAAAAAATAGTCAACAGAAAGCATCAGACACAACAACAAAGTTAATTTGCCGGAACTTACAAGAAGAAATTTTATTCAGTATTCATAAACGACAACTTCGAAGAGAATTTCGTTGAACTAAATATTCAGAGACGTACTGTAGGCCTCCCAAAGTCTTCGCCAGACCTAACAGCATTCTTGGTACCTCTATGGCCAAATGCTAAAGCAACATCACTGCCAAAATTGCAGGACATAAAATCGACAATGCACCTCATTCTAGGGGATTCCAAAGAGGTTTATGAAAAACTTCAGACTCTGAAATTGTGGATGATGTTGATGGCACTAATGCTAAATTAATTTCACTTTGTAGTAGCTTTCAAACATGTCAAAGTGTAAGAGAATCAAATGGGCATAAGGTATTTATGTAATCAACGATAGTATTAATAATGCTAACTTAAGTGTTTGTAAATACATCGTTATTTTGTGAGATAGATATATATATATATATATATATATATATATATATATATATATATATATATATATATATATATATATATATATCTTGTTTTTTTTCCCCCGCCTGTTCATATATCTTTGATGTTGCAGCGCATTTGTTTCTTTTGTCCTGTAAAATAGAGATAAAAGTTGTTTTCTAGATGTAATATGTAACTGGAAATTATTTCTTTTTTGTAAGTAGATAAATATGTTTAGAGTCTATTGATTGTGGAAAGCTTTAATTTTTTCTGTGTTTCTCGTTTATTGTAATAAGTTTGGTAGAGAATAGTTGTGTGAAAATATATGTAATTAACTTGATGTTGTATAAACTGTGGGCGAGAGTATTGAGAAAGAGAGAGAGCAATATCGATAGTCCATCCAACAAAGGGGGTTTTTGTTGTTGGGTAGCTAGAGAGGCGGACACATGGTTTACTGTGCGAGTTGTGACTTTTACGAACTGGTGAAGATTGAGTTTAGTGGCAAGCGATGTACGTTTTGAATGATTGTTTTATACCAGTACGTGATATGATAACAGTGAGTTTAGAAACTGGGCGAGGTAAATACTGAGACTGTGCCGTGAGACGAAGTAACTATGACAATGCAACAGAGGATGGGCGGTATTGTAGCTCTGTGTCTGTGAATTGAACTGCACTTGTATTTTGACTGTGTTTTCGTACACTCAAGTACTGTGAACTTACATATTTATTCGCTTTTCGAAGAACTGTCGGACGCCTATAATCAGTAACAGTCGTTCTTAACTTATGCGAACTGTCTATTGTGTGTGAGTACATTCCCGCCCTGGACGGCTTTTCGCGATCGCGGCAGTCATAATACGAATTGACTTTCTATAGAATTCGCCGTCGGCAAGTTTTATAAACTGTGGGTGGCATAAGTAAACTTAAATTGTGTGTGCTAGAAACATTAATACTGTGCACATACCGACATCTGTAACAACAATTACATCGACCAACCTGTGGCCTGCAAAACGCCACAGTAATCAGATTTGCACCTTGATGAATACCAACGTCCGCCCGATTACGAGGAAAAATCATCAGCTGCAATCACACGACCATGGGAGCAGATCTCAGCGTTTCACCAGGACCAGCCAGCTGCCGTCGATATCGCGACCATCGTCACAACACACAAGATAAGATTTAAAAGCAGCGCTCTCCTCTCAAAGACTCAAAATTATTGCAAACAATTTTAATTTCCTTTTGGCTGACATACACGTAACATTTGTCTTCTTTAGAATAAAAGTGTTCCCCACGAAGTGGTGTGTTCTATGTAGACATTGTTGACTTTCATTAGCAGTAGCCATTTCCCTTTTAATTATTTCCTTTTTCTTACATTTTAAATCCGCTGCCGCTGCATGTGTATTTTTTTAAAACTTTTGGAAGGTATGTGTCTAAATTCGTGTGCCGTAGCATTTACCAGAAGTGTTGTATGCTTTGCTACTTGGACAAGGGCGCCCGCCATTAATTTCTTAAACGTCGACCAATGACAGTGAAGCTCGATTGCTATGTGGGTAATTCAAAGGTGGGTAGCTGTTAAACCCCATGGGTTGTGATTACTTTGAATGAGAGTCGTGTAAAATTGTGGGTTCATCACTCAACTTTGGCATTCTTTTGTTTATTGATGTTAGAAACAATTTTTTTGTCAATGTCCTTAAATCTTATTTAATATGGTTATTCTATGCTAAACTGGGATAAATGCACGGTCAGATATTGTGTAGGGAAGTAAAATTTGGAGAAACGTCTATTTAGATACGACTTGATTTGGACTGCATTAGTTAACACGGTACTTTTCGGGTATTTTGGCGATACTTAGTGACAGGGTAGAATCGCAGTCGTCACATGTTAAAAGTAATTACTTTCATCAAACTGTTTAAAAATAATCAAATAATTTGTATTTGATGTAATGTTTAAACTATTTTTGTATTTACTTCCACATTTTGCCGCTGTTACATTGGCATTGTGAATAAATAATTGTTCAAACATAAATTCTGAAGAGTAGTTATTTCAGTTATATAAGTATTGCCTCATTTTCCCTCTTTCCAACTACGAACCACAAGAACCAATCCCCGGTGTCAAATTTAAGATAAACAGGAAGAAAACAATTCCAATTTCGGCACCCTACGCATGGTGGATCAATAACTGTTGAGGCCTATAGTATTAATCCGATAGAACATTAGAAAATGTTTATAATGAGGCAGCTGAATTTGGTATAATGTCAGATTTGAATTTTATTTGTAAAGTTTTGCTAAAACAGCTCTAGCTCAAAATGTAGATTTCCGAGTTGATTCCATCTGGATAACCACGCCCAATTGCTCTATTGACTTTCATGTGGATAGACCGTCAGTGACAGAGCACCTCATGTTCCTGCTGCTAAGAAGGCGGGTACACCGTTCATTTGTTGTATATTTTTACGAGCTGCCAGTAGATTCACCCATATATTTCTAGTTTTCACTCGTTCATGCTATCACGCTAGTCCAAACGAAACACACTCGTCGAAAAACCTATATTGTTTCTAAGTATCATAAGGGTGGTGTATTGGCAAAACCATTATAACGGATTTACAAATAGTAGTAGATTTCTGAAAATTTTCGCGTACAATTTCGATGATGGGCAAAAAGATTTAAATCTGTCGAGAGTGGCCTCTGTACCTGAGGCAGGTAAGCGGTGTTGGCAAGTCTGCACTGTGGTGATGCATGGTAAATATGTGAAGCTAGTGATGATAGCTTCAGTCTGCCCTTTGTTGACCTTGTTGTCATGACGTATTGTTGAGAGGGAGAGAGACTGAAAAATAGAAAACTGTCTCAGTTAGTGTATGTATTTGGTGCAGATGAGCGGCGTGGGGAACCTCACTTTCTGCTTGATCATGTCAAATACATTGTGTCCCTGATTTTTACAATCAAAGTTATGTACAACGAGATGACCATAAACTGGTTAATTTGAGCTGAGAAATTAATGGTCGTCAAAAAAAATTCAGTATGTCGTTGATACAAAAACCTCACGCCTTATAACATCTGCTTGAGCTCATAGCAACTATACAGGGTGACGACAGCTAGCCCCAATGCATGCACTACAATGGCGTGTAAGACGCCGGACACACATTCATGTAAACGGTGGTTCTAATACCGATGTGGTCATCCAGATATAATTTATCTGTGGTTTCTGTAAATGCTTAGCGCAAATGCCAGACTGATTCATTGGAAAGAACAGGGCAATTCCTTCGCCCATCCATTCCTAGTCCCTATTTGCACTCTATCTCTAATCATCAAACTTTAATCTTCCTTCTTCTACTTCATTTTCTACTGGCTTTACAAACTTCAATCCTTTCCTGCTACCCCATAGGACAAAAACTGTGTTCCCATCACAGACTTATGTGCTTTGTTTTTCAAGGTGGCAACTCGAATGTCGATGCAGAAGCGCAAACAGTTTGCAAACACATACCTCACAGGCACTTTCCATTCAAACCTAGTATCACCTCAAATTTTCACTGGTTCGTTATCTTAAAATTATCAGTTTTCTGTCCTCTCCTGTGTGTATAATTTTGAACCTAAAGATTTGCAAGATCTTGAATATAAGGTTTGTAATGCTGACATAGGCAGTCCTCCATTCATTTTGTCGCCATTATGTATTTTTTTAAGGGAAGAGAGCCTGGATACCAGAAAGCCGGCCGCGGTGGTCTCGCGGTTCTAGGCGCGCAGTCCGGAACCGTGCGACTGCTACGGTCGCAGGTTCGAATCCTGCCTCGGGCATGGATGTGTGTGATGTCCTTAGGTTAGTTAGGTTTAAGTAGTTCTAAGTTCTAGGGGACTGATGACCACAGCAGTTGAGTCCCATAGTGCTCAGAGCCATTTGAACCATTTTGAACCAGAAAGATGCCTGGTATAGCGTATGCAGGGCCCGTCTGGTGCAGATTAGGGATGTGGTGAAGTATACATGCAGGTCGTGCGTGGTCATAACTGGACGTTGCCGGCGGCTGTGGCCGAGCTGTTCTAGGCGCTTCAGTCTGGAGCTACGCTACCGCTACGGTCGCAGGTTCGAATCCTGCCTCGGGCATGGATGTGTGTGATGTCCTTATGTTAGTTAAGTAGTTCTAAGTTCTAGGCGACTGATGACCTCAGATGTTAAGTCCCATAGTGCTCAGAGCCATTTGAACCATTTTTGAACTGGAAGTTGACAGTTATGGCATTAGTCAACCCTAGAATCTTGTTGTAGGCATGGTGTATCTTCTAGGAGGAAAGACACTGAAAGCAAGGAAGTCATCTGCGTGTATGCACTAGTACAGATGAACCTAGTGGTTATGTCTCTGGGTATGTTGTACATGGCAATACGTGAAAATGGCTGTGCATTAACGCTGCTCTCATAATGTACTGCTGAGGGACGAAGGCTAAAGCTAGAAAACTACCTGGACTTGCATATGTACCTGGTGCAGATGAGTGGCTAGTTGAATTCTGCATGTTGGTTGTGCTAGGCAATTAAACAAATTGACGAAGGTGAGTTGGGCGGTTTTCCACTAACATTTCCGTCCTAACATATTGTTGAGGGTGAGAGAGACTGAAGTGTAACATGTTTTGGCATGTAAACTTTAGTGGGTATGAGCGATGTGCTGAAATCTACATTCTGGTTATGTTTTTCAAATATATGAAGCTGGCAGTGGTGGCATAGGCCAACCCTCCGCTGCCGATGTACTTTTCAAAAGAAGAAGATGTGAAGACAGAAAGCTTTCTGTACCTGGTGCGAATGAGTGGCATGGTGAAGTCCACATGCTGACTGCGCATGGTAGTCTGCGTGAAGCTAGCGATAGCAGCATCGGCCACTCCTCGGGTCAGGTCCCCTGTCATGCCACTCCACTCGCCTGCCTCGGACAGGGAGCCCCACGACGTTTGCTCCCACATGCGGTATCTGAACACACACACACACACACACACTGGTTCTTCACAGAATTCTCCAGATAAAACACAGATGAAAAAAGTAATAAAAACGGTTGGTAGTTTACGATAAATAATATATCACCTTTATCCTGTTGCACAGCTCAGTTTCATCATGGCATAGACCTGTTGAATTATTTACAAAGGAATAATCACCTATCATCGTAAGGAGACTACCAAATCCCATCAGCAATCATCGAAGTTAGTGCCAGACATAACGATCTAATATCAATCATTAACCTTTGCTGGAGTGATATGTGCGGGCTGACTAAGAGAGCTGTCGATGTTGAGCTACATATTCGTCTAACTATAGCTATGGAGATGTGCTGACCCAAATATCGTTCGTGTCGTCTTGGAAGACATTTGAATAACAATTGTACCATAGGATGCAATTAGGGACACACATTGTTTATATCACCCCTTGATCAACACGCAGATTGAGTATCCAGAAAGATAGGTTACAAGGTTGTCCCATCTTCTTCTCAATGACAGCCTCCCTTTCAAATCCTTCGACTCTTATAACTGCAGTCTGGTGTATGCACAAATCATAGATAACTTTTCATTCCCAGTTTCTAATTCCTTTTCAGTGTCCTCCAGTCAATATTGTTAAAAATGTTTTCTAAATCTACAAATACTGCATCTTTATTCTTACACATGTCTTTGGGTCAGTTCAGTTATTAATGGTACACTATTCTACTCATCCTTCAATTCTGGATTTATCTGTTCTCCTTTTTCCAGGTGTCATAATTTTCACAAGCATTCGTGAAGATGAACAGCTCTCTGGGAAGTATCACATTTATGTTGCCGCACATTGCCTGAAAGCTATTGTTTTCATTGTAAAAATAATCTTGCTATGTTTCCGGTCGCTTCTTACTTGCATCTATTATTTTACATAAAGAATAAATTAAACCACAGGGGAGTATTCTTGTAGGGTAGCAGATAGAGCTACGTTAACACGGAGAACTTTCGCTTAATCATACTGGCGGGCACTCGTCTTCGGAGGCCATCAGTCACTTAAGAGATGTGGTGAGCCAGACGGATGAGAGAAGGGAATCTGGTTTTCAAGGAGATGGCTGGGTTGTGGCTCATATTATACTGCCTGTTCAGCCACATACTTTGAAAGCTGTCCATTTTCCAATCATTTCGTCATATCATACATATTTATAGAATGTATGCACTATTGTCTGTATGCCTCCGTAACTGAGTGGTCAGTGTGGCTGACTGCCATGTGGAGGGCTGGGTTCGATTCTGTGTACTGCGAGGCATTTTTCTTCGGTGGGAGGACTGAAACGGGGTTCACTCAGCCTTGTAATGTCAATTGAGGAGTTACTTGACTGAGTAGTAGCAGCACCACGTCTTGGTAACCTGACAACAGCCGGGAGTACAGCGTAATGATCCCCACGCTTCCATAATGCATCCCCATGACGCCACTGGCTATTGGATGACAGGACGATCGGTCGGGCCTGATTGACCATTCAGTGACCAGAGCAGTGATGCTTATCTATGTATTTTTTTCGTTGGGTTTCTTCCCCTGTAGCCCCTCCCCTAGCACTGGGGCATATGTCTCTCATGACGAGACCATTGAATATTTGCTGTATGTCATTGCTGTATACCAGTGTCCCAATGGTAAAGAGAAGCCAGTTAACGGTTTGCAAAATTCTTATAATAACAGATTGCACCTGTTGGTTATGTTGTCTTCAAGTTTCATTGTTAACCCACTGCCCGCATTGACGTTTGCCAAGTCACAAGTAGAGCCCACATGGAGCACCTGTCATCTGAGTTAAAAGCTTGGAGGAATGCTCCATCCTCTAATGTGCCTCTGCTTTCCGTCTGTCTTGCAGTTTTTCTGCAGTTGTCTTCTGAAATCTCGGAGGTACCTGTGAATAACCCCTCCCTGCATTGGAAAACGAAACGGTGGGAAATATTTTTTTCATGGTATTACTTCTGACTGCTACATTAATTAAAATAACCACACAATAATGACTTTCACTCCGAAACAAAATTGGTAGTGAAAGTGCTAAGCTACGTCACAAATTTATTGTTGGTCACTCTAGTGCACTAATTCCTTTGGTGTGAAGTCGCGCAATGATTCAGTAATCTTTGGTAGCGTTTTTGAGATCGTGATTGACTGGATCGCTCGGAGCTGGTTGGTAAGGCATTATACACAATGCAGAGCCGCAGACTACACAACAATTGCAAGAATCGCCTGTGAAGCCGCTTTACTTTCCTTTTTTGTGTGTGTTGTTCTAATCGGGTTGCATTTTCACCTTCATTTATTCTTTAAAACAAACAATGAAACATAACCTGTATGTCTAACTGGGGAATGATCCGGGTTACTTAGTTGTTGTTGTTGTTGTCTTCAGTCCTGAGACTGGTTTGATGCAGCTCTCCATGCTACTCTATCCTGTGCAAGCTGCTTCATCTCCCAGTACCTACTGCAACCTACATCCTTCTGAATCTGCTTAGTGTACTCATCTCTCGGTCTCCCTCTACGATTTTTACCCTCCACGCTGCCCTCCAATGCTAAATTTGTGATCCCTTGATGCCTCAAAATATGTCCTACCAACCGATCCCTTCTTCTAGTCAAGTTGTGCCACAAACTTCTCTTCTCCCCAATCCTATTCAATACCTCCTCATTAGTTACGTGATCTATCCACCTTATCTTCAGTATTCTTCTGTAGCACCACATTTCGAAAGCTTCTATTCTCTTCTTGTCCAAACTAGTTATCGTCCATGTTTCACTTCCATACATGGCTACACTCCAAACAAATACTTTCAGAAACGACTTCCTGATACATAAATCTATATTCGATGTTAACAAATTTCTCTTCTTCAGAAACGCTTTCCTTGCCATTGCCAGTCTACATTTTATATCCTCTCTACTTCGACCATCATCAGTTATTTTACTTCCTAAATAGCAAAACTCCTTTACTACTTTAAGTGTCTCATTTCCTAATCTAATTCCCTCAGCATCACCCGATTTAATTTGACTACATTCCATTATCCTCGTTTTGCTTTTGTTAATGTTCATCTTATATCCTCCTTTCAAGACACTGTCCATTCCGTTCAACTGCTCTTCCAAGTCCTTTGCTGTCTCTGACAGAATTACAATGTCATCGGCGAACCTCAAAGTTTTTACTTCGTCTCCATGAATTTTAATACCTACTCCAAATTTTTCTTTTGTTTCCTTTACTGCTTGCTCAATATACAGATTGAACAACATCGGGGAGAGGCTACAACCCTGTCTCACTCCTTTCCCAACCACTGCTTCCCTTTCATGCCCCTCGACTCTTATAACTGCCATCTGGTTTCTGTACAAATTGTAAATAGCCATTTGCTCCCTGTATTTTACCCCTGCTACCTTCAGAATTTGAAAGAGAGTATTCCAATCAACATTGTCAAAAGCTTTCTCTAAGTCTACAAATGCTAGAAACGTAGGTTTGCCTTTTCTTAATCTTTCTTCTAAGATAAGTCGTAACGTCAGTATTGCCTCACGTGTTCCAACATTTCGACGGAATCCAAACTGATCCTCCCCGAGGTCTGCATCTACCAGTTTTTTCATTCGTCTGTAAAGAATTCGTGTTAGTATTTTGCAGCCGTGGCTTATTAAACTGATAGTTCGGTAATTTTGACATCTGTCAGCACCTGCTTTCTTTGGGATTGGAATTATTATATTCTTCTTGAAGTCTGAGGGTATTTCGCCTGTCTCATACATCTTGCTCACCAGCTGGTAGAGTTTTGTCATGACTGGCTCTCCCAAGGCCGTCAGTAGTTCTAATGGAATGTTGTCTACTCCGGGGGCCTTGTTTCGACTCAGGTCTTTCAGTGCTCTGTCAAACTCTTCACGCAGTATCGTATCTCCCATTTCGTCTTCATCTACATCCTCTTCTATTTCCATAATATTGTCCTCAAGTACATCGCCCTTGTATAAACCTTCTATTTTTTTACAAGATGTTGTGATTGCGGTTCAAGCTGCGTAAAAATATGTTATCTTCTTAGCATGAAGTGATATCATTACACGAGGCAAAAACCCGACTAAAGCGTTTTTTGGTTCGAAATTTTGAGTTAAAATGCACTATAATCTTCTTAATCAGGCGCCGGGAGATTCGATGAAAGCACGAGAAAAGTAGAGCAGCAGTGCTGCATAGGCTTCCATTATGGAAGAAATGTCACCGCTTCTTTCTCGAAGCTGGTCGTAGGTTGTGTTGTAAAACATAACAGCCTAGAGAAAGAAGCGGTGACACTTTCTGTAGGACCCAGCCTACATTTTGCAGGGAAAAGCTCGGACGCAAGTTGTAACTGATGTGTTCGATCGATGGGGCTAAAAAGTTGTGTACTATCCATTACAGTCCCCTGACCTAAATAATTGATTCCTAAGATGAACGAAGAACTTCGTGGTGTTTGCTTCTGAACTGTTACAGAGATCCGCTCGATCTATCAACACAACTGACACTGCTAAGGGTATCCTACGTTGTTCACATAGTTGGCAACGATTTATACACAATGCTAGTGACAACTTTGAAACATGTATCTGTATTGTATAAGTGACAAATAAATAGTTGCCACTATTAAAGTTCCACTCCTCGTACTTGTAAGAAACTAAATATCGATTACGAAACTGTTCAAAACCATTTAGATAAATATGGACAGTGAGAAGTCGAATCTACGTTATTCAACACTGGATAAAAATTACATCTGTGTATAAGTTTTGATACTGTTTATTACGGACGAAAAATGAAGTCACGTACGACGTTGATGTATGAAAGAGGTCATCGTTGGAATAAAATGACGTTCTGTGACCGGAGGCAGAGTGACGACTGACGCAATTAAACTGCTGATCCTGTGTATGAAGGGGCTGTATTTAAATTTATTTCTTTGTACGTTAAATGCTTGAACTCTCGAGTAGTTTTGTTCTGCACAACGTGACCGAAACAAAGAAAAGAGCAATTGCATAATACACCTATGGCCATTAAAGTTGAAACAAAGTGGTGGCGGCATGTAACAAATGTCAGAATGGCATGAAGTTTACTTCATACTTGGAACAAGCTAATAATTAGCATTTCAGTACAATCATATAGAGTAGTTAGGAGTAAAGCCATCTACTTTCTGTATATCAGGAAACATCATGCAGCGAGTTTCTCATCCAAAAATCGCATTTGTGACAAGATCGTGTTTCTGCTCATGAAACATGTAAGGCCAACCAGCACGCAACAACATTTCACAGCGGCTGAATTATGGCCTTTCGATACTGCGGTATTCCGTTCCGCGAATTTGGTGCTCGCTTTGGTTGCAATCTCACAGCTGTCTTGCGAATATGATATTGATGGGTTCAGGTGAGCCATTCTTAACCTCATGCAGGATTTCAATGGCCCCACGAGACTAGCGCCTGATGGAAGAGACATATTCATCGCTCAGCTATACAGTATCGTACAATCACTTCACGTACCCTGTGTTAGAAAAATAGGATGTTCGCTGTAAGACAAGTATTCACACTTACAATATGACAACTTGTAGAGCACCATGGGCTGTCAGCACGGTGACCCTTGCTGCAGCTTCCGGTGCCGCTGCAGTTTCCGGTGCCGCTTCAGCAGAGATCGGTACGCCTAAGAGACGCGTTTAGTAAAAACACTGGACTCAAGAGGGGAACTATGTCGGATTTTCAGACGAGTCCCGCTGCGTACAGTATTGCAAGAAACATATCTGTGTGTGGAGGTTCCGAGGATAATTAACATAACCATATTCCATTTGTCATCGTTATGTAGACTCAGAATACGGTGCGATGGCACTGAGTGCCTTTAGGTACGCAATATGATGGCCTCTGGTTATCATTGCTGGTAAACTGGACACCAGAAGTTACATTTATAGCGTGTTACATCCAGCGCTGTGCCCTGCCTTAGAGGTGTCCGTGATGTTATCTTTCAATAAAGTACTGGACGGCCACGTCTTCCCCATGCTGCCGTGACCTGTTTCGTTACGGAGTGCGTTCGACGGTTGCCCTGACGAGCGCATTCTCCAGATCTACATCTACATCTATATTTACATGACTACTCTCCAGTTTACACTTAAATGCCAGACAGAGGGTTCATCGGACAAATATCTCACTGCTTCTCTATCATTTCATCTAACAGATGCAGGGAAAACGAACACTTACGGGTGGTTGGAATTCCCTATCCCGAAAATGTTAAATTTAGTGACTCGGCTTCCCTGTATTTCAGGAACCATTGTAGCCATTGACATGAAACTCTTACAGGACATTAAACTGCATGTTCTGAGTCTACTGAACTACAATAATTGCACTTCAGCCACGGCTTTCGGAAATACAAATTTTTAATTACACGGTTAAAATTTTGTGCACTTTTTTGTACGTTATTGTAAATAATTCTAATTATAGATTACATTATGTTCTTCTTTTAGTTCAGTAGACTCAGAATATGTATGTTTTCCTCCCTCAAAATTTGAATAACAGCATCACTGACCCCCACTTCAATGTCTTCATTCCAACAAAAACCTTTTTAGTAAGCTGGTCCATATAAGATTATTGAACGACTCACTGGAATTTTGAGTCTGACCATTCAGACACGTCTTCAGTAATTCAGGATTTGCCAGGTCTCTGTAAATAGGTTTTATGATCTCCATGACTGCTGTTGGGATGGAATGTTTATGGCTGTATGAACTGTTTGAGTACTCGGCATTGCAGTAACTGCACCATGAATCAGGTCCAGGAGGGCAAAGGTCGTGTACTGGTTTTTCATCAGTTGACAGTCTGCGGAAGAAGGTAGCCCATACTGCCTGCTTCATTTTCAACAAATCCTCAGTATTATTTCTAATGGCTACCCAACAATACTGCTGTAGATCATAAATCATTTTGTCTGTCAGCCTGCCTCTTATGGTTTCACCATCAGAAAGTTTCTTGTCTGTCAAACCTTGTTTCAACTTCTCGAACCTGGTGCCCATCCTCTTCTGGTCGTAACCAACACATTCCAGTTTTTGTGATAATCTTCTCACCATAAGGCTGAGCAGCTACTAAACTGTTATTTGCTTTTGAGTCTCCATCAACTAAGAACTTAGTGTAACACACTCCCCTTTCGTTCACAGATCGACTAAAAATTTTAGTAGCCGCAGAGGCCTCCATACCACCACTTGTTCCTTCATAACTTCTGTCACAGATATGCCCTTCTTCATGCCAAGTGCGTCAAAAGCTACTGGTATGTCAGTCATATCATCATTTATTTCAGCAGCTTGGTTTGCAGCACCCTTCATTGACTCACATGCAACAGATTCCACAACAGCTCCAATAAATCCTGCATACTTGTTGATTTTACAAGGTGGGTGTGGCATATTCATCATGGCACACACTGTTTCTGCTGCAGTGTGTCCTTTGCCAATAGCTCTCAATCCATAAAACCACCACATTTACTTCAAAATAATTATCTTTACAATTATCAGAATTCCAAAATGAATGAGTATATTCACAACTGGCACAATTATTGATAAGTTTCCTGGCTAGTCCATTTGATACCTTACTATCTTCATATAAACTAACTGGCCCTCCACATATTTTACAACACACACATTCACCTAACACCCTTGTTAGGATGTGTAAATCTATCAGAATATAACCTAACCTACCATTTACATCACTTTCGTTTTGAGAAAACTGCGTATCACAACACTTTATTTTAATCTTTGAAGCACTAATGGGTGTTTCTCAAGATACTGACGAGTTTGCCTGTCTTTCAGTGTCTGTAGCTTCACATGCCACATGTTTCCCTTTATTCGAAAATCTATTAGCAAGAAACCCATGCTTCTTAAAACACTTCGTCTTGGCGTCATACTTTACTTTTTTGGAGATTTACCAATCAATTCGTCACTTTTCCTAGGAAAAACGTTAGCACTTCGACATACAACGCGTGTTTATACTATGAAACGATACGATGCTGTTTCCGACAGTGCTACCAATACAAACACGTAATTTAACCTTTATAACACAGCAATCCAGAGCCTTCTATACAAAAATATTACCGATTTTATTAGATCCTGAATTAGTGCACGTAAAAATTTTAACATTTTCAACCGGTGTAGATTATAATAAAATACTTCCCATATATAATTTTATTCGGAAAACTGCAAATTTTGTGAGGTAAAAATCCAAAAATGTGAAAAAAATTCCCTTCTAACTCCCCTTAAATCTATCTGTGCGAACGCTGATTTATCTTATTTTGCTACAATTATCATGTCTACCTATGTAGGTGGTTGTCAACAAAATATTTTCCCACTTGGAGGAGAATGTTGGGGGTTGAAATCTTGTGAAAATATCTCGCCACCTCGAAAAACGCCTCTGTTTTCATAATTGCCACCCAAACTCATATATAATATCTGCGACACTCTCTCTCATATGACGCGATGATAGAGAATGAGCTGCCTTTCTTTTAACTTTTTACATGTCCTCTGTCAATTCAATGTGGTAAGGATCCCATACCGCTCAGCAATGCTTTAAAAGAGGATGGACAAACATTGTGTAAGCAGTCTCTCTAGCAGACCTGTTACATCTTCTGACTGTTCTGCCAATACAACGAAGTGTTTGGTTTGCCTTCCCACAACGTTGCCTGTGTGATCGTTCAAATTTAACTTTATTGTAATTGTAAATCCTAGGCATTTAGTTGAATTTACCGTCTTTAGATTTGTGTGATTTATCGTGTAAACAAAATTAACAGATTCCATTTAGTACTCATATGAATGACCACACACTTTTCCTCATTTAGAGTCATACAGATATGTTGTCTAAATAATTTTGAAACTGATTTTCATCTTCTGATGACTTTACTGGATGGTAAATGACAACACCACGTGCAAACAATCTAAAATGGTTGCTCAGATTGTCTTCTCAATCGTTTGTATAGGTTAGGAACAGAAAAGAGCCTATAACAGTTCCATGAGGAACGCCAGACATGACTTCTGTTTTACTTGATGGCTTTCCGTCAATTACTACGAACTGCGATCTTTCTGACAGGAAACCACGAATCCAGTCACACTACTGAGATGATACTCCACAGGTACGCAACTTGATTATAAGCCTGTTGTGAGGAATGGTGTCGAAAATATTTTGGAAATGTATAAATATGGAATCTATTTGAGAACCCCTGTCCATAGCACTAATTACATCTCTCACGCAACTGAAAACTTCTGTTCTTGGATTGACGAGAGTCTGCCACCCCAGCACTCACCAGCCACTACCATTGATGAGTGGTAGCGCTTAGAGTTGAAGCAGTATCTAAAGACTTACCCGCGTCCTGTATATCCCAAGTCACCTAAACATTTAATCATGTATTCTTCCAACTGTAATTTATATTCACAATAAATAAAATGTTGTCTTTTTTATCCTACCTGGGGCTGCAATTTCACTTACCAGTGGTGTGCGTTCTTAGCTACTGTTTTCGAATGAATGCACAATGTTGCGACTTCCATTTTCAGCAGGTTTTTAGGAGAACTGAAAAAAAATTTTTTTTTTGTCCTGTACAGGAGTTTCTTTCAGTACCCTAGAGTATTCTATTTATAATGTGATTTATTTTTATATACATTGAAAAACGTCGCTGATGTACGCACCATTTTCCATAGTTTTTATTCATGTAAAACTACCTTTTTAAATGCCTTACAGAACATTAAATTGAGAAGTATGCAAATTTGCTATCTTACTAGTAACAGTAGTCAGTGAGTGTGCATGCATTTTCTCCTTCTCATTCTCTTTATTCTTTAATTTAGTAGCCTTCATTCTACTTCTTATGACAATTGTAGTTCAGCTTTTAGCTGCATTGAGTTTGCCTCGTAGTAGAGCAGACTTTGTCAGGACTGATCGAGAAGGCAGGTTTCACACGGAGACGCCACCATAGGCAAGCCCTCAGCTTCCTGATAAATATCTTTACAACGGCTGCCGAAGTGAGAGCACGACAAGGGCGCGACTGCCCACTATGGTTTCAAAGAGGGTCACCACCCGTCAACAACCGGATATAGAAAGTCGTTTTTCCCTTTAGAGTATACAGCAGGTTTCAGGCAAAGCGAAAACTCGGAACAAGCATTCTCGTTGCCGTTTTACTACCCCCCCCCCCCCCCCCCCACGCTGAAGAGGGGGCTCTCTCGGAAGCCAAAATCTGAGAATTTCGGCTGAGCAACAGTGGAATTTCTCCGCTGGCCACTGCTGTCTAGTTTTGCTCTTTTCAGAGAAACTCCGAACCGAGTGTTAGAAATGCTATGACTTTAGCAACGTGTAGAAAGAGTCTTAGGTGGAGATTTCAATTTACCAGATATAGACAGGGACACTCAAATATGTTTAGGACGGGTGGTAGGGACAGAGCATCGAGTGACATTATATTACCTCGAGCAATTAAACGGAGAACCGACTCGTGGAGATAACATCCTGGACTTACTGATAACAAACCGACCCGAACTTTTGGACTCTGTTAGTGCAGAACAGGGAATCAGTGATCATAAGGCCGTTGCAGCATCCCTGAATATGGAAGTTAATAGGAATATAAAAAAGGGACAAAGGTTTATCTGTTTAGCAAGAGTAATAGAAGGCAGATTTCAGACTACCTAACAGATTAAAACGAAAATTTCTGTTCCGACACTGGCAATGTTGGGTGTTTATGGAAAAAGTTCAAGGCAACTGTAAAATGCGTTTTAGACAGGTACGTGCCGAATAAAACTGTGAGGGACGGAAAAAAATCCACCGTGGTACAACAACAAAGTTAAGAAACTACTGCGAAAGCAAAGAGAGTTTCACTGCAAGTTTAAACGCAGTCAAAACCTCTCAGACAAACAGAAGCTAAACGATATCAAAGTTAGCGTAAGGAGGGCTATGAGTGAAGCGTTCAGTGAATTCGAAAATAAAATTCTATGTACCGACTTGACAGAAAATCCTAGGAAGCTCTGGTCTTACGTTAAATCAAGACACTCCGGCATGATGATGGCATTGAAACAGAGGATGACACGCGTAAAGCTGAAATACTAAACACCCTTTTCCAAAGCTGTTTCACAGAGGGAAGACCGCACTGCAGTCCTTCTCTAAATCCTCGCACAAACGAAAAAGTGGCTGACATCGAAATAAGTGTCCAAGGAATAGAAAAGCAACTGACGGGATACCAATTCGATTCTACACAGAGTACGCGAAAGAACTTGCCTCCCTTCTAACAGCCGTGTACCTTAAGTCTCTAGCGGAACTCAAGGTTCCAAATGAATGGAAAAGAGCACAGGTAGTCCCAGTCTTCAAGAAGGGTCGTCGAGCAGATGCGCAAAACTATAGACCTATATCTATGACGTCGATCAGTTGTAGAATTTTAGAACATGTTTTTTTGTCGCGTATCATGTCGTTTTTGGAAACCCAGAATCTACTCTGTAAGAATCAACATGGATTCCGGAAACAGCGATCGTGTGAGACTCAACTCGCTTTATTTGTTCATGAGACCCAGAAAATATTAGATACAGGCTCCCATTTAGATGCTATTTTCCTTGACTTACGGAAGGCGTTCGAAACAGTTCCGCACTGTCGCCTGATAAACAAAGTAAGAGCCTAGGGAATATCAGACCAGCTGTGTGGCTGGATTGAAGAGTTTTTAGCAAACAGAACACAGCATGTTGTTATCAATGGAGAGACGTCTACAGACGTTAAAGCAACCTCTGGCGTGCCACAGGGGAGTGTTATGGGACCATTGCTTTTCACAATATATATAAATGACCTAGTAGATATTGTCGGAAGTTCCATGCGGATTTTCGCGGATGATGCTGTAGTATACAGAGAAGTTGCAGCATTAGAAAATAGTAGCGAAATGCAGGAAGATCTGCAACGGATATGCACTTGGTGCAGGGAGTCGCAACTGACCCTTAACATAGACAAATGTAATGTATTGCGAATACATAGAAAGAAGGATCCTTTATTGTATGATTATATGATAGCGGGACAAACACTGGTAGCAGTTACTTCTGTAAAATATCTGGGAGTACGCGTGCGGAACGATTTGAAGTGGAATGATCATATAAAATTAATTGTTGGTAAGGCGGGTACCAGGTTGAGATTCATTGGGAGAGTCCTTAGAAAATGAAGCCCATCAACAAAGGAGGTGGCTTACAAAACACTCGTTCGACTTATACTTGAGTATTGCTCATCAGTGTGGGATGCGTACCAGGTCGGGTTGACCGAGGAGATAGAGAAGATCCAAAGAAGAGCGGCGCGTTTCGTCACAGGGTTATTTGGTAACCGTGATAGCGTTACGGAAATGTTTAGCAAACTCAAGTGGCAGACTCTGCAAGAGAGGTGCTCTGCATCGCGGTGTAGCTTGCTCGCCAGGTTTCGAGAGGGTGCGTTTCTGGATGAGGTATCGAATACATTGCTTCCCCCTACTTATACCTCCCGAGGAGATCACGAATGTAAAATGAGAGAGATTCGAGCGCGCACGGACGCTTTCAGACAGTCGTTCTTCCCGTGAACCATACGCGACTGGAATAGAAAAGGGAGGTAATGACAGTGGCACGTAAAGTGCCCTCCGCCACACACCGTTGGGTGGCTTGCGGAGTATAAATGTAGATGTAGAAAGCTGATTGGCATCAGCGGGCCAAGACGTCAGAGATGCGGTAGAAGATGTTTCCTTGGTAAGCATAAAATGTGACAACATGTGGACTGGGGCAGAAAATGTTATTCGTTTTGTAATACAGACTCACTGCCCTGTGCTGTGGCCTTTGATTGGCAGAGTCATACAAGAAATGATATTGAGAGGGGGAGTGTGTAGCTTCGTAATTTCCAATGCGAGATTCTAGTGTCACTTCTATTCTTTGAATTTTCTGAGTCAAGCTGTTTGCTTCACGAGCTTAAGAGACATCTCTTGTCCTGCTGTCCCGCAAGTGCAAGTGCAGACCAGCCATCTGCCTTAACACACAGCCAAGTACACATTACATGTTCAACCTTCAGTTTTGACAGACCGAACTGCCGGAAATCGGCCAGCCGGACTTTAGGGACCGAATTAACACATCTCGAGGACTACACAGATGGACCAACAACACTGGAAATCGTAACATCAAACGATAATTTAACCTAACAAAATTTGTGCTACAAAACTTGTTCCTAATCTGAAAAACAAGAGAAAAACATGGCAAAATGTAACACAGTAACCTACTGCAGCCACTACATAATACATATATTATACGCATATAAAACATGTTACAGGCTACTTAAGATGTTTCATAAATAAAAGAAGCGAACAGCGAATGGCAAAAAAACAAACTGCATTTCATTTAATTGCACAGACAAAACATACCTCCATAAACACTAAACTCTGTTCATAACTGCAAGATTTGGCGGACTTCTGGCTATGATCATGGAAAGTGGAAAGGACTTCCAAAAATTTTCGTTTGCTGATCCATGTTAGGAGAATTTGTATGTTATGAATGCAGAGTCAAAGAAGTACTAAACAGAAATTCATGTAAGTCAGGTCTATCATTAAGAAGTATCAAATTCAGTTTATGTAAATCAGATGCGTTATTAAAAATATTTAAGAGTAGGAATATGAATTTTTTGTGCTAAAAACCGGATCTTAAATCGAATGTCACAGGGTCAAACGCATTCCTCTAGATACGGTTTTCAGACTTTTGCTAACTTTGGTCAGACATTCAACCTGAGGACAGTACTGCGCTCCTTCACATGTGCACACACACGTCATTGTAAAATCAGATAATACACTCATGCTCATAAATTAAGGATAATTGCAGAATGTGGTGCTACACAACGTGGCGCTACATAAAACTGGCGCTAATAGCATAGGTACATAGGGAACACGCACGACATAGATTTGTAAGTCCACGGCATTGGTAATAAGCTGAGAAAACCTTCCCAAAACACATGTGCTACAAAACGCCACTGTTTCCTGCGCATGTAGCCCGACATCAATATGGGATATGATCACCATGCACACGTACACAGGCCGCATAACGGGATGGCCTACTCTGGATCAGGTGGTCGAGCAGCTGCTGGGGTATAGCCCCCCATTCTTGCACCAGTGGCTGTCGGAGCTCCTGAAGTGTCGTAGGGGTTTGAAGACGTGCAGCGATGCGTCGACCAAGAGCATCCCAGACATGCTCGATGGGGTTTAGGTCTGGAGAACAGGCAGGTCGCTCCAGTCTCCTGATATCTTCTGTTTCAAGGTACTCCTGAACGATGGCAACTCGATGGGGCCATGCGTTATCATCCATGAGGAGGAAGGTAGGACGCACTACACCCTTGAAAAGGCAGACATACTGGTGCAAAATGACGTCCCGATACGCCTGACCTGTTACAGTTCCTCTGTGAAAGACATACAGGGGTGTACGTGCACCAATCATAACCCCACCCCACACCATCAAACCACGACTTCCATACAGGTCCCTTTAAAGGACATTAAGTGGTTGGTATCTGGTTCCAGGTTCACTCCAGAGGAAAACCCGGTTAGAATCACTGTTCAGACTATGCCTGGACTCTTCTGTGAACATAACCTGGGACCACTGTTCCAATGAGCATGTACTGTGTTCCTGACACCAGGGTCTCCTGTGACCAGGGGTCAGTGGAATGCACCTTGCAGGTCGCCGGGAAAATAAACCATGCCTGTTCAGTCGTCTGTAGACTGTGTGTCTGGAGACAACTGTTCCAGTGGTTGAGGTAAGGTCCCGAGCAAGGCTGCCTTCAGTACTCCATGGCCGTCTGCGGTCACTGATGGTGAGATATCGGTCTTCTTGTGGTGTTGTACACTGTGGACATCCCGTACTGTAGCACCTGGACGCTTTTCCTGTCTGCTGGAATCATTGCCATAATCTTGATATCACACTTCGTGTCACATGGAGGGCCCGTGCTACGGCCTGCTGTGTTTGACCATCCTCCAGTCGCCCTAGTATTCCACCCCTCATAATGTCATCAATATGTGTTCTTTGAGCCATTTTCAACACACAGTCACCATCAGCACGTCTGAAAACGTCTGCACACTTACTCGCTGCGCTGTACTCTGGTATTTAATAAATATTTCGGGAGATAAGTTAAATGGAAATAATGCTTTCTCATTTAATATCCAGAACTAGAATAATACTTAGAAATTTACTTTTCTTACAGAGTAATGTCTACTTGCCAATACAAGTATATCTCCAAGCCTGAGCTGTTCTAATAGATCCCTACCACTCTGTCAATTTGATTGACTAATTAATTAAATCGATAAATTAATTAACTAGCTCTGCTAAATTCACCAGCCCTCCCCTCCCTTCTCCCACATCCTCACCTTCCCACCCGATGTGGAAGTTGGTGGGTCTGTGCTGCAGAGGAAGGATCTCAACGATATGAAATTCAGTTATATAGCAGGGGGTATATTGCTTATTTATAAAATTCAATTTGCAGTGTTTGGCTCTCTTGCTCGTTATTTTCTCTATTAAGAATGGTATAACTATTGATATTTCCAGAGGCATAGTCGTTAGGATAAGGTTTCCCGATACTTTGCTCATTGTCAAATGTCATCAGATTGGCACAACAATCACATTATTTCTATTTTTAATTACTCTGATAAAAATGGGGCTGGTTTCTGGAAAAACGAAATACAACCACAGACTTGGTTTGGATAAGACAAGAAATCAGCCACATTATGCTTAATGGAACAACTCCGATATTCACCTGGAGTGTTCTATACCCACAACTGCACTACGAAAGCCACATTTCAGCTACTTCCTGTATGATTTACGAATGATGTGTGGTAATAATGATTATTTATAAGCCTCCGTATGAGCACTAGTATCTCTCGTTTTTCCCGTTGCCGACATTTCGCAATATGGATGAGTGAGGACTACACCTTATATCTTTAAGGTTTTTTTTTTACATTGGATTATCCAGGTAGCTATTTATAATATCTATCTTTGTCATTCAGTCGGGGGTAATGAGGCACAGGAAGGCGAAACAGCTCTGGATGTTGCGGCCCTACATCTTAAATATTTTTTTCTGTTTTCTGCTATACACATAATGCATATACCTAGAGTAAACAGAACTGCTGACTTCTCACTCGCGCAGTATTTCACTAAACTTCATTATTCATAGTATAGTTTACTCATTGTTGGTGACAATGAAGTAGACTGTTCACAAAGAAACAGTTTATTTGAAGAACTATTCTAAATTCACAATGTCTGTAAACCACATACACTTCAGAATTTGACCTCGTAAAACACTATTTGTTTTTCGAGAGACACGGCATGTTTGAAAGCCCTCTTTCTCCTTTTCAAGCCAACGTTTTACTTATTCTGAAGATCTAACATTTCAAAAGTAATTTGTATCCAGAATTTTCACATGTCAAAAAATACGAATTTTAAAATGTAATTCTTTCCGAATTCCAGTATCATACTTTCGTCGCCACGAGTTTTCTGTTTCAAAAAATACAAACATTTACTAAATCACATGTTAGTTTGCTAATTATCCAAATTATAAAATTTAATAGTCCAGTAAATTCTTGGTGGGCTTTGGAAATATCAGTGTACATTAAAACTGCCACATCATGAAATATACCTATAATTTTACCAATTTCTGAGTGTATGGCTAACAATTAAATAAGATTGGCATTAAACCAGTTGAAGAGGATAAGAGGTCTATGTTTAAAAATTGGATACAAATGTGTGTATCTTTAAGTACCAGCAATTATTATTATTATTATTGACATGTGCATATCATTTTTGTTTTAGAAATCTTTACAGACAATTTATTGATCAATCTCGTTTCTTGCAGAATTTTTTGGAGAACTGTCTGGGAGGGAGCTTGAGGTGGTGGCAACAACTACAACACTGCCCTCTAACCAGTGAGCGACGTGCCCAGCGCTTTTACCATGTTCGAGGGGTGATGTATGGATTTGACGTGGAATACTGCGATAGCCTCAAAGGGAAATTTATTTTTTACTTGGAAAAGTATGTCAAATCATAAGAATGGTTAAGATATATCTATTTCCAGGGCCACAGCCCCGTGTTATTTCCGACAGTTCGCTCGCTGTAGACTGTTGAGCAATTGAGACTCCGATCGTACTATTTAATTATAAGTACAGTGATAAAATACATGTGGCTGGTTTCCTAGGATGATCCTGCCTGGTGTGCAAAGAGTACGTGACGGTGGTGGCCTGTCCTGGGAATGATTCACGTTTCCAGCTAACGGCAGGGGCCGTCCGAATGGAAAGACCGGTTGTGGTACAGGAATGTAGCTGACTTAACCGTGTCGCCCTACAGATGGCAGAATAGTGAACTAATACTATGTGTTGGACAGCCTTCGTGATCGCACGTGTTCTCGTCGGAAATTTGAGAAGATTCAGTATGGATATATGTTTGCTCTGGACCATTGTTACCTCCCATGTAAATTGTCCAGTTGACTGCCGCTGCACATTTCCCGCCTTTATTTGGTTGACAGAACATCGATTGTGGTGAGTGCATTTGGCAGGTTAAAGACAGGTGGAAGACATGTTTGCTGATTCACTACACATAAGAAACATCATAGTTGACTTTATAAATTATAAGGATGATTTGGAATCTGTTATATCACCGACATCGGTATTTCCGAGTGGAAATATAAGTTTCCTCAATTTTTTTCGAGTTTTCACGTAAAGATCTTCGCAGATGGGATAAGTTAGTAGTTACTCAGTGGTTTACAGCACGCTGAACCTCGCTAAAGTTTCAGGTTTCTAGAGAAATAATTTCCATTCTATATATTCGGAATTATACTGTGCAAGCGATCGGTAGCATACTTCTATGTACTTGGTATCGAAAAGTATCGGATAAATGGTATGATATTCTGGCAAACCACGTGAAAATACATATGTTCTTGTAATCCCATAGTCTGGAGAAGGCAAGAAAGCGAGCAGGTCGGGACTAGAAAAAGTAACACCTTTGTGCCGACGGGAACCAACCCAGTCTTTGAAGATTCTCTGGTCATGTGTTATGCCAGTGTGTGTGTGTGTGTGTGTGTGTGTGGCGAAGGGGGGGGGGGGTGCAGATGACAGATGATTTGTGACTGTCGGCTGTGGTGGATGACCTATCAACTATCAACCTCGCGGGAAATATCTAGTGCTGTGAAGACTATATACGATCCATGTGCTTATCCTATCTCTCTTCATGATATATCAAATGTTCAAATGTGTGTGAAATCTTATGGGACTTAACTGCTAAGGTCACCAGTCCCTAAGCTTACACACTACTTAACCTAAATTATCCTAAGAACAAACACACACACCCATGCCCGAGGGAGGACTCGAACCTCCGCCGGGATCAGCCGCACAGTCTATGACTGCAGCGCCTTGGACCGTCCGGCTATTCATCATATATGTACGACTGTCTGGTGGTTGCTAGCTGTATGCACAATGCGGAAGTGATGATTTCATGTGGTATAGGATATGAACTGTGTGCTTACTACATTAACACGAAATGCGGTGATATAATAGCTAGGTTGGAGATCGGGTTCATTCTGAAATATTCAAGGTTCCGTCGCCAGTGGCAGAGCAGTTAATTGAGGAAGTGTCTTCCTGTATTTCCTGATCTGAAGAACACTTTTGCAAGGTTTAACTGTCAGTGCAATATGGCGATCTGTACAAAATAGTTTTGCTGCTGAAAGTCTTGTCTGCAGAAACAAGTGGCAGACAGTGGTGCCACACCAGCAGCAGATGATTGGCGAGTAAATTCAGCTACGGCCAATAACAGATAACGACTTTTTCGTGTTCTTAGCGGGAACAAATAATGTAGCACAAAACGAAACGAAAGACCTAGTGATCTCACTCAAAAGAAGGCTACACGAGCCAAAAAACTCAAGCGTGATCGCCTTCTCTGTTTCACATCGACATGACTTGCCAGTCTGTAAACAAAGAAGTGCGAAGCGCAAATAAACAGATCTTACATATATGCAAGTGATACAAAAATGTAATGTTTGTGGATATAAACTGTTTAGAAGAAGATTCCATACATCCCATAGCTTACATATCAACAGACTGTGGCAGGACTTGTTATAAAACTGATCCAAGAAGTGGTGAACAGCAAATTGAATGTGCAGTGTTGTGTTACAGAGGCCATCCCTTTCAAGGACAAAAATAACGAATACTTGAAAGAACCAACCACGAAATCCCAGGACAAAAGCTACGCTTTTTTAGGACAATAAAACTTCCACCAGTGCAACACCAGATGCAAGTGTATGTGTTTCATGTGTGCCTCAAACAGGCTTCAGTTCATATGAGAATAATTTATCGTTTTTTCACTATAATGTACAGCGCTTATGAAACACTGTGTATGCAGGCGATATGTCTGGTGTCCACTTTACAGACCGTGAGCCCAGCCTAGTTGAAGATATACATAACTTTATTGAAATGGCAAGAGCTTTCTTTGAAAGAGACAACCTGAAAGTAAACATAGAAAAAGCTATTATTATTCATTTTGAACCAAGTGGTCCAAACAGACAAAATGTTGTCACTAATGAAATTCTACCCAAAACCTGTACATACTGTAATTTCTTGGGTTTATGCATAGATGATCTACTTTCATGGAAGCAGCAAGCTGATTATGTCTGTAAAAAGATAACACCCAGTCTGTATGTATTAAGATTATCAGCATATCTTAATTCTGGAACCCTGAGGACTATATATTGTGGATTAGTGTACCCTTTCTTCTCTTATGGACAAGTACTGTGGAGTGGGAGATGCCAAACTAATATGAAAAGGATTTTCATACTGCAGAGCGAGTCTTGAGGAGTATAGAAAAAGTAAAACCGGGAACTTCTTGCAGACCCCTATTCATTAGACACAATATTGTCACATTTTATGCCAAATATATACTAGAAAGTATAATGCTAGTGAAAGTAGACACTAAGATCACAAAAAGGAACATGGGTATTCACAACTGTGAAACAAGGCACAGAAAAGACTTTCACATGGTTAGCAGAAGATAAACGTTAACAGTGAAAAGCCCCTATGTCAAAGGGACTATTTTTAATAACTTGTTACCAAATGAAGTTAAGATATAGACAGAGGATATTTTTAAAAAGCGAGTCAAGCAGTGGATTATCCAAAAGTGTCCTTACAATTTAAATTTATCATGAATTATGATATAATAAGAAATAATTAATTCAAATGGCTCTGAGCACTATAGGACTGAACATCTGAGGTCATCAGCCCCCTAGAACTTAAGAACTACTTAAACGTAACTAACCTAAGGACATCACACACATCTATGCCCAAGGCAGGATTGGAAACTGCGACCGTGGCGGTCGCGTGGTTCCAGACTGTAGCGCCTAGAACCACTCGGCCACTACGGCCGGCTAAGAAATGATGTAAACTAAAAAAAATGTAACTGTAAAAACTTTATATTTAGTTGAAAACGTACATGCTCGTAAAATTACATGTTAAGAGCAATAAATTGAATTGAATTGTGTTATACATGAATTATTTTGCCAGTTTTACGCATAGTGAATGTGTCTGTGCACCTGTGTACTACACATTATTTTGTGAACATGTCTGTAGGCTGTGCAATGCATAATTTCGACAGTTCACAATTAGTGAGCATGTTTGCAGAGCATTGTACATGCATTATTTTGACAATTTACGAGTTTGTTTTTGTGTCAGTACATCAGTGCACTGCATTATTTCGGTGATTTCGAGTAGGTTGCAGGTCTGTAGGCTGTGCAATGCATTACTTCGACAGTTTACATTTAGCAAGCCTGATTACAGAGCGCTTTATATGCACTATTTCGGCAATTTACGAGTTATTTGCGTATCTGTACATCAGTGCACTGCATTATGTAGGTAAATTAAGAGCATTTTGCAGGTCAGTAGGATGTTCCATGTATTATTTCCACAATTTACAATTAGCCAATGTGTCGACAGAGCGTTATAAAGGCATTACTTTGATAATTTACGAGTAGTTTGCAGGTCTGTAGGCTGTGCAGTGGATTACATCGACAGTCTATAATCACCAAGCCTGTTTACAGAGCGTTTTATATACATTATTTTGACAATTTACGAGTTGTTTGCATGTCTGTAGATCAGTTCACTGCATTATGTAGCTAAATTACGAGCATTTTCGAGGTCTGTAGGCTGTGCAATGCGTTATTTCCACAGTTTACAATTAGTGAACATGTTTGTAGTGTGTTGTACATGCGTGATTTTGACAATTTATGAGTTGTTTTCGTGTCTGTATATCAGTGTACTGAATTATTTCGGTAATTTACGAGCAGTTTTCAGGTCTGTAGGCATGTCAGGGCGAGTGTTTTGTATTAGTATAAGAAATGAACTACGTGAAATACATCCCTAAATAAACTGTTCCAATTCTTACTGAAAATAAATATAGTACATTCCTTCCTCTCCAGCAGTTGGAGACAGACTGAGTCCTTCTCCCACAATTTTTCCCCACTCCGCCATCTTGGATTACATCATGGGAGGGACGACAGTGCACTCTGGGGGCGGTACTGTGTACTAGGTCATTTGGAATCCAGACCTCATGGTGAACACACTGGATGGAGCTACTGCCTATGACAACTCAAACTCTTTAAATAAACACTGCATGCAAAATAAAGGTATACATTCATCCTATTCATTAGCCCAGCACAGGCTGAGTCATTTTCCCACCAATTCCAAGGAAGAGAAGGTGTTTATACTTTATTTTATTTACATGTAAAGTTCCATAGGACCAAACTGAGGAGCAAATCTCTAAGGTCATACACTGGACAACGGTTCAATCCCGTCTCTGGCCATCCTGATTTAGGTTTTCTGTGATTTCCCTAACTCGCTTCAGGCAAATGCCAAGATGGTTCCTGTGAAAGGGCACGGCCGATTTCCTTCCCCATCCTTCCTCGCCCAAGCTTGCTCTATTGACCTCGTTGTCGATGGGACGTTAAACACTAATCTCCTCCTCTAAGGTCATGGAATGTGTCAATACTTGAAATTACAACATACAAGTAATAACAGGTAAAAATAAAGTGTTTGTGAACCTGAAAAAAGTCAGTCAATAAGTTTAAGTAAACGCAATCAACAGTACAAGAACAATCAGATAATTTTTCAAGGAATTCCTCGACAGAATAGAAGAAGTGACCCATGAGGAAACTCTTCAGTTTCGATTTGAAAGTGTGTGGATTACTGCTAAGATTTTTGAATTCAAGTGGTAGCTTATTGAAAATGGATGCAGCAGTATACTGCACACCTTTCTGTACAAGAGTTAAGGATGTCTGATCCAGTGAACAGGGGTCGACCAGAGGTTCGTGAACTTACACCACTTATTGTCCAAACCACCCATTTCTGAGCGAATCAAATCTTGTAGATGGGGAAGAGTTACCCCAAAATAAAATACCATATGACATAAGCGAATAAAAATAAGCAAAGTAGATTAATTTTCACGACTTTCACGATCACTCACTTCAGATACAATTCGAATAGTAAAAATGGCAGCATTAAGTCTTTGAACAAGATCCTGGATGTAGGCTTTCCATGACAGTTTACTATCTATCTGAACACTCAGAAATTGGAAGTGTTCGGTTTCACTAATCATATGCCCATTCTTTGAAATTAAAACGTCATGTTTTGTTGAATTGTGTGTTATAAACTGAGTCTTACTGTGATTTAGCGTTAGTTTATTTTCTATTAGCCATGAAGTTATGTCATTAACTGTACTATTTGAAACCGAGACAATTTTGGACACAACTTCCTTTAATACCAAGCTAGTGTGGTCGGCAAACAGAAATATTTTGGAGTCACTCATAATACTAGAGGGCGTATCACTAATATAAATAAGGAACAGGAGTGGCCCCAACATTGATCCCTGGGGCACTCCTCACTTGACCGTACCCTGCTCAGATCCCAAATCACAACCACTCTCAACATCATGAATAATGACCTTCTGGTGTCTGTTGCTAAAGTAAGAGTGAACCCATTGTGACCTACTCCCCCTATTGTGTAATGGTCCAACTTCTGGAGCAATATTTTGTGATTAACACATTCAAATGCCTCAGTTAAATCAAAAACTATACCTATTGTTCGAAACTTTTTGTTTAACCCATCCAGTACCTCACAGACAAAAGAGACTATAGCATTTTCAGTTGTTAAACAATTTCTAAATCCGAACTATACATTTGATAGCAAATCGTATGATATAAAATGATCATTTATCCTTACATACACAGACTTTTCAATAACTTTAGCAAACACTGATGGCATAGAAATAGGTCTAAAATTATCTACATTATCGCTTTCTCCCTTTTTATAAAGCAGCTTTACTACTGAGTACTTCAATTGCTCAGGAAACTGACCATTCCTAAAGGAAAAATTACAAATATGGCTAAATATGGGCCTAACATGTGCAGCAGAGTACTTTAATATTGTGCTAGGCACTCCATCATATCCATGAGAGTCCTTAGTCTTCAGTGATTTAATTATGAACTCAATCTCCCCCTTGTCTGTATCACAGAGGAGTATTTCAGACATCAATCTCAGATAGGCATTTGCCAAGACAGTTATATGATTCCCTGTAGAAACTAAATTTTTATTTAATTCACCAGCAATGCTCAGAAAATGATTGTTAAATACTGTACATATATCTGATTTGTCACTAACAGAAATATTATTACTGTGAACTGACTTTATATCATCGACCTTGTGCTGCTGACCGGATACTTCCTTCACAACTGACCATATGGCTTTAATTTTATCCTATGAATTAGCTATTCTATTTTCATACCACATACTCTTTGCCTTGCAACAACATTTTTAAGCACATTGCAATACTGTTTGTAATGGGCTACTGTAGCTTGATTGTGACTACTTCTAACATTTTGATATAATTCCCGCTTTATTGTACATGATATCCTTATCCCACTAGTCAGCCACCCGGGCTGTCCATTACTGCTAGTACCCCGTTTAGAAAGTTCTAATGGAAAACTCTCAAAGAGCACGAGAAATGTGTTATGGAAAGCATTGTATTTATCATCTATATTATTGGCACTATAAACATCTTGCCACTCTTGTTCCTTGACAAGTTTTAAAAAACTCCCTATTGCTGTTGGATTAACTTTCTTAGATAGTTTGTAATTAAATATGACATTGGTTTGAGTACAAAAGTCTTTTAGTATTAAAATTTGTGCATCATGGTCTGAAAGGCCATTCTCCCTTTTACTAACAGAATGCCCATCTAGTAATGAAGAATGAATAAAGATATTGTCTATGACTATGCTACTGTTCACCTGCATCCTAGTTGGAAAAAACCTAGTTTGCATCAGATCATATGAATTTAGGAGATCTACCAACATTCTTTTTCTTGCAAAATCATATACAAAATTAATATTCAAGTCACCACATATAACTACTTTCTGTTACTTCCTACAAAGTGAATCAAGAACCCTCTCTAGCTTAAACAAAAATGCTCTGAAGTCAGACTTAGGGGACCTATAAATAACATCAATTAGAAGTTTAGTTTCACTAAATTCAACTGCCCCTGGACAACATTCAAATACCTGTTCAGTGCAGTGCCATGATACATCTGTGAACTCAAATGGAATACTGTTTTTTATGTATATGGACACTCCCCCACCTGCAAGGAACTCCTTGAAAAGCAACCAGCTAATCTGTATCCTGGTAAAGGAAGCCTCAATTAATTTAAAATTATTTAAGTGGTGCTTCGACATACCAATAATTTTAGAGTAAACATCTATAAGCAGTTCACTCTCTAATACCTCTTACATTTTGCTGAAATATGCTAATTCCTTCTCTACTTGGAAACATGACATCCTGTGAAGGTGAGCCCTTAGCTAGAGGGACTGTCTTTAAGCAGGTATACGTATCAGCTGACTTCAATATAAAAAAGGTGCAGCTCTAACGCCAACTACTATAGGAATTTTGCCATGAGTGATCCCACCACCACCCACTACACTGTCACCTATAAGCTTTGCCAGCCTCCCTTTACTATATCTATTGAGGTGCAGGCCATGCCTAGTAAAACCCAATCTATTGATAGACCCAACTGGCAGCACTGAAATGTGATCCATGCCCTCTGTCAGTCACCTGAGCCAATCCAGCACTAGGGTTCACAATGCTGGTGACGTGGTACTCACTCCCCAACACTTTCTACAATTGCTGGCCCATACCTCTACCATGTGAACTACCTAGCAGCAGAACCTTCTTATTTCTGTTAAACTTTTCAACTGATCTACGCCTTCTAACTGCTGAGAACTGCTGCATGTTCCCTACATCTACAGCTAGAAGAGGCTCCTCTCCACTCAACTCTGACAGTTGGTCAAATCTGCTGCATATACACAAAGTATAACTGTCTGAATACCTTCTCCTCCTAGCTGCCTTCTTGCCAACTGCCAGTTCCCACTCCCCACCACCCTTGAACCTTCTCAACCTATCTAGTTACTCCTATTCGCGTTGTAACAACACCTGAAGGACACAGATCTTACGCTCCTGCTCCTCTACCAACTTATTTCTACTACAGATCCTGTATTCCCTCTCACTAGAATGCCCACTGGCTTCCCCACTGCATTCCCCCCCCCCCCCCCCCCAATGAAAATACTTCGAACAAATCGCACACCATAACTCACTACTCAAAAACTTACGTCAGAGCCCACACTTCTCACCGAAGAAAAAGTATATGTCTATATTACCGAAGTTCAGTTACACCAGTAGAACTACTTATAGAATTAACAATAGCAGTCTCGAAAGTCTATGTCTACTAAGAAAGCAACTACTTGTATTAACACTACCACACTACAACTAATGCCAGTACTAGTGGACGTAGCCCAAGTGACCTTTTTCCCACCATTTCGTCCCACCATTTTCTTGGGAAGGAGGGGAGGGGGTTAGGTTAGCGGAGGTAGCCCAGTTGAGCTATTTTACCTCCAAAATTTGAAGTTCCCGCCATGACTTCATTGTGACGTTGCTACATCTATCGCCGCAATCTTGGATCTGCCGTCTTGAATAAAGTTGACAACTATGCAACGTGGGGCTGTGTTCTTGTTGCCTTACTACTCTCGTGTATCGTTACATCGTCGGATTCTCCTCTTTGCGCATAGTCGCGTGCGATAGTGGATGTTTATGCTGCTGCCTCGCTGGCGGCACATCACCAGCGGAGTCCAGCAGTAATGAAACAATCCCACTAATTACCGGCGCATTTAACGTGCACTCACCGTGCCATGTTGCTGCAGTTTGCTTGGATGCACACCTTTGAACGACTCGCCACATAGGCACGACTGGCCACAGGGAAACCAACTGTCCAGTGGGGTTTGATACAAGAACTACTTGGGTTAAACGTGTTGCACAATCATCAACAAAGAAACTTGAGACTTGTGATGCTTTAGCTTGTATCAGTGTTTCATTCACACTGGATGAACAACAAAATACTAGATAAATAGGTACTGCTTGAGCATGCAGTCAGTGAGCAATGGCAGCGTACATGTTTGTTTACCTGGTTTGAGGACAAGTAAATTACACATCCCTTCCATTTTTTATGCTTGATCCCTCCACCGTCGCTCCTCGGTTTAGACGTCAGTCGGCGGAAATCGACAAAATTCGGGACTTATCGGCCGAACAGCATATTCCCTTAACCAGGTGCTCTCCGACCTTTGAGGTCCTATAATACTGTGGCGAAATAGCAGCAACAACTCCATTGTTGAACGTGAGTGAGCTGTGGAGCTGGCAGGTGTGAACCGAACGGACTGTTGCCACATGAATCGTGTTAGTGGTAGATGTTTCTTCGGCAGTATAGGTTTCTTTATGATGCTAGGTCGAAATGAGACTGTGACAATAGCGTGTATTTATTGTCTCAGGGCAAGGAAAATTTCTTCTTCTCGTAGGCAGAAGATACGAAAACGAGGGTCGGCAGTACTCACATACTTCTGCCTGTTAATTCCTTAACAGTCTTTTCACGGTTAGTGTTTGCGCCCGCTCTGTGCCTGCTCTCTTGACGAGTACCTGTCTCCCCGAGCCCTCAGTACAGTCCTATCTACTATCATCATCTTCAGAGAAAACAAATAACCACACCGAAAACACCACGTCATGAATTCATTGCTGTTTTATCCCATTAAAAAGTATATTTATATCGTTTTCACTTTCATTAATCACATGGTGTACTGTGACAACTTGGCCTTGTCAGCATGCCTCTGTTAAGGAGGAATGTAAATGGCAACTAAATATAAAAGGTAAGATACTGATTTATTAGTTCCTAAAGTTGAAAGATGTTTGTATAGCAGGAGTAAAGTAATCTATTCATTTTACAATCAGCACAGAGTTTCTTTTCAACTTTAAGTTCTCATCAATTAATAATCTACATACAATTTGTAATAATTTTTGAAATCCACCCTGAACAATTTTCTCTTTTTCAAATTTTTATTTCCCTTCGAGTAACGAGTGAAAGTATGTGCACTGACGCTATCTTAAACTAGTTCAACACACGACCACTGCCACTACGACCACATCAATTAAACTTCTATGGTCAGCAGGCAAAAGCGAACAAAGTGAAGAAAGACTTACGTGAAATTTAACTGCTCTGACAACAGGTGCCACGTGTCATAGAAGTAACCACTGAAGTATAAGGTCCCATTCATGATGTTCCTAATGGCGTATGGAGGATCCTGTAACACAGAAATTTCATGAAAGCGAAACCTCGTTTTATCGTTTCAACAGAAGTTTGGATATATGGACTGAAAGACAGACTGGCACTATTACTACTAAAGCATTCATATAAATTAACAGTATCCTTAGCGGACACGAAAATCATGATATTTCCTGTAAATAAATGCGGAGGTATCAGTAGCAAGCACCAGCTACGCGCACATTAATTGAGAACAGAAATAAGTTTTGATGATTTTAATTTTGATGTAGTTCATACACTACTGGCTATTAAAATTGCTACACCAAGAAGAAATGCTGATGATAAACGGGTAATCGTTGGACAAATATATTATACTAGAACTGACTTGTGATTATATTTTCGCGCAATTTGGGTGCATAGATCCTGAGAAATCAGTACTCAGAACAACCACATCTGGCCGTAATAACGGCCTTGATACGCATGGGCATTGAGTCAAACAGCTTGCATGGCGTGTACAGGTACAGCTGCCCATGCAGCTTCAACACGATACCACAGTTCATCAAGAGTAGTGACGCGCATTGTGTCCAGCCAGTTGCTCGCACACCATTGACCAGACGATTTCAATTGGTGAGAGATCTGGAGAATGTGCTGTCCAGGGCATCAGTCGAACATTTTCTGTATCCAGGAAGACCCGTACAGGACCTGCAACATGCGGTCGTGCATTATCCTGCTGAAATGTAGGGTTTCGTAGGGATCGAATGAAGGGCAGAGCCACGGGTCGTAACACATCTGAAATGTAACTTCATCTGTTCAAAATGCCGTCAGTGCGAACATGAGGTGACCGAGACGTATAACCAATGGCATCCCATACCATCACGCCGGGTGATACGCCAGTATGGCGATGACGAATACACGCTTCCAGTGTACGTTCACCGCGATGTCGCCAAACACGCGATCATCATGATGCTGTAAACACAACCTGGATTCATCCGAAAAAATGACGTTTTGCCATTCGTGCAGCCAGGTTCGTCTTTGAGTACACCAACGTAGGCGCTCCTGCCTGTGATGCAGCGGAAAGGGTAACCGAAGCCATGGTCTCCGAGCTGACAGTCCATGCTGTTGCAAACGTCGTCGAACTGTTCGTGTAGATGGTTGTTGTCTTGCAAACGTCCCCATCTGTTGACTCAGGGATCGAGACGTGGCTGCACGATCCGTGACAGCCATGCGGATAAAATGCCTGTCATCTCGACTGCTAGTGATACGACGCCGTTGGGATCCAGCACGGCCTTCCGTGCTACCCTCCAGAACCCACCGATTCCATATTTTTCTAACAGTCATTGGATCTCGACCAACGCGAGCAGCAATGTCGCGATACGATAAACCACAATCGCAATAGGCCAAAATCCGACCTTTATCAAAGTCGGAAACGTGATGGTACACATTTCTCCTCCTTACACGAGGCATCACAAAAACGTTTCACGAGGCAACGCCGGTCAACCGCTGTTTGTGTATGAGAAATCGGTTGGAAACTTTGCTCATGTCAGCACGTTGTAGGTGTCGCCACCGACGCCGACTTTGTGTGAATGCTCTAAAAAGCTAATCGTTTACATATCACACCGTCTTCTTCCTGTCGGTTAGATTTCACGTCTGTAGCACGTCATCTTCGTGGTGTAGCAATTTTAATGGCCAGTAGTGTAATTACTAATTCTCTCCAAGATGGCAGTGACATACAGATTTCTTTGTATGCAGGGGGACACCATGACTGAAAGAATACCTCCGCTGGGAGGTATTTGGTGGTTAGGACCAACCAGTTTACGGCAACCTAAAACATCTCTATACTTCCTGCAGAGCTCGCTTGTAAAAGTGATCTAGCTTTTGTTCAAATGTCCCTTTAGCGCAGTAGTACAAACTAGTACCAATCACGACGGTATGCCGTTTTCCCGCTATGGCAAAGTCGTTGAATAGAACCCAGCAGGATCACTTAGTTTCTCTTTCCTCAGCTGTCTGAAGCGGACAAAACGTAACATCCGCATCCTGCGGCCAGTGCTTACCCATTGAAGACCGCGCTGTACGTCATGTCGGTGGAAGTCTTGTGTACTGAGAGCTCTCGAGCTCAGAGGAGTAGCGGGAGTGTGATATTTACTGTTCACGGGACGACAATTACCGCCATAATTTTACACGCTTGATAGATGAACCGTTAGCCACACATGACTGTGTTACGGCCTGCAGGCTACATATCACGCCATCGCAATCCATTGTCGCTTCTTACTGCAGCTATTTATCTCTCTAGCTCGTCTCCGTCCGGTAGTGCGTTCCTAAATACCATTTCATTTATTCATCAGCAAATAAAAGATGATAACCAAAACTAATGGACTACTTTCCTCAGGTTTCAAAGCAAAATATATTTTTTGTGACTACGTAAAATTTCCTAACACATTACCCGTAAATCTTCTTATTGGGTCTGCAGACCCGATAAGAACATGATCACTAAAATATTTGTTTGGTTAATTATATGCAAACGCCTGTTACACAACATATTTCAATAACTCAGTCAAATTTGGGCTCTCTCCCTTGTTATTCTTGCACTTCCTGCTCACCAAAACTCCTATGATTAATCTTGATCAGTCAGAGTACCAACTGACTGCTTTATCCGCGCAATAAATGGGATCGATTACGTTGCTTACGAGGTTACGCGGAACGGAATCTCTTTCTTTGGTTTCCAACTGTGAGACGAACTGTTGTGCAGGTTATGTGTATTGCCAAAGACGATCATATCACAAAATTGGTTAGGGCCATTTCTTTCTACTTGGATGAGGGTAACAAAATTTCAACGTGTCACAAATGGTCACTCATACGCATGCTCTGCGAAGGAAATAGAAAAACAAAAAAAAACAAAAAAAACTTATGGATCATCAAGCAACTCGTGCAACATGACACTTGTGAAATGCTACCGCAAAATAGATATAACAGGTCTCATCTACCTGGCGGTGCAAAGGGTACGAGGGGTCTCCATCTCTTTCTACCTGCTGTAGCAGTTACTGGTTCTCTCCCAAGGAACACTGACTTATGGAAGGCAACTCCATTACTATCTAACTTCCTTGCTAGGCAACAACAGTTATGTGCTTTGGTGAAGTCTAGTGCTATGCTAGGATTATTGTAGCTACTGGCAATGTCACCCAAACCAAACAGGTCTCGGCAGAGGAACCAGGTGCAGTGTGTCCCAGTCCCGCAGTGTGTGTAACAAAACAACAGCATGACAAATCCCACACGACAGAAGCTTACTGGTTCAAAATTCAAATAATAGTTTGCAACTGTCTGGTGCTAATTTAAAGTAGCATATTATGTTACGACGGAAGCTTACTCGTTAAAAATTCAAATATTAATTTACAACTGTCTGGTGCTAATTTGAAGTAGCATGTCGTGTTACATTTCCTTTCATTTGCTGAAGGGGTGTTTATTTGTAAGAGGTACGCTGATCGGGACTTGATAGAAGTAGGAAGTTGTTGCCAGAGGAACTAATGCCAACCTATACGATCTAATAACAGGTGGCATTCATAGGGTAACTGTTGTTCAACAGCCTTCATTTAATTAATTTCATGATCACTGATACAAATAAGCAACACATTTGAGCACGAATGTCTCTGCCCTGTCACGAAACTCAGCTCATTGATACGGCGCGAAAGTATTGTCGGCAGTAAACGAATTTATTTCTCCAACAATTAGTTGGAAGAGAGCAATGGTACATGAATGTTGTTCAGTTAGAGTATGGTGAGGTGTAAAATCATAGTGAATAGAATGAAAAATGACCAATATTCCTAAGTTTTTTGTACCTCCAAAACGAATGAGAATAGAAAATGAAAGGGAGGAAATCGAAAAACATAGTACGCGTGATGAAATATCACGAAGAAAGGGTGAATCAGAATCAAATATCGGTGTCAAAAATCTGAGTAATTCTAATGCTGGACAAAATATAGACGTAGCCAGCAACTGTGCTGGCTTCAAATACTTTGATGAAAAGCATAGTAGTCTCCTGGTCAGTTTTCCCGATGTTGTAAAGTATGATAAAAAAACAGATTGGTAATTCACTAAACAATAAGATTTTGTTGAATCTATGGCAACCTGACACAAATTATAAATTCAGGAATGACGTACATGGCACAAAGAGAACATTTCGTTTGGGCTGACAGTTGGTTTATTATGGTTGGTTTATTGTAAAACAGTTTAAAGTGCGCTCTGTAAATCGTGTGTGCTTATCTAGCCGCACATAGCGCAGGGCGGTCATCATGGTGCATTCATCAGCTGTCCATTCACCAATTTTAAAAAAGTTTCACGAATCAGTAAATATACACATGAATCCCGGATGGCTTAAACATGCAATTGAAATGTCAAGTATTTTTGTTACTGTTGTTCCACTGAAGCCAAACGCAGTTTATTTCTTACAGTATCTCTCTCCATGTCCGCTTCGTTCATCAGAGAACGTCTCCAACTAGGTAATTGCCACAGGCTGTTAGACGGCCTCTTCCTGAGCGGCCCGTGTACACTCGCTAAAGTAGCAACACAGCTCGAAAACACGCAACAGGCTAACAGTATCTCACACTTATTCAACGGAACGCACTTCCGAACACTTTATGAGCTTTCCAACCGTAGATAACAACTTTACTGGTCTCTGACTACACACTTTTGAAATATACCAGCACACCACCTCCCAGCCATAGGGCACAAACTCGCTTCTTGCACTCTACCAACCGACTATTCGATCTCGCGATCTGTTCATAGTTCCAGGATATCCTTTCCACTTGCACACGTTTCGGCCATTCGTCTTCCAGAGCAGAAAGAAGGCACTGTGATTGACCACATCCTGGTAACTCTCGAAGTTCCATTGAGAAGTGTTGCTACCTGCCGAAACTTTTAAGAGTTTGTTTCACAAAAGGTACGAGGAAACGGAAGCCTTTCTGAGGGAAACACACTCGTTTTTGAAGACCACACAGAAGGGTCAAGCCATCATTCATTAGCAGTGTTATCAGAAACCAGACTGTTGCCTTCAGGCTTGAGAATAGCTGGTGCCCCAAGAAAGTCGAGAAGCCGATGTTGTCGCCCACAATAGCGGCCAGCACTCGCCGTCGGTCACGGCGACCAAATGATCCATTACAAGCTGTAACTATTGTCCAAGGGACGCCCGAACATAGTAGTATGCTCTGTCGAGATCCTTCTCTCGTGTCGGATTGGGGAGAAAAGAGCTATCTGGAAAACTTGACTAAAAACAAGCGATTGGTTAATAGAATACAGGCTTAGACATCAAAGCATAGTGAAATATATAGTAGAGGGAGTTTGGGGGGAGGAATTGTGGAATTGTTGAATTTTAGAGGGGAATAAAGGTTTGAACACAGTTAGTACGTACAAATCGACGAGGTGTGCAGGAATAAAGCAGACATGACAAGATTTGCACACAACAGACCTGCTTATAAATATGCTTCAGATCAGTCTTTCGACTGATGAAATAACTAGAACAAAGGTCTTTGAGTGGCGGATAATACTGAAGAATCGGTCAGATGCGGGATCTGTAAGACGTCTTCATTGTGGATGATTTTTATAATCTGAAATTTCTTCCAGTAAATTTCAGTGTGACATCTGGCTTCCCCACAACTAGAGTTCCATGTGCGACTTACGTTTTTAATGGAGACATTGAGGGTGGCACCTCGGAAGTCGACCCTGCGTCTCTCCAAGGGCGGTGGTTGTGGGTGCAGATGGTGTCCCAAGCGCCAGTCGGCGAAGTGCAACACACGCATCTGGCTGTTGGGGGCCACGCGGAAGGCTTCCAGTAGACGCAGCCGTGAATGAGGCGGCAGCGGTGGCACTGGCGCCAGTATCAGCAACTCGCGGTTGAGAGGTAGCCTGGCCAGCTCCAGCAACTGCGCGGCGCTCGATGGGGCCACCGCCAGCAGCCAACGAGAAGTGTGGTTGGTGGGCAGCTGGAGCAACAAGCAGCTTGTTCTGGTAATGCAGCGTGCTTGTTGACGTCCTAAGTTACAGCATCACAAGGTTCTGTTTTGGGTCCACTGTTGTTTCTGACCTCGTACTTGCATTGTTAGTAGATGACAATTTGGTCCGTTTTATAGGTGATACAAGTGTAGAAATAAAAAGTAACAACAGTTCTCTTTCTTAAAAGGCAGTCAAAGAATTATCTGAAACCATTACTAGATATTTCAAGCTACCGGGTGATCAAAAAGTCAGTATAAATTTGAAAACTTAATAAACCACGAAATAATGTAGATAGAAAGGTACAAATTGACACACATGCTGGGAATGACATGGAGTTTTATTAGAACCAAAATGCAGGATGGCGCTCCACCCCACATTTCTAGGCCCGTGAAAGATCTCTTGCGCGCGTCGTTTGGTGATGATCGTGTGCTCAGCCGCAAATTTCGTCATGCTTGACCTCCCAGGTCCTCAGATCTCAGTCCGTGCGATTATTGGCTTTGGGATTACCTGAAGTCGCAAGTGTATCGTGATCGACCGGCATCTCTAGGGATGTTGAAAGACAACATCCGACGCCAATGCCTCACCATAACTCCGGACATGCTTTACAGTGCTGTTCACAACATTATCCCTCGCCTACAGCTGTTGTTGGAGGAATGATGGTGGACATGTTGAGCATCTAGCTTTGTCTTACTTCGTTATGCTAATTATTGCAATTCTGATCAGATGAAACGCCATCTGTCGGACATTTTTTGAACTTTTGTATTTTTTTATTTTTTGGTTCTAATAAAGCTCCACGTCATTCCAAGCACGTGTGTCAATTTGTACCTCTCTATCTACATTATTCCGTGATTTATTCAGTTTTCAAATTTATACTGACTTTTTGATCACCGGGTACATTGTAACTCTTCAGGCTTTCCCGGAGATCTAATGACATCTTGGGTTGTCGGGTGTTCTGCCGGATATCAGCGTCGTACTTGCACCTTATTTCGGTCACGTAGCTCGTAACCTTCATCAGGTGCGACCTGAGACTGCTCCTCGAGTGGACCTGGTCCAGTATTTATGCCTATGGCCTTCCCCCCCCCCCCCCCCCCCCCCCTCCCCCGACGCTGATATCCGGCAGAACACCTGACAACCCAAGATGTCACTGGGTACATTGATTATCATAAACTTTTAAGAAAATTCAGTACATATAGTTCAGTAGTTGTCGACAGCATGTAAAAAGCTGAAGAAGTAGCCTACTGAAACAGTGAAATACAGGAAGTGGACAGTGTGTTGCCGCGCGGGATTAGCCGAGCGGTCTCAGGCGCTGCAGTCATGGACTGTCCGGCTGATCCCGGCGGAGGTTCGAGTTCTCCCTCGGGCATGTGTGTGTCTGTTCATAGGATAATTTAGGTTAAGTAGTGTGTAAGCTTAGGGACTGATGACCTTAGCAGTTAAGTCCCATAAGATTTCACACACATTTGAACATTTTTTGGACAGTGTGTTACTGTTGTTACACATAGATCACAATTTTAATTATAAAATCCACTGAGATATGAGTTTATAGTGACTATATCCTTGTATAAAGCATCTTGTTTTCTTGCCATGTCAAATATTGTCAAAATTTTACCGAGATTCGCTGCAACAAGTAAACTAAGAATGTGTTAGACAGGAAAATCCACTGTCTGCAGTTAATGAAGCATCTTAGCTCATGTATATTAGTAGTATAAATCATCAGTGCTATAAGTGATTTAGAAATGAAGGAACTAGTGTAGTCAGCATAATTACGTTCACTAATTTATTTATTTATGCATGTTTTTCATCAGGCAAGATTAGTGCTTTCAGACTCTCTCTTACAGCTTAACTCCAAAGTATGTTAACATTACAATATGTGTGACTCATGAGCAGTACACAAAATTAATTATGATAAATACAGTTACAATTACAAAGTGCAATATACATGAGCAGCATATAACAATAATAATAACAGTAGTAGTTGTAGTAGCATTAATAATAATAATAATAATAGATGTTGCAATGAATATATGGTAATTCGAAAATGTCAGTCTAATTAAGGCTTTGTTAACTAATTTCTGTGCTACCTTTTCGTCACACATGGTAGTGACATTTGACTGAGATGTATGCAACAGAACAGAAGGAATCAAAGCTAGGGAAGAAGCTAACTGGTCTGGAGGAGAACGTGAAAAAATAGGATAAAGTTAACAGATAATTCGCAGAAACGAAAACACAATCAGATAAGGATGAGGAAAGCATACATAGCGTTCGAAATATGGTAGAAATCTAAGTTCACAATTGGACAGAAGGATTACACGTGGGATATGCCGAGAGGTAGGCGATGAAAATGATAACAGGTACAGCTTTAATCTCTTAAATTCAGAGATGTTTTGAAAAAGAACGATGTTACTGGGTAGTTTGTTCCAGAGTCGTATGACTGAAATTGAGAAAGAGGTAGGGAAGGACTGAGTCTTATACACACATACAGCCAACACGCTGGATGTATCAGACCTTGCATTGTAGTTATGGAATTAGGACTGGTTTTTGATTTGCGAGGAGTGATACTAAGTACCAGTCATTAAGAAACTAGTCTCGTCTGCTATAATTCAGCATAGGAATAATCTGACAACAGAATGTCACACATATACTTGCACAAGCATTCATGGCCATCTCTTTTGATCTGGAGTTTGTATTATTTGTGCTATGTTGAACTATACCACAGTACTAAAACTTCAACAGGATTAAAGTGTGGGCTAGTTTACATTTTATTTTTCTAAACCCATATATTTTTCTAAATTTCACGATTGCATGAAGGGAACGAATAGGTGTACTGCATGTTGCGACAAGTGGTGCGTCCCAGTTTAAATATTCACAGAAACATATTCAGGGATATATTATTGTTTTTTTGGTAAGATAATTTAATACCATCAAGCACTGTAAGAGGAACTGTTCCACGAAAATATTCATTGATTAGATTATGCTGTAGTTAAATGACAACTGCAAAAATTTTGTGTTAACGTTAAGGCCAGGTTTTACGCCAGTCGTGATAGTGAATAGTAGAGTAGCACTAGCAGTAATATCCCGACGATATGCTTAGATACAATTCGATGCCATGGGCATATAAGTGATAGTTACATGAATGAAGCACAGATGAAATATTAATGTGTAACATTACGCGTATGCAGGCGAGCGATTTGGCCGACTGGAAGTAGTATGAGGGGAGGTGAAATTGTTGCATGAATGAACACTGGTGGGGCCAGGGCTCAAAACGCGCCGCACCGGGTCGATGCAGGCGACCGGTACAGGTGAGTAAAGGTACAAAAACGAGCAGTTTCCCTGGAAATGGGTAAATCCCAAAGCTGGGAATTTGGACGGCTGCAGCTCTCATGGCCTTTTTGTATGAGATGCATGAAACATGGCGGAGTGTAAGGCAAACTGAAAGACGGTTTCTTACAGCTGTTCAAGAATCTATATACACTCCTGGAAATTGAAATAAGAACACCGTGAATTCATTGTCCCAGGAAGGGGAAACTTTATTGACACATTCCTGGGGTCAGATACATCACATGATCACACTGTCAGAACCACAGGCACATAGACACAGGCAACAGAGCAGCCACAATGTTGGCACTAGTACAGTGTTTATCCCCCTTTCGCAGCAATGCAGGCTGCTATTCTGCCATGGAGATGATCGTAGAGATGCTGGATGTAGTCCTGTGGAACGGCTTGCCATGCCATTTCCACCTGGCGCCTCAGTTGGACCAGCGTTCGTGCTGGACGTGCAGACCGCGTGAGACGACACTTCATCCAGTTCTAAACATGCTCAATGGGGGACAGATACGGAGATCTTGCTGGCCAGGGTAGTTGACTTACACCTTCTAGAGCACGTGAGGTGGCACGGGATACATGCGGACGTGCATTGTGCTGTTGGAACAGCAAGTTCCCTTTCCGGTCTAGGAATGGTAGAACGATGGGTTCGATGACGGTTTGGATGTACCGTGCACTATTCAGTGTCCCCTCGACGATCACCAGAGCTGTACGGCCAGTGTAGGAGATCGCTCCCCACACCATGATGCCGGGTGTTGGCCCTGTGTGCCTCGGTCGTATGCAGTCCTGATTGTGACGCTCACCTGCACGGCGCCAAACACGCATACGACCATCATTGGCACCAAGGCAGAAGCGACTCTCATCACTGAAGACGACACGTCTCCATTCGTCCCTCCATTCACGCCTGTCGCGACACCACTGGAGGCGGGCTGCACGATGTTGGGGCGTGAGCGGAAGACGGCCTAACGGTGTGCGGGACCGTAGCCCAGCTTCATGGAGACGGTTGCGAATGGTCCTGGCCGATACCCCAGGAGCAACAGTGTCCCTAATTTGCTGGGAAGTGGCGGTGCGGTCCCCTACGGCACTGCGTAGGATCCTACGGTCTTGGCGTGCATCCGTGCGTCGCTGCGGTCCGGTCCCAGGTCGACGGGCACGTGCACCTTCCACCGACCACTGGCGACAACATCGATGTACTGTGGAGACCTCACGCCCCACGTGTTGAGCAATTCAGCGGTACGTCCACCAGGCCTCCCGCATGCCCACTATACGCCCTCGCTCAAAGTCCGTCAACGGCACATACGGTTCACGTCCACGCTGTCGCGGCATGCTACCAGTGTTAAAGACTGCGATGGAGCTCCGTATGTCACGGCAAACTGGCTGACACTGACGGCGGCGGTGCACAAATGCTGCGCAGCTAGCGCCATTCGACGGCCAACACCGCGGTTCCTGGTGTGTCCGCTGTGCCGTGCGTGTGATCATTGCTTGTACAGCCCTCTCGCAGTGTCCGGAGCAAGTATGGTGGGTCTGACACACCGGTGTCAATGTGTTCTTTTTTCCATTTCCAGGAGTGTAATTCACAGTCAAGTATTAAAGCAAATCTGAATATATCTGTAATCTCAGACAAATAAGCCGCTTTCAATGGCATAACAATCTTTCAATATCTTAAAAAATACGGAAGTTAATGTTTCACAGTGAATAAAAAATTTCACAATGAACCTCTGGATTAACAACTTCAATTGCTTCATGCGATATCTCAGATTATAACATTGCGAGATATTTATCATCCCAGAAAGCTACACATCTGTATCTGTTTCATTTATTGACTTACAACGTTTCCTATATCCTTTCTTTATGCAAATATTTGTCAGAACATTGTTTCCTCACGATTCCACAGCAAATGAATACAGCATGCATATCTTGTATTTTGTGATGCTTGTGTATTTATTATATGAGCAGACTACTAATTTGCCAGTAACTTAATGTAAATATCAATTACAATTGATAATAGAAAATCATTGTAATTTAAGAAGTGGTCATTTGTATGTGATAGCTAACACCGCCTTTGCAAAACAGTGCCAAAGGACACGCCTGACAAGCAGGCATAATTAAGTATTTAATCAATCATTAACAACAATATGAAGTCGTTTGATGTGAGAGCACTTGCACAAGAGTACTGGCTTGTTTATTTATGACCAAACAGTTATGTGTAATTATTGTGAATGATCTAAGTGTGATGCGTGGAGTGGTCGCGTGGTTTCAGGCGCCATGTCACGGTTCGCGCGGGCCTTCTCGCTGGAGGTTCGAGTCCTCCCCCGGGGATGGGTGTGTGCATTGTTCGTCGCATAAGTTGGTTTAAGTAGTGTATTAGTCTACGGACCGATGACCTCAGCAGTTTGGTCCCATAGGAATTCACACACACACACACACACACACACACATGATCTGAGTGTGACCGAATATTTATAACATGCCTTTATTTAAGTTTTATTATAATATATTAGTTTCGTATGGGGAGTGGTCAAGCGGAGTGAAATTATGTCCTTAGAACTTAAGAACATTGTATTATGGAAGGGACCGCCTTCAGCCACTGGAAACGCAGACAGTAATGGAACAGTACGGGAGTCAAGTGGAGGGAGACACTTTTTCGAGTGAAGAGCACAAGGGAGCGGTTCCGGCACTCTTAGGTTTATGACTGAAGGTGACAGACTTGCCTGTGGTAACGAGTGGTATTCGATTAAGTAGGTGACTGATTCTGGGTGGGACTCTAACTTTTCCGCTTGTATTGCAGAGCTGAGAATAGATAGAGTATGAGTTACCATCCTTTGTATTGTGTGTGATATTCGTAAATCATCTTACTGAACTCTGAACTGTTTTGAGCTGTAGAATATTTCATATATTGTGATGGCTTGGTTCAAATGGCTCTGAGCACTATGGGACTGAACATCTGTGGTCATCAGTCCCCTAGAACTTAAACCTAACTAACCTAAGGACATCACACACATCCATGCCCGAGGCAGGATTCGAACCTACGACCGTAGCGGTCACGCGGTTTCAGACTGAAGCGCCTAGAACCGCACGGCCACAGCGGCCGACTGTATTGTGATCACGAAATGGTCATGGTTTTCGCATATCTTTGATGACTATTTAGTTTGTGTATTTTGCTACCATTCTCGTAACGCTCTGATCATAAATTGACTATATTTGATAAGAGGACTTTCTGTCTGTATTTTAACTGAATACTGTAGAACCACTTCCGGTTTATTTGTGATATCTTTTCTTGAGTAAACATTATTTATAACAATTCTCTGTCATCTATGTCAATTACGGACATAAGAATAGAACCCTTGTTATTAAACAATTAATTTAACTTTTATTTTGTATTTCTGCATGTTTTATTAAATCGCAATTCTAGCCAAGTTATAGACTATTTAACTACAGGATCACAGCTACAGGTTATTATTTGCACATAATTAGCTGTAGGGCATGAAAGCAGGCATGCGCAAGTCGACATTGTGACTTCATCGACCTATTCTTTTTAAACAGAGCCGTGCAATATCCAGGCGCCACTGGTTTGCTCATATGAGATCCTGTTTGGAAGAGTAACTGCACAATAGGAACCGTTAGGTACCGTCGCAGAAGGGGTTTTCTCGTCCGTGATATGGATCCAATCATTGTAGAATTACAACTGTAATTCTAACACTTGACAATATTCCGTGATCCAGGTACAAAACCTGTTGTATGATAGACAATTTGCGTGGGGGCTCGGAGCGTACCATTTTGCAGCAGTTGTGAGCGTGAGGATCGGTATCAGAAGTTAGATGTGGGAAAGTCAAGCGCTGATCTTCACGAAAGACCGCTACACATTCAGCAGCAGCACTGCAATAGCAGCCAGCTTGACTGACAAGTGCCTTTGCAGACAGCGTTAACTTCTGTGAATCCGCAGGGTCATCGTCCGTGATGGAACCGACAACAAATGAGCAGCCACCCAGTCTGAGTGGTTCAGATAATACTAGTGGACCAGCGAGTCCTAATTCTAAACGAGGGAATGTCGAAATGGATCTTACTGAGGGGGCGGACATTCCAACATCAGGGAGGGGAAGCAAGCTTTCAGATAATACACAGTCACGAGTAATGCAAACTTTGTTAGAAATGCAATCCAGTATGGGAGCGATGCAATCTAGTATGTTGGCATTGGGTACTGAGTTAGGTTGTGTGAAAACAGAGATAAATTCTGTGAAAACAGTACCAGACTCGAAAACTAAAAATGTACTAAAAAAAGGTAAAAGCTGAGATGGAAAAAATTTGATTTGATATAGAAGAGATGACTGATTCAAAATTAGAAGGTGTTAGGGCAGATGTCGGGAAGATTTCTGAGGAGGCCGATAGAGGAGAAAAATATTCTGGAGAAATGTTGGAAAAGGTGCGGGACAAGTTGTGTAGAGATGTTAAGAATTGTACGCTGAGGCAAAATACGCTAGAGGAAGTGATTACTAAATAGGTTAACAATTTGTCAGGTAGAGTAGTAGAACTTGAGAAAGAGGTGCTTAAGAACAGAGAACATTTTGAAGCTGTATAATTAAACAATCTGTGGAGCATGGATAGCAGTTTAGAGACATGTGGACAGAATTAAATTCTTTAGCAGCAAATCAGGCTACTACTGTGACAGGTGTTCCATAGAATAATTCAGGAATGACAAAGCGTTTTGCAGACGATGGAAAATACCACCCAGTTGATTTTGTTGCTGCATGTAGAGATGGTTTTGTGAGAGGAGTTTCGGAAGAGGCAAAGATTAAACTCGTAAAAAGGAATCTTGAGAGTATTCCACAATCATGGGCAGACATATTGAGTACTTCATTTACTACCTGTGGGAGTGTTTGAGGGTTGTTTCTGGAACAAATTCTGGAGTGAAGCGAAGCAAACGCGACTGCAGCATAAGTTCCTAAACAGATCAAGTTTCAGACATGGAAGTGGGTCCATGCGGGACTTCCTTGTGCGTGAAATGACAAAGCTGATGCATATAAATCGTCCGCTGGAAGTGTTGACGGAGATTACAACACTCAACAGACGCTTACCAGAATGTTTACAATGGGTTCTTGTCCACAATTCGACAAATTCCAGCGACGAGTTTTTAGATTTTACTGAGAAATTGAACAGGTGTTGAAATTCAAGCCACTTACACTATGTGATCGAAAGTATCCGAACACCCCCCAAAACATACGTTTTTCATATTAGGTGCATTGTACTGCCACCTACTGCCAGGTACTCCATATCAGCGACCTCGGTAGTCAGTAGATATTCTGCAAGAGCAGAATAGGGCGCTCCGCGGAACTCATGAACTTCGAACGTGGTCAAGTGGCTAGATATCATTTGTATCATACGTCTGCACGCGAGATTTCCAGACTCCTAAACGTCCCCCGGTCCACTGTTTCCGATGTGATAGCGAAGTGAAAACGTGAAGGGACACGTACAGCACAAAAGTGTACCGGCCGACCTCGCCGACAGTTGAAGAGGGTCGTAATGTCTAATAGGCAGACATTTGTACAGACCATCACACAGGAATTCCAAACTGCATCAGCATCCACTGCAAGTACTATGACAGACGGGAGGTGAGAAAACTTGGATTTCATGGTCCACCGGCTGCTCATAAGCCACACGTAACGCTGGTAAATGCCAAACGACACCTCGTTTGGTGGAAGGAGCGTAAACATTGGACGACTGAACAGTGTAAAAACGTTGTGTGGAGTGACGGATCACGATACATGATGTGGCGATCCGATGGCAGGGTGTGAGTATGGTTAATGCCCGGTGAAAGTCATCTGCCAGCGTGTGTTGTACCAACAGTAAAATTCGGAGGCCCTGATGTTATGATGTGTCGTGTTTTTCATGGAGGGACCTTGCACCCCTTGTTGTTTTGCGTGGCACTATCACCGCACGAAACGGCTGTGAGCACTATGAGACTGGGGGACTGATGACCTTAGCTGTTTAGTCCCCCTTAAACATCCCAACAACCACCACCACCACTATGGAACTTAACTTCTGATGTCATCAGTCCCCTAGAACTTGGAACTACTTAAACCTAACTAACCTAAAGACATCACACACATCCATGCCCGAGGCAGAATTCGAACCTGCGACCGTAGCGGTCGCGCAGTTCCAGACTGTAGCACCTAGAACCGCTCGGCCACCCCGGTCGGCTATCACAGCACACGCCTACATTGATGTTTTAAGCACCTTCTTGCTTCCCACTGTTTATGAGCAATTCGAGGATGGCGATTGCATCTTTCAACACGATCGAGCTCTTGTTCATAACGCAAGGCCTGTGGTGGAGTAGTTACACGACAATAACATCCCTGTAATGGACTGGCCTGCACAGAGTCCTGACCTGAATCCTATAGAACACCTTTGGGATGTTTTAGAACGCTGACTTTGCGCCAGGCCTCACCGACCGACATCGATACCTCTCCTCAGTGCAAAATTCCTTGAAGAATGGGCTGCCATTCCCCAAGAAACCTTCCAGCACCTGATTGATCGTATGCCTGCGAGAGTGGAAGCTGTCATCAAGGCTAAGGATGGACCAACATCATACTGAATTCCAGCATTAGCGATGGAGGGAGCCCACGAACTTGTAAGTCATTTTCAGTCAGGTATCCGGATACTTTTGACACCATAGTGTATACTGTTCGCTTCCTCGAAATTAACGATATCAGTAGCTCCAACATTCTCACAGTTAATCACACATCTCCCCTCTCCTAAACAAATCCTCATTTATTTCCGCCAAATCACTACAAACCTTGTCACAACTAACTTCATTCATATCCATCGATAACTTATAATCTTCTTTAGTTAAAGCATCAATTACAACCGTCGATACGTCATGGAAATCACCACCAATAACTGTGTCCACACCGGCCGATACACCATATAAATGTTTACCCTACCTACACCAAGCGAGGACCCGTTTGGCATTTACCAGCGTGATGTGTGGCTTATGAGCAGCCGCTCGACCATGATATCTAAGTTATCGCACTTCCCGCATAAATCTCATAATACTTGCAGTGAATCCTGATGCAATTTGGAATTCCTGTGTGATGGTCTGGGCAAATGACTGCCTACAACACATTACGACCCTCTTCAACTGTCGACGGTCTCTGTCAGTCAAACAGACGAGGTCGGCCTGTACACTTTTGTGCTGTACGTGTCCATTCACGTTTTCACTTCACTACCACATCGGAAACATTGGACCTAGGGATGTTTAGGAGTCTGGAAATCTCGCGTGCAGACGTATGACACAAGTGACACCCACTCATCTGACCGTGTTCTAAGTTCGTGAGTTCCGCGGCGTGCCCCATTCTGCTCTCTCACGATGCCTAATGACTACTGAGGTCGCTGATATGGAGTACTTGGCAGCAGATGGCTGCACAATGCACCTAATATGAAAAGCGTATTTTTTGGGGGTGTTCGGATACTTTTGATCACATAGTGTATTTGATGATTATGTAGATGATGAAATGGCAGGTTTTGAGGGTGATTTAAATCAAACAGATGAATTTGAGGTAGATCAAGAGAATCTAGGCACGGATAATGAGACTGTAGGTTGTTCTGAAATTGTAATATGTACCATAAATAAGATGTAAAAGGAAAGGGACGCGGAAAATGATCTTTTAAGGGAGCATTGTTTAGAGAGGGGCGAATATAAAAATGTGCAGCCTATTAGTGAAATGATCTACGTTGATGCAGACTCTCAAACCTAGAAATGTGTTCCAGCAGTAATCACAAATTTTGTCTATAAACGTAAGAGTCCTTTGGTGAACGAAGAAGAAGGGCTCGAATTTGATCAGGTGAAAAAGCGAGAAAAAGTGGGATTCAAAAGAAACAGTACACACACTGGCGAGAAAAGTGCTATAAGAGGCAACAGTGGCAGAGTTACATCTTGTGAATGAAGAACGGGATGTGTATACAGGGTGATTTTTTCAACCGTGTACAAACTATAGCGATTGATCGATGAGATGTTACAGAAGAAAAAAGATCTAATGTACTTATTTACGGAAATGTACGCTTTCCATGCTAGAGATGATTTATCCAGTCACACATTGTTATAGAAACTGCCGTCTGATACGCGCTATACCATTCCGCCACAGTTACAGCATGTGTTGAGAATGGGCTCCATGTCCTTCATAGCATGCGCGTACGCGCAGTGGCATGCTCTGTCTCACACGTTCACATCGGCCAGGCTGCATCCTAACAGTGTCAAAGGCAGCATAAATACGCTGTTTCAGTGCCCCCACATCTGGAATGGGCTCTGCATACAAGATACTTTTGATATGGCACCATAACCAGAAATCGCACGAGTTGAGATCCGGTGAACGAGCAGCCCATGCAACTGGACCCTCTCGTCCGATCCATCGACCAGGGAAGACACGATTGAGATGCGTCCGGACGTTAACGGCGAAGTGAGCTGGAGCACCATCATATAGCAGCCACATAACCCTTCGAATTATCAATGGGACTTCTTCTCTCAGGGCAGGCAAAGTCACCCGCAAGAAACGCCAACAGTTCCAGCCTGTTGCGACATGGGAGGAAGACTGGTCCCAAAATACGGTCGCCAATTATCCCAGCCCACACAATCCGGGTGCACCGATGTTGATGATTCAGTGTTACCATAACATGCGAGTTCTGCATACTACCCACAACGACTGTTACGAAAGTGGAAGATACCACCCAGTATAAAGGTGGCCTCGTCTGTGAATAGGATGGCTGACACAAATCTCGGAATCTTGGTTGCCTTGTGAAGAAACCAGTGACAAAACTGCTCCCGATGTGGGAAGTCTGTCGCTAGTAAGCTATGCACACGTTGTACGTGATAAGAGTAGTAACAATTGTCACGGAGAATGTTCCACACGGTCTTCTGGCTTACTCTGCACTGGCGGGCCAACTGCCTGGTACTGACAGGGCGATCGCCTTACACAGTATTAATCACATTTTCCTCCAAATCTAGTGTCCGAACATTTCGGGTATATCCTTCATGATTTGCTGCTTCCTGAAACTATCCTGTCTCAGACAAACGGCGAAACACTGTTGTAAACGTTGAATGCTGTGGTTATTGCCGGTTGGAATAGATCTCCTGCTACAACTTTGCTGTTCTGGGCGCTACAGTCTGGAGCCGAGCGACCGCTATGGTCGCAGGTTAGAATCCTGCCTCGGGCATGGATGTGTGTGATGTCCTTAGGTTAGTTAGGTTTAATTAGTTCTAAGTTCTAGGCGGCTGATGACCTCAGAAGTTAAGTCGCATAGTGCTCAGAGCCATTTGAACCATTTGAAGCACAACCTTGCTGCCCAACACCCGTTGCCATTTGGCTTTCTGTAGGTAAACACGATGTCGGCAGGCTATCGATTGAATACGAAACCATTGTATACAACGCTGTGTATCACATCCACTACAAGATGAGTCAGCAAGAAAAGTGAATCGGACACAACATTATCAATGACTATGACAGATGAGGGCGCTAGGGTATGATGTACCACCCTCTAGGAGGAAACTATGCATGCTGTAACTGTGGCTGCGTGGTACGGCACGTATTAGACCGCAGTCTCTGTAATAAAGTGTGATTGAATAAATGGTTTCTATCATGTAAACCATCCATTTCCGGCCAAAAGTTCATTAGACCTTTTCGCTCTGTATCCTCACATCACTAAAACCCTAGAGTTTGTACTGTAACACTCCAACCATTGCTTGTCCGATCTTTGCGTGTGTTCGCCCCTGACAAACAACTTACAGAGAAATTGGGAGTGGAACAGTACGCAAAAATGGATAACGCTAGAGTTAAATGTGGCCCTGTCACCCCTAATTAATCTGCGGTGGTAGTGTTGACGATAAATCACACCTGTTTTTACTTCCAAACATGAACGGTCACAAACACTTAGGGTGTTCAATGACATCAATCACATACACAAAAATAAAATAAAGCAAAAGGGTGAATCCAGGATCAACTACTGAAAGTAAAGGCTCTACTGGATCACAATAAGTTTATTATAACCTTCAGATCAATGCTGAATAAAACACAATGAACAATTTACAAATTATCCTCCTAACTGGCATTGGCAGTAAACTGTGTTAAAATCGGTCCAAAACGCGACCTCTTATAACTTATATACGAACAACCACTGCCCCCCAAGTCGATATGCTTCTCATTTACGGAAAATGCCAACGACATTGAGTGAGCGCTAGAGACTTATACGCTGAAAGATATCCTCAACGTACTCACTCTACACGTCGCGCATTTAAATATGTGTATGATAAATTGAGAAGAACTGGATCTTTAACGCATCGGTAACATATCCGGCAAAGGAAAGTTACTACCGAGGAAACGGAAATTGGTACTCTTGCCACTGTGGTTCGAGATCCTTGTCTTAGTTCGCGTCAAATCGCAAGGGAATCTGGCATGAGCCAGGGTAGTGTTTTTCGTGTTCTGCATCGCCAATTAACTAGTACGGATTGTATGATGCCGGCCGCGGTGGTCTAGCGGTTCTAGGCGCTCAGTCCGGAACCGCGCGACTGCTACGGTCGCAGGTTCGAATCCTGCCTCGGGCATGGATGTGTGTGATGTCCTTAGGTTAGTTAGGTTTAAGTAGTTCTAAGTTCTAGGGGGCTGATGACCACAGATGTTAAGTCCCATAGTGCTCAGAGCCATTTGAACCATTTTTTATTGTTGAGTCCCATTGAATTCTGCGGATGGGCTCAACTTCAGATTCAAAGGGATGACACATTTATTAATTTGATTTTATTTACTGACGAGGCTACATTCACGAACCATGGAAATGTTAATTTGCGTAATATGCGTTATAGGGCAAGTGAAAATCCATGTTGGCTACGGCAAGTTGCACACAAAAACCTTGGTCGGTGAATGTATGGTGTGGGATTCTAGAGGACAGAATTACAGGTCCCTATTTCATCGAAGGAAATCTTAATGGCAGGAAGTACACCACATTCCTACAAGAAACATTAGGTGTGTTATTGGAAGAAATACCTTTAGGAACAAGGAACAGAATGTGGTATCACCACGATGGGTGTGCGACGTATTTTTTATTGATGGCTAGAAATGGGTTACAGGAATAGTAATGTTCCCAGATCGTTGGATTGGACACGGAGGAGATGTGTCGTGGCTGGATCGTTCGTCAGACGTGACGCCTCTGGATTTTTTTCTTGTGGGGATTCGTAAAAGACATCGTTTATAAAGACGTTACAACCACACCTGAATATGTGCAGGAGAGAACTGTCAGAGCATGTGCTTCGATAAGTGCTGATGTGATAAGAAAGATTGCAGCATTGCATTGATAAAAATCGTCATCACTTCGAACACCTTCTGTAAATGGACGTTCATGCCACCTTTGTGACCATCGTTGACCTTCAAAGACCTTACTGTTACACTTCATTGGATTCGTCTCGATAGCCGCTATCAAAAAATAAGTAATAATTATAGAATCTCATTAAAAAAAACCAAAGTTGACATTCATATCTCTGAAGCGACCCCACCTAGCAACAAAAAACCAACGTCATATTATGGTCCCCGTTCTCCCATGCAACTTTTGTCCCACTTTTCAGCTTCTATCATACTTTCGGAGCTATTCTTGGTGGCAATAGTTAGTGACTCATCCTGTATTTTCTAAAATGAAGTGCTCAACATGTGAGACATATTTTTTTGTAAGAAAACCTATTCTCAGAAACCTGTTTTCAGAAACAAATAAATTTAGTTAGTTATATTCTAGCCATATGTTTTCTTTCATTCTACCCTGTCATACAATAGTTTCTAACTTGCAGTTACGTCTGCACTGCGTGCATCTTTTTCTGTAAGAACGGATGCATTTACACTTAAATTCTTTACAGTAAGCAAACACATACAACTGCTTGAAGTGTTCCATTTTTTACAATAGGCAGGCACATATGCATTGCATGCACCCTTTGTATAAGGATGGATGGATTTACACATCATTAAAATTGTGTTGAAATATGATCACACTTAGTATTAGAAATATAAGTGGATATAGCACTGCAGGACGAATCACAGGGGAGCTGGCCAGCTGCTTACTCTGCCATACCCTGACTGACAGTATCACACATTGGCTGCCAAGTGGCATGGTTCAACCAGCACCCATGACACCGCAGCCTGTTGAGCATTAGCACAGTCTGGGGTGGTGGCAGTACTGATGCATCTGGAGACTGTGGAAGACCCTTAACCATTGTGGTCTTAAGGATCTATCCTTTCCCAGCATAGCTTAAGTAGACATGTCAAAGCTTAGGGGAACTGGGATCAGAAGCAGTAGTGTTTGTGTGTGTGTGTGTGTGTGTGTGTGTGTGTATGATGTCTATTGTGATCTCGAATTCGATAAGCGGCCTAACTGTTATAAAAATAGCCCTGAAGTATGAGTGAGTAATAGCTTGCATATTAAGTAGGTCAGCAGACTCATTGCTACCTGTAGGGTGAAAAACATCTTCAGGCTCAGACCAGTATCCTTTGTCTGTCGAGTATCGTGGACCTGCAGGGAAACAAATCATCCTTTGTTCTAGAACAGGTACAGGAAGGAGGCAATGATCTTGGAAAACAATGGCCTTTGTCCCAGACCTCAGAGTCAGACTGGTGTCTTTTATCTAACAGGCAGTCTTGGACCTTTCATAGTGACGCCAGTGGAAACCTCAACTATTTATGAATTTCCTGTCAGATTTTGAATTTCCCTCCATTTTATACATAAGGTAATTGGTCTATGTCAGAGGGGCAGTGCTGAGGTGACAGTACTCTATTTAAGAACAATAGAGGGGGTAGGGGGAGGATGTGAAAAACCACTTAACAGAACAACAGTGGTATTAGAGAACAATAGGGGGATTAGAGAACTATAGGGGCATTATAGGACAACAGCCCTTTGTTCTTGAACAGTAGAGAGTGTGTGGGAACGGGTGGTACCAGGGGAAAACCTAGTCTGTTTATGAATTTCTGTCAAATCCTCAGTTCCTGAACGCTGATCAGTGATATTTCCATATTTTTGCCCAACAGTTGTAAGAGAAAGCTTAAGCCTCTCTCTCTCTCTCTCTCTCTCTCTCTCTCTCTCTCTCTCTCTCTCTCTCTCCTCCCCCACCACTCCTCTCTCTGTATCTTTCTGACAGTTAAACTGTTCTTACATTCCAAATATAAGGGCTTGTTCAATCCATGCTGCGCAGTATCACAGCTGGATTGGGTATAAAAAGTACACAAACACACTATTAAACACGTGGTTGTAATGTTTCGGCTCATCAGTAGAAGCCATTGTTAGGAATTACTGATGCATGACACTGATTTCCACTTAACATTTACTATCCACAACATGTTTTACACTCCACAGAAATAATATTATATTTTAGTATCGTGACTTTGAAATTCTCGTTGTAAAACAAACTACTTTGCTTGGATGCATATGGTCCTTGACATACGAAATTGCCTCCAAATTAATATGGCTACGGTTTGCCTGTAAACATTCTGCAGATTTTGAATTTCATTATCTCACGAGTTCATTTAAGTATCGCTCAAAATTATAATAGATTTTGTTCCCGGTAACGTTATAGTTTTCCTGTCAACTTCAGTAGCTCCATCTAAGCTTATCACACAAATAAACAAAGAATTACATTTTGCAAGATACCCACCTGATACCAAACTTCATCATATGCTCCATCCTCACACAATAATATAGTGTGGTGGTAGCCAGAGTCTGAAAAACCTGGAAGATGAATGCTTGACGTTAACATTTAGTGATATCAGTTGGAGGGACACTTTATTCAGCGCACTTGGATGCCCTAACCTATCCGTGAACTATTGATATCAAGATCATGCTCATACAGATGAGAATATAAATCGGTAGTGAACTTGTTGAAGGAACGAAGCCAACATTTAGCAGAAATGACTTAGAAATCCTCTGGAACGTCTGGCGCCTGTACAACACTTGTAGGTGCATTTCTAGCGGACCAGTGTAGTACTGCCAGGGTGACTTTACTTTGCAATCTGGGACTAAGGACTGCACGATAGTGATAAATCATCACCACATAGACGTTGTGATTTCTGTCACGTGTTCAGTGCTGTTACCAAACGAACTGTTAGCTAGCATTTGGATTTACATACTGTAGTGGGAAAATCTTTCCCAATATACGATTCATCTGTACAGTTTTTAACAGTTGTTTAAAGAAATGGTCTTTCTACATTGACGCAATTTTCCTAACACTGATTGGCAAAACTGGAATCTGATTGTGGCTTTACTGGTAACCACCGTGAAAGTTGTTAACCTAGAATCCTTCAGATACCACAAAATCCCCAAAAAGATGGTTAAATTGACAGTTGTTTTAATTCTTCACCCGTAAATTTTATGGAAATTGTTAATACAGACTTGAAAACGATTGAAATTTCAGCTTGAATGTGGCCGAACGGTTATAGGCGCTACAGTCTGGAACCGTGCGACCGCTACGGTAGCAGGTTCGTGATGGTTGGGTGTTGTGTGGTGTCCTTAGGTTAGTTAGGTTTAATTAGTTCTAAGTTCTAGGGGACTGCTGACCATAGATGTTAAGTCCCATAATGCTCAGAGCCATTTGAACCATTTTGAGCCCCCCTCAACACACACACACACACACACACACACACACACACACACACACACGTGCTTCCTGACCACTTCAATGTGATGGTTGGCATGCAGCCTGGAGACCTCCCCACATTCCTATCCTGCTGCACACAAGCACTGGTAATTGTTTAAATAAAAACGAAGTGGCAGTTTCATGAGACCCTCGGGTGGCTGGGGGTGGGGGCGATGATGAAACATTAAAATAATAGGTCGATTGCTTAATTATTAAGTGTGATGAAATTACATATTGCAGCGCCATTTTAAACTTAGGAGAACTGGATTTTTCGCCCTCCTAAATTACAACAGGTGCACTTTCTGAATTTTCCTCCAGCACAAGGGAGATTTTTGAATGCCCCACCATTTTAAACTTAGTATAATTGGGCTATTTCCTCCATTTTGGATTGTGACAACAGAGGAGTGATGGGAGGAGTGAGCGAGAAGTGGAGCAGGAAATCTATCAATGCTGCATGAAGACATCGGGGAAAGTAGGTAACCAGCAGGCTGCATTAGAACTGTCCCTTAACCCTTACTCAAAGTTATTACTTCAGTACGAAGAAATATATCATATATACTGCTAATATGGCAAAAATGTAAATTTGGCAACATATTTGATTATATTTCTAACCTATGTTATTGAAGAGTTACAACTCGATAAGTACTCGACTATCCAGTTCGTGGTGATGCGTTATATTGAACTATTGACACATTGCTTTGAGCCTACATCAGATTTCCTGATGAGTATACATCTGTCTCTTAGTTACACGTAATTTTGTTAAATAATGACGTTATTGCGGAAATGTGGTGGTAATGTGATACAGCGTGTTTACAGCAGCAATTGTCCAACCTTTGATTTTGGTTTATATTGTTACCTGTTTCGAAGCTACACATTCACTGCAAGGCAGGTTGAATGTTTTGTTTTACCAGAACACATGGTACGTTCATTAACAGGGGAGCTGCCCTAGGCAACACATAAATAAACAGTTTCAAAACTGTGGCAATGATGGTTGCGCTACAAATTCATGTTATAATGCAGCTTATGAGAAATGACAGCCTGGAAGATAGTGAAAATAAATGTTTGTGGCCGGAATTGTGCAGAAGCAAGTATCAATACAATAAACACCATGGGGTTCATTAGAGCCCAACAAACTGTTTCGTTTGTTATCTATTCTGTGCAATGTTGTGTACGGTGCATGAAAAGATATTTGACACATTGGAGCTCATGGAAACTGCCTAGAGGGGTATTTTGAGATGTGGGTGGAATCGAACAAATTATGGAGGCGGAAGAGGTGTCCCAGAACGTAGAGAAGAGGAGAGACCAATCAGCTAAAACGGTCTGTACACACAATGAAACATGATAATGTGGCTGATGTTACTCATCGCTGATCTGAGTTTTCCTAGATGATCACATTTATCTCCACCAACTGACGGTGCTCGTCATCGGACTGAGATGCAAAGCAGCCAGCACCCCTCTGCCTAAGACGTTCAGAACTTGAATGAAGAACTCACCCTTTTCACCGCGGGCGATAACACCGCTCAGCCACTCGGCGAACATTTGAAAATATACATACGAAGGACGTTCAATACAAAATGCAACACATTTTTTCCTCTGCGGATACCGGTTGAAAAAATTCAGATTTTTGCTGTATGTCATCTTGGAATATTTCTATTTCTGCCTTTATAGTTTCATGACGTTCTGATAGGTGGCGGCGCCATATGTAGCTTTTAAGATGGTGCCTGTAACGGATGTGAGTTCCAAGCAGAGAGCTGTCATTGAGTATCTTTTAACGGAAAACAAGTCATTCATAGGAGCTTGCAGGATCTCTATGGAGACAGGGCAGTGAACAAAAGAACGGAGATCCTTTTGGGGATGCGCCTGTCATCATACACTACTGGCCATTAAAATTCTACACCAAGAAGAAATGCAGATGATAAACGGGTATTAATTGGACAAATATATTATATTAGAACTGTCATGTGATTACATTTTCACGCAGTTTGGGTGCATAGATCCTGAGAAATCAGTACCCAGAACAACCACCTCTGGCCGTAATAACGGCCTTGATATGCCTGGGCATTGAGTCAAACAGAGCTTGGATGGCGTGTACAGGTACAGCTGCCCACGCAGCTTCAACACGATACCACAGTTCATCTAGACTAGTGACTGGCGTATTGTGACGAGCCAGTTGCTCGCCCACCATTGACCAGACGTTTTCAGTTGGTGAGAAATTTGGAGAATGCGCTGTCCAGGGCAGCAGTCGAACATTTTCTGTATCCAGAAAGGCCCGTACAGGACCTGCAACACGCGGTCGTGCATTATCCTGCTGAAATGTAGGGTTTCGCATGGATCGAATGAAGGATAGAGCCACTGGTCGTAACACTTCTGAAATGTAACGTCCACTGTTCAAAGTGCCGTCAATGCGAACAAGAGGTGAGCGAGGCGTGTAACCAATGGCGCCCCATACCATCACGCCCGGTGATACGCCAGTATGGCGATGACGAATACACGCTTCGAATGTGCGTTCATCGCGATGTCGCGAAACACGGATGCGACCATCATGATGCTGTAAACAGAACCTGGATTCATCCGAAAAAAATGACGTTTTGCCATTCGTGCACCCATTCGTGCACTCGTCGTCGAGTACACCATCGCAGGCGCTCCTGCCTGTGATGCAGCGTCAAGGGTAACCGCAGCCATGGTCTCCGAGCTGATAGTCCATGCTGGTGCATGGTTGCCGTCTTGCAAACGTCCCCATCTGTTGACTCAGGGATCGAGACGTGGCTGCACGATCCGTTACAGCCATGCCGATAAGATGCCTGTCATCTCGACTGCTAGCGATACGAAGCTGTTGGGATCCAGCACGGCGTTCCGGAATACCCTCCTGGACCCACCGATTCCATATTCTGTTAACAGTTATTGCATCTCGACCAACGCGAGCAGCAGTGTTGCGATACGATAAACCGCAATCGCGATAGGCTACAATCCGACCTTTATCAAAGTCGGAAACGTGATGCTACGCATTTCTTCTCCTTACACGAGGCATCACAACAACGTTTCACCAGGTAACGCCGGTCAACTACTGTTTGCGTATGAGAAATCGGTTGGAAACTTTCCTGATGTCAGCACGTTGTAGGTGTCACCACCGGCGCCAACCTTGTGTGAATGCTCTGAAAAGCTAATCATTTGCATATCACAGCGTCTTCTTCCTGTTGGTTAAATTTCACATCTTCGTGATGTAGCAATTTTAATGGCCAGTAGTGTAAAAATAGGATCGCGCAAATCTGTTCGTTCTCCCGCGTACCGGCCGGCCGCACACAGCTGTGATTCCTGCAATGCGGACACTCTCGAGGATTACAATCAAACATCTCGCTGCACAACTGGACGTCTCTATTGGTAGTGCTGACACACTCTTCCAACAGTTGGGGTACTCAAAGGCGTGTACCCGCTGGGTTCTTCGCCGCCTAACAGAAGACTTCCACCTGTGTTATCAAATGAAGGTTACACTAAATGGGATGCAGTACGCAGATGATGGGAATGTTGTTGATGCAGCAAGGCGTTGGCGCCGATGTGAACCAGTAGAGTGGCACCATATGGCCGTACAGGCGCTCCCAGTAAGGTGGTGTAAGGCCATCGCATACAACATAGATTATTTTGAAAATCATGGTTTTGTTGTCAAAGACTCGGGAATAATATAGTGTACTGCAATTCTCAATGAAACCAAAATGCTTTCAGAAATAAATATTGCATTAGTTATTGAACGCTCGTCGTACAACTGTGTTCTGGGGTCCACGTGTGCAATTTATCTTCCACCCAGGTCAAGTGCTCTGAAATTACCAAACAAGAGTTTAAGTTCCTTGTTTTGTTGCAAATACAAAATGATAATAGATTTGTTTGTTTTAATGTATATGGTTACTTATTTGTCATTTGTCCTTAACATAATCTGTTGTCAACCATATACATCTTATCTTGGTTGGTTTACCTTCAGTTGTAGGTCACACAACAATAACTGAAATGGCTTATAGGACAGCAGCGTCACCGGCGCCCAACTTACAATGACAAAGCATACCACTAGACTCTATGGACTGGAATACGGTTCAAGCTATGGCACATATAGAACTTTTGATCGGCAGGTCACGCAAAGATGACACAAACAAATTAAATGGGAGTAGCCACAATCCCTTTTGACTCACAGGAAAGTGACATAAAAATTCTGGAAAATCTGAACTTTCAGACTCAAAGAAACGTGCCTAACTATTTGCGAGAACTATCAAAATCCTGTTTCCATGTTGGTATTTTCAGTCATCATTGAGCCCTCATATACAGCATCCATAAGGACCGTAAAGGCAAATGAGAAAACAACAGCTCGTACAGAGTCGTTTAATAAGTTGTTTCTTCCACATTCTATTCCTAAAAGGAATGGAAAGAAACCTTAACGCGTAGCAAAAAATGTACTCTCATCGAAACTCCTTGCAGTACATTACAGAGTATAAACTTACCTAGAAAATATGGACGAGGCGTAAGTATGTTCTTTTGATGTAGATATCTCTGACTCAAAGGCTTGTAGCCCGACAGCACTACTCAGCCTTAAATAAGATGTAATTTATCTACATCAGGAACACGTTCCATACGTTGTTTCATCAATCTACGGAAGGCCCTACTAAATAGGTAATTCCTTGCATTCCGCCTGGTCATTATCACGACGCAACACAGACACTGCAGCAGATGTTCCTGGAAAACTGATAATCAATACTTCGTCCAAGGGGTGAGTTGTTCGTGAAAATTTAACGACGTACTGGCCTGGGTATATAATAGCCGCTATCCTACCGAGAAACGTAAGAGATCTCGATGTGAATTAAGTTTAGAATTATATCCTTTTTCGTAAACTTTACAATGCGGGAGCTTTTACGGGAGTTATAAGCATTGAGTCACAGAATCTAACGTAAAACAAAGATCTGTACAGAAGTGAAGCGCAAATTTTCGTATCGCAGTAATGATCTATAGCTTCGAAATGCTGGGTCCTCGCTGAAGGTTCTGATGAGATATTGCTAAATTAAGTATTATCATTCGAACTGTTCGCAGTTATGCATTCTACTCAGGCTGGATACGGTTTTCGAAGAGAAGGAGGTTTAAAGCTTCGATACAAAATTACGTTGGTAGCTGCTACATTCACGGCTGTACTCCGAAAGCCACAGTTTGTGATGGCGAGACAGTGGTTTTCAGAAGCAGTACGAGTGGAGAAATATTTTTTGCTCGTCTCTCAAAAGAAGCCAAATTTCTGCAATTTCCCCACCAAGGTAGTTGCGCGAGATGTATGTTCGAGAAAGCAATACGCTTTCTGATTCACACTATTCTTTTTCTTTTGTTCAAATTAAGAATTGAATCGGACTTTGGTAGTAAATATGGATATCTCTTTCACTTCGACGAAGACGTTGAAGCGTATGTTCTACATTTCTAGCGAGCGAAATGTGCTGGCACAACCTATTTACGGAAGCAATGGTATAAGTTAGTCAGGCTATTCAAATGGAGATTTGTAGCCAACTCCTCTCGAATGTAAAGAGTAAGTTATTGTAGTGATTAAGCAAGAAATCGCGCCCAGTCGCTGTTCTGACATTTTAATTTACATTTCCACGATTTTCAATCGAGGTGCTCAACGTCTATCTTAATTAGATACATCGTGGTTTCCCCTGTAGCCAGATGAATGCCAGGGTATAGTAATATTTCACTAATACAACGAAAAATCAACAGGATCAAAACAGAATGGAATTTTTTAAAGAAAAATACGCATTTTCCACACGTAAACAATGCCAAACTGGAACTACAGCCATCGGTAAAATGGCTAAAAAGAGTCGTATATAAAATACTGGATCTTGATCAAGTCCAAGGTGTGTGACACATACATATGTCGACGTCATCATCATCGTCATCATCATCATCATGTCCGCCCCTGGTAGCTGAGTCATCAGCGCGACGGAATGTCATGCCTAACAGCCCGGGTTCGATTCCCGGAGATTTTCTCCGCTCAGGGACTAGGTGTTGTGTTGTCCTTATCGTCATCATTTCATCCCCATCGACACGCAAGTCGCCGAAGTGGCGTCAACTCGAAGGCGAATGGTGTACCTGGCAAGAGGCCCTAGCTACACAGCATTCCCCCTGCGAGGCGTTCTCTCCGCGGTCCGCGCCCGCGCGTCAGCGGTCGCTCAGACGCTGGCATCGGCGTCTAAGGTGGCGTCGGCATAATTGCCTCGTCCGCCCGTCCGTCCGTTCATTTTCTTTGCTGAGCGTCTTTTTAATTAAACTCAATGCTGGTTACCATGCCTTGCTGAGGCTATAGCCGCAGTCTCGGTTGATGAGTCCGTCCCTGGTAAGAATTTCGATAGCCTCTCTAACGATGCTGTCCCAGTATTTAGATGTCTGTGACAAGACCCTGGTATGTTAGTAGTCCATTTCGTGATTTTCGAACAAACAGTGCTCTGCGACCGCCGACATGTTGGGGTACCTAAGTCGAGTGTGCTTCTGATGTTCTCGGCAACGATCTTCGATGGTGCGCACTGCCTGTCCAGTATAAGTCTTCCCACACTGACACTGTATCTGGTATATGCCGACCTTCTGCAAACCGAGATCGTCTTTGACACTTCCCAATAATGCTCGTGTTTTATTGGGTGGGCACAAGACAGTTCCTACTCGGTATTTCTTCAATATTCGTCCTATTTTCCCCGATACTGCGCCAGTATACGATATATAGGCAGTGCCTATCTCTTCCTTCGTGACTTCTTCCGTCTCCACACGCTGCACTGTAGAGGAGGGGTGGAGAGCGCGTCTAATATGCAATTCCGAGCACCCATTTTTCCGGAATACAGTGTTGAGGTGTTCCAGTTCATGGGACAGACTCTCTGTATCAGAGATGTTGCGCGCCATGTGCACTAGTGTTTTTAGCAACCCATTCCCCTGCGAAGGGTGGTTGCAGCTATCCGCATGCAAATACAGGTCGGTGTGCATTTTCTTCCTGTACACCCCGTGGCCCAGGGTGCCATTCGCTCTTCTTTTGACCATGACGTCCAGAAATGGTAATCTTCCTTCTTCTTCTGCCTCAAGTGTAAATTTGATTTTCGGATGTATGGAGTTCAGGTGTGTAAGGAAGTCTAGGAGCTTGTCCCATCCATAGGGCCAGACCACGAACGTATCATCTACATAACGGAGAAAACAAGTAGGTTTCCATTTGGATGATGCCAAAGCTTCCTCCTCTAAATACTCCATATAGAAATTCGCGACCACAGGCGAGAGTGGGCTCCCCATTGCGACTCCTTCTGTTTGCTCATAGTATTCTCCATTACAGAGATAATACGTGGAGGTCACAAAGTGCTTGAAAAGGTCGGTCGTCTTAGCGTCAAATTTCTGTGTAATAAGCTCAACTGACTCTCTAAGAGGCACCTTGGTGAATAATGAAACAACGTCAAAACTCACAAGGATTTCTGAGTCTTTCAGCTTGAAGTTGTCGAGACGGTTTACGAAATTCACAGAATTACGAAAATGATGAGAGCATTTATCCAAATAAGGGCTTAGTAATTCTGCCAGCAAATCTGTAGGTGCCCTAATGTTGCTAACAATTGGGCGTAACGGCACGCCTTCTTTGTGGACTTTAGGGAGTCTTGGCGGTACAGGTCCTTGAGGTGTCAATTTCTTGGCGACACCCTCTGGTAAATCCGCGTCCTTGAGAAGAGCCCTAGTCTTGTTCTCCACCTTCTTTGTTGTGTCAGCGTTGATCTTCCTGTAAGATTCGTCATTTAGCAGGTTCTGCATCTTCTTAATGTAGTCCTTATGGGAAAGACCAACTGCAGCATTGCCTTTGTCAGTGGGTAAGACAACAATGTCAGGGCTCTGTCTCAGGTGTCGAATGGCTGCCCTCTCCCTGCTGTTAATATTCGACTTTATTAGTTTAGTTCTCGCCAGAGCACGGCAGGTTTCCCGGTGTACTTCCACAGCTGCTTCAGGTGGTAGTCGGGCAGCAACCTGTTCAACTGCACTGACAATGTCCGCTACCGGTGTGGACCTAGGTGTGGGAGCAAAATTAAGTCGCTTCTTCAGAACAGAAACTCCATACCCAGTCAGTTCAATGTCCTTGAGACTGATGAGCGACTTTTATGGAGCCTCCAGTGATGGTTTGTGAGAGAGACGAGAGAATTTAGATATCTGACAACGCGAGGCCTTCTTATGTGCAGAATCGGCGATCACCGAGGTAACACCATCAATCCAGTCCCAGGTCGCGGAATTAAGATGATTGGCTAGCTGTAGATGTAATTTAAGTAGCTCCTGGGAGTTGTACTCAAGGCAGCGTCTGGTAAAGTGCACGCTCTCACGAACCAAGGCGAGGCAAGCACACTTCTTAATTCTCTTAGCTGCTGTAGAATCGATGTGATGCGTGACCCTAGCAAAAGTTTGGCACAACCTGATCGGCACGACATCTCTTCAGAAAAGCAAGAGCACTCAGCAAAGGGCTCCTTCGGTGTCGCAGCTTGTCGAATTTCTTCACGCTACGATACATCTCCTCCCCGTGGAGGTATACGATGTGATTCTTCAGTTTCTCCGGGCGTATTTCTTGTTCAAACAGTCCACGGGTGTACTGCCGGTCCATATTGTCCAAAGCGCACAACATTTCGGCGGCCAGACATGTCGCCATTGTCAGGTGCGCTGACGAACTGAGCTCCTGAGGCCTGGCGGCCGTTTTAAACCCTCTCCCCCTGCGAGGCGTTCTCTCTGTTGTCCACGCCCGCAGCCGAACATCGGTGGTCGCTGAGACGCTGGCGTCGACATCTGTGGTGGCGACGGCGTAATTGCCTCGTCCCCCCCTGGTCGTCCGTTCATTTCCTTTGCTGAGCGTCTTTTCTATTAGACTCAATGCTGGTTACCATGCCTTGCTGAGTCTGTTTCAGGTACGAATTTCGATAGCCTGTCTAACGACGCTGTCTCAGTATTTAGATGTCTGGGACAAGACCCTGGTAGGTAGTCCATTTCGTGATTTTCGGACAAACAGTGCTCTGCGACCGCCGACATATTGGGATACCTAAGTCGAGTGTGCCTCTGAAGTTCTCGGCAACGATCTTCGAAGGTGCGCACTGCCTGTCCAGTATAAGTCTTCGTACACTGACACTGGATCTGGTATATGCCGACTTTCCGCAAAGCGAGACCGTCTTTGACACTTCCTAATAATGCTCGTGTTTTATTGGACGTGTTTTATAGGGCGAATATTGAGGAAACACAGAGTAGTTGCCCACCCAATAAAGCACGAGCTAAAGACTAACTGGCACCTATACCAGGCTGAAGTCATCTGGGGAACGCCGCGCTGCTGAAGCTGCGGATGTGGACACCATGGTTGACCACCTCCAAGCATCCATCAAAGACGCCCTCACGACAGCCACACCGCCTCCACGACCTCGTGGACGCCCAGTGCCCGACCTACCGCAGGACATCCTGGCCTGGATCAGGACCAGAAATCGGCTCCTCAAAGATTGGCACATCACCAGAAATCTGGAAATTAAAAGGCAGGCCAACGTCCTCAGGCGACAGATCCAGGCAGCACTGAAGGAACACCGCAACAGAAGGTGGCAAGACAAAATTGCGGCCCTTCAACCAGACTCATCGATGTGGGACGCGACACGATACTTCTTGCGACCGCGACCGTGCCTCCCACCACTGCAGGAGGCGGCGGGCACCGTCTACCGCCCACAGGAGAAAGCTAACGCCCTGACTGACGTCTTCGAAGCGAACGTCCGTCCTATGGTGGGCATGCAGAACAGACAACACGTGCAGCTTGTGGAAGAAAGCCGGCCTGTGTGGCCGAGCGGTTCTAGGCTACGGTCACATGTTCGAATCCTGCCTCGGGCATGGATGTGTGTGATGTCCCTAAGTTAGTTAGATTTAAGTAGTTCCAAGTTCTAGGGGACTGATGACCTTAGGTGTTAAGTCTCATAGTGCTCAGAGCCATTTGAACCATTTTTTTGTGGAAGAAAGGCTGGCCACATATCTCGCTGCACCGGCAGAAGAAGACGAAGCGCCCGAAGACGACTGCCCCAGAAGTAGGAGCCTGCCTCAAGCTCCTTCCTACAGCCGACGCCCCAGGACACGACGCCATCCCAAGCCTGTCACTGAAAGCACTACCACCAGAAGCTGACGAAGTCCTAGCCAACATCTTCAACAAGATTGTCCACAGCAGGACCTACCCCAACGCATGGAGCAACTTAAATTGGAAAGACGAAAGGGGAAGGCGAAACAAAGACTGCGCTTTGTTGGCAGAGCACTTAGAAGATGCGACAAACCCCTTAAAGAGACAGCCTACATTACACTTGTCCGTCCCCTGCTGGAATGCTGCTGAGCGGTGTGGGATCCTTACCAGGTAGGATTTGCGGAGGACATCGAAAAAGTGCAAAGAAGGGCGGCTCGTTTCGTGTTGTCGCTCAATAGGGGTGAGAGTGCCACTGATATGATACGCGAGTTGGGGTGGCAGTCACTGAAACAAAGGCGGTTTTCTTTGAAGCGAGATCTATTTACGAAATTTCAATCACCGACTTTCTCTTCCGAATGCGTAAATATTTTGTTGACACCTACCTACCTAGGGAGAAATGATAATCATAATAAAATAAGAGAAATTAGAGCTCGAACGGAAAGATTTAGGTGTTCTTTTTTCCCATTCGCCATTCGAGAGTGAAATGATAGAGAAGTAGTATGAAAATGGTTCGATGAACCCTCTGCCAGGCACTTAAGTGTGAATTGCAGAGTAACCGTGTAGATGTCTATGAATGTAGAGGTAGAAAAAGTATTACTAAATACACAGTGCAAGAACGTATTTAATTCGTTACATTAAAGTCCACCCTGCATGATGCCAGTCTGATGCAGGAAATTAGGCGAAGAATGATTCGTCAGACCGTATGGCTTCTGTCTCTATTGGTCTATGCGTTCTCTGCACCATTTGGGTGTCATGAAAAAGTTCTTGACGCTGATCAGATTTTTATATATGTCTCTCTGACTTTGGAAGTTCAGTTTTAGTAGCTCTCGATTACCTATATCTTTACAATTAGTTTGTTGAGGTATTGATATATGAAGAATTATCTCTGCACCCCTCGCCGATCAGGACCCTTGAGAATTGCTCTTCGTCTAAGCATTGTAACTCTAAACGCTCTTAACGCAATGTGTGGCTGCTATACGCTCACTCCAACATTCTGTTCCAGCTGAAACGTCGAGAAGTTTCCCAATTTTCCTCACATAAGCTTCGCGAATTTTGCAGACACATAAGAAATATACCGCATAGAAAAAAAGCAAGTTTAAAGGCTCGTTCACATTGACGTTATTAGCGATGGGCGTCTTAGACTTTAACGTACTATCAATGACAAAATCATTAAAGATATAGTCCAAGCTTAGGTTAAGGAATGATAGGGACGGGACTGGACCGGGCGCTTTTCAAACGGTCTGTTTCAGGACTTGCCACAATCGATTCTGGAACCAACAAAAAGCCTAAACCTAGATCGCTGGAAGAGGATTTGAATCTAGACATCCTGAATGTGAGTCCAGTGGCCTCACCTCTTCTCTACGTTGCTCGGTGTCTTTGGGCAAGGTGGACTAGTTTAGCTGGACTTTGTTTGAGGACGTGGGATGGGAATCAGGAGTGGTCTCGTGGAAGGAACATTCACTTTAAGTGATTGAGAGAAAACATAATGACGATAGGACGGAAATTTGAGCCATGCTTCTTTTCTATGTAAATCAAATGTTTAAACAACTGCACCATCCCTTCCCTAACACACACTCCTTATAACGATTTTTAAACAGGAAAGCTGAAGGAAGTCAGTGGTGTAAAGTTCGTGAGCATCGGATTAGGCGTTATTATCTTGAGTTAAATCTCAAGTCACTCCAGTGTCCTATTTAGTGATAGCCTGCGACACTGTTGATGGTAATCCATTCGTCAGACAGAGAAGTTAAACTTAGTAGCCCAAGCGAGCTACGTGACAGATGTTGGCTATGCGCCAGCACTGAGTTTAACTGTCTTTTCCCTCTTCCTCATCGCCATCCACAACACAAATATGGTACTACACCATATGCGCACAAATCAGTCACCCTGGTGAATGTGAATTAAGAAAACATTCCTAATGTAAGTGACTGAATGTTGGAGATATCCCAGCTAGCTCTTTCCCGTTTATTGGTAGTTTACATTTCATCAATAGGTGCAGACTGGCAGGAGTCATAGTGTTGCTCTTCAAACTTTGAGTACACTTACTTTTATAATACTTACTTACTTTACGCGATCAGGCCCAATGGATTGAGAGATTGCCTCCCCTTCAGTCTGTCTTCGGCTCCTTTCTGCCATCCTTCCAGCAATCCCACTCTCTGAAGTCCTTTGGATACGCAGTCACTTCATCGAGTTCTAGGTAATCCTACGGGTCTTCTGCGGGTTGGCTTGGTGTTGACTACAGTTTTTGGCCATCGGTTGTCCTGCATTCGAGCAACATGCCCTGCCTACCGGAGTCGTCGTGTCTTCATTATAGCCTCGATTTTACTGGATGGTTCATTTCTAAATACTAAGCCCAGATATTGAACTCCCTAGCTTGACGGTGAGAGCCTTCAGTTGTTTGTGAGGGTGGAAGTGGTTCTTGAGTTTCATTATGTCTACAGTGTAGAACCATGTATTCCGCCTTGTCACGATTGATTTGAAGTCCAATTTTCCTCGCTGTTGTTTCCAGAATGTCATCCATTTCACCTAATTCTTCTTCCGACCCAGATAGTAGCATTATATCATAGGCATATCCGAGGTACTTGATGTTCACATCCCCAGTGTGGACTCCTGTGAGTTCATTAGATGACATCTCTCGCATTACTTTCTCTAATGCGAGACTGAAAATAACAGGTGATAGTTCATCGCCCTGCCGTGGCCCAGTTTTTATTTTGAGTATTTCAGTCACCTTATTTCCAATTATTACCTTTGCTGTAGTATCCATGAGGCAGACCTTCATGAGGCTTACTAGTTTCTTGGCAAAACCGAACTCTTCCAGACACTTTCCCGATGAATGCTGTCATATGTTTTTCTGAAGTCGACAAACAGCATGTGTAGTTCTTGCCCAAACTCCCGCCTTTTTTCCACTATCTGGCGCAGAACAAAGATTTTGTCGATACTAGATCTCCCGTGACGAAATCCTCCTTGATATTCTCCAGTAATGGTGTCTGCCAAAGGTTAGGTTCGATCTAGAAGACAGTTTGAGAAGATCTTATAACAAATATTGAGCAGAGTGATACCACGCTAGTTTTAACATGCCATTCGGTCTTTCCTCTTGTGGATCAGACAGATTAGTGCATTCCTCCAGTCTTGTTGTTGTTGTTGTTGTGGTCTTCAGTCCTGAGACTGGTTTGATGAAGCTCTCCCTTCTACTCTATCTTGTGCAAGCTTCTTCATCTCCCAGTACCTACTGCAGCCTACATCCTTCTGAATCTGATTAGTGTATCCATCTCTTGCTCTCACTCTACGATTTTTACCCTCCACGCTGCCCTCCAGTACTAAACTGGTGATCCCTTGATGCCTCAGAACATGTCCTACCAACCGATCCCTTCTTCTAGTCAAGTTCTGCCACAAACTCCTCTTCTCCCCAATTCTATTCAATACCTCATAATTAGTTATGTGATCTACCCATTTGATCTTCAGCATTCTTCTGTAGCACCACATTTCGATCGTCCATGTTTCACTTCCATACATGGCTACACTCCAAAGAAATACTTTCAGAAACGACTTCCTGACACTTAAATCTATACACGATGTTAACAAATTTCTCTTCTTCAGAAACGCTTTCCTTGTCATTGCCAGTCTACATTTTATATCCTCTCTACTTAGACCATCGTCAGTTATTTTGCTCCCCAAACAGCAAAACTCCTTTACTACTTTAAGTGTCTCATTTCCTAATCTAATTTCCTCATCATCACCCGACTTAATTCGACTACATTCCATCATCCTCGTTTTGCTTTTGTTAATGTTCATCTTATACCCTCCTTTCAAGACACTGTCCATTCCGTTCAACTGCTCTTCCAAGTCCTTTGCTGTCTCTGACAGAATTACAATGTCATCGGCAAACCTCAAAGTTTTTATTTCTTCTCCATGGATTTTAATACTTACTCTGAACTTTTGCTCAATATACAGATTGAATAGCATCGGGGAGAGGTTGCAGCCCTGTCTCACTCCCTTCCCAACCACTGCTTCCCTTTCATGTCCCTCGACTGTTATAACTGCCATCTGATTTCTGTACAAATTGTAAATAACCTTTCGCTCCCTGTATTTTACCCCTGCCAACTTCAGAATTTGAAAGAGAGTATTCCAGTCAACATTGTCAAAAGCTTTTTCTAAGTCTACAAATGCTAGAAACGTAGGTTTGCCTTTCCTTAATCTTTCTTCTAGGATAGGTCGTAAGGTCAGTATTATCTCACGTGTTCCAACATTTCTACGGAATCCAAACTAATCTTCCTCGAGGTCGGCTTCTACTAGTTTTTCCATTCATCTGTAAAGAATTCGCGTTAGTATCTTGCAGCTGTGACTTATTAAACTGGTAGTTCGGTAATTTTCACATCTGTCAACACCTGCTTTCTTTGGGATTGGAATTATTATATTCTTCTTGAAGTCTGAGGGAATTTCCCCTGTCTCATACATCTTGCTCACCAGATGGTAAAGTTTTGTCAGGAGTGGCTCTCCCAAGGCTGCCAGTAGTTCTAATGGAATGTTGTCTACTCCCAGGGCCTTGTTTCGACTCAGGTCTTTCAGTACTCTGTCAAACTCTTCACGCAGTTTCATATCTCGCATTTCATCTTCATCTACATCCTCTTCCATTTCCATAACATTGTCCTCAAGAACATCGCCCCTGTATAGACCCTCTATATACTCCTTCCACCTTTCTGCTTTCCCTTCTTTGCTTAGAACTGGGTTTCCATCTGAGCTCTTGATATTCATGCAAGTGGTTCTCTTTTCTCCAAAGGTCTCATTAATTTTCCTGCAGGCAATATCTATCTTACCCCTCATAAGATAAGCCTCTACATCATTACATTTGTCCTCTAGCCATCCCTGCTTAGCCATTTTGCACTTCCTGTCGATCTCATTTTTGGGAGGTTTGTATTCCTTTTTGCCTGCTTCACTTACTGAATTTTTGTATTTTCTCCTTTCATCAATTAAATTCAGTATCTCTTCTGTTACCCAAGGATTTCTACTAACCCTCGTCTTTTTACCTACTTGATCCTCTACTGCCTTCACTATTTCATTCCTCCAAGCTACCCATTCTTCTTCTACTGTATTTCTTTCCCCCATTCCTGTCACTTTTTCCCTTATGCTCTCCGGAAACTCTGTACAACCTCTGGTTTAGTCAGTTTATCCAGGTCCCATCTGCTTAAATTCCAACCTTTTTGAAGTTTCTTCAGTTTTAATCTACAGTTCATAACCAAAGGATTGTGGTCAGACTCCACATCTGCCCCTGGAAATGTCTTACAATTTAAAATCTGGTTCCTAAATCTCTGTCTTACCATTATATAATCTATCTGAAACCTTTTAGTATCTCCAGGGTTCTTCCATGCATACAAACTTCTTTCATTATTCTTGAACCAAGTGTTAGGTATGGTTAAGTTATGCTCTCTGCAAAATTCTACCAGGCGGCTTCCTCTTTCATTTATTTGCCCCAAACCACATTCACCTACTACGTTTCCTTCTCTTCTTTTTCCTACTGTCGAATTCCAGTCAACCATGACTATTAGATTTTCGTCTCCCTTCACTATCTGAATAATATCTTTTGTCTCATCATACATTTCATCAATTTCTTCATCATCTGCAGAGCTAGTTGGCATAGAAACTTGTACTTCTATAGTAGGTTTGGGCTTCGTGTCTATCTTGGTCACAAAAATGCCTTCACTATGCTGTTTGTAGTAGCTTACCCGCACTCCTTTTTTTTTTATTCATTATTAAACCTACCCCTGCGTTACCCCTATTTGATTACCCGTCCATTTCCAGTTTTAAATTTTCTAACCTACCTGCCCGATTAAGGGATCTGACATTCCATGCTCCAACCCGTAGAACGCCAGTTTTCTTTCTCCTGATAACGACATCCCCTTGAGTAGTCCCCTCCCGGAGATCCGAATGGAGGACTATTTTACCTCCGGAATATTGTACCCAAGAGGACGCCATCATCATTTAATCATACAGTAAAGCTGCATGCCCTGGGGAAAAATTACGACTGCTTTCAGCCGTTGGCAGTACCACAACAGCAAGGCCGTTTTGGTTAGTGATACAGGGCCAGATTAGTTAATCATCCAGAATGTTGCCCCTACAACTACTGAAAAGGCTGCTGCCCCTCTTCAGGAACCGCACGTTTGTCTCGCCTCTCAACACATACCCCTCCGTTGTGGGTGCACCTTATGGAATGTTTTCAGTGTTCCAATTGGTCTCTGTTAATTTATAAATCCTTGCGACAAGGTATTCACTCCCTGACTGGATTATTTCAGCATGGACCCCATCTTCTCCTGGGCTTCTGTTCTTTTTAAGCCGTTTTATCTGCTTCCTGATCTCTTCTACAGTTGGCGGTAGGTATTCAGGGTCTGCTGTCTGTGGTAGGGGGAAGTTAAAGAGTGTCGTTGTGTCTTTACAATTTAACAAGTCACTGAAGTATTCTTCCCATCTCTTTACAATTTGATATTCATTTGTCATCATCTCTCCTTTGGTATTTTTTATGAATTTCTCCTTGAGTTTATGGGTTTTCCTCAGATAGTTGACTTTTCTGTACATGTTCTTCATCCTCCTTTCCTGAAAGTCTTCTTCTGCTTGTGTAATAACCCCACTCACGAACTTCCTCTTTTCTCTCTGCAGTACCGCTTTTGCTTCTCTTCGGACTCTGTCAGATTCTGCCTTTGAATACAACAGTTAAAAAACATTAATATGAACGAAAACTATTATCTAAAACTTGATGAAATTTGGTAGTGCCTTGAATCCTATGAGGATTATTGTGTTGCAGAAGCTGGTAACATTTTCTGGATAAGCGATTTACTGCAGATGAAATTGGAGAGGAACTGCTATGAAAAAGCATATACACTCCTGGAAATTGAAATAAGAACACTGTGAATTCATTGTCCCAGGAAGGGGAAACTTTATTGACACATTCCTGGGGTCAGATACATCACATGATCACACTGACAGAACCACAGGCACATAGACACAGGCAACAGAGCATGCACAATGTCGGCACTAGTACAGTGTATATCCACCTTTCGCAGCAATGCAGGCTGCTATTCTCCCATGGAGACGATCGTAGAGATGCTGGATGTAGTCCTGTGGAACGGCTTGCCATGCCATTTCCACCTGGCGCCTCAGTTGGACCAGCGTTCGTGCTGGACATGCAGACCGCGTGAGACGACGCTTCATCCAGTCCCAAACATGCTCAATGGGGGACAGATCCGGAGATCTTGCTGGCCAGGGTAGTTGACTTACACCTTCTAGAGCACGTTGGGTGGCACGGGATACATGCGGACGTGCATTGTCCTGTTGGAACAGCAAGTTCCCTTGCCGGTCTAGGAATGGTAGAACGATGGGTTCGATGACTGTTTGGATGTACCGTGCACTATTCAGTGTCCCCTCGACGATCACCAGAGGTGTACGGCCAGTGTAGGAGATCGCTCCCCACACCATGATGCCGGGTGTTGGCCCTGTGTGCCTCGGTCGTATGCAGTCCTGATTGTGGCGCTCACCTGCACGGCGCCAAACACGCATACGACCGTCGTTGGCACCAAGGCAGAAGCGACTCTCATCGCAGAAGACGACACGTCTCCATTCGTCCCTCCATTCACGCCTGTCGCAACACCACTGGAGGCGGGCTGCACGATGTTGGGGCGTGAGCGGAAGACGGCCTAATGGTGTGCGGGACCGTAGCCCAGCTTCATGGAGACGGTTGCGAATGGTCCTCGCCGATACCCAAGGAGCAACAGTGTCCCTAATTTGCTGGGAAGTGGCGGTGCGGTCCCCTATGGCACTGCGTAGGATCCTACGGTCTTGGCGTGCATCCGTGCGTCGCTGCGGTCCGGTCCCAGGTCGACGGGCACGTGCACCTTCCGCCGACCACTGGCGACAACATCGATGTACTGTGGAGACCTCACGCCCCACGTGTTGAGCAATTCGGCGGTACGTCCACCCGGCCTCCCGCATGCCCACTATACGCCCTCGCTCAAAGTCCGTCAACTGCACATACGGTTCACGTCCACGCTGTCGCGGCATGCTACCAGTGTTAAAGACTGCGATGGAGCTCTGTATGCCACGGCAAACTGGCTGACACTGACGGCGGCGGTGCACAAATGCTGCGCAGCTAGCGCCATTCGACGGCCAACACCGCGGTCCCTGGTGTGTCCGCTGTGCCGTGCATGTGATCATTGCTTGTACAGCCCTCTCGCAGTGTCCGGAGCAAGTATGGTGGGTCTGACACACCGGTGTCAATGTGTTCTTTTTTCCATTTCCAGGAGTGTAGGATGACTATTTGGAAGGGTCAGGGGGCAGGATTTAGATGGTTTGCAGGCCTTTATGATTGTAGTTATGGAGGGGAAGGGTGAGTTGAACCCTTCATTTGGAACAGAAGGGGAAGAGCAGGTTATAGTTTATAGGATAGGTAGATCTGGGAGTGGAGGGCGGTTTAAATCACCTTGTGTTTGAAGAGAGGTGAAAACTTTTACTAGTTAGTGCTTGATATGGGAGGGTAAGTGTAATGAGACACAAAAACTAAAAGTGAGAGACATTCAAAGATTTACAGTTCACAACTAACAATTACATGTAATCTTAATATTTACAATTGATACTATAAACTATTAATTTTCTAAATCCAAATGGACAGACAGGAATTTGAACCTATTTCTCCATGAATACGACTCCAGAGTGCTAAAAGCTAAGACTCTTCTTTTTTTATTGTGCAGCAGATGAGGAAGTAAGTCAGTATACAGTTCTGTCACAGAATAGTGCTGAGAGAAATAGCAGAAGCGCTGGTGTACCTGGTGCATCCGACGGCTGATACCCTCATCGGCTGTCATAAGCACGTTAAGCGGTTTTCCTCTGGAGCAGTTGAAATGCGTTATCAGATGGTGCTGCCCGACCACTGCCACTCCCATGAAGTGATTGCTCATCATCTTGTGGATGTTGATCAAATCTTGAACGTTCTGTAGTGAACCTGCACAAATATTTTAAGTATTTTACTCCGAGTATGTAAGATATCTGTACAACAGAATAAAGTTTTACTAGTCCTTTGTTCTTTGTTATAAAATGTTATTCCAGAGAAGTACAGTCCAACGACATCAACAGTCTTCCTCGTTTATACACTCTAAGTCAAGAAAAGTCGACGGATCACAAAGCAATTATCCGAAAAGGACGTAAATCGGTAGACATGATGTACATATGTAGACAAACAAATCAATACAATTTCAGAAACACTGGATGATTTATTCAAGACAAGAAGCTTTACAAATTGAGCAAGTCAATAACGCTTTGGTCCACCTCTTGCCCGTATACAAGCAGTTATTCATCTTGGCAATGATTAATAGAGTTGTTGGATTTCCTCTTGAGAGATATAGTGCCAGATTCTGTCCAATTGGCATGTTGGATCGTGAAATTCTGAGCTGGTTGGAGGATCCCGCCGATAATGCTCTAAACATTCTCATTTAGGAAGAGATCTGGCGACCTTGCTGGCCAAGGCAGGGTATGGCAAACATGAAGACCAGCAGTCGAAACTCTAGCCACGTGCAGCCGTTCACTATCGTGCTGAAATGTAAGCCCAGGATGGCTTGCCATCAAGGGCAACAAAATGGGGCGTAGAATATCGTCTATGAACTGCTGTGCTGTAAGGGTGCCATGGATGCCAACCAAAGCCATCCTGCTATGAAAAGAAATACACTCCAGACTATCACTCCTGGTTGTTGGGTCATACAGCAGGAAAGACAGGTTGAAATCACACCGCTATCCTGAGCGTCTCTAGGTACGTCTTCGCTGGTCATCAGGGCTCAGTTAGATGTGGGACTCATCAATGAAGAGAGCGGTGGGGTACCAATCTGATGGTCGCCCGCCATACGGCCCAACAACCAGTAGTAATGGTCTCGTGTGGCATTTATTTTTATATCAGATCCCCTTTGGTTGTCATCTGCAGCACCCTTACAGCAAAGCGGTACGTTGACGTTGTTCTACGCCCCTTTTTGTTGCCCTGCATCGCAAGCTTACATTTCAGCAAGATAATACCGGTCAGCAGATGGTGAGAGTTTCTACTGCTTGTATTCATGCTTTCGATACATTACTATTGCCAGCAAGGTCGCCGGATCTCTCCCCAATTGAGAACGTTTATAGCATTATGGGCAGGATCCTCCAACAAGCTCAGGGTTTTCAAGATCTAATATGCCAATTGGTCAGATTTTGGCATGATATCCCTCGGCATGACACCCATAAATTCAATCAATTGATGTCAAGAAGTAGATCAATGCCTTATTGACTTGATCAGTTTGCGAAGCTCCTTCTCTTGAATAAGTCATCCAGTTTTTTTCTGAAATTGGAGTTATTTGTTTGTCTGTGTATGCACATCCAATCTACTGATGACCGTCCATTTCGGATTATTCCTTCACTGTCCATCTTTTTTTTTCTTAGAGTGTATAATCCTACACACAGGTTACTGTCCTGAACCACAGAAAGCCTCTCCTATTTTCCAGAATGAATTTTCACTCTTCAACGGATGTGCACTGATTTGAAAGTTCCTAGCAGATTTAAACTGCATACCAGACCAGCACTCGAAGCTGGGAGTTTGCAAGGTAGAAGATGAGGCACTGGCCCAAGTAAACCTGTGAGAGCGGTTCATGAGTCGTTTTTGGGTGGCTTAGTCGGTAGAGCACTTGCCCATTAAACGTAAAGGTCGCCAACAAAGGGCCCTTGTAAATCTACTGCTGAAGGGACCGGTGCAGGGACGGACCAGCAAACACCGGACTTTCACCGCTCGTAAACCTCCGAATGCCCCCGACTCAGCGGAGCGAGCAAAAAACGGCCCGACGAGAAGACCGCTTGGGCAAGCCACCACTGGAATAAAAATATGTGTAAAAGTCACACTACTGCTATTTAACAGCACGCTGATGCACTAAACTGAAGAAAACTTCAAAACTTCCACAAAGTAAAAATGACACGCCCATACAATTTATCAAACTGTTACTAGGAGGAGAACTTCAAAGCGACTAGTTATCAATAAATATTTCCATATCCTGCCCAGAGAAGAGCCAAGAAGCAAGTAAGAAACAGAGAAAAATCAGGAACAACAGAAATTGAAGATTCGCAAGATTGAGACCAAGAAGGAAGATGGGTGAAGAATAGACGACATACCTTCCCAAATCCCTATTCTATTGTAAACTAATCGTCTGAGAAGTATTACAACAAAAAACAACCGCTTTCAGCGACACATAACGATGACTTTCACGCATACAAAGCTAGTAAACCACGAGATTCTGCACTCACAGCTCCATTCCATTATGGGACCTCCACAACAGCAACACACACTTGCAAAGCCAACTAGGAACGACGAACGAAGCTGTACATCAAATACTTGCCCACATCCATCTCGCTCAAGTCCATCACCTTGGTGCAAAATCATTCGCCAACCTCATGCTTAAACATTCATAGGATTGTGTGAATGTGTGAAATCAAATTATGTGATGTGGGAATTGTGTAAAAGAAATGTGTGAAAAACTAAATAAGTTAAGCACACCAGACAGCTAATAAACTACAAAAGAACAGTCCTTGACTATGGACTTAAGTAAAAAATAGACTATCGATAAAAATAAGTCATTAGTTCTGAAATGGACAGTATATAAAGAACAAAAGTAAGGCATAATAAACACTAAAACACTATGCCACTTATTTTCTACTCATAAAAATAAAAGAATAACTATATTTTATTTATTTTCTCCTTATAAAAACAAAGAATAAAAAATTATCTTGTTGGATGTTTTCCCTCTTTTTTAACATTTCTACCACTTGTTAGGATAATATCTCAATACTTGTGAATGTATATTTCTTTGTCAAAGCAATTCTTGGAAATAATTCTTATTTCTTAGTGTAACAATGTTGAAATGAGTGTCTAGAAACAAAAACATTTTACTTGCACATGATATTTAGAAAATGTGTTAGCAATAGATTTTACTTAATTACTACATTTATAAAAACAATAATTCTATGAAAATCGATGTGAAAGACTCCTCACTTTCGATAACAAACTTCTTAAAAAGCAAACTTCACACTTAAATAAAGAAAGAAAATAATTAAAAATTAATAATAGCATAAACATATTCTTCTCTTGTCATTTTGATTATAATGTGGAAGAATATAAAAACATAAATTAGTAATACAAACTAGTATAGAACAGAATAATGTGGCTGAACAGTAGGCAACAAAATTCAGACACCGGAATAATTTTTGACTGACTTAGACAACGATTCAATCATTGCCTAAATTCAGTGCAAAATTAAGTTCGAAGGGTGGTGATATGTAAGGTGTCAGGCAAATCCAACACCTTCCATGAAAACCCTGACATGATAAGCAAATCCAGTAGTATGCCACATAGCTCCGAATAAATCGTGACATTAAATTAACTAAAGTAATACGAGTAACGAGTGAGCAAATGGAATACCACAGACTAACACAAGAATGCCTAAATGCATGTCATACCTTCCCACCATGAGACAGATGTAGTTCCAAGGGGAGAAACGAGAACAGAAACCGTGTTAAGCTAGAAGGCCCTACGACAAGGGACGGACTGGACACCCACGTCGCCAGCTGACCACTAGGACAACGCCAGTTTTAGTGTGAGACTTATTCGCGTCTCTGTTACGTCAAGGTCCACCCCCCCACCCCCCAGCCCATGTTAAAAGGTAGAGCCCTCCAGAAGAACAGTATAGATCCTACGATAACGGTAAAAGGACCACACCAGCTGCAAGTTTTAGCGTGAGACTTTTTCGTGTCTCTGTTACGTTGCAAACTTTAAAAACATTGCCCCACCACGAAAGGTATAACGTTTCTCATTGGATAGACAGAATTCTTGTAGGTGGAGCTTAAGGTTAAAATTGATACCCTGATTGGTGAAACGAAAACACAGCCAGATAGTTTTTTTAAATCAACTTCGGAGAAGAGTTGCTTCCGAGATGTCGAGATGAGCGGAGGTGTGCTGCCTGACGCCGCCCTGACGCTGCCTAAACACCGACAAGGTAATGAACGCACGCGATGCCGCATTTTTGAGCGCATAAGGCTTCACTCAGAACTGCAGAAGTCTCATCTGTTACACCCCGTTTTTGCGCAATACTAGTGTCGATCATCAATTAAAGCTCATGGTGTTCACATTTGCCACTGGAAGTAAAAAACTGAAACGCGATGATTTTTCTGTTACATAGTTATTGAGAAGCCACATCAGCCACTGTAATTTACGAGAAGTTAGATAAGTAATTAAAGATAATTGAGGGTCACTGTAGACCATTTTGATAGTTTTCTCTTTTTTTATGAAACTTAATTTAAACCTAGATTATAGATGTGATATGGCATAGGCTATCGTTCGATCTATTGTAAAACTTGGAAACCCATTCAGAGAATATTCGTTCACATTTTTGTTGAACGCAGTTGGTTTTTACCATCCTGTATTAAAACATTTCCTTTTATCAATAGTGCAATTTATAAACAATGTTTTGTGAATAGAATAAAATTTCCAATGGTAAACTTAACTGCTCTTTCGACGTTATTTTACCAGCTAACTAAAAAATAGAAAAGCCTTGAACCCCTTCCACTAAATTTAGTTAGTATTATCCCAGGTTGAAACTAGTCAATTCCCTAAAAAACACGCTCAGAGCGTCGTTGCGCGAAAGTGGTAGGGAGGCATGATATAGAACAAACAGACACCACCCAGAATGTTAGAACATGTGTCCGGAAACGCTTACTTTCCATGTTAGAGCTCATTTTATTACTTCTCTTCAAATCACATTAATCATGGAATGGATACACACAGCAACAGAACGTACCAGCGTGACTTCAAACACTTTGTTACAGGAATTGTTCAAAATGTCATCCGTTAGCGAGGGCACATGCATCCACACTCCGTCGCATGGAATCCCAGATGCGCTGATGCAACCCTGGAGAAGAGCGTATTGTATCACAGCCGTCCACAATACGGTACCGGGGTTGCGTTGACTAGAGCTTTCAAATGCCCCCATAAATGAAAGTCAAGAGGGTTGAGGTCAGGGGAGCGTGGAGGCGATGGAATTGGTCCGCCTCTACCAATCCATCGGTCACCGAATCTGTTGTTCAGAAGCGTACGAACACTTCGACTGAAATGTGCTGGAGCTCCATCGTGCATGAACCACATGTTGTGTTGTACCTGTAAAGGCACATGTTCTAGCAGCAGAGGTAGAGTATCCCATTTGAAATCATGATAATGTTTTCCATTGAGCGCAGGTGGAAGAACATGGGGCCCAAGCAAGACATCACCAACAATGCCTGCCCAACTTTCACAGAAAATCTGTGTTGATGACGTGATTGCACAATTGCGTACAGATTCTCGTTAGCCCACACATGCTGATTGTGAAAATTTACAATTTGATCACGTTGGAATGAAGCCGCATCCGTAAAGAGAACATTTGCACTGAAATGAGGATTGACACATTGTTGGTTGAACCATTCGCAGAAGTGTACCCGTGGAGGCCAATCAGCTGCTGATAGTGCCTGCACACGCTGTACATGGTACGGAAACAGCTGGTTCTCCCGTAGCACTCTCCATACAGTGACGTGGTCAACGTTACCTTGTACAGCAATAACTTCTCTGACGCTGACATTAGGGTTATCGTCAACTGCACGAAGAATTGCCTCGTATATTGCAGATGTCTTCGTCGTTCTAGGTCCTCCCCAGTCGCGAGTCATAGGCTGGAATGTTCCGTGCTCCCTAAGACGCCCATCAATTGCTTCGAACGTCTTCCTGTCGGAACACCTTCGTTCTGGAAATCTGTCTCGATACAAACGTACCGCGCGACGGCTATTGTCCCGTGCTAATCCATACATCGAATGGGCATCTGTCAACTCCGCATTTGTAAACATTGCACTGACTGCAAAACCACGTTCTTGATGAACACTAACCTGTTGATGCTGCGTACTGATGTGCTCGATGCTATTACTGTAGAGCAACGAGTCGCATGTCAACACAAGCACCGAAGTCAACATTACCTTCCTTCAATTGGGCCAACTGGCGGTGAATCGAGGAAGTTCAGTACATACTGACGAAACTAAAATGAGCTCTAACATGGAAATTAAGCGCTTCCGGACACATGTCCACATAACATCTTTTCTATCTTTGTGTGTGAGGAATGTTTCCTGAAAGTTTGGCCGTGCATTTTTGTAACACTCTGTATTTAACAGTTAAATAGCACGTGATTGTGCTTTAAAGATGAATATATACATTTCATTGTTAACAAATACTATCAGGTAAGGAGACAATTAATTTACACTAAATATAATAAAGAATCCGTATACACTATGATTTTAAAAGCGTCATCATGCAATTCTATTTTATTTCTTTCTCTCTATACACAAGTATAGCTTTTATACAATATTTAGGTACACTGCAAGGGGAACAGGGGGACTAGAAGCAACAGGTGAAGAAACCCCCACACATACCCATGTACATGCACACAGAGTATGCATAGTAAACATTATATACAAATAAATAACCATCCACACATTCAGTCCCTCAAGTGAATGCTATGAGAATGAGAGGGCCCCAATCCCATCCATACAAATCAACCATTTGTCAACATGATGCAACAGGCCGACTGTTAGCTGCAGTGCAGTATGAACCTCATGGCCCCACAATCAAAAGACTACTTGGCATACCGTTTGTGGACAAATAACTGGACCATTGCACAGGCACTCCTTGTAGTCTTCGATCATGATAGTCTTTGAGGATACATGATGCACATCCTTAGGCAACCTTTGGATGGCACCTGTATCTATGTAGCATGCATACGTTTTAGATCTGAGTCCATAAACTCGACAATATGCGATTGATTCGCCTGTCTTTCATCTGACCGAAAGCCTTCTTCTTCTGAGCTGTTATGCCAAAAGCATTCTGAGACGCATATCCAAACATGACGAATGCGTCAGAATAGTACTTAATTACTTCTTATGGATCCCAGCCTTTCACTCAGCAGATGAAACTGTCTTTATCCATATAAAGTAGTTTGGCATCAGCGAAATTTGGCTTTGTGAACTAACGTGTAGCTTCAACAGGTCCAGAATACACCTACTAATACAGACACATTTTGCGAACTGCAATGATACCTTTGCCATCTCCACAGCGACTAGCCTTTCGTGGAAGATTGTACCCTATTCAAAATTTGGCCTGGAGATGTAATTTCTTGCATCACAACAACCCTCAATACGGTAAGCTAAATGAATTACGCAGTGGTCTCTAACATTTTCCAAGGTTATTCCGAAAACGGAATTTTTCATTAACTTATAAAAATCCTGTACTAAATCACACATTGTGAGCGTCCTTTTCCGGTATTTACATCAATGTACTCCTTCAACCAGGGACAATGCTTGAAGGGGATGCTGCAGGTGATTCTAACAAATTTCATCCACAAATTGAGACATTGCCGGAGGTTTCTGCAGCATTGTCATCTTCTTGGGGACAGAACCATTGCTCAGGATAGGCACTTTGTGCACAGCAGCATGTCACTGTGAGTGTCATGCAAGTGGGTAGGATATGCCAGGTCTGCCTCCAAGGAATATCTTCAACAGAATCTGCAGTCACATCAGGGATCTTTTTCTTCAATAGAACGATTTCCTCTTTTCACGGGCCATCAGAACCCTCCAAACGGCAGAGATTGTTGCATGGCATGCCCACAGAGGCTGTTTACAACCAAGAAAAGGATGTAACTCAAATCGTCAGATTGCCTCTACTTTTCCCAATTCATTTGTGGGTCATTCACTTTGACATACGGGTGCACACACTGACTAAGTCTCCCACAAATACCGCATTCTAAAAAGAGCAACGTCCCCACATCGATGAACACTTTGATGTCGAGATGTATCTTTCTTAACACTGTGTCCCACGAAAGCGAAGACATGATTCACTAGAAGGCAGGAGCCAGATTGGTCATGCATACACACAATAATTTCTCAAAAATGTCAGGGACATACAGTTTAGTATAGTCCCTTAAATCAGAGATGTTGAACTCCTGCCAAACGTTCACAACATGTCCAAATTCTGCATCCTTTATAGCAGTCCCTGTGAGCTTCCAGGTGAATGTAGTTACCTCAGGCAATGTGGTTTTGTCGAGATTCCAGGTATTCATAAGGAAAGAACTCCATCTTTGTCACAAGCTGAAACTTTACATCACTGGGATATGCAGCTCTAGTGAAATGCATATCCACCTGCTGAATTGTCTCCGTTGTATTCTGAAGAGACATGTGCATGAAACAAGTCAGTCCACGGAGCGGAGCGTTATTGTTGGCGTAATTCGCTAGGAGAATGAAGTGTAGTGTTTGCATTGTTGGGTGTGATATTAAGCTCATCATTTTTCAAACCAGAATCACATATGTTCTTAATAAGAGCAACATACTTGCTTAAATAATGGAATAAGAATGGTATGTTTTATGGCAGTTGGCGTTTCAAGTTGCTTGTGTTGTCAGGAGCACCATGGAACTCCGCTGCTAGATGACAATGATCTCTGTATGGAATTTTCTATATTTCTATCCAACGGCAGCCCACAAATGTGACAGTCAACGGACTGTTAGTATAAATCTCATCCTCCTGCACTTTGGTCACGGGAATATTTTTGCTATTAATAGTATCACCACTCAGTTTCAGTTTTCTAATTCAGAGAGCAACCATCTCATAGGATTATACACAATGTATGACTCAGATTGACTGAGATTAGAGTTATGCAGGCATACAAATTGATACGTCATCACAATTGATATGTGTCATTCAGTAACGGTGGTATGTGAGGCAGTGGGATCACATTCACGGCGTGCCGCAGAAGATAGTAAGCAGTCAAAGAGTGTACAACGAAGTGGCAGTGCTCCTCGTGGTCGGTCATTCTTCACTCTAAGAAGTTTTTATCCTCAATAGGAATTTCCACACATACCGGTTCCTGAATAGAACAGTATTGAGATGCCTTTCTAAATACTAGCTCCCAGTAAACAATTTGAGACATCCATGACAAAAATGCCACACATTTCTTTTGATACTCAGTTGGGAGAGAAGTAGGTGGGACATGTTTTTGACCCAGATGTAATGTTGCTTCTTGTCTTTGGAGAAAAGACTTTATATACATGCAGGCTGTAAACATGAATTGAATAACCAGGGTTCTGCCTCTCAAAGTCTGATATGTCATGGATTTTAACTGTGAACGAGATGCTGTTGTAGTTATTATGCCTGCAGTCATCTGATGTTTTGTATGTATCTGTAAGATGTGCAATTTTCAGGTAATTTCTATCTCAAGTCAGGAGCGACGATGCAAAGCAACATTTATCCCCCTCATCTAGATTCTAGAAATTAATACATGCCATTTTTAGCATAAATATCTTGCAGAAGAGGGATGAACATGGACCTCCTATTAAGTAGCTCAAAAACATGTATGTACAGATTGAGGGGGATTATGCAGCTGAGTGCGGAAAAATGGCCCAGAATGACACTCTTGGTCAAAGTTCCAGACCACTGTGCAATTAACTCTACCCATGACATCACGCCATTTTCTTCCTGAATTTTGGTAATGCTTTTCTCAGTGGTATCATTGCCTTCTTTGGGTAGGTGTGTGAGCTTGTTTTGTACAAACTCCCTTGTATCTAACGGTGGGACATTATGGGTCACTGACGCATTCGGCAGCTCACTTTCCAAAGCGACTTGACAGAAATTGAGGAAAGTGGAAGAATCTCAGCAGGCCACATTAGTGTTGTCAACGAATTCTTGCAAAACCCTATTCCCAAAAGCACCAACAACCACTAAGTAATCCAATACACCTGTGTGAATTATCTGGTGATCTGCAATATAGTAGGCTGTTGGGTTGTCGCTGCTAGGTACAAAATGATGTCGATGTCTGTGCAGTCTAGAGTGCAATGGTCCAGGCTGGGGCGAATGCACTATCAACAATGGACCCACTCGCAGTGAATTAATCATTGTCAAAATATTGGGAACACACATCATAAGTACATTATCTGTAAAAGAACAAGAAGTAACACCACTTGTGTATCTGATTCACCAAAATCAGACCAATACCCCATGAAATTCGGGTTGAAAATCGTGGTGGAATAATTTCATCCAACTCACATATAGCATTCACATCACCTTGAGTAAAAAGAATGCATCTTATAAGCACTGTTTGCAGCTGAAAATACTAATTTAAAAAAAAACGCGTTTATAGATATAATATGTCTACTTATGTATACAGTCACGCAAATCAACCATTAGGAAAGCCATAGTTTCAAAGAACGGTGGTGGTATGCTTGTGGCGTCATCATTGTCAGCTAGCAAAAAAGGGTACTTAGTAGCCCATCACCATCAGCATAGTAACATTGACGTTTCATGTTGAAGCAGTACCCACCATTGAGATACTCAGGCTGGAATGGATGGGAGCTGCTCCATGAAGCTTATTTATGCCAGTGCCAGATCATTTGGCCCAGAAGTCAGCGAGAAACTGCACAGACCTTGATGTACATGTGTTGCAGGTGCAATGATTTTGTAGATCATGTGTTTTTAAGTGGTACAGCAAGCTGTTGACCTTAGCGCATACACACATACTACGCACTACTTTGAAACAGGATGCATACTGAATCCACATGCATGCTGTGAGGTGCAGTGCTGTAATTTGAACAGTCGGCTCAGCACCAGAAGGAAGCTGGCTGCTGCATGTGGCTAACAGCTCACATGGCAACATGTGATGAGTACTTACTGGTGAGATATATGGAAGGAGATGGATAAATAAATACATTGTTTTTTGAAAGGCGATTTCATTTACTGATAACACAGAGCAGCCGTTGCAATAGCACTAAAATAAAAGTAGGATATGCAGGAGAAGAAGAAGAAAGTCCATTTTCCAAATGAGAAGTATACATCTGTTCACATATTACATGATTGGAATCGTTCTATATACAGGGCTACAGGCAGTTATAGGCTGCTGCCACTTTCAGCATCATATAGTTGAAGCTTCTAAACTTAAATATCCCACCATTAATGAACTGCATAGACAATGTGTGATGATGGAATGAGGTATAGAAGCAGTTGAATAAATAAACATACAGATTTTTTAAAAGACAATATCTTTTACTGTTAATCCAACTTAAAAGTATTTGTATATTATCTAAAACATACATATGACTGTTGCTGTCATCACTACACAATTGCTTGAGTCTTAGAATTGTTGAGCAGTTGTACTCTTCGAGATATCGTATTGAGTTGCACTTGAGGATTCCTCCCATCCACGACACTTTTTCACTGTTTTTGACATAACCTATTCTGTCTGTATGGCCATAGATCCCTAGTGATGCCACCATAGTTTCATGCAAAATTCGCTCAGCATCCCAGTACTTGCCATGATGAAAGAAAGTGAGTTACCTGTATAGCGTTTTGTCGAAGCCTGGCACGCTGTAGTGTTCTAAGCGGTATGGCCTTAGTGATCATTGAGGAATACCTTGTTAATACTCATCCAGTGTTGGAGAATGCAATTAATGCAACATCCTTAAACACAAGTTCTCCGCACTCATCATAAACCCCTGTGTATTTTCAATGATGTCTGGCATCTGATGTGTCTACATTTATACTAAAATGTGTATGATTCCTGTATGAGGTGAGTAGGTTACGAGACATTCGTATAGCAATGATGTATATGCTGCAGTGACTGGAGGGAAGTTCTCTGATGACTAAAATTCAGTATGTGCTTCCAAAGTTCCAGTTTCTGTGTCCCGTTTTGCTTTGAACAATCTATCATCACTAAGAGCAATAGCTTTTTAAACCACTGTGGACTGAGCATGCATCCAAATTCATCGCCCTCAAAGTAAGAAGAGCGTAACCTTGCGTACATATCATACAGCAGATCAGCATTGTTACTATCCCTGTCAAGCTGCAAATTATCGTATGAACAAAACTATGAATTTAAGTACACTCTTGCATTGGTTAGTTTACAGTTGTCAATACGTTCGAATCCTTTTTCAGATTCTCCTTCTTCTCTGTTTACAGTGTCAGAATAATAAAACGAGGCGTTTCTAGTTGATGTCTTAGTTGTCATTTTTTATTTAGATGACTCTGGGAGGACTGGATACTCGCAAAGTTCCCATGAATGGCAAGTTAATGACAGCTGAACTCCGGCATTCAACACACATAAATTCCTCAGATTTTCTTCACCTGATACAGGTATATAGGGTACTTTTGACATTAATTTATTCAACATAATTTTATTCTCTTCGTCTTGTTCTCCTTCACTCATCTTTGAGTATTATCTATTGCATTTTAAACCAAAATCTGTTCCTCTTTGGCGTTCACAATGATGCACTTTTTATCCTCAAAGAACTCCATTACCATCTTGCATGGTGTTCACGCCCGAAAGTGGCTACTTACCAGTCTGTCTATGAACCATCCTGCATTTTGTAAAGCATTCAGGTCTGAAGTTGATGTGGAGATATATGTTTTGAGAATTTATATGATTCTAACATTTCTTGTGCAATTGATCTCGATGTCATTGTTTTTTTATCTTATTTGTTGAAACAGAAAGGCAAATGCATTACCTGTAAATTGCAACGTTGCTGACAGAGAGCTTCCATCCTTCTTCTTCATATATCTCCCTTACAAATTATGGAAGCTCTTGCTTGGAAGGGAAGAGTTAAATCGTCTTGATGTCATTTGAGAATTCTTATCTCATCGTTATTATTATACATCACCTAGGCAAAAGGCTTGTGTGATACATATTCCTGAGAAGTAATCCAATTCTCATACTGAATTGGATTTCTATCAGGTGACATCATTCTGATGTTTCAATCCCATCGATTTGAGGTACCCACGCTGCTTCAGATGAAGACATACTGTGATTTCTTCACTGTGAAACTCTACTAGATCATTATTATACATCACCTAGGCAAAAGGCAACTTGAGATGGTCTAATGTCTGGACAGTCACAGGGAGGTATATGGGATTGCTAGGTACTTCAAAAGTTTTATAATCTGTGCCCACTATAGGAAAGAGTCTGTAGATTGTACAGATTAATCTGTTATTAGCGTAAGAATTCCCTGTGACAGTACACTCACCACGTGTTGTACAGACTGGTAGTACATCCACTGCTTGATTTGAATCGTAAATTTTATCGTTATTACTCTCCAAAATTTGGCTCACTGAGAAACCTACTAGTGACCGTATTGATTATTCGTGGCTGATGTCTACCGTCTCTTCCATTAATTTTGTCTCTATTTTAAACATATTTTAGCGAAATTCGGAAATTTGTGGTAAGTTCCTATGGGACCAAGCTGCTGACGTTCTCTGTCCGTAGGCTTACACACTATTTAATCTAACTTAAACGAACTTACGTTGAGGACAATACACACACCCACGCCCGAGGGAGTACTCTAATCTCCGACGGGAAGAGCCGCGCGAACCGTGACAAGGCGCCTCAGATCGCGCGGCTACCCCACGCGGCCATATTTTAGAGGTCTACGTTGACAATCTGACAGAGCGTGATGTGTGGTGAAACAGGCCAATCAGCATGCAGGTTACTAATGACACGACATTTACACAATGAGAATGTATTTCATTAAAGTTTACAATTGTACATTCTCCTCTGTGTCGGTGCCCACGCAGATGGCAGTGCAATGTGTGGTCTCAGAACTTTTTGACAATGTCTCAGCAAACTTTGGCTGACATCGTGCTTGGCACGTGGATCAAGTAATCATGGTGCTGGTCAAGTGTCACACCCAGTGGGTGAACACTGTCACCCATACAACACGCGTGGCTGACCAGGATGAGGACTGTTTCTTGCCAGAGGTCTCTCTTTGACATTGGGTGGTGTGCTTGGGCAATCTCAGCATCTCTGTGGGGTGTGGAGTTGATACACAGCATAGACCTTCCACCAAAGGTAGCCGGTGATGTCGATGAATGCTTACAGTAGGTGCAGCAGCAGTTAGCATGCCTCTCGAACAGGGCGAAAACTGGTCGGTGCATCAAGCACCATTAGTAGTTAAGCAAGCTGTAGGTTATAGTCACATAGACTTCTCTCAGCGATTGTGATATCATAAGCTCACAATGACTAAATATGGTAGACTATACAGGTAGCAGTCTAGGAGATGGAAGTCATCTTGGTGACCAGTACCAGTACATCAATAATAGAGCACCATGGCACTTTCCATTATTGCCAGATGTATCCAAGATGGCGGCGATGACGTCATCCATGATGGCGGCCTGTAGACTTTGCCACAGTCATGACATCATCCAAGATGGCGGCTATAACGTCAGCTAATGATGCATGTACCGTTATCCAAGTAGGCAAGAAAGTGTCATGCCCCCACCACGCCCCACCTTTCAAATTCCATCAGGACAATGCAACCTCTACTAACCTAGGAAAATGGCAGGAAGATAGGTCATTTGGGCTATCTCCACTAACCTACAAAAATGGCAAGAAAGAAAGGGCACTTGGGCTACCTCCACCAACCTGTCATCCGACCGCCAATTCTCCTTGGAACTGACAGGAACTTTGATTTTTGGAGGGAAGATAGGTCAATTGGGCTACCTCCACTAACCTATAAAAATGGCGAGAAAGAAAGTTCACTTGGACTACCTCCACCAACCTAAGTCATCCGACCGCCACCTCTTCCTAGGAATTGGTGGGAAATTTGAATTTTGGCCACCTCATCCTAGAAAATGGCGGGAAGAGGACTCGACCTGTGCTGGACATAAGTCTTTATTTTGCATGCACTACTTATTTAAACAATTATAGGCAGTACCACCATCAAGTGCAGTCGCCATGGGGTCCAGAGTCCAACTGCCCTAGTACACAGTACGGCCACCAGAGGGCACTTTCATCCGTTCCGTGACACAATCCAAATGGTGAGGAAAATGGAGGGAAACAGTGTGTTCACCAGGGGGTCTGGGCCTAGTACACAGTGCCGCCACCAGAAGGCGTTGTCGTCCGTTCCATGAAGTAACCCAAGTTGGCTGTCTGGAGGGGAAAATGACTCAGCCTTCGCTGGGGTGCTGGAGAGAGGAAAGAGTGTACTTTATTTATTTTGGAACATTTTTTATGGATGGATTTGAGATAGTATATTTATCACACTGACACAAAATACACGCTCTGACATTCTTGCGGTCATGCCACACAAGTAAACTACCGAAATAACGCTCTGCAGACACGCAAACAACTCCTAAATTACCGAAATAATTTCAGTACACAGCACACAGACATGCAAACTGCTCCTAAAAATGCAATATACCGATGTGCAGACACGAAATCAACTCGTAAACTCTCCAAATAACGCATAGCTCAGCCTACAGACCTACCCTCAAAATAATGCAACAACGTGCGAATGCACCACTCGCCACCCCCCTGTCCACTGAACCGCAGAGGAGGCTACCGCACATGCTCCCAGAACAGAAGTGGGGCTGCATCAGTAGCCCCACAAAATGACACGGCCCTCAGGTGCCAAGCCACACACAGGTGGTCGTTTCGGTCCCTCAAGAGTAAGGTCTTAAGATTCCTTTCATACTTGGCACCTAAGAAATTCCTCTCGAAATATGTGATCACCTAGGCACCACTGCTGACGTGACCGGATGGGAGCGAAGACCTATTTGCAGACCACAGAAGCTCCAAGGGCGCGCGAACATTGACATAGCCGCAAACCACCGCCGGATGCAAGCAAGCGCAAGCCATAACTCTCAAGCCGCTGCCAACGGCATGTCAAAGTCACCTCTACAGTTAAAGTTCTTCGAGTGTTAAACTGACGTCACATTTCTATCTAAATAAGCGCCCAAGTCATCCTGGGGGCCACGCGCCAGTGTGTTCACCGCTGCTGGTGTGAACCCTTTCTCTACCTTTGGTTCAGTGAACACCTAATTGCCGAACAACTCACCCTTGCAGACACTGCAGAAATCCATTCCAGAATAGCACAAGCTGCTTTCTCCCTAGCGATTTTAACAGGACATGCGTGACGTGTAGCTGATGCTTTGCCGCGCGTAGCTACGTACCACCGCAAGCGCATCTAGCAATGTTCTCAATGCTATACTGAAGCCACATGGCTATCTAAAATAAGAACCAAGTCGAACTCTCGGAAATTGTATAGTGCCCCAGAAATACTTAACGTGCGCTTTTGTAGAAGCCTTCGTGATGTCTCGGTTTGTATGCACGGGAATTCTTGGCCTAACATAACCAGTTTACGAAAATAGTGCAGAATAACGTCGAATGCATTCTTCCTCGCGATCCTAACATGGCACCCTGTCCATCACATGTTACCCTTCCTGCTTTCAACGTACGCAAACATTCTGACAGCTATGTAGTGACTCCTATATCCGAACACAAAGGATATCTTGTGAATAAATTGCGCATTATGATTGGCTCTTATCGAATTTACCCGCCGAATTATTGATGCTGCCGGTGTGGATGCCTTTTTTTCCTTTCTACAGGTGAGTATTTTAGTGGCAAAAAAGACTATTTAACACAGATCGAGATACTGCACCGACACTTAAACCTTACTAAGTGCCCCTATATATCGTCAAATACTGAAAAACTCTTACTCAATTACACTGCTCTCCCATTGAGGACAGGAGCCTAAATATTAGAGCGTGAAACCGATCTCCAAATCAGCAGTATATCACCGCATACTATGTCGATGTAGTAATCATACATTTCGTATCCTGCACCATACAAAATCAGCCTTTTTACATCATTCGTACATATATCGCAAAGACAGACAGCACTGTATACACTCCTCGCTGCCTTGATATTTCCCTGCGAGGTCGGCGGTCATCCACCCCGGACGGTTGACCAGAGCGCCCTCAGCATACTGAAGTGACTCTCACAACTATTCTACAAATTTGGGCTCCTTCCCCCTCAGCACAAACTCGTTATTGTTTCTGGTCTGAACCTGCATGCTTGCTTGCTTTTCTACACCCATCCCCAGACTCTGGGATTACAAGACCACATCTACTGTATTTTCGCATGGTTTGCCATAAACTTATACCACTTTCGCAGTACATTCCTACACTCCAACAAGCCTCTCCATTTGGGTGGCTCCTACCGCTAATGGGAAACATGAGTCATTCCCGCACAGATCACTGGCGCTGCAAGCCAAGCACGCGTAGACAGAATCGTCCCAGATAAAAAACTGGCCTCATATATATTTTATCCCTGTACTTACAACTAAATGTTACGATTGTAGTCTCAGTTGAATGACATTTGACAAATAGCGAAATATCAGAAACAGACGCTGCTGATGGCTGCAGCTCTGGAAATAGAAATATCCGTACCATTCTTATGACTTGACATACTCTTCCATTTGCTATCACAGTACTCCACGTTAAATCCATACTTTCCTTACGACTGGACATAGTCATTTCCTTTGCACATATCGGAACACAAACACATACTTTATAAGCCTGATGCTCAAAGCGAACCTATCACACAACCCCTAATACTAAGTATAATACTCCGCCAATAAATGATTGCAGATGATACAAAATGACACTGAGACAAAATCAGCGATGGGTGGACATGTCTCATAAGTTTTCTTTGCATGTGGTACCACTGTGTCTTAGAAAGAGAGGCATAATCGTCTTAAAAACTGCTAGATGTTAAAAAACCTGATCACAACAACTAACTGTATGCTACTGTCACAAGTGGTCTTAGTTCTACAGGTGCACACAAGTATCCATGTTAGAATCTATATTGGCTTTATAAATCGAGATATGACATTACCTCTGAATGAGGTGGTTTTTTGACCAGACAAATAACATGTCGGTGATCGCTGGAGTATATATTATTAGAGCAACAGTGCGCTTACACGTCGCCGACGGTGCAACCTTGTAATGAAATTACCCAATTTAGAAAGTGATTCAGCTAAGGACCGTGGCATGAAACCAGTATTTGCGACTCCCTCACGCCACCGCAGCTAGATATTTCTACAGCAATCATAATGCATTCTGCCTCGATGCCATGTAAGAGATTTGGTGCTATATCTACTGGGCTATAGGTGATGGTTGATTGAGAAGGATCAAAAATAGTAGATGGTGTGCTGATTGAGGTCTTAAGAAATGTAACTAACTTTTCATATCTCTAACGCTACACTATCCACTAGAAATGCTGTCTGTGATTTGGAATCAAGTCCCCCCATTCAAGCAAATACCTGAGTTGGATCCTATGGAGAAATAGTTTAATGATTACAGCCACTAATGAATCCTATTTCTGGCACTCTCATAGTTCGAAACGAGTCACCTCTCTCGAGCTTATCTGCTACAGTAAAATTCCAGCCTCGATTTACGTAGTACCTATGCATCCTGCAACAGCCCTCTCAGCCTCTACACTACCATCCCTGCAGCTTTGCGCATGTGATCGTTCCAATCAAAGTTCGAATTGAGTAGAAGTTAGAAGAAACTGTATCTACCACCGTCTGCATACCCTGTAGAAACAGGCTTAGCTGCGACAGGACGGTGTTTCGACCATTCATTGGAAGCAGAAACTGAGAGAAGGACGAGGATTTTTCCTAATGCACTGTGGTGCACCCCCAAACTACATACAAGTACTACAGATCAACGTCCATTCACATCTATCTTCATTATTCTGTACCATCCATCAGAGAAAAATTATATAAGCTCAACTAACTTCATCCCATATAGCACTAGATAAGATTTTTACCCCATCTCCCTCCTCCCATATATCGAAAACGAATACTGCACGCGTGCAGGCACCGAGCACACGTGACGATCCTATTAAATATACAGGTATTGATCAACTCCACAGATGAGTTTTAAGTTCCATTACTTGTACTCTAGGAGGATGACCGTATACCATGGACTATACTGTAAGTCACAAGACGCTCCCTGTGGCCCTGTCTTCTTCTTTGAAACAATTATTTTTTGTTTTCTGCTCTAAAACGCTTTGTACACACCAAACGTTTCGTTTTTCTGCCATGACTTCGAAGTCTGTGTCAGGTTCTAAACTGACATTAAGCTGTTCTGAGCCACTGCCTCTCACAGACAACAGGGATATCACCCCAAAGTACTGTTATCCAAGACATTAAACTGTGACGCGATTGACGTCATTCAAGATCACTGCTGTGACGTCAGCTGATGATGTGATTGATGTCATTCATTAAGACGTCTGATCTATAGCCTCTTGCAGACAAAAAGGACATAATCTGAAACTATAGTTATCCAAGACGTCACACTGTGATGTAATTGTCGTCATTCAAGAGGACTGCCAGGATGACAGCTGATCACGCGAGTATCGTTACCCAAGATGGCTGGAAAGTGCCACACTCTCCCTGCCAGGCCCCCCTGGTGGGATGTTTGAATTTTGGAGGGAAGATAGGTCATTTGGGCTACCTCTTGACTTTGCACGGTGTAAATGATATTGTTACTACTGTTAACATAACACACCACACACACTGAATGATTTTAAGTAAGTCATTTACAGCATATGGAAATTGGAAGAGTTTTACACCGTTGGCGTTGTGCTGGGATCTAGGAGTCTCTTCATAGCAAGGAGAACGTTTGCGTGTGTTGAAAGCAGGAAGGGTAACACGTGATGGATGGGGTGCCACGTTAGGATCATGAGGTACAATGCATTCGACGTTATTTTTTGCGCTATTTCCTAAACAGGTTCTCTTAGGGCAAGAATTTCCGTCCATACAAGCCAAGACATCACGAAAACTCCTACAAAAACGTACGTTAAGCATTTCTGGAGCACTATACAATTTCCGAGAATTCGACTAGGTTCTTACTTTAGACAGCCATGTGGCTGCAGTATAACACTGAGAACGTTGCTAGATGCGCTTGCGATGGCATGTAGTTACGTGCAGCGATTTGTCAGCCACAAGTCACGCATGTCCCGTTAGAATCTCTAGGGAGAAAGCAGCCTGTGCTATTCTGGAATGGATTTCTGCAGCGTCTTCGAGGGTGAGTCGTTCGGCAATTAGATCTTGACTGGACCACAGGTAGAGATAGGGATCACACCAGCAGTGGTGAACATGTGCGCGCAACTAACAGAATGACTTGGCACTTATTTAGATAGACATGTGACGTCAGTATAACACTCAAAGAACTTAAACTGTAAAGGTGACTTTGACATGCCTCCTGCAGTGGCGTGAGTTTGATGGACGACAGCGCCCTCTGGTGGTAGTACTGTGTACTAGGTCAGTTGGACCCTGGGCACCATGGCAACTACACTTGATGGTGGTACTGCCTCTAATTGTTTAAATAAGTAGTGCATGCATAATAAAGACACAGTCGAGTCCTCTTCCCGCCATTTTCTAGGATGAGGTGGCCAAAATTCAAATTTCCCACCAATCCCTAGGAAGAGGTGGCAGTCGGATGACTTAGGTTTGTGGAGGTAGCCCAAGTGCCCTTTCTTTCTTGCCATTTTTGCAGGTTAGTGGAGGTAGCCCAATTTACCTATCTTCCCACCAAAATTCAAACTTCCTGTCCGTTCCAAGGAGAATTGGCAGTCGAATGACTTAGCTTAGTGGAGGTAGCCCAAGTGGCCTATCTGCCTGCCATTTTCCTAGGTTAGTACAGGTTGCATTGTCCTGATGGAATCTGAACTTCCCGCAAGGTGGGGCATGGTCGGGGGGCATGGCACTTTCCTGCCTACTTAGAAAACGGTACTTGCATCATTAGCTGACGTTATAGCCGCCATCTTGGTTGACGTCATGCCCTGTGGCCAAGTCTACAGGCTGTCATCTAGGATGACGTCTTCTCCGCCATCTTGGATACATCTGGCAACAATGGAAAGTGTGGTGGCGCTCTCCTAGCTCTACTATTCACATCATAGGTTCGTCCTTGTAGCTGATGTACAGGAACATATAGTCAGACAAAGGCTCAGAAACATGGGTATTTATTACTACTGGTTGGAAGCAGTGACATTAAGTCATGCCAGTAACGACCAAATGTAGCCTACTTTTCTGGTTTCATCAGTGGTCTTCACCACCCCTCTATGTCATAAGAATGGCTTTCAGGGCTTCAGTTCGCTGCTTTTCCGCCATATGAGCAGGCTGATAGGTGTTCTTCTGAAACTTTTACTCTCTCTTAGGAAATCAAGCACTGCTGTTATAATGATGTGTTGCCTTCTCCCTAGTGAGGTAATACTGCGGAATTTACAGAGTCAAGGTTCTCACTTGTGCAAGGTGAAGTAATCTGTTCTGGGTTTGTTCTGCATTCCATAGTGTCGGCTCTATGCCCATTTGTCACTTGGATTGTAACACAGGGCGTTGGCGTGGCTTGCCCTGGCTTGGTACTAACCTGAGAGGACTTCGAGAAAATTTTACATTTGTCCCTAGTACATTTCTGCTGTAAACAGTGTTAACGTCTGCATGTAACTCAAAGCTTTGTAGAAATTGTTTTGTAAATGTATTCAAATCGTCGGTGTCATCTGGGATAGGGAGTATTAACACAACTTTTTCACTTGCTAGATGGACCGCCCGCGGTGGTCTAGCGGTTCTAGGCTCTCAGTCCGGAACCGCGGGACTGCTACGGTCGCAGGTTCGAATCCTGCCTCGGGCATGGATGTGTGTGATGTCCTTAGATTAGTTAGGTTTAAGTAGCTCTAAGTTCTAGGGGACTGATGACCACAGATGTTAAGTCCCATAGTGCTCAGAGCCATTTGAACTTGCTAGATGCACTTTATTATTTGCCTTGGTGATACTAGGTGTACTGTTGTATGATTGCAGACCGATCAATGCAATACTCCACCCCCCCCCCCCCCCCCCCCGCCTGAGATGTATTGGAGAAAAGTAGTTTGCTCTTAATACTGACAAATCTTTTTTTTTTTTTAAGTTAGAGTATATGACATCACATCTACATCTTAGATGATCGAGTGATATTCATGCTGCTTGTTTTATGCAACTGTCAGGAGAAACTTTGGGCAGAAATGTTCACAGAAATATGATTCAAGTCTTGGTGGCGTCGAAAATTGTAGAACACCTGGTTCTTGTTGGTAAAGTAATGACATAAATCTCCTGGTGGTCTTAAATCGCTGAATCGAAGTATTAGATTTTTTTTTACACACACAACGCAATAAGTCCCATATTTTCCTGCAAAATCTAAGCCGGTAACGTCTTTTTTTTTAATTTCTGCATTGTCTTTCGCAACGTATTCCGCATAACCACTACACAATATCTTGGAATTTCGAGTTTCTGACGAATTTATGCAGATCTGTCTTTGTAAGCTGCTTGTCCTGTGGTGTCGCTATGAACTTTCTTTTTATAAAGAGTCCAAGCCCTTTCCTGTGTGGTTTTAAATAAAGTACTTTACCGGTAGTGATAGACTCCGTCATCCTATTACGCCATTTAGTCTCCTGTAGTTGTTCCTCCGTGTTTGGTGCATTCTTCATTGTTCGAGCTATGACAGCAGCCCCTCCTCCTACTGATCTCATTGTTGATAGGCAGGAATTGAAGTACAATGCTTCTTAGATACTGGCAGAAACCTAAACATTTTAACAGATCTTCTTGCGCCTTTCTGCTTCAAAGCACTTTTAGCCATTATCACCACTGACTGGATGCAATTTTTTAAACATGCTACAGGTTTTTTCTTCTCCTTCTCCTTCTTTAGTCTGCGCCGAGCTGCGTTCATAATTTGTTTGAAATTTATCTCACCACTCAATTTAAGTTTTTCACTCACTGATTTATCAACTGCAGATGCTCCAGTACATTGTCCAATGCCTATTGAAGGAGGAGGAGGAGGGAAGGGGGGGGGGGTTGTGTATGTCGTACACTCGCTGCACCTTCCTCTATGTCTTTGAGAGTATACACACAGATGTACAAGTATGAAACCAGTGAGTGCTCATAATTGTTTGAAGAGCCTTTGTATGAAACCGGTCAGGGTATATAAGATTACGGCCTTTTTTAATGTTTAACTACGCCTCACTTCGACTTTTACAATTTCTTGTGGGTTATCATGAGGTGCTGACTGACAATAAAATGTTACAAAAAAAGTGTAACAACAAAATTTCCTCGATTATTTTGTGGAACAACTTTTTTTTAGAACCATCCTCACAATTCCTCTGCCTGCGAATCCAGTCGATTCACAACTGAATTTTCACTGTATCTCATCTTCAACAAGTTTAGAAGCATGCCATTTCATGATGTCTTCGATGGGGTGACAGCCACTTTGTGTAACATCAGGGCGTGTTCACAAAATTCGTTCTCGAAGCTCTGAATTGACTGGATAACGTGGTGTGCAACGTGCAGTTGAGCATTGACGTAATGAAAATGGACCCAGACCTGACGTTTCCATGCATGTCTCCATTTAGACATCAGTGATGTTTGCGCAACCATCAAATCTACCAATTTCACGCCGTTGTTATTTATCAAACACGGTTGCCATGATACCCAGGCAATAGTGCTTCTGAAGGAAACGTATTTTCTACTTACGTGAATTTCAATAACGGCACTGCACACTAAGCTATGTAATCTCCACGGTGGCATCTGCATTCATGATCGAGGGAGGCAGCTTAGCGGGAACTGTGGAATACGCACACATGGTCAGTCAACTCATTTTAGGCCAGGCACGACTTTTATATGTATTGTCATCCACAGGAGGTTAACCTCTATAAGACCGTTCAAGGTGGGAGGGTAACAATAATCCTTAGCAACCCTACCACATCAAGAAGAACGACGTTTACGTTTTACAGAAACAATTAAAGAAAAATATTTTTTGGTACAGGTAATTTCTAAATTATTTGCCTTTTAAAATTTATACACCTTTGCGTTCGTTCGAACTAATTCTGGAAACAATTTTTCTTCCTGGTGTTGGCAACAAAAGAACGTGGTTTTGGAACGATTCATCAATTTTTTTAAATGCTGAAATCGTAGACTACGTGTTACTTGTCTGACGTAAAGGAAGAAGTCGTTAGAAGACACACGGTCCAGTCATATTAATGTGATCGCCTGTCAAAAGCATGGACAACCACATTTGCTTCACGGACATTCAGGAAGACAGTCACTGAGGTTATAGAAGGTACAAACGGGATGTGGAGCAGGTTAGACTCCAGTGCTGTGGACAGCTGTGCTAGGTTTCTCGGTTGAGGATCCACGGCGCAAACAGCCCGATGATGATGGTCCCACACAATCTCGTTTGGGTTTAAATCCGGGGAGTGCTCTCCTTACCACGCATGTACACTGTGAGCTGTGTGACATGTTGAATTGTACTGCTAGTACAGTTCATCGTGCCAAGCAAAAAATCAACTAAGTCTAGGGATGGACATGATCACAAAGGATTGATGTATACTTGAATTGCCGGCCGGGGTGGCCGAGCGGTTGTAGGCGCTACAGTCCGGAACCGCCGACCGCTACGTTCGAATCCTGCCTCGGACATGGATGTGTGTGATGTCCTTAGGTTAGTTACGTTTAAGTAGTTCTAAGTTCTTGGGGACTGATGACCACAGCAGTTAAGTCCCATAGTGCTCAGAGCCATTTGAACCATTTTTATACTTGAATTGATATATTGTGTCATACAGAATGACGAGATCACCCATAGAATATCACGAAAACCTTCCTCACGCCATAACGCTCTCTCCTACGACCTGGGCCCTTCCAGTTATTGGTGCAGGCCAGTACATGCCAACGGCCATCTGTCTGATGGAGCATAGATCGTGATTCATCTGAAAAGGCCACCTGTCTCCACGCACTGGAAATCCAGTTGTGGTACTGGCGTGTGAATTCCAGCCTTAGTCGCCAATGAGCAGCAGTCAAAATGGTTGCATGAACAAGGCACCAGCTGTGGAGGCCCATACGCAGCAACGTTCGCCGAACGGCCGCTGAGGAGACATTGTTGGTAGCCCCTTGGTTCATTTGGGTGGTCAGTTGCTAAACAGTTGCACATCTGTTCGCCTGAACACATCTCTAGCATCTACGAGTATAGCCTGTAGTTCACCACTGCTACCTCGGTTTAACCACAGTGGTACGTGGACATTTCACAAACTTAGTCATTTCGGAAATGCTTCAACCCTTCTCCAGAAAGCCAATGAGATGCCCTTTTGGACATCAGATAAATCGCTTCGTTTCGGTATTACGACAAGGACTGCACTGTTTTCCACGACTCCTTGACACGCTTTATACAGGGTATTACAAAAAGGTACGGCCAAACATTCAGGAAACATTCCTCACACACAAAGAAAGAAAATGTTATGTGGACATGTGTCCGGAAATGCTTACTTTCCATGTTAGAGCACATTTTATTACTTCTCTTCAAATCACATTAATCATGGAATGGAAACACACAGCTACAGAACATACCAGTGTGACTTCAAACACTTTGTTCCAGGAAATGTTCAAAATGTCTCCCGTAGCGAGGATACATGCATCCACCCTCCGTCGCGTGGAATCCCTGATGCGCTGATGCAGCCCTGGAGAATGGCGTATTGTATCACAGCCGTCCACAATACGAGCACGAAGAGTCTCTACATTTGGTACCGGGGTTGCGTAGTCAAGAGCTATCAAATGCCCCCATAAATGAAAGTCAGGGGGTTTGAGGGCAGGAGAGCGTGAAGGCCATGGAATTGGTCCGCCTCTACCAATCCATCGGTCACCGAATCTGTTGTTCAGAAGCGTACGATCACTTCGACTGAAATGTGCTGGAGCTCCATCGTCCATGAACCACATGTTGTGTCGTACTTGTAAAGGCACATGTTCTAGCAGCACAGGTAGAGTATCCCATATGAAATCATGATAACGTGCTCCATTGAACGTAAGTGGAAGAACATGGGGCCCAATCAAGACATCACCAACAATGCCTGCCCAAACGTTCACAGAAAATCTGTGTTGATGACGTGATTGCACAATTGCGTGCGGATTCTCGTCAGTCCACACATGTTGATTGTGAAAATTTACAATTTGATCACGTTGGAATGAAGCCGCATCCGTAAAGAGAACATTTGCACTGAAATGAGGATTGACACATTGTTGGTTGAACCATTCGCAGAAGTGTACCCGTGGAGGCCAATCAGCTGCTGATAGTGCCTGCACACGCTGTACGTGGTACGGAAACAACTGGTTCTCCCGTATCTCTCTCCATATAGTGACGTGATCAACGTTACCTTGTACGGCAGCAACTTCTCTGACGCTGACATTAGGGTTATCGTCAACTGCACGAAGAATTGCCTCGTCCCTTGCAGGTGTCCTCGTCGTTCTAGGTCCTCCCCAGTCGCGAGTCATAGGCTGGAATGTTCCGTGCTCCCTAAGACGTCGATCAATTGCTACGAACGTCTTCCTGTCGGAACACCTTCGTTCTGGAAATCTGTCTCGATACAAACGTACCGCGCCACGGCTATTGCCCCGTGCTAATCCATACATCAAATGGGCATATGTGAACTCCGCATTTGTAAACATTGCACTGACTGCAAAACCACGTCCGTGAACAACATTAACCTGTTGATGCTACGTACTGATGTGCTGGATGCTATTACTGTAGAGCAATGAGTCGCATGTCAACACTAGCACCGAAGTCAACAATACCTTCCTTCGACTGGGCCAACTGGCGGTGAATCGAGGAAGTTCAGTACATACTGACGAAACTAAAATGAGCTCTAACATGCAAATTAAGCGTTTCCGGACACATGTCCACATAACATCTTTTCTTTGTTTGTGTGTGAGGAATGTTTCCTGAAAGTATGGCCGTACATTTTTGTAACACCCTGTATACCTTCCACTGACAGTGCTGCCGCCTGCCGTCTGTGAGTGGTTATTTCACGTTCACGTCGAATGTAGGCTGTGGTCACAGTAATGTGACTGGACTGTGTAAATCAATTGAAACCGACAATGTCTTTATTCGTCAAGTAATCAAGTGTTTGATGTGCTGGCGTTGTAATGATGAAGAATGATGCCACGTTTTCGGTTTTTCTTCCTGATTGCATCGATGCCAAACAAATTATCGTATACCATTCAGCATTAACCGTTCTATGGTCTTCTATAGTAAGGTTGGTAACATTTCCTGTGCAACCAAGGGAACCAGTGATCTTTTATTCAAAGCACTTCCTTAACGAACAACTTCGGCTGGTCCCGGTTCATTTTGGAACACTTCAGCAGTTGATTGCTGCTCATTTCCTGCTCCTACGAATGTTGTACGCATCTGCTCAACGCGTTCGAACCGTCATAACGTGCCCTTATTGCGATTAATTATTTTATCGCCTTTATGCGTACATATAAGTTTAATTAAACATTATATTTGTAGGCGCTGAGAATAGTAAACTGTCTACATCTATTTACAAATCATAGTTCTCACTCTTGTTTTCGGGTGATTCATAAATAAGTTATTTAACAATTTGAACATAACAGAATAAGAGCGTGTGTGCATAGCTCCCTCAAACATGAATGTCTTAATGACATTCATTCGAATGTATGAAGGCTCCATTTGTAGCTTCGCGATCAGTTTTTCAAAGAACGATCCTGAGATCTCTGTCTGTGTCACAACTGCTTGAAGGTACTGCAGAAATCTATGAGTGTCTACTTACACTGCGTAGATATATTTACTTACCGGAGTGAAAACAATCGTTTGAGTGGAAGATGTATGTACAGCCACTACTGTAGTAGTTTTGGAGAATATGTATGACTTCAGCCACGAGAAAAGGAGGAAAAATCATTCCTGAACACAAAAATACAATTTTACAGCAGCAAATAACGATAGTTCCTTAGAATTCGAGTCACCGACAATGCGTTCCACGTGAGGCAGTAGTTTTCCACTCCCGCAAATGTGTTCTCGCTAGCGTGGTTCTCTTCATCTAACAAGAATGATTCCACTTCCATCCATCCTTGTTAACACTGTAACTAATGTGCAGGCACTATATGGACACTGTCGTAGGTAGTATATCCACAAAAATGACTAATGATGTCCTGCGCACAGGGTAATTTGTTACTTTTCATGTTGGCCTTACGGAACTCCACAGAGGACAGAGCCCGTTATTAATAAGTACACGGCGTACGTATATCTCACTGTGTGTGTCTCGCGACTGCGTCATTATGGCGAGAAAACATTATCAACACAGCGACGGTGTCGTAACACGTAAACCGTGACTTTAGCTGCGGTAATCGTTTAGCTCCCGTTAAACAACTAAGAAATATTACTACGTGCGAGTTCTCATTGCCGTTTATTTAATATTTGATCACTGAGTAAGAAAAAACAAAAGCATGATAAGTGTATGTCTACGGGGAAATCGTTTTCCTATTGACGTGTCTCTCATTATTAAGCGTAAAAAAGGAAGAAAAGTAAATAATTTGCCCATACTCGTCATAATCAGTTAAGAAAACAGCGAAATGCCAGTTTATGTGAAATTACATTAATTACGGTCACACTCGCATGCAGTTGAGTACAGTCGTAGTAGCTTACCATTAATTATGACACACCTCCTGATAGTTCCGGTTCTTGCGTCCCTCCACTTGAAACATTTTGTGACACAGTACATATGCAGATGAGAAGTTTAAAAATCAAATCAAGGTGTCCAGAATAGGGTGAAACAAATACGATGAATACATACATCATACAAGTTACATTTTATTAGTCTGCCCTCACCCTTCTTCCTATGATTATAATTTTATAGGCAGCTGTACTAGTGGGAAAAATAATGCTTAACGGAACAGTTCATACCTAGTTTGGATATTTAAGGACCACAGATTCTAAAACCACAACATGTCTGAAATTATTAACTCTTTTTACTATCTAGACCGCGGATTTTAGGTAAAAACCTATTTTGTTCCTGAGTTCCTATTTGCATAAAAATTTGGACTTACACGTTTCATGACTATTTACACTTAATAGCGTTAATTCTATAGGACCTAAAAAGCCTATTTCGACGTTAGTGCGTATTTTTTGCCTATTTCGGCTTTAATATCCTAAAGAGTGCCTATTTCATCATGTAAGACAGTGGCTCCAAGTTTTTTCACACTATACGACAGATGAAAAAAAAATATTTTCTGCCCAGCGTGCAGCAAGGTGGCTAGTTGATATGCGCTCATGCTTCGTATTTGCCTAACACTTCGGTCTTTTTTATTTTTTTATATCGCTATCCCTGTTAATACCAAATACTCTTTATAGGTGTTTTATTATTCATATGTGAAAAAGTAGATCACGGATCTTTAGGTCAAAAGTTATTTGTTTTCCTAAGCTCCAATTTGCATATAAGTTGGTACTTATGCGTTTCATGACTAACTAAACTGAATACCGTTAGTTCTATAGGACCTAAAATTGCGTATTTCGACGTTGACGCCTAATTTTGCCTATTTCGGCATCAAAATCCTAAAAATTACCTATTTCGTTAATCTGACATAGAGTTCTTGTGTTTTCAAAGATTAGAAAAAGGAAGTAGACTTAGGGCTTTACGTCTCGTCGAAGGCGACTGTTTACAATTCCTTTGCTTGCCTTACTACCAACGGCACTCGGCACGGTTGAATGGTCATCCATCCAAGTACGCTCCGATCGCGACAGTGCTTAACTTCGCTGAGCCTATGGGAACGGGTCAAAGATTTGAGTTACACATTAAAATTGAACGTGGGAGTACTAAATGTTATATTTGAAATATTTCGTTTGTAGGATTCTGGCCAGCTGTGTATTTTCGCAAAGAAACGGTTTCATAGGCCTTAAGCTGAGCATGGATTAAAAAATCACAATGTTAATCGTAGACGTCCTCTCTAGCTAAATTACTGCCCGTCGCGCATTTTCTCTCTGCTGTCTACAGGCAGTCCTACCAAACTACTCTGTTTCGTGAAAGGTATTATACGTGAATTTTCCGGTTCGAAAAATAATTTGCCAGTAGTGAGATGTTTTCATCTGAAGCACCGGTAGATTCCATTCGCTTGTTCAGAAGGGGCGGCCATCTGTCAGGTGCCATATGTCCAGCAACGAGTACGGTACTTCCTCTACCGCTCCCATGCACCGCAGTAAAAGGAAAAAAAAAAAAACAGGTCATCGTTCACTTTTTCCCAGCGAAAACAAATCAGTACATTGTGTAGCGACCGACGTGTTAAGTGTTACTGACGTTCTAAGTGCAAATTAAATTCTAGTTTCTGTGTGAGAATACTTCGCCATGCCGAAAACAGCTAGTTCAAAGTCTACTCATATAAGGCAGTGGCTGCAAGATTTTCCGCATTATACAACAGATGAGAAAATTATTTTCTGCCAAGCATGCAACAAGGAGGTTAGTTGATGTTTTTCTTAGACTTCTTATTTTCCTGTCACTTAGGATTCTTTTTTATCGCTATCCTTTAGTAATATGAAATACTCTTTATATGCGATTCTAAACTGCATTTCCCTTTTCTCTCGTATTAGGTTTCGAGTGTTAAGAAATCTCCCTTAACTCAGCATGCAGATGGAATCGCACATAAAGCTAATGTTGAACGAAAGTCAAAATTGAGGCAAACTCTTTTAACCAATAAATCTGGTGAATCCTCTGAAAAAAATAAGTTCTGCAGTGATCTGTGTCATGCACTTGTGGCAGCAAACACCCCTTCCGGAAACTAGAAAACCCTATTTTCAGAGGTTTTCTTGAGAAGTACTGCCATCAGTCTATTCCTGCAGAGTCAACTTTACGTAAGAATTATGTGGATTTCTGTGGATGAAACTACTGACAGTCTTGGCCGTTACATTGGAAACCTGATTATTGGCAAGCTAGATCCAGATGCTCCATCCAGGGCTCATTTGATTTACTCAAAACAGCTTGCAAAAACTAACCAATAAACAATAGCAGAGTTTGTGAACAATGGGCTTAATGTGTTATACCCAAATGGAGGGGATAAGAATAAGGTGCTTCTGGTCGTCACTGATGCTGCTGCATATATGATAGTAGCGTTTCAACTATTAAAAGTATTCTACCCATTGATGCTGCACGTAACTTGTGTAGTGCATGGGATCAACCGCATAGCAGAGCAAGTGAGGCTACAAATTCCTAAAGTAAATAAAGTAATATCTATGGTGAAGAACATTTTTGTTAAGGCACCATCAAGAATACAGGCATTCAAAGAACAGCTTCCAGATGTCCCATTGCCGCCAAAGCCTGTTGTCACCCGCTGGGGCACGTGGCTAATAGCAGCAGAATACTATAGTACGCATCTCTCTGCTGTCCAGAAGGTGGTTGAAAATATACTGGAGGATGCTGGATCCGTAACTGCAGCAGTGGAGTTGCTCAAAGATTCTTCTTTAAACGGGACTTATCTTACATTAGGGCCCACTACACATTTATAGCAAGAATAATTTCACAATTAGTAGGCTCAGGGAGCCCATCTACGACAATATTTCTTTGCTTGAAGAAGTCAAAATGAAAATTAATGAAGCGCCAGGTGAAGTAGGGGAAAAAGTACAGGCAAAAATGCAAACGGTTTTGCGCAAGAACGCTGGCCTGAAGGAGTTGTGTGCAGCTGCCAACATACTTAGTGGAAAATCCAGCACTCCTGACTGCAGCATTCCTGTCCAACTTGTGCCGAAAATGAAGTACGCCCCTGTCGCATCTGTTGATTTAGAACGTTCTTTTTCAGCGTATAAATTGATTCTGATTGACAAGCGCTACAGTTTTTCACTAGAAAACCTAGAAAAGATTTTGGTTATTTATTGTGAAGCCAACTATGGTCAGAATATGTGAAACTACGAATGTATTAATTAAACCACTGCCACATCTTTTTTACGGAGATCTTTATCTTGCAGGAGCTCAAAAATATTTGGAGTTATGTTCAACATTAATGTTGTAGATTGCTGTGCTCTGTAACTGTGTAAACATTCATTTTCCTTGTTTTAATGACTAATGAGATGTTCATACTGTCAACACTGTGTATTTTAATTTAATTTTATTTTCTCTGCATCATTTTTATTGGAGCCTATTTTAGGTTTTATATAGCCTAAATGAACTACTGAAGGAGCCTATTTAGATACCTAAAACACACTTTTTTACGACCTAAAAATCCGTGGTCTAATCATTACGTACCTTTTGTGGTCCTAAATCAAATAATTTATACGTTTAACTAATTTGCAAGAATGATTGCATATCGAAGTTGGAGGGCTCCAAACGATACATATCGAACGTGCGATAGTAAACCGATTATGGAAGTCTCGTGTCACACGTTATGATGAATTATTTGTGATCGTCATTTTTATCAGTTTTCCGTTGTTCTTCAGTTCTTGGACATTATATTCCCGCCGTAATTATTTGTGATTCCACTGGGAAATCTACACGCTTTCTGTTGATAGCGAGTGTAATGTCTGCTGCTTCTCACGTTTCTTCTGCGGATTGTCTGACATGGAAAACTCTAATTCCATGCATATCCATCATAGACAAATGTTTGACTTTTTGCCGCAAATATGAACTTCTGCCGGACGAGGAAAGGAGGGACTGTGTTGACTGTGGTGCTCCGAAGTCTGAAAAACTTCGTAAGAGGGGTGTGGACACTGAGATTCCGTTGCAATTTTATTGCGGACTTTGCGGAAAGCGAACTAGCATCACGAAAAATGCGTGGTTCGAGTTCTCCAAATTATCGATTCAGATGAGCGTAATTATTGTGTCGTGTTGGATTCGAGAGTACACGTTGCAAGCGGACAGCATCAGAAACTGAGTTATCGGCAAATACCATGTGTGACTACTTCGGGTTTTGCCGAGAAGTGTGCTACGTGGTAGTGACAAATGAGAGTGTGCCAATTGGTGGACCGAATAAAACAGTAGAAGTAGACGAATCTTATATTGCTAGACGAAAGAATCAGAGAGGACGACCTTCTAAAAGTGAAGTAAATCATATTTGGGTTTTCGGTGAGATAGAGAGTTCCGAAAGTGTTTCGTTGTGAATGCATTGTCCCGAGACAAGGTGACTTTAGTGGGTCTCATAAAACATTTCATACTGCCTGGAACAAAAGTCATCACAGACGGGTTTCAGTCGTACCAGACTCTGAAAGCTGAAGGGTTCGACCACGAATTCGTGAACCACACTGTGGAGTTCGTCTCTTCAGATGACGCCAGTGTACATACCAATAATATAGAACGGCTGTGGAAGTCTGTCAAGTCTGTCATAAAAAGAGAAGGGCGTCCAGGACAAAGAGATGAACTGTACTTGTTCCAGTACCTATATTTCCACAACTTGCATTTGCAGGGGAAAGTCGACGCATGCGACACTCTGCCGATATTCCTGCGCGATATTGGCAGAGTTTTCCATGGGTACGGGAAAAAAGTAATTGCTCCTGTAGCTTATACATCACGCGGACTGTCACAAGACGATAACACCGACGACGAGTGAGGTAAGTCGTCTCCTTTGAATTTACAAGTGTTTCTCTAACGCTTTTCTTTTATCGTTGCTGTAGTGACAACTTGAAGCATACATGAACGGGCGCCGCGAGACTTCCATAATCGATTTACTATCGCACGTTCGATGTGTATCGTCTGGAGCCCTCCAACTTCGATAGGCAATCATTCTTGGAAATTACCAACTAATTTATTAATCTAGGCCTGGTACAGGTTTCGGGAAACTGGGATTTTCGAGCTAGAAACTCGTTGGTGCCCAAGTCCTCCATAACTGTAAACTTGAGGCTTACTAAACCGATTTCTATGTCAAGGGATGCTGAATAGTGTGCGAATGGGTGACATGCATTTCTGCTAGATTTCGTATGATTACATCATTCAACATTGTCCTATTTTTCCCCCACTCATTCCACACCTCTCTGGCTTCACAGCAGAAATTGCCCTGTGTATAATACGGTGGGAAATTAAAAAACTGCTCAATTATCGTAAGTATAAATTAGTGGGAAGAACAAAAATATTAAAATGTATAACTGTCCTATTGGAAGTAAATTCGGAAGTCTAAGATGGCCACTATGCTAAGCAGAGAACCCACGATGACCAGTTGTCCTACTGTGCTTTTCCGTGATGTAATAGTTCAATGGGACAGCCTGCATTGTCGGCAGGTCACCTGCGGTAAGTATTGAATCCTGTCGTAAGTGTAAAGTTATCACTCGTCCTAAAATTAAATCCTGTTGTGTTATGCTCCTGCCTCCCCATTGGAAAAAGAACCACCCAGACTTACGGATTACTTTAAACGCAGTGTATGGACCCTGGGGGAAACATGGGGGTGATATGTTACATTTTTGCCTTAACATGGGGCACATTTGTTACAATTTAGCAGTAACAAATAGGGTAATTTGTAACATGAGGACAATTTGTTATAGTTTTACTGAAACATGATAATGCACAGGATGATTCGTTACATATTTTCTGTAAAATGGCAACAAATGGGGCAAGGTGTCATGTAGCCACCATTGTGTAATAGCAAAAGATGAAAAACGTTTGTACTGCAAGACAAAGTTAATCTTTTAGGATGGCGTTGCTATGATGCTTGTCTGTCTTTGAAGGTGGTTAACCAAATGCAAAGCGAGCCTTATTTCTTACTTATACGAATGTGTATTACTACTGATTAGTATGCTATTTCATGGTTATGCCATGCACTTTCCACTGCACCACAACATGATTTAACATTATCAGCAGAATATGACAGACTTCTGAACTACAAAATGAAGTTAATATCTTTGGATGTGGGGAGAACCATAATGATATGAGTTTTAGGTGAACAAAGACGAGTTTTTGACAACTGTAGACATGGGAATTACATTGTTCACTTTGGTACAAAGATCAAACATTTTCGCCAATAAGTGCTCTTTAAGAGTAAGTTAGATCAATAGTAGTGCCAGTGTTGGTTTTGTAAAGTTACATAACCATTTTTATGTGTCATCGTTTCTTTACAAAGATCGAATTTAGCTCATCGACCTGTAATTTAAATCAGTAATGCCAATAACTGAGCCATATGTATTTTGTTAAGTAGTACAGACTATTTAGTTACGTGAATATTTAATTTAGGGGTCATTTGTGCTTGCAAAGCGTGATACAACAATCAAAGTTTGGTCATCGGCAGTGTACCTTAACCTGTAAGTTTTATCACTAGTGCAATATGCACACCATGTGTAGTTTTTCAATCTCATAGAATAATTAAGTTATGGTGGCAGTGCTGTGTGTGTGTTTTTGCTTGAAATCTTACATATTTTGTCGGTGCAAAGATACTTCTGTATTATGAAAAGCAAACTGTGAGTATTTTAGAACTTAAAATCTTCACTCATTCAGGTAAATAATTTTATTTTTGTGCCAATATAGAATTTTCATATGCAATCGGAGTTCTCTGAGGCATAGAGGTGTCAAAATTTCGTCTCTGTGTGTGGAACCTTGCTCCACGATTGTCTTTGGTCATGTTTACATCTTGTTTACAAAACACTATGAAGTTGTTGGTGTATTACGAAACTATGTAATTCGAATCTCACAGTGGAATAAAGATCTCGACAAAATACCTTCCTCACCACCTAAAATACTTTTTGGTCATTTCGTTTGTCTTCGGCTACGCTGTGTGTATGTATGTCGTTTTTCGGAACATTAGATTGGATTTTGGTCTTATTTAGTAGTTGATTATGAAAAAGGAGCCCGTAGAGTTTTAGAGAGCTTTGGTATCACAGTTCAGACCGGTAAGCGTCGTAGCCTTCCTCAAAAGTTCGGTTTTGTAGACAGCCTTGAGTATGCCTAGATCAAGCGAAATAAAAAGCAGTATTAGCCTGTCCGAGGGACGTGAAAATATGATTGTGACAGTTGACATACACATTGTATGTGTTGTTATTCTCTTCCTGTAGAATTATCTTTGTTCAGATTTGTTTTTGTTCATGCTCTCATTTAGGCTTGAAATCACATTAAGTGCATTGTTCTTGCAGCTAACAGTAATTCAGACCACCTATTTATTTGTGGGTTCACTTGCTTAGCACAATATTTCAGCCAGCTTGTATTTTACGCAGTTACAGGATTAGTCAGTTTCGTTTTAGTTCATGCGTCATTTAGACCTTAAAAATGGAGTCTCAACTGCATGCTTAGAATAGGGGCACTTAATTTGAGAGTCCACATTCATGTTTTAGACATCAGTTTAGATACATATCTGTATGTGTGTGTGAGTGTGTGTGTGTGTGTGTGTGTGTGTGTGTAGCGGTTCTAGGCGCTACAGTCTGGATCCGCGCGACCGCTACGGTCGCAGGTTCAAATCCTGCCTCGGGCATGGTTGTGTGTGATGTCCTTAGGTCAGACAGGTTTAAGTAGTTCTAAGTTCTAGGGGACTGATGACCTCAGAAGTTAAGTCCCATAGTACTCAGAGCCATTTGAACCATTTGTATTGTAAGTAGGCTGTTTAGGTTTTCTTATATTGGTAACGCCACGTAGGGATCTGAAAATCACTGGCTGTGCTGTGCGCAGTCAGTGGCTGGTTTGCATTGTTGTCTGCCATTGTAGTGTTTGGCAGCTGGATGTTAACAGTGCGTAGCGTTGCGCAGTTGGAGGTGAGCCACCAGCAGTGGTGGATGTGGGGAGAGAGATGGCGGAGTTTTGAAATCTGTAAGACTGGATATCATGAACTGCTACATACATTATGACTTTTGATCACTATTGAGGTAAATACATTGTTTGTTCTCCTAAAAAATCTTTCATTTGCTAACTATGCCTAACAGTATTTAGTGCCTTCCGTAGTTTGGATCTTTTATTTAGCTGGCAGTTGTGGTGCTCGCTGTATTGCAGTAGTTCGAGTAACGAAGATTTTTGTGAGGTAAGTGATTTGTGAAACGTATAGGTTAATGTTAGGGATTACTGAAAGTCAGATTGCGTTGCGCTAAAAAAATATTGTGTGTCAGTTTAAGCACAGTCTTGTATAATTTTTCTAGGGGACGTTTCTTATGTCGACCCTTAGCCGAGGATACCTCACTGGAATCTTCTGAATTTTTTCTTGTAGTTTGTGTAGTTGGTGTAGCCTTTGTTTATTCCTACCGCGTAATTATAGAGAGAATTTCCTTTGTAGTTGAAGTTTTTCATTGTTGTACAGTAAAACAGTTGTGGCATGCATGTAGATTTGCACCAAGTATTTCGCAGCTGCGCTTGCAATTAACTAGATATTATTTTCAATGCTATGTTAATGTGTTTTGTTATTTTGCTCTTCAAATTATGCTTTTCTGTGTTGTCGTGTGAAATATTGTGACAATAACGGCTTGTGAAAAACGTAATACTAGGCTTCAAAGTAAATTGAGAAATGACAGTGAAGACGAAAGCAGTGTATTAGCACCGCCAAGTAATGAATTAACTCATGTTCAAAGTAGTAATTTGGTAATTGTGCATAGGGAAATGGAGCGGGCTGCAAATAATGGTGTAGGCAGTGAAACAATTAGTGAACAGGGAAGCATTATCGATCGATCGGTCGGCAACAGCTCGCCTCAGGATTCCGAAATGACAGGACACAATCTTGCAAATACTGAAGATTCAGATTTTGCGTCCCCACCGTTTTCTTAAATAAATCAAGACACATTATCTGCTTTTGAAAATGCTAATATTGTCGGTTCAAATGCACTGCCGAATTGCGCTGAGGAACATGTTTCAACCACCAGTGCACTGTTGTTGCAGTTAATGATAGAAATGGGACAAAGGCTACAAAAGTTAGACACAACGCTTGAACAAAATCAGAAACAAATGGGACAAAATCTTCAAAAGTTAGACACAATGGAACAAAATCAGAGACAAACACAGCAAAAGCTTCAAAAGTTAGACACAATGGAACAACACAAGAGAAAAACACAGCAACAGCTAGACACAATGGAACAAAAGCTTCAAAAGTTAGACTCAGTGGAACATACGCTTGAACAAACACGTGAAGATTTAACTACTGAGTTACATAAAATCGAATCGAAATGTCAAGAAGTCTGTAATGACGTAAAAACACAAATTTGTGAGCATTTTCAATGCATTACAGAATCACGAATCAGCCATAACAGAACTGCAAACTATTGTTCATGAAAATCATGAGATCTTGCAAGCTAAAATTGACTCAGTTGCATCTACCGATTCGGTTACACAACTTGCAAAACCTCAGGAAAACTTAAAGGACATAGTAGATACTCTGAAAATTGGTTCAGAAAGATACATGGAGGAAATCAGTTCATTATCAGAGAAAGTAGTTGAACTATCGGATCAGCTAAATAATTTATCTGCGAAGGTAGATGATAATCTGAATGACACAAAACCGGTAGTCTTTAATGACACAGAAGAGTTCGAACAAAGTAGGAAATTCAAACAAAATCAGAATCAAATTAATACGCAACACCAAAGAGAAATCCGGGAAGTACAAGATCAGCTGACACAGGTAATACAAGAATTACATATTTCAGAGGACACTCGCGCTCCAATACGGGAAGAGGGACATAGAAATACGGAACAGCCACAAAATAATAACACAGGGCACTTCGAAAATTATGAAAGAAATTGTCAAGGTACACCGAATTTTGAGATGGAATCGTCGAAACGACGTAACAGTGACCGACATGCGACTCGCCGACATGATGATTTTGACTATAAGCTGTTCAGTACTACACGTAAATTCAAAACATTTAAGAATTCTGGCAACAACATTCATCCACAAGCGTGGCTCCATCAATTCTCTCATTGGTTGCCTCCTAATTGGTCATTAGAGCACAGATTAGAATTTATGTGTGGCTATTGGAGAATGAACAAGCTGTAAGAATGCGATCGGTCATTCACGATTGTCACAGTGAAGGAGAATTTAATCATGCCTTCCTCTCAGCATATTGGTCTCAAGCTACACAAGACCGAGTAAAACATAGCATCATAATGATGAAATTTAAAAAAATATTTAAAAAAAATAAAAAAATGAAGTCCGCAGTTTTCTAGGTCTCGTAAATTTTTACCGTCGTTTTCTGAATATGCAAATTCTAGTTACAACAAAACTTTGTTCTCTCACTGAAAACAATACTATTTGGAACTGGGACGAACAAGCACAGTTGGAATTCAATTCTTTGAAAGAATCGCTACTTAACGCGCCAATACTAGCTCATCCAGATCTCTCACAAGATTTTTGCCTTAGCACGGATTCTTCTAAAGTCGGTCTTGGTGCCCATTTATTTCAAGAAGCCACAGAAAATGACATTACTGTTCAGAAAACCATTGCTTTTGCTAGCCGAGTGCTAACAAAATTTGAAAAAAATTATTCCGTTACTGAATTAGAAGCTTTAGCTATCGTTTGGGCATTTAAGAAATTCCGTTTCTTTCTTTCTGGTAAGCACGTAAAAGTATACAGTGATCATCTTGCTTTACAATTTCTTATGTCTTCAAAATTAAATCATGACAGGTTAAAACGCTGGGCATTGTTTCTGCAAGAATTCCACTTCACAATAGTCTACATTCCCGGCAAGGAGAACATTGTTGCGGACGCATTGTCACGCGCACCTGCTCGGCTTGAGAAAAGTAACACAGAAGGCAACCTCGAGAGAAATTTCAGTATTCTTTACATTCAGAAAGTCGCCTTTGAAAACTTCATCACCACATCTTTAAAGGACATTGATCATGAACAAGATAAAGATCCGATTGGGAAAGACATCAAAAGCAAATGGCATGAAAAGGCGCACACTCAGATTTGGCATTATTATCTGGTTAGAAACAACATACTCTTCAAACGCTGCACTGTTCATGACAAGCTATGAGTACTTTGCATTCCAGACGATTTTGTTAATAAGCTCATTTGGTACACTCATTTCAGCTGTGCACACTTTGGTCCACGAAAATGTTATCATATTCTTCGGACGACTTGTTATTTTAACAATATGGAAAAGAGAATTCGAAGAGTCTTGTCTATTTGTAAACTTTGTCAAAAGGCGAAACCATCTACTATCTCACATCGTGCTCCGTTGTTTCCTATCATTCCTTCTAAATTAAAAGAATTTGCTGCTGTTGATCTCTTGGGACCCCTTGTCAGAACATCGAATGGATTTTCGTACGTTCTAGTCGCTGTTGAACTTACTTAAAAATTTGTTTCTTTCACTCCGTTACGTGAAGCCACTGGACGGTCTGTATCTAACGCCTTTGTTAAAAATTTCTTACGTGAAGTTGGACACGTTAGTAAAGTCATTTCAGACAACGGAGCGCAATTCAGATCTGGTATTTGGTCACGCATGCTGCGGAACCATAAAATCAAACCTGTTTTTATTACATTGTACTCACCACATTGTAACCCGTCTGAACGGATTATGAAAGAAATCAATAAGCTTTGCAGACTTTATTTCAAAATGCACTGAATTAAATGCCTCATGACTCCACTGCTTTACCACCTATTCTTGTACTGAAGAATGAAGAACCACCGAACATAATCAGAGAGCTTGTACCTTTTCCAAATACACGTAAACTTCGACACAAAGACATAATTGATTTGGCTATTAAAAATATAAATTCTGCAGCAGACAAAAGGAGAAGACTACACGGTAAAGAAAATGCAAAGAAATTATACACTCCTGGAAATTGAAATAAGAACACCGTGAATTCATTGTCCCAGGAAGGAGAAACTTTATTGACACATTCCTGGGGTCAGATACATCACATGATCACACTGGCAGAACCACAGGCACATAGACACAGGCAACAGAGCATGCACAATGTCGGCACTAGTACAGTGTATATCCACCTTTCGCAGCAATGCAGGCTGCTATTCTCCCATGGAGACGATCGTAGAGATGCTGGATGTAGTCCTGTGGAACGGCTTGCCATGCCATTTCCACCTGGCGCCTCAGTTGGACCAGCGTTCGTGCTGGACGTGCAGACCGCGTGAGACGACGCTTCATCCACTCCCAAACATGCTCAATGGGGGACAGATCCGGAGATCTTGCTGGCCAGGGTAGTTGACTTACACCTTCTAGAGCACGTTGGGTGGCACGGGATACATGCGGACGTGCATTGTCCTGTTGGAACAGCAAGTTCCCTTGCCGGTCTAGGAATGGTAGAACGATGGGTTCGATGACGGTTTGGATGTACCGTGCACTATTCAGTGTCCCCTCGACGATCACCAGAGGTGTACGGCCAGTGTAGGAGATCGCTCCCCACACCATGATGCTGGGTGTTGGCCCTGTGTGCCTCAGTCGTATGCAGTCCTGATTGTGGCGCTCACCTGCACGGCGCCAAACACGCATACGACCATCATTGGCACCAAGGCAGAAGCGACTCTCATCGCAGAAGACGACACGTCCCCATTCGTCCCTCCATTCACGCCTGTCACGACACCACTGGAGGCGGGCTGCACGATGTTGGGGCGTGAGCGGAAGACGGTCTAACGGTGTGCGGGACCGTAGCCCAGCTTCATGGAGACGGTTGCGAATGGTCCTCGCCGATACCCCAGGAGCAACAGTGTCCCTAATTTGCTGGGAAGTGGCCGTGCGGTATTTGCTGGGAAGTGGCGGTGCGGTCCCCTACGGCACTGCGTAGGATCCTACGGTCTTGGCGTGCATCCGTGCGTCGCTGCGGTCCGGTCCCAGGTCGACGGGCACGTGCACCTTCCGCCGACCACTGGCGACAACATCGATGTACTGTGGAGACCTCACGCCCCACGTGTTGAGCAATTCGGCGGTACGTCCACCCGGCCTCCCGCATGCCCACTATATGCCCTCGCTCAAAGTCCGTCAACTGCACATACGGTTCACGTCCACGCTGTCGCGGCATGCTACCAGTGTTAGGCCTCCCACATGCCCACTATATGCCCTCGCTCAAAGTCCGGCAACTGCACATACGGTTCACGTCCACGCTGTCGCGGCATGCTACCAGTGTTAAAGACTGCGATAGAGCTCCGTATGCCACGGTAAACTGGCTGACACTGACGGCGGCGGTGCACAAATGCTGCGCAGCTAGCGCCATTCGACGGCCAACACCGCGGTTCCTGGTGTGTCCGCTGTGCCGTGCGTGTGATCATTGCTTGTACAGCCCTCTCGCAGTGTCCGGGGCAAGTATGGTGGCTCTGACACACCGGTGTCAATGTGTCCTTTTTTCCATTTCCAGGAGTGTATATTGGTCAGAATGTTCTCATTAAAGCTCATTCATTGTAACATAAGAAGAAACACTTGAGTCACAAATTCTTTCTAATTCACAATGGACCTTACAGAATCCGACGTATACCACATGATAATTGCGTTTTAGTTGAAACTTTGCGTACTAGGAAGAGTTAAGGTTTACACCACATTTCACATGTAAAACCGTTTATTAAAAGATAATCTGCTTTTTAACTTTGTCTTTGCCATAAAACTTTTCGCTTCGCGTTACTAGTATGCGTTATCACACTTTGAAACTGTTATCATGCAACAATGTGTTGAAGTTAAATATTCAGTCAAGAACCAAGAGAACTTATTTAAACAGAAATTACGAATGCATTGTGAACAGACGTCACAGTGTTATTGTGTGTGTACATTCTTGCTTGATAGTTGCACGATTACTAACGACTATAAGGCTTACATACTTAGAACATATACTGCTAATGAGATTTTAATGCAACATTTTGGTTTACTTGAAAAGACATTCCTTATTTCAAGTAGTTTTTGTGACATTAAAGATGACTTAGGATTTGGTTTATTTGACAGCTACACGATTTTATCAAGACGCTACTAATGAGTGACAATTTACAATGTTGCTTTTGCGATGTTTCTATTTTATATCTGCACAGTTTTTCTGAATTCTTCTGGAAAGGAAAACATGTTCTAGTAGTAACTTGTGTGGTATAGCTACAATGAGACAGCCTTTTCCGTAGCACAACAATACGTTACAGCACAGTACTTGCTTCATCACGGCAATGAGCGTAATAACTAAGATATTTATACGCAAAGCATTTCACTTTTGTTTATCATGAGGTAAGTACATTGACTTCTGCAGAACTTAGCTTTCAGAAGACGATAACTACGACACTTCCACAGAATTATCTTACAGCAAGACGCACATTTAGCGCTACAGGACACACATTTGAGTGATTAATTTTGTACTTGAACCATTTATTTTTCAAGATTTTTGAATTACAAAGAAAGTTTTCCGTGATACATTTCATTCCATTGCTGTAATCTGTAACACCTGAGGGTATAATTACATTAATCCTCAGGGGGGTACTCGCTTACTTTGTGTACCATGTGTTTGGCAATCACAAGGAGCCCTAGCTGAAATGGTATTTGCTTGTACAACTTTACACTTCGGTACCATATTTCTCTAAAACATAAATTACACAGCTATCTGATCATTTAACTGAGAGACAAACATTTTTTTTTTACTACATCAGTGACACATGTTTACGCAATTACACAGTTTGATAATTTCGTACTTATGAAATTGTATTTTGTCTCTACTTTGTGAACTGTTCAAATTTTTTCGGAACCATTGTGATGCTATGAGAGCTTTGAATTATGTATTTGGTATATGATCATGATTGTTAAAGTACGTTTGAGGTAGATGACACTATTGAAATGAGCAGAGGATTTTTTTTTTAGGTTTTTAAATTATTGCAGAAAGCTACTACGTTTTTGAGATTTGACTGAGGTGTTATGATGTTATTTTTACGACGACGATGTGTATTATGCTGCTGAGGTATGTTTATGATCAATAAGCTGATGCTATATGAGGAATTTGATTATGCTACTTATTTGTTATGATGAAATATTGAAGAAGTGTCGACGAATATGTATATGTGTAATAAGGTAAGGAATAATGAGTAGTGTTTAGGGACTCTGATTTGTGAAGAAGAATGTTAGAAACCAAGAATCGTACTTTAAGAGTTATGAAATGTGTGTAAATGCAAGAATGTATTACAATGCCGATGAAAATTTTTTGGGCACTATTTTATTTAAAGGATTTTGTTTCTACAGATTTGTAACGCAAATTCTTGACCTGTGAAATATTTTTATATGAGACTGTCACTGTAGCGGAAACTGCTGTCGTAAATATTTCGGTAAGAAAGTTAAGTGACCACCTGCACGCAATGCGTCATGGGCATCCAGCTGCGCTACAGACGCCTTGGAAAAAGCCATTAGTGTGTGCCTGTCAGAGGCACAGGTGGAGAAAAAAAAGAGGCCATTATCCTCGCTATTGACATTCCTTTGTAGAAAGCATCGTAAATACGACACCCTCAAACTTGTGAACATGATTATACTGTAGAGTTCTTAATTTATGATATTTAGTGTAATGAAATGATGAGAAACGTTTCATGTCTATTGTCTTGCTAGTTGGAAGATTGTTTACTGCATTATGAAATGCCTTATGGCTAGCGAATGACGTTTCACGCCTTGCTTTGCCTATTTTGTTTAATATCTAGTTTCTAGCTGCAGTGCAGGATTGGTTACAATAAAATTTTATAGATGTACGAATATAAAAATTTTCTGTCTACAGATCCAGTATATAATAATAATGTGATATACTTCCAAAAAATGAGGGAGCACAAAAAGACATTTCCCTTCACAGAAACTGCATACATAATTTTATTTTCAAGTTCTTGGTAATTTATTTCATAGAATAAGTTTTTGTGGTGCACCACTTTAATTATATAGACATTAAGATGTGAATATACATTTCCCTTATCTGCATTGTTGTCTTTAGTGTACTAATTTTTCTGCTTGTGGGTTTGTCATGTTTAGGTATAAGTTATTACATTTATTGCTGCTTGCTTTGCTTACTTGCATTTTTTTGTCATTGCTGTTTGTATTAATTGTTTTGTGCTGCTGCATTCCCTCGTCCCTTACTTAAGCATCTGACCTCAGTAGATTTAAGCTAGCTTAAGAGGGGGTAGACTATATAAGAGAATGAGTTGCGATGAATTGGAAGGAAGGCATTGAGAAGCTATAAGAAAATGGTTTGGCCAAAAACGTATTTTGAAAGAGGATAGGAACAAAAAAAAGTAGGGTTTAGGGACAACAGGTTTACGTAGGATTTTCTTGGAAATAAATGATGAGGTAAGATAATGGAAAATAAATAATGAAGTAAGAAATATGTGAACACATAAATACAAAAAGCATGCTTGGATAGGATTTTTTTGGTGGAAACAAATGTTGAAATAAGACGAAAGATCTATGGAATGAAGTTTTGGGTTGGACTGCAGTACCAAATGTTACGCTAAAAACAAACCCTGTCCTTTCCTTGTGTTATCCCACTATGTGTTTGTGTACCCCTGTGTATTTATGTTCTTCCGGTCTTATATGTTTATCTGATACGACTTATGTTGCAGAATTTTTCTAATACTCAGCTACATGAACTATGATGAGGAATACTGTTATCCTCAAATATAATTTGCATTAATAATATGTTACTTACTTTGTAAAGATGTTAGACATTATTAATTCTCTCCTGTTTTAATGCTCATATGTGAAGTTTATGTTTCAAAAGTTATTCTGATCTTGATGTATGTACTTATGTCATAATTTTTGTAACACTGATGTGCATGTTTATTTCTATTCTTTTGTAAAGCCTGTTTTACTACAAAAGTTATCTGTATTATTATGTTTTAATGATGTTTTTTGTACCTTTGTTAATGTATTCTTATGTTATAAAATTGTAATTGACACAAGTTCATCAAATTAAGTTACTTGTAAATTATATTTCACTGCACACATTTCTGTTGGTCATAGTATATGGACAATATGTGAGAAGTAGGGACTGATAGTGTTTGCACATGTGTTGATAATTCAGCAAGGAACTGGTTAACAGCATTGCAGTTCTAAGGACAATTAGAAAAAAACTTTGAGAGTGCACAAGTGGTGGTTTATGGACTTGCTATATTCTCCACAAGACTCTTCGATGGTGATTGTGCACCTGCACAGTCGCAACAGATGACTGCTGGCCATCTCTACAAGGACTGAAGTGGGTCTGCACCTTCGATGGCCCACCAATACCATTATTTCTACAAGGACTGCAGTGGGTCTCCACCTCTGGTGGCCCACCAATACCATAATCTCTACCAGGACTACAGTGGGTCTGCTCTGTGATGACCTACCTACCAATAGTCAACGTCGACTGACTCTGCGGTGGGTTTGCTCTGTTGTGGCCCATTACCTGTCTGCATGCCAAGAGTCAACACTGTCTTTCCGTTGGAAATACAACACCACTCCTTCAAGACTGCATGGAAAGCCACTACTTCCGTGTGCATTCTCTTTTGCTGCTCAGACTTTGAGAAAAACACTGCAATTTTACTGTGATGGATGATCAGGACTGTCTTTATGGACTGTGAGAAATTTTAGCTTTTGGCCAACATTGTATCAACAAAGTGTGTACATTTGATATCTTTGTTATTGTAATCATAAAAAAACTTCAAATCTGTATTGGCCAGTGCCCAAAACAATTTGTAAAATTTTTTGAGGGGAGCATGGGGGCTATGCAAGTAGGCTGTTTAGGTTTTCTTATATTGGTAACGCCACGTAGCGCTCTGAAAATCACTGGCTGTGCTGTGTGCAGTCAGTGACTGGTTTGCATCGTTGTCTGCCATTGTAGTGTCGGGCAGCTGGATGTTAACAGTGCGTAGCGTTGCACAGTTGGAGGTGAGCCACCAGCAGTGGTGGATGTGGGGATAGAGATGGCGGAGTTTTGAAATCTGTAAGACTGGATATCATGAACTGCTATATACATTATGACTTTTGATCACTATTGAGGTAAATACATTGTTTGTTCTCCTAAAAAATCTTTCATTTGCTAACTATGCCTAACAGTATTTAGTGCCTTCCGTAGTTTGGATCTTTTATTTAGCTGGCAGTTGTGGTGCTCGCTGTATTGCAGTAGTTCGAGTAACGAAGATTTTTGTGAGGTAAGTGATTTGTGAAACGTATAGGTTAATGTTAGTCAGGGCCATTCTCTTGTAGGGATTACTGAAAGTCAGATTGCGTTGCGCTAAAAAAATATTGTATGTCAGTTTAAGCACAGTCTTGTATAATTTTTCTAGGGGACGCTTCAGTGTGTGTGTGTGTGTGTGTGTGTGTGTGTGTGCGTGTAAATAACATTGTGACACTTGATACAAAAATTGCATTTTTGTGTTGGTGACATATTTTGGAGACATTTTAGATGAGACAATATCTTTCATCTACATCCACGCCGTTCACAACAAAGTGCCTAGCAGAGGGTTCAATGAAACACCTTGAAGCTGTCTCTCTAACATTCCACACTGGAGCGGCGCGCGGGAAAAACGAGCACGTAAATTATTCTGTGCGAGCCCTGATTTCTCTTATTTTATCGAAATGATCATTTCTCTCTATGTAGGTGGGTGCCAAGAGAATGTTTTCGCAATCGGAGGGACGGCCATGTGGTCGTATGGTTCTAGGCGCTTCAGTCTGGAACCGCGCTGCTGCGACGGTCGCAGGTTCTAATCCTGCCTCGGGCGTGGCTCTGTGTGATGTCCTTAGGTTACTTAGGTTTAAGTGGTTCTAAGTCTAGGGGGCTGATGACCTCAGATCTTAAGTTCCATAGTGCTCAGAGCCATTCGAACCATTTGAGCAATCGGAGGAGAAAACTGGTGATTGAAATTTGATGAGAAGATCCTGTCGCAACGAAAAAGTCTTTGTTTTAATGATTGCCAGTCCAATTCACGTATCATGTCTGTGGCACTATCTCCCTTATTTCGCGATAGTACAAAACGATCCGACCTTCTTTGAACTTCTTCACTGTCATCTGTCAGTCACGCCTGATGCGGTTCCCACACTGCACAGCAATACTCCAGAATAAGGTGGATAAGCGTGGTGTAAGTGCAGTCTCTTTAGTAGACCTCTTGCACCTTCTAAGTGTTCTGCCAATGAATCGCAGTTTTCGAGTTTCTCTACCCAGAGCATTATCTATGTGATCGTTCCAATTTAGGTTATTTGTTATTGTAAGTATTTAGTTGAATTTGCAGCCTTCAGATTTATGTGACTTACTGCGTAGTCGAAATTTAGTGGATTTCTTTCAGTACTCATGTGAATAACTTCACACTTATCTTTATTCAGGGTCAATTGCCACTTTTCGCACCATATAAATAACTTATCTAAATCATTTTGCAATTTTTTTGGTCATCTGATGTCTTTACTAGACGATAAATCACAGCATCATCTGCAAACAATGTAATAGGGCTACTCAGATTGTCTCCTATGTCGTTAATATACAGGGTGAGGCAGCTAAGTCACAACAGCCCTTGTATCTCCCCATCCGTAATAGATACAAAGATGCCATTTGGACAGTGAATTGCAGGGACAGAGGCTACTTGAATACATCGCATTTCATGTTTGTGCTATTTTTTATTATAGATATATGAGGCCATCTTTGTTTTTTTTTTAATGGAACCCTATGTTAAATTGTAGTGTAACATGATGGGCTTAAAAAGACGGTTTCAAATATGTGTATATCATAATATTTAGGAGAATAGTTTTTGAGACACAGATATGTTCCCGTATCGTATTCGTCCTTCGAAGCGGCGTTGTCCAATGTGACCTTTCCTGTTGACCATTGAGGAACTTAACAGGGAAGGCGTTATCTTCCTGTCTTCCTGCTTCTCGATAATGCCGCAAGGTGACGCACGAGGTAGCTGGAGAGAAGGGTATAAATGTGCTGCTGTTGTAATGAGACATCGCATTTCCGTCACAGTTTCTTGGAGCAGACATGTACACCTACGAAGAAAAGTTAGATATGCTTCTAGTGTATGGTGAAAGCAGAAGAAATGCTGTTAGAGCAATAAAGCGATAATGAGAGCTGTATCCTGATCGTGAGCGTCCTACGCGCCAGCTTCTTGCACATATTTGCAAGAAACTACTGGAATCGGGATCATGGAAAGCCGTATAGAGGACACGGCAGAAAACTGCAACTGGCGAGGTACATGAAGAGGGCGTTCTAGCGTTGGCGCATAACGACCCTACTGTTTCGTTGCGGCGTATCGCCTCGGAATGTGGTATATGTCAGAGAAGTGTTCTGCGCATATTGCACCGGCATAGATTTCACCCGTTTCACCTCTCATTACATCAAGCACTCTCTGGTGTGGATTTCGAACGGCTTCAGGAATTTGGCCGGTTTGCTCAGCAGCGCCTACAAGATGGTCCAACGTTTTTTCAACGGGTGCTTCTTACTGATGAAGCAACTTTCACCAACCACAGTAATGTGAATTAGTATAATAGTCAATAGAGAACCCTCATTGGCTTCGACAGGTACAGCATCAGCAACCGTGAAGTGTTAACGTGTGGTGCGGCACCGTCGGAAATGTCATTCCAGGTATACTAAATGGCAATAACTATGCACAGTTCATGCGAAACGTTCTGCCCATTTTGCTGGAAGAGGTACCACTAACTACGCGTCACTGCATGTGGTTCCAACATGACGGCTGGCCTGTTTACTCTTCCCGTGTGGCTACAGAGCTGTTAAATGAAAAGTTCCCGGATTGGTGGATAGGACGACGTGCTGAAGTGAAGAGGCCAGCCAGATGTCCAGATTTGACCCCTCTTGAGTTTTTTTCTGGGGGAACAATCAAACATAAAGCATATGCTCAAATACCAACTACGCCAGACGATTTGAAAGGTGAACTGATATCTCACGTGACACCCTCACAGCCGTTTACAAATCATTCAACGACAACTACAAATGTGCACTGCAGCAGAGGGGGAGCATTTTGAGCACATGCTTCAGTAAAGTTTTGTATCATGTACAGTATGTACTTCGCACCTTTGTGTGTATTTGCTTCGTATTGTGATCAATTGTAAATATTTTAAAATAAAAAACAAATACTTACGAAATAATTGTGACCAATAATGGCCTCCGCATTTACATTTGTATTTCTGTTACTTAAAATGTATTAACATCTTGTAGTATTTTAATACTGAATGTTGTATACTATTCTGGTATCACAGTTGTCAACTAACTGAATGATATTTGCGCGACATCATCAGTTAATTTTTGCACAAGATATCGCAGTATGTATTACTATTGTCGGATAAGTGGGGCGTGTTTGTAAAAGGACGGACTCGCGACGTTTACCATGTACTCTGCGCAACAGGAAAGGTCGCGTTGGACAAAGTCGCTTCGAAGGACAAACACGTTACGAGACCGTGTCTGTGTCTCAACAACTATTCGCCTAGACATTATGATATACACATATTTGTAACCGCCTTTTAAGCCCATCATGTTTCGCTAAAATTTAACGTAGGGTTCCACTTAAAAAAAAAAAAAAAAAAAAAAAAAAAAAAAAAAAAAAAAAAAGCGTCTTAGCTCCCTCACCCTGTAGATAAGGAACAATAGAGGGCCTATAACATTTCCTTTGGGAACGCCGGACATTACTGCTGTTTTAATCGATGACTTTCCGTCTATTACTACGAACTGTGACCTTTCTGACAGGAAATCACGAATCAAGTCGCACAACTGAGGCGACATTCCATAGGCACGCAGTTTAGTTAAAAGACGCTTGTGAGCAACTGTGTCGAAAGCCTTCTGGAAATCTAAAAATATGGAATCAATTTGGCATCCACTGTCGATAGCACTCATTACTTCATGAGTATAAAGAGCTAGTTGTGTTTCACAAGAAGGATGTTTTCTGATCCGTGCTGACTATGTGTCAATAAATCGTTTTCTTCGAAGTAATTCATAATGTTTGAATTCAGTATAAGTTCCAAAACCGTACTGCAAATCGACTTTAGTGATATGGGCCTGTAATTCAGCGAATTACTCCTATTTCCCATTTTGAGTATTGGTGTGACTTGAGCAATTTTCCAGTCTTTAGGTACGGAACTTTCTGTGAGCGAGCGGTTGTATATAATTTCTAAATATGGAACTATTGTATCAGCATACTCAGAAAGGAACCTAACTGGTATACAATCTGGACCGGAGGCCTTGCTTTTATTAAGTGATTTAAGCTGCTTTGCTACACCGAGGATATCTACATGGTGTCCGAAAAGACTTTCCCTGATTACATAAATTGATAACTCAGGTTAGAAGTAAGATACAAATATAAAAACTTGTGTCGAATTGTTTACGACTATCAAAGTTTCTTTCTGTTTTAGGTTCGCAGTACGTAAGTAGTGGATGAGGTGCAGTGCCCAAGAAGCCATGTTAACAAATCAGGAGAAGGCACAGTGTTTCCTGTGGTACCATGAGACACGATCACCAACCACAGTGCAGAGACACTTCCAGACAACATTTGGAAGGAATCCACCTGATGTCAAGAACATTAAAGCCTGGTATGAGAAGTTCAAGAACACAGGATCGGTTGCTGACCTTCCGAGGTCTGGTCGACCAAGAATCTCAGCAGACAGGGTGGAAGCTGTAAGGCAGTCTTTCCCGCGAAGTCCGAAGAAATCGGTGTGCAGGGCCTCACGTGAATTACAGATGCCAAAAGGCTCTCTCCATGACATTTTACACAAACGTTTATTGTTTCGTGCACACAAAGTGCAAATCGTTCAGGCGTTGTTGCCCAATGACAGTACACATCGATATGACTTTGCGGTCGAAATGTTATCACGTATTGAGGACGATGGTGGTTATCTCAGACGGATTGCCTTTTCCGACGAAGCGACCTTTTTTGTCAGTGGAGTAGTGAATCGCCATAATGTGCACATTTGGGGTTCACAACCCCCTAGCGAGGTCATGGATTGCACCAGAGGCAGTCCAAAGGTGCGCGCTATTGCACGATCGAATTATCGGGCCATTCTTCTTCGCTGAGGCTACCATCACATCTGCAGTGTATCTGAACATGTTGCAACTGTATGCTGTTCCTCAGTTGCTTCAGTATCACCTCCATGTCTTGTTTCAGCAAGACGGTGCACCGCCTCATTGGGGTTTGGACGTCCGTGCCTATCTCGATATGACCTTTCCTGGGCGCTGGATTGGTCGTGATGGCCCAACGGTTTGGCCTCCACGCTCTCCAGACATAACCCCTTTAGACTTCTTTTTATGGGGTTATGTCAAGGACGAGGTCTACCGAACACGTGTTCCAGATCTTGAAACCCTGCGGCAACGGATAACCACAGTCTTTCAATCGATCCCTCTGGTGATGTTGGCTAATGTGTGAACGGAAATTGAATATCGCCTAGATGTGCTACGTGCTACCAAGGGTGCTCATGTGGGCTTTTAATGATTTATGAAAAAAAAACTTTGACAGTTTGTAAACAATTAGACGCCAGTTTCATATTTGTATCTTACTTCTAGCCTGAGTTATCAATTTATGTAATCAGGGAAAGACTTTTCGACACCCTGTACTTCTTTGTTTCTCATGTTGGCAGTTATTCTTGATTGGAATTCAGGAATATTTTCTTCGTTTTCATTGGTGAAGGAGTTTCGGAAAACTGTGTTTAATAACTCTGCTTTAGTGGCACTGTCATCAGAGACTTCCTCGTTGTTATCGCACAGTGAAGGTATTGATTGCGTCTTGCCACTGGTGTGCTTTATGTATGACCAGAATCTCTTTGGGTTTTCTGCCAGATTCTGACACAGAGTTTCTATAAGCACCCCGCATTCAAGTACGCCCTACATTTCTAACTTCTGCAAAACTTTGCCAAACTTGAGGATTTTTCGCTCTTCTAAATTTGGCATGCATTTTCGTTGCTTCTGCAACAGCGCGATCTGACCCGTTTTTTGTACCATCACTTATTAATTTATGTGATATGTATCTCACAATTGCCGTTGATGCTATCTTTTTGAAATCATTCCACATCTTTTCTACGCTTACGTACAGGGCCGGCCTTAGCCATCCAGGTGCCCCAGGTGAGTCGTCCAGTTGGCGCCCTTTATTGTATAAATAGCGAACCTGGCAGTGCTTTGCAACACGGTATTTGACTGTTTTCTAGAAATCGTCTTAAGTGGTTAATGGCGTCATCTTATGATCATAACATGGTTTTTTCCATCGTAAATTTGAGTATTTTATTTTTCTAAATGGAAATGAAATCCAAATAATCTGAAAGCCCGCTAAGACGCTCCATGTGAGTCTTCTGTAGCCTGTGACGTCAGTCCAGCATGCTGCTGTCGCTGCCGTAACAGTCAGTATAGCAGTGATATATTGTTTAGGCATTCACGTTTTGGGAAATTGTCTAAAAATATTGCGTAGTACTGCACTGTACATCTACAAAAACTCCAGAAAATTGTTTTTGCGTGTTCCAAACAAAGAAAAGATGCGTAAAATGTGGTTGAAACAGGCTCGTATATCCCAAATATTTCTTTTCTTTTCTGAAGCACCCCTGTACTAAAGCGAACAAAACAAAACAAAAATTATTCAAATTGGTCAAGCCATTTCTTTGTTTTGGTGAGAATAACACACAACAATCGATTTTTTATATAGGAGGTAATATGTATAACGAAAAAACACTAATTTTGAATTGGGTACCATATTTTTATTGAATTTAATATAACTGTAAGCCATAAACCTATATTTTCTGTCAGTCATCTGAACACAAAACATATTACGCCTAATGAAAAACAATTATAAACAACTAAAATTTTTCTTTTCTCGCTTTTCTGTCGGCAAAGTCTCTGATCAGATTAGCAAAGTCCAGGTTTTCTGCAACTTCATTTTCAATGGACAGTGAGGCCAAACTGGTTAGTCTTGTTTGAGACATTGTAGACAGCAAGTACGTTTTTATCAACTTCAGTTTGCAAAAACTGCGTTCGCCGCTTGCGACAGTCACTGGTATTGCTGGCAAAATACGTAACGTTATCCAGATGTTGGGATATAACTCTTGAAGATTATGCTTTTTATGAAATTTAAGGCTTCAATAGGCGTTGCCTGGCTGTCTTCGAGATAGTGTTGCAGGCCTAAAATTTCGTCGCACAGCAAATTTCCATCAATATCTCACTTCATGCTGACAGTTAACTTTTCTTGTAATTTAGAACAGCATTGTATTAGTTCTTCTTCATTTTGATTTTTTTTAATGTCAAACAAGAAACTCCATGTCGCAGAAAATTCTTGCATCTGTTCAAATCTTTCTTTCATGGATATGTGCACGGTGTCCAACAGTGCATTGAAAAACTCTACTTTAAACTTCTTTTTTGGGTCAGTTATTTGATCATCAACAGCCTCTTCACCCGGCCTGCGTTTAATACGTCTTAATCGCATTTGTGGTTTAAATAATGGCTGCGTATCAAGATCCGAAGCCAGTTCAGTTGCTGTTACAATAGCTTGTTCGAAACCTGTTTGTCTATATGTTTCCAAATAAGAGCAACATTTGTCAAGGATTCCCATAAACTCGACAAAGTTGATTGTGGGTGACTGACTTTCTTTACTCACAACGTTAATTTGAAACAGAACATCATACCATGTCACGAGAGAAACAATGAAGCTGCAGTCTTTCAATTGTCCTCCTAGTGTTGTCGCTTCGTGTGACACCGCAGCATCGCTTTGTTCAGTAGCCAAGGCAACCAAAGCGTCATGCATTTCGCTATCAATTCGAGCTTCCCAGCGTGTGTCACTTATATTTTTCAGGGTGTATATCTTCAAATGGTCGGTCAAAATTGTCCATCTATTTACCGATCCAGCAAATAGATTAAACATTTTTTGTAACATTCCGAACAGTGTCACGGATTTTACTGATGATTTTGCCGCATCACACAATACCAAATTATAAGTATGGCATCCACATGGCACAAAAAAAGCTAGTGGATTTAACTTCTTAATTCTGTTCTGGACACCTTTATTTTTCCCCTTCATGTTCGCGCCGTTATCGTAGCCCTGTCCTCTGCAGTCATTAATGTTAAGGTCAACATCACTCAATGTTTTTAAAATGCTTTCTGTGAGACCCTCACCGGTTGTATAATCTATTTGCAGAAATGAGATGAAATGTTCATTTACACTTACGCCATCCTCTGTTATGTCGGCGCATCTTAATGTTATCGAAAGTTGTTCTTTGTGGCTTATATCCGGAGTACAGTCAGCTATGATTGCATAATACTTTGAACCCTATATGTGGGATACGATTGTAGACATAACGTGTGATGCCATGAGTTCTATTAATTCATTTTGTATATTTTTGCCGCAATAATGGTCAGCCAAATCACCATTCAATGCCAGTCTGACGTGCTCTTCCATGATTGGATCAAACTTTGCCAATAACTGTACAAGACCTAAGAATTTTCCATTATTTGGGGTAAATAATTTATCTGATAACCCTCTGAATGCCATATTATTTTCAGCCAAATACAAAGTAATGTGCATCAATCTTTGAAGCACATTGCTCCATCGTAAACTTTCTTTAGAAATTAGCTTTTGTTCTTCCTTGTCGATAGTTAATCCAGCTTTAAACCTGATTTCAACTTCAGTCCATTGAGTAAATGCTTTTTTGTGGTTAGGACTATTTTCATGCAGTTTCAGAGCTTCACTTAAATGTTTCTAATTTCTGAAACCTACAGTGGTAGTCAAATTAGTAGTTGACTTTAAATCAAACAGTCGACAACAAAAGCAAAAGACACTGTCGTTTGATACAGAATAAACTAGCCACCGTCGTCTGATAGTTTCTTCGTTTGATAGTTTTCTTGTGTAATGAGTTGAAGAGAAATGACGCCCATTTTCATCTTTTGGAAAGTTATTTAGACATACTTGTGAGGGTCCACATATTATAATGCGATCTATATCTCTAGCATTAAGTACTTTTGGCCACGTACCTACATCAGAAACATTGTATTCTTTTATTTCATCGACCACAGATGTCATGTGTTGATTTTGACTTGGAGAAATATCAGAGGATTCATGCAAAGATGAACTGCGCTGGTCAATTTGATCACCTTCAATAGGTGATTGTATATTTTTTGTGTATAATTGTTCACAGTCTGAAGAAATATTTGCTGATACATGGACTTTTGATTCAATATCTGAAGTATTTGCCTTAGAATCTCCTTTAAGGTACTTATAAATATTCATGTGCTTTTTAGTTTCTTCAAGAACTTTTTCTTTTTCAGCTTTTCTTTTCCGATTTTCTGAACCAGAAAGCTTTTTTTTAATCATTTCCTTCTCTTCTGGCATGATTTAATAATTTGACAAATTATTGCTTGGACACTGCTCTATTTCGCGACCACAATATTCGATCTATAACAAATAAAGAAATTCACCTATCAGTAGACGTAACTAGAAAAAAAAACCTGAACTGAAAGATAAAAATGTTTTTCGCACTTACCAGAAAATTAAAATGTTGACACGGTCACGACACTCGTTTCACTCACAATTATTCAGCCACGAAAACATGACCGCTGTCTCCGACTCTTACTGACAATTACTGACATGCGGGTGCAAATCGTAGCGCTGCCAACATATGCAGTCTAACAAACATTGTGTGGCGCTGTATTATTTCAGTACGTTAGGGGAGAATTCTCTATGAATGCAGTGCACGCATTGCATGATCTATTAATTAATGTACATGAGTCATTAAGTCACAAATATTCGATATAAATACATTCGTATTAATTAAATCATAATGTAATGTATATTTCACAGTCTGTATTTTCTTTTATTTGGAGCGACTGGTAGTTTCTGTTGTGAACGAGAGATGATGAGGCTGCATGGGCTCTTCCTTGTTGCAGTTCTTGAAACAAATAAGAGAGGCGCTTTGGTAGAGCCCGTGCTTGCCCGCGTCAAACATGTATGGTTGCAGACAATACGAAGATTGCATTCGGCATGATTTCCCTTCTGCTACCCCGAATTCATCTCGCATTCATGAGATTAGCGACGTATGTTGAATGAGACTGAATAATATTTTAGTTTCGCGAAATGGGTGATTGTGATTTTTTTTTTTTTTTTTTTTTTACATGCGTTTAGTACGTGGCGCCCCTTGGCCCCCGGCGCCCAGGGCGACCGCCCGGGTCGCCCCACCTTAAAGCCGGCGCTGCTTACGTGATCAGATCGGAAGGACTGGAGACTGTCTCTTAAAAAGGCGTTAAGAGCATTTTTATCAGCCTTTTTTTTAAATAGATGTACTTTGCGTTTCTTTTTGATGGTTGTAGGTGTTACGATATTCAGCCTAGCAACAACTGCCTTGTGGTCGTTAGTCCCTGTATTCTTCTTGACACTCTGTATTTGTCCAGGATCATTTGTTGTTAAAAGGTGAAGTAGGCTTTCGCAACCATTTACGCTTCGAGTGGGCTCATGAACTAATTGTTCAAAATAATTTTCTGAGAAAGCATTGAGTACGATTTCGAATGACGTTTTATGCCTGCCGCCGGCTTTAAACGTATAATTTTTCCAACATATCAATGGTAGATTGAAGTCACCACCGACTATAATTGTATGAGTGGAGTACCTATTTGAAATGAGACTCAAGTTTTCTTTGAAAAGTTCAGGAACTTTACCTTCTGAGTCGGGGGGCTCGGTAAAACGATCCAATTAATAGTTTAGTCCGAGTGTCAAGTATAGCCTCTACCCATACTATTTTGCAGGAACTATCTACTTCAATTTCACTGCAAGGTAAACTACTTCTGACAGCAATAAATACTCTACCACCAACTGTATTGAATCTATACTTTCTGAACACTTTTAGGTCGTTTGAAAAAATTTCGACTGAATTTATTTCTGACTTTAGCCTGCTTTCCGTAACTATAACTATTTGAGCTTTAGTGCTTTCTATTGGAGCTTGGAGCTCTGGTTCTTTCTCAACACAGCTACGAGAATTTACAGCGATAATACCAATCGTTTCTAGAACCATCTTAATGTGTTTTACCTGCCCCCTTTCAGACGGACGCCCTGTCTGTGGTTTCCTGAGATCTTCTAACCTAAAAAACCGCCCAGTCCCTTCCACACAGGCCCCGATTCCCGTGTAGTCGTTTCCTGTGTGTAATGGACTCCTGACCTATTAAGCGGAACCCGGAAACTCACCACACGATGGCGCAAGTCAAGGAATCTGTAGCTTACACGGTCACAGAACCGCCTAAGCCTCTGACTGAGACCCTCCACTTGGCTCTGCACCAAAGGATCACTGTCGGTTCTGTCGACGATGCTGTAGCTTGTGAGCTCCGCATTAATCTCGCAAGCAAGACTGGCAGTCTTTACTATTTCCGCTAACTGCCGGAAACCAGACGCAATCTCCTCCAATCCAAAGCGACACACGTCATTGGTATCGACATGGGCCACCACCTGCAGTTGGCTGCACCCTGTACTCTTCATGGCATCCAGAAGCATCCTTTCCACATTTGGAATGACTTCCCCCAGTATTCACACAGAGTGCACACTGACTTCCTTCCCCTCCTGGGCAGCCATGTTCCTAAGGGCCCCATTAGGCCTCTAACGTTGGAGCTCTCAACTACCAGTAAACCTACCTTCGGTGAAAGACTAGACCTTGCTGGCTGAGAAGCTTTCACTGGAACTGGGTGGACGACTGCATCCGGCTCAGAGACATCGTCAGCCACAGATAACGCCCGAAACCTGTTCGTCAGGCGAACAGGGGAGGCCCTACGATCGGCCCTCGTAAAGTTTTTCGCTGCCTGCCAGACCTTAGAATGATCTCCCAATCGACCACGGGTGAGGGATCAACGTCAGTGCAGGCAGTACCCGGGGCGACCACAGCAGTAGACCGATCGGGGGACAGGTGGGACGCGCTCGACGTCCCTCGCATACCCGCGTCCGACCCCTCACAGTGATGCCCTTTGGCAGCAGCCTGGATCTGTGAGCGAAGGGTCAACAACTCAGCTCGCATCTGTACACAGTGATCACAGTTGCTATCCATTACTGAAGTGTTTGTAATAAAGGAATGGCATACTCGCCTTATTAGCAGGTGCACTCTCACTGAAGGTCTAACAGACACTGAGCTGTTCTAACTAAGACAAACGAAAGCCTGTACGATATGGGGATCGATACAAGGGTCGATAGCAATGACGGAACTCTTCGCTACACTGGCGGAACTCTTCGCTTCACTGTTATTAAAATAAAAGGTTGTGCCTAGTAAGCACTCAAACATGCAAGAAATTACAAAAATAAACTAGTAACTACACAGATAGCTGAAAATAAGTCACTCCCGTTTGAAGCTCGTAAAAATATGTAACAAGCGAACAGCAGCAGGAACTCGGGGCGCATTCACACTGAAGGTTACACTTGACAAGCGTCAGAGAACAATTTAAAGGTGGAAATATTCAGTCTGAGGGTCTGATCTACGTAACATCAAGTATAGAACAGTGATCGAGTTCCTTGCGGGCTCGCGGAGTGGCTATGTACGTAAAAAAACAGTATTCCACTTGAGTCCACAGATGTATCACGACACTACACTGTACACATATTCGAATGTTGTACAGGGGCAGTTGAATTTAGTGAAACTAAACTTATCCAAACCTTTGGAGATTATGTGGCTAGCGAGCTGCGGTCACAAAAGAATGAAAAAAATTTAAACAAACTAAAAATAATGATTCTGAAAACCATCATTGAAATAAGCGAGATCGACAGTACGGAAATACCATCTGCTCCAGTTTCGGCACTGAGAGAGACCAGTGCTGCCAGTCAATGCATACTTAATATAAGATATTTTATAAATATAGACTCATGATAATAGAATGTCTGTATGATACCGAATTAAAACATTATTTTATTTTCAGAACACAGTGTTTATTCAATAACCTTTCCACCGTTAAAAAAAAATGGCTCGATAAACCTGTAATGATTGGTGAATTTAGGCTCACTGGAATATGTACATTGTGGGTTTTTTGTTAAGGTCTTACAAATAACACATCTTCAGAAACTGATTTTTGTAAAATGTTTTCAATATAGCAACAGTAAATGCTTATTAAATCTGTATGATTATTAGCTAGAAACTTAAATATGGTACACTAACCCTGATTGTATGAGAAGTTGTCATATTCCTATTTTGCGCCAAAATAATTAGCCCCAAATTTGTTCAGGCATATATATATTAATAACAAATGAAATACAATTCATAAAGAAACTTAATGGTAGATTGTGCTTAGTTTCTTTGCCTACACAACTCTTTGAGGGAGTTGTAATTGTACTATGCAAAATATTTCAAAATTGCAACAAAGGAAGAGTTTTTGTAAAGAAACTGAAAGTTGGTTTCAATTCCTTACCTGACGTGCATCTCCTTGTGGGAGTTGTATGTAGAATACAGTTATTTTCAAAACTGTAATGTAGGAAAGAATTTTTGTAAAGAAACTCAAAGGTGGGTTGTGATCCTTTCTTGGCCTCCACAGCTCCTAGTGTTAATTGTATTGTGCAGACTATAGTTTATTTCAAATTTGGAATGTTTTGTAGCATGTCAAATATAGTATATCGGGCATTTTTGCTGCCATTTCCCATGTTACCCTCCAATAAAAAAGACTCCATATATTGCAACCATCCCGAACAAAATAATGAACAGAAATTGCCAAGTATTGTGAATACCAATCCTCATGATATCACCCAGCTGAATTTCCTTACCAAAAAGGCTGAGAATATCCAATTTGCAGTAATGTTGGAGGAACCTGTTTGTGTATTGATTCTTCAAATAACTTAAATGCAGTTGGGCCATTGCCATTATGTTATTTTGTACTGACACTAATGACTACATCCACAATTTCTATGAATACAATACTATGCAGCTCTCCAAATTTGTGATTTTATACAAGACACGAGTGCCATAATGTAAATGGAATATGAATGAATATTTTCTTGTTTTAAAAATGTGTTAAGGGTTGGAATGGAATAAGCATATAAAACACACAGTCCAAAATTTAAAGGTATTACACTGTCAAGGTACTTCAAGTGAAGCAGCAAATGTAAACAGATCTACAATAACAAAAAAAACAAACAAAGGTAAGGTAAGTTCTGGAAAGAAACCAAAATATAGACTGATTCCTTGTTTGTCCATCATTATTGTTTGTTAATTTTAAAATGTATTATTCATTAATAGTTGATTTCATAGAATATCCTACTGTACCACAGCATACCATACACATGGTGTTCTAACTTCTGAGAAGATGTAATTACATTGAGTGCCCATATATTATGACCATGTGGAACAAAATTATGTACAACTTTTGTCAAGTAGTGCAAGCTCCAATTCTTCTGACCTTAAACTAAATTTCACTACTTACTAAGAGACTTCCTGGCAGATACTGATAAGCTTTATACTTCTTTTCATTGCAGCCAATCTTTGCAATTTAATATTAAGTAAGTAAGTCTTCAACTGGTCCTGCAGTAATTGCACATTACAAAAAATACTCAAACTTACTGAGAAAGGTTATTATAAAGTCCAGGAAAATGTACAAAATGTCAGAAAACATGCTTAGGGCCATATGGAATTTAGTGAAATGAGTGCTGGCACAATCAGCCACAGAAAAGGAGAACATCACTACTGAACTTAATGGTAAGGCTATAAATGGTAAGGCTATAAATGATGAGTCATAGCCAGCAAATATATGTTTCAAGTCTACAGTTTATATTTTAAATGTATTTGTACTGCCAACGTACTGCATCTAATGGCGGTACAAAGTAATTCATGAATTCTTCGTGAATTGCTCTAGTATTATTAGAATTTCTGTTACATTGTCCTGTTTGAATGGGGATTAAATTGTGTGTTCCTTGCTCTTCATTCTTCCATGAGGCTCCTATTACCTCACCATTCTGTACATCTTCTACATCAAAATTACTTCGGTTTGCATAATAGCCGTTTTTACTGTCCATTAAGAAATTGTGTAGGGCACATATAGCTGAAACTATTGTTACAGTTTTTTCAGGACCTAGTAACAATTGACGCCTCAATATCCTAAACCGTTGTGCAATATGGCCAAAAAAAAATTCCACAACTCTTCTGACCCTCGATAGTCCATAATTAAACACTCTGTTTGGACCTGGTTGATTATGGAAGGGATAGGGCTTCATTAAATATGACTCATTGGAAATGCATCATCTGCAATGATTACATAGGGGGTGTCCTGTTCTCTGCTTCAGAGTGGATTGGGCAGAAGAATTTCAAGATGTCCTTGCTCCAAGGCTGAAGATAACAAACAGGTACTGAATACACCACCATCCAAAACTCTTCCATTGCAGCCTACATTCATGTATAACAACTTGTAACTGGCATCTACAAGTGCCAATAAAACAACACTGTCACAATGTTTATCATTATAATAATATGTTGCACTGTCTTTTGGAGCTTGCATCACAATATGCTTCCCATCCAATGCCCCAATGCAGTGTGGAAAGTTCCAGTTCTCTTCAAAACCCTTTGCCACCAGCATCCACTCGCTTGTTGTTTTAGTCTAAAAAAAGACGATGTGTAATTATTACATGTTCTATTTAGTTAGCTTGTCACTTTCCATTTTATGAGCATTAGAAAAAAAAAACATTTTTATAAGCATATCATTCTGTAAAATGCAGTTTATTTCAATAAAAATTTAATTTCATTGTTGTGTTTTAACAGACCTTCAAATAATTTTCCCTTTCAAAGCGACGCGGGATTAGCCGAGCGGTCTTAGGAGCTGCAGTCATGGACTGTGCGACTGGTCCCGGCAGAGGTTCGACTCCTTCCTCGGGCATGGGTGTGTGTTTTTGTCCTTAGGATAATTTAGGTGTAAGCTTAGGAACTGATGACCTTAGCAGTTAAGTCCCATAAGATTTCACAAACATTTGAACTTTTTTTTCCTTTTCAAGACGTCAAAAATGGCTCTACATACATCGGGTACGATTAGAGAAATCGTGCTAAGAAAATATTTCAAAATTCAAACTTTTTTTGGTTGTATGTTTCACATAAATAAATGAAAAGGCCTATTTTATTCGTAGTGCACCTGTAGCTATAAATCGTAGAGTGACAAGCAAACGTTCCTTTGCTGAAATAGCAGTACGGAAGTTTGAGTCTCGTTTTGATATGATGGGCGCTATTAACGTCAACAAATACTCCAGATCATTTGAGGACAGTCTGCAAAAGTTTTCAAAAGTATGCATCCTCTCGATACTAAGTTCTTGCAAAAGTTTATTACAGGCACCATTTTGCAATCTTCTCATTATCCACTCTCTAACCCAAATACTTCTCTTTTTCTTTTTCACGTTTTTCATTACAATTACAAGAGATGCATCATATCTCACCCGCCTACTTGTCATTTTATACTTCGGCTGACACCCGTAGTGGTACTGAAAGCATATGTAAACAGTATCAGCAAGTAGTTGACGCAAGTTTCTTGCCAAAGAACTTGCGGAAGTATCTTGCTTAATTCTTGCGCTGCTGTGTAAACACAGCTGCAAGCGGCTCGCAGTAACTTGCACCAATAACTTCTACAAGCGACTTGCTAGTGTAAACCCAGCTTTACATAACAGTCGCGACACTTCGCCTCGATTTTGAGTATTTTTTGTAATGTGCAATTACTACAGGACCAGTTGAACACTTACTTACTTAATGTTAAATTGCAAAGATTGGCTGCAATGAAAAGAAATATAAAGCGCCACCACGCCCCAAGCGGCTAGTAAGTTAAACAGTGAGTTCGGCGCGATCGTGAAAACGAATAGTGCTTGTTTATTTTGATTTCTACAGTGGTTTTTACAAGCGCGAGCGTTTGTGGCGCAATAAATTGCAGCAACAACAGGAAGAAGACACCACTTACCTGTATCATAATATTAGGTTTTGTTCGCTACATTTCGAAGAAAATCACTTCATGAACGTAGACAATAATAAACTCGTGTGGAATGCAGTACCCACACTGACATCTCAAATAAGCCACCTCAACTGAAGATGAAGAGGAAAGTGCCACAAAGATTCGACAATCCATCCAAAACTGTAAAACAGTCCTATGACACAGAAGCAGCCAGTTCAACTCTGCATGTACCAGTGCCAGATTCGTGTGAATCGTCAACACAGACCTGCTTTGACGATGAAGTGGTTAGATTAAGTGCAGTTATCCGTGTCTTACAAAAGCGTGTGAAGTACCAGAATGTGCAGATCGCTAGACTTCGAGCAAAACTATTACGGGACAAGGAAAGTGCCTATAGACAGCGACAGAAACTGTATCAGAAGGATCAAGTGAACAAGGACAAACGAATGTTGAAGACTGTAAGATCCAGATATTTAAAAAAAGATGCCGTTGTCTTCTTGTTAAGCCAGATTAGCATGCCATTGAAAGAGAAACATGACGCAAGATGGAAGGACGAAAATAAGCTGTTTGCTCTAAATTTATTATATTACAGCACTCAGGCATACAGGCTTCTGTCAGAATGTTTTATGGTTCCATCAGTGTGCACATTACAAAGGTATATGGAAGGCATACAAATAAAATGTGGGATAAGTGACAATATATTCCATCTTTTAAAGCAAAAGTTGGAGCATTTCTCTAATAATGTTAAACTGGCTAATATGTCATTCGATGAAATGTCTCTAATGGAAAATTTAACATATGACAGCGCTTCTAACAATGTTATTGGTTTTGAGGACTTGGGGTTTACACGCACAGTTAAAATTGCCAATAGTGTGTTGGTGATGATGATTAATGGCATTTTTTCATGTTTCAAGCAACCATTGCTATACTGTTTTTCTAAAGGAAAAGTGGGAGCTATGCATTTGACTGCTATATTTTATGAAGTAGTTAAAAGATTTAAGGAAATTGGCTTGGTCATGAAAACTTGTGTGCCCGACCAGGGTTTAAATTTTGTGGACTAGGGAAAGAGACTGGGAATTACACAAGACAATCCAAGTTCTATGACACCCCACATTTGTTTAAGAGTATCAGAAACAACCTGTTTAGGTACGACATAATTCATACATCAAATAATGGTTTGGTTGGTACTGCTTCTTGGAAGGACATTTCTCAGCTCTATTCAAATGACTTGCACAGAAAATACAAGTTTGCTCCAAATCTGACTAAAAAAGCTGCCTAACTGCCAGCTTTTTCAAAAATGAAAGTGGGTACTGCAGTTTATGTGTTAAGCCACACAGTGGCAGCTGGTATTGACATACTTGTATTTTGTGGTAGTATGTCCTTACCTGCAATTGGCACTTCAGACTTTTGTCAGAAAGTTAATGACATTTTTGATATCTGTATACATACAGTGTGAAAGGGCCTGTGCATCTAAGGAACTGTATTAGAAGTGATTTAGAGCATCTGCATATTCTACATGTGATGAAGCCATGGATTCACACTTGTAAATTTGTAAGCTGTGATGGGAAAGATTACTCCCTGAGGATAAAGTGTGTAAAGGGCTTCTAAGCAATATACGTTTTTTTTTTTTTTTTTTTTTTTTGAAAATGCTTGCTGCTGTGGTACTGACTGGAACAAAATTGTACTTATACTCACTTAAAATTAACCAAGACACATTAGAAAACTTTTTCAGGCAGAGACGTGGTTTTTGCAGCAACCCATCTCCAAGGCAGTTTTGTGCTGCATTTAACAACTGTACACTAAGTAAATTGATAAACTTCTCTAATGTGGCACGCAGTAATTGTGAAGCAATTGACTAGGGTCAGGCAATACTGGATGTGAAATCTGCTCAAACATTAAAGGTCTCATTGTCATTACGCAGTAGGGATACAAGTTCTACAACAAAGCTACCAGATGTGGAAGTTCCAGCAGACCTCGGAGAACAAAATAGTGTGAGATATGTGTTTGGCTACATCTTGAAGAAACTTTTTTCTTTACATAATTTTGTCAAGTGCAGGGATCTACTTGTAGACAACAGCTAGGACTTAGATGCAAATGACAAATTTTATTGCCATTTCGAAAGTTATGAGTACAATTTTGGAAGCTTGGTTATTTACAATGAAAATTTTAGTTCTTTTTGAGGGATTGTGAAGATCAGAATAGCTTCAGTTTTTGAGGAACTTCTCACAAGAAAAACTGTGGTGCATTATATGTGGACTTGTTGATGACTATCTCAAGTTTTCCTCCTGGATGTTGTGAAGAAACTAAGCTGCTGTTGATCAAGATATTTGTTAAAGTGAGAGTCGTTTACCGGCTCAAATATTGTAATCAAGACATAGATTCTAACAACAAGAAAGAAAGTAAGAAACTGAAGAAGTTGGCTCATTTGGGCTGCTGATTTCTTTGGTATGTATTTCATGCACTTCTGTTGTTAGTCACTTAATTTTCCTTGCCTCCTTCGTGTGATGACACTATGTTGTTAGCACCTTCTTCACTGACAGATTGTTTGAAAATTATTCAAATATTTTGTTTTGCGTGAAATGTAATGTAATCAATTCATTATAATGTTTTCAACATATTTCTCCCACTATTTGGCAGTTGCTTGCCCCACTTTAAATTAGCTGTCGATCGCTTTTGCATGTAGAGGTGCATGCCCGTGCTTCTTACGTGTCAATCTGTGTGTTTATGTTCTTTTGATATCAACGTGGTAAGCTGCAATTCTATCCAACGTCACAAATGTGTCGTCATGAATGTGTTGTAGCTTGCTACTCGATTCATGGTTTTTGTCCATACTTGCGCTTATTTTAGAACCATTTTTAGAAACATATGTGCCTTCTGATACTACACAAACCCTTGGAGGCAAGAAAATACATCAAATATTTCGTAAATTACTAAGGATATGGATGCTAAACAAACATTATGCTTACGACGCGTCTGACGTTCATCTTACTCGCCGCTTAGAACGCTAGTGTCACTCCATCTGTCAAACGGTAACAACTTTTACAGCAGTGAGTGTCGCGACTGTTATCTTAGACTTCGACTCTGGTAGTCCTAACCAACTTCACCCCGACATAGACGCCCCAGTTTAAAAAATCCACATTACCCAATCCGAGACAGGGATATTGTTGACCATACACTTCGAATCTCTCACACGAAATGTCGATTTCTCACTTTTATACGAGTTGTTTTCGAAGGCAGAAGAAATCGGGGCATAAGTGCTTTTACACATCGCGAAAGATCGTTACATGTTTCGAACGTCCGGTAACAGTATGGCATAGGCTATATTTCCTCGAAATCTGTTCTAATCAGCTTAATATCTGTTACATCCTGAATGACAGGAGTAGAATATTCAACTCATTTTAGGCTCAAGATGGAGTGCTGAGAGCATGCTCTACATCTGTCACTGGATGCTTCCTCACTTTCGAACTCCTAAAGTAACCAAATGCTTCGTCACATACGAAGTCTCTTAAGGTAGCAGCACAGATAAGTTTTAAATATCAGGTTAATACTTCGTGTCACAGTCTAAATTCGTTTATATAGCTGATTTTATTACGATAGTCATCTCTCCCTGTGAAGGTGGGACAACGAAATTTCGTTAAAAGATCTGCAATGAAAAAACGCCTGATTACCGGTCCAACTCCGGAATCATACCTGTGCCACTCTAGCCCTCGCTCCCACCCGCGGCACGTCACTGATATCAAATTGTTCGGCTAATTAATGAAACTGATCATGAGAGTCACTTTGAACGGTGAGTAATTTTTTCCAGCTGCCGGGTTACATTCGCCAGTTATCTCAAATGGAAATCCCCGGAGGGAAGACGATGTTCTTCTCGACGACCACTATTGAGAATCGTCATTTGAAACAGACTGCAGAAGGGTTCTACCGCCACAAACATACATTTCGAGTAAGGACCACAAAGATACGATACTAGAAATTAGCGTTCATTAGGAGGCATATAGGCAGTCTTTTTAATCGCTCTATTTGCGAGTGGAACAGGAAAGTGAATGGCTAGTAGTGGTACAGGGTACCCTCCACAGCACACCATACGATGGCTTGCGAAGTAAGAATACAGAAGTAAATGTACATTCTAACCTTAACCTTCATCATTGGCCTGCTGCTCAGGTACTGATGGCTGCTGTGACGAAGCATTTGCAGTAACTTCAGATTTATAGAACTCATATAACAAGAAAGGCAATAAACAGAGTTAAAGCAACAGATGTAACACTAGGAATGAAGGCTCTGTTAGGTAATCTTTAGCATTCCACTCATCAACGTATGCAGTACCATAGTCAGGTCAAGATTTGTCATCTGATGTCGTTCTTGGACCAATAAATCATCAGTAGATTCCAGGAGGCTGTCAGGGCAGGCAGCACAAGGGGTGGGTTCATGTAGGTACAGTAGAAAAGATTTGAAGCTAGTGTTGTGTGCATATGGAAAATGAGCAAATAGTTTGTTGGTGGACGTGACTATGTCAGAGGAGGAACTGTTAAACAGAAGACTACTATCAGTCAGAGTGACCCAGTAGGTATGAGACACAAACGTATGGTTATAACAAAGTAAGGCTACTATAACAGACTGTGGTATGGAGTATAGTAAGCTGTTCCCAACAGGAACAAACTGGGGTTCGTGTACCACAGCAACAGTGCGAGAACAAGGAAACATCCCAGTTCCCTTCAAAAACAGTGAGCTTCCACTGTCCCTCACCTAGAGTTAGAATATCCTTTGTTTGACAGATAATGTGTTTCTGGGCAGCTGCCCAAATAACTGGGAAAGCGTGAGGACGGTAACATTCGAATTCACAGTTTCCACAAGTGACAGGTAATGATGTTTGCACGTTTAATGTATGTAGGGACAATCACAGTTATATCTTTGCGGCTGTGTAATAATGTGGCAGAGTCAATGCCGATATGGGATAAATAATTTGCATAGTTACTGATAAATGAAAAGAAATATTTGTTAAAATCTGCAAGACTGTTTCAGCAGGTAATAATTTGGGAGTGAGTCTCTACTGCAGACTTAACTGAATGACAGCATGCAGTATGGTGAAATGCAGCTGAGTTGCATGCGAGTTATACAGCAAAATTTTTAATGCCATGATAACTTCTAAAGTGGCAGTTAGGTTCGACGATTTCCAGTGCACACTGACTGATTCACATTGAACTGAATTCCTAAGTTTTTCAGTGTCTGCATTACTAATCTGCATAGCAGCACCAAGAAGGTTATCTTCAGTGTGTCCGGGGTGCACATGCTAATGTATTCACTCCAGCGATCATCATCAGTCTGATCAGGGGTACTAAATAATGTTTTCAGCATGGCGCGGCTCTCCGTCTGCAGGCCACGAGTGGCCTACCGGGACCATCCGACCACCGTGTCATCCTCAGCGAAGGATGCGGATAGGAGGGGCATGGGCTCAGCACACCGCTCTCCCGGTCGTTATGATGGTACTCTTGACCGAAGCCGCTACTGTTCGGTCGAGCAGCTCCTCAATTGGCATCACGAGGCAGAGTGCACCCCGAAAAATGGCAACAGCGCATGGCGGCTGGATGGTAACCCATCCAAGTGCCGGGCACTCCTAACAGCACTTAACTTCGGTGATCTCACGGGAACCGGTGTATCCACTGCGGCAAGGCCGTCGCCTTTTCAGCATGGCGCAGCGTGGATTAAACCAAGCTCACTTAGAGCGATGGAGTAGCACTGCATCTGTAATACTTCGTAATTCTTCTTGGGTAGTACCAAACACAGCTTGGGAAGTCCCTGCAAGTGTGGATTATTATCAATTTGCAGTGTGCCAGTGGTGTCATTAGTTAGCATGAGACGACTAAATGGAATACATCAACACAACGTCTCGTAGTAGGCAAATCCTATCATCGTCCCATGTTCGATAGTTGATAAACTGGCCTAAAGGTATTGTTGCAACCCCCCGAGCTCAGGGGTTATAAAATGTCAGAACGACCGAGAGGTGTGGTTTGGGAGAGAGGGATGACTGACGCCGAAGCGTGCAGAGAAACACAGGCAACTGTGTCACTGACTTTATTACATCGAAGGCACATAGCCGTCCTTGCGCTGATTTCGGCGCTGGAGGCAGCGAGTTCGAGCCCCAACCTCGGCCTTGCGGACTTGCAGCCAGTCGATGCCACCCAAAGACCGGAGGCTAGGAGCCTCTCGCTCCTCGCGCCGGTGTAGCTCCAAGGTGCGACGCGCCACGCCAGAGCAATGACGCCTCCGTGCAGCGGAGGCTGAAGGTAGTTTCAGTGGGCTGGTTAGTTGCCCATATCCACCACCAGAAGGTCGTCGTGGCTGGCCTGCAACTTAAACAATCGTCATCCTCTCTGATTCTAGACGCGGACAAAATGGCGACACGAATGTCAGCTTTGAGCCTCGATCCTCACTTATTTGTACGTCTTTTCCCTACTCCTCTGACGTAGTTCCTCTGGAGGGGACAAGTGGAGTGTTCTTTGATAATTACAAATTCATCCGATGAATCAATCGATTCCTTAACTACTGCCTTCCAGCCATAGCTGCGCGAGATTTACAAAAAAAAAAGTTCAAATGTATGTGAAATCGTGTGGGACTTAACTGCTAAGGCCATGAGTCCCTAAGCTTACACACTACTTAACCTAAACGCACCCATGCCCGAGGGAGGACTCGAACCTCCACCGGGACCAGCCGCACAGTCCATGACTGCAGCGCCTAAGACCGCTCGGCGAATTCCGCACGGCGTGATTTATAAGAATTCCCCAAATCCACTCCTGTACTTATTCGTGGTGCAGAAGTATGTTCCTCCTAAGATTGAAAGTTGGTAGCTACCAGTGACTTAGTGATTGAACATAGAAAGCAGCTGTGCACCGCAAGGTGCTGCTGTGATACGAGTAACTACTGGATACGTGCAAGTCGAACAGCGTTCGTAATCTAGTGGTGGCGAACTAAGTCAGTGTGAGAAGATGGATTAAGTCGCAATAGTTAGCACTTACAAGGAGGCAGATGTAACAGGATACTGATATTCGATTGGCTTGCCGCCAAAACGATCGAATAGCAGAATTTACAGGATACTGGCAGAGACTAGTAGTTCCGAACTTTGTTGAACTTTACAAATTTGTTGCTCAATTACGAAAAAGGCGGCATAAATTTGTAATGAATGGGCTACGTAATGAGGATGTTGTTTAAACGTATTACCAACAGATTCAGACCCGAATATAGAGAAGGGTGGAATAAACGTATGAGGTAAGCTAAGAAAGCAATCATGATCAGCTGTCCAAGCACGCAGCAGTTCCAGCAACCTGGTATATTGTGCATCTACACAGGATAGCTCACTATGTGATTAACGGGAAAAAGTTGTCCGTGATAGGGAAATAATGATAATAACAAAAAGGAAGAGGCACCAATTGTTCAGAACCGGGATAGTGTGCAAATGGTTAAGGGAAACTAGTCACAGGTTACTCGGAAAAAGAAATTTAGTCATGCAACTAGTCAGGGACCCACTCAGACTGTGTCAGTACTGATCAAATCGAGCTATACACTGTTGGTGGAACTCAACGACATAATCTGAAAAGGTGGCAACCACAAAAACAAGAAAGGATGATTCTGAACAATAATGACAAATTTGAGCGCTGACGGAACACCGGAATGTCTTTCTGTCGAGAATATGTAGTGAAACGCAATATGTGACAAATGAAATCAGGTTTAATTTCGAAAATGTTAAGCATGAGACATCCTTCATGTTATAAATCGAAGTGACTGTGCACTTGTTTTCCGCATAAGTATAAAGATGTACCGAATGGACAGAAAATTATTAGATTTTTATCGTCAAGCCATAGATAACTAGTGCGCAACTCTGAAGAAGTATGTCAATGATAAAAATGATAAAACAACATGTAAAAATCATCTCTGTTGATCCACTGTGGATGCAGAACAGCGGCTGGTCAAATATTTACCAAGGAAAATAGCCAAACAGCGGTACGTTTTGAGAAGTTATTTTATTTTGACAACCAGTTTCGGCATCTCAGTATGCCGTCTTCATGCCCCATAAGCACTTGTCAAGTTTTCGAAGGAAATCTCGAATAACGAATTTACAGTATCCAAATGCTGATGGCTCCATTATACTAATGTTGATACATCTGATTGTCTATACGTGAAGCGCAAATTGAAATGTCGACACTGGTTTTCAAAATAAAATTAAAAAACTTCTCAAAACGAACGGCTATTTGGTGATTTTCCTTGGTAAAAAATATAAAAATCATAGCCATTCATACATTAACTTTTATAAAAGTGGGTAACTATTGCCAGATTTCATGGGAGTAATCTGTCACATATCGCACTTATTCATCTGAATGGCTGCCGTGTGATTGTAACTATTGATACGGAAACATCACGTGTCAGGGAGCACGTGTTCTTCGTTACCAAACTTCAATAATGAGATAATACATGCCACTTTGTCCGTCGCTCGTGGTCTCGTAGTAGCGTTATCGCGTCCCGAGCACGGAGTACCGGGTTCGATTCCCGGCGCGGTAAGGAATTTTCACCTGACCCGAGATGACTGGGTGTTGTTGTGTCGCCTTCATTATCATCATCCATCCCCATTACAGTCGGAGGAAGGCAACGGCCAAACCCTCCGTTATGACCTTGCCTAGTACGGCGGTGCTGGTCTCCCGCATCGTTCCTCTACGCTCTGTCAAGCAGCATGGGACTTCATTTCCGTTTCCCATATGCCACTGTAGCGCAACAATACGTATTTTTCCTGAAAGAGGTAAAATAGCAGTCAGTAAATCACCTACAGCAAGAGAAGCAAAACGACAATCAGAAGTGATGTGAATTCCTTAAAGTGTTTTAAGGATAAGTTCCCCACTTATTTCAAAATGGACAAATAAGAAATGATACACCCTATCTAATATCACCAAGTATACTGACTTACGTTTAGTAACATCCAATCTAAATAAAAATATTTCACTCGTAGTGATATTCAGTTCACTACATGATATAACATTAAACTATAACTAATAGTTATGGGAAGACACACGGCCATCAGACCCTCAGAATCAAAATACTAGAATACAATACATCAAAACAGAAAAATAGCAACGCAGAGCTCAGCGGTCTCACGCAAGTACAAGTGAAATATATAAGAGTAACTTGCATTGCCTGTAATCTCAGTAGCAGTGGGAGTGGTTAGCTCACCGTTACTAGTTACAAATCGGCGTTCGTTGGTACTTCCTGTTTTTCCTATTAGAGTGAAGGTACCGTGAGCGTTTATTCATGGGCGAGATAGGTGGTGCCTGTACTGCACGTAAAAGGGTGTGAAATTCGACGTTGCCTCATACATATAACTACTAAGAATCTGTTTATTTTTAATTGCTCACACTTCTTTAGTGATTAAGTGTCTCCTCTCAATAAACGATAAAATCATTGATTCTGTCGAATTAATGTGTAGTTTATCCCATCTCTGAGTAGGTCACGTTTTGTCTCAGTCAGAAACTGAGTAATTTCGTAAGTTCCTGCTTAGCCTATATTCTTCTGATATACCTGTCATGCCCTATTTTTCGTTGTGTTAGGTGGGTGAAATCGTGTACAGCAACGTCTTCTACGACCAACTCGCCTTTAATGCTCATGGATTCAGTTGTAGTGTAGCAGCCGATAATTATGTGGCGAAAACTTCTGAAAAATGTATATAGATGCCCGTTCGGGAGTTCAAGACTCACTGAGCTGATGTCTGATTTCGATCACTTAAGTGTTTATTGATCGCCTGTCGGAAATATTCCACGCCGCGCGAGGTAGCCGCGCGGTTATAGGCGTCTTGTCACGGTCCGCGCGGCTCCCCCCGTCGGAGGTTCGAGTCCTCCCTCGGTCATGGGTGTGTGTGTTGTCCTTAGCGTAAGTTAGTTTACGTCAGCTTAAGTAATGTGTAAGCTTAGGGACCGATGACCTGAGCAGTTTGGTCCCATAAGATCTTACCATAAATTTACAATTTACAAATATTCCAATCAAAGTTCCGAGTATTTAACACGAGAATGGTGGACAATCAACACATGTTATTTTGCCATGGCAGATTTCTCTTTAAAGCAACTACATTAACTGAAAATTTACTAGATAATACACTCCTGGAAATTGAAATAAGAACACCGTGAATTCATTGTCCCAGGAAGGGGAAACTTTATTGACACATTCCTGGGGTCAGATACATCACATGATCACACTGACAGAACCACAGGCACATAGACACAGGCAACAGAGCATGCACAATGTCGGCACTAGTACAGTGTATATCCACCTTTCGCAGCAATGCAGCCTGCTATCCTCCCATGGAGACGATCGTACAGATACTGGATGTAGTCCTGTGGAACAGCTTGCCATGCCATTTCCACCTGGCGCCTCAGTTGGACCAGCGTTCGTGCTGGACGTGCAGACCGCGCGAGACGACGCTGCTTTAGAGCACGTTGGGTGGCACGGGATACATGCGGACGTGCATTGTCCTATTGGAACAGCAAGTTCCCTTGCCGGTCTAGGAATGGTAGAACGATGGGTTCGATGACGGTTTGGATGTACCGTGCACTTTTCAGTGTCCCCTCGACGATCACCAGAGGTGTACGGCCAGTGTAGGAGATCGCTCCCCACACCATGATGCTGGGTGTTGGCCCTGTGTGCCTCGGTCGTATGCAGTCCTGATTGTGGCGCTCACCTGCACGGCGCCAAACACGCATACGACCATCATTGGCACCAAGGCAGAAGCGACTCTCATCGCTGAAGACGACACGTCCCCATTCGTCCCTCCATTCACGCCTGTCGCGACACCACTGGAGGCGGGCTGCACGATGTTGGGGCGTGAGCGGAAGACGGCCTAACGGTGTGCGGGACCGTAGCCCAGCTTCATGGAGACAGTTGCGAATGATCCTCGCCGATACCCCAGGAGCAACAGTGTCCCTAATTTGCTGGGAAGTGGCGGTGCGGTCCCCTACGGCACTGCGTAGGATCCTACGGTCTTGGCGTGCATCCGTGCGTCGCTGCGGTCCGGTCCCAGGTCGACGTGCACGTGCACCTTCCGCCGACCACTGGCGACAACATCGATGTACTGTGGAGACCTCACGCCCCACGTGTTGAGCAATTCGGCGGTACGTCCACCCGGCCTCCCGCATGCCCACTATACGCCCTCGCTCAAAGTCCGTCAACTGCACATACGGTTCACGTCCACGCTGTCGTGGCATGCTACCAGTGTTAAAGACTGCGATGGAGCTCCGTATGCCACGGCAAACTGGCTGACACTGACGGCGGCGGTGCACAAATGCTGCGCAGCTAGCGCCATTCGACGGCCAACACCGCGGTTCCTGGTGTGTCCGCTGTGCCGTGCGTGTGATCATTGCTTGTACAGCCCTCTCGCAGTGTCCGGAGCAAGTATGGTGGGTCTGACACACCGGTGTCAATGTGTTCTTTTTTCCATTTCCAGGGGTGTTTTTAAATGTAAGTACGGTACCAGATTCCGCACAAAGTGTAAATATGGACAGGATTCAAATATAACCATAAATTTTATCTACGGAATTCATGTGGCGTAGACAGTTCCACCCCAGGACTTGAAATTAGCTTTTCCTCACGCATAACAGGCGAGCACCTGAAGACTCTTACGGTAGCAGCCGGTTTCGCTGATATATGGACCTCTGATAAACTCCTGAAATCGTTGATAGATAGAGCATTTCGAACCTACAGGACTGTCGACAGGCTGGTGTTCTGACATGGGTCGACAAAGTTAATGAAGTTTCCATGAGAATATAGGGGCAATATTCCATGTAACCACAGGCTCAGCCAGAGTTAAGTTATCTGTAACGAAACAAATTAATGGAATTTTGCCAAACATGCGTTGTTCAAGACATTTCTGTTCTTAATTTATCTCCTCACAGTGGTTTATAATAGGGTTGAAAATTTTAATGACAAGGGGACAAGAAGGATTCAGTCATATCATTACGAAATTTTCATCAAAGAATCAGTAAGTGTTCATAATTGTAAAGCAAATAATGGTTGTAGGCATTTAAGTATATTTCTGGGAAGCAGCATATAGTTTGATCCACAGTCAGCCTGGACAATCCGAAGATGGACGTGATTCAGTTAGCAGCAGGTACTGGTATCAAATATTATGTGGACAATGACAAATATATGAAAAGCATGTCAGAGTTTCGTTCGAAAATTCCTATCAGTACAACATGCCTCTCTCTTTCGTAGTCCTTGTGACAGATGTTAACGAGATCGAAAAGTATTAGTCCCCCAAATGGATCCGTGTTAAAGAAATTGAACACAAATTAAACTAATACTGTTAATAAAAGTTTCATTCCAGTCTCTCTGTTGTGCGCATCGGACGCATGGCGGGACCAATAAAGGCGCTCACTATCTGACCGTGTTGTGGTTGGTGGAGCTGCGACTAGCGGTCACGCCTTAAAAGCAATGGCGGTGACCATCTAGGTGAGATCCACGTGATCTGAGCTGTCATACAGGTCTGACGTAACCCATGAGATGTCATACTTGCAACGTATAAAGGCTCTCAAATTGTACAGCAATTTCGCTCATATTTTATGACAGAACAATATCAGTTGTTCTACAGGGCATACCACAGGTTTTCCTATTGTGTCATGTGTCCCATCGATTTTATTTATATTGAACACTGTTTTATTTTCACTAACGAAAACAAAACTTATCTTGACTGATTATTGACTCATAACAACACGAGTCTGCGGTAAACCGATTTCTTTAAATACGTAAGAATCTAATCACTACTGGATGGTTAAGCATGAATTATTCGTAACTTGTAAGACGCAGCCCCGTATCTACGATATTCCCGGACCTGGAGCTTGATATACAAAACGGCTACGTTCGAGGATATGTAAAACATGTTATTTTGTCTTAAGTGTGCCAAAGTGCAGTGCCACGCCTCTTCAAACAGCATGCTTCTATCGCACGTCACCGTATTTTGCTCTGCGGCATTCAAACGTGTACATCTTGTAATGGAAGCCATCAAACATATCTTCAGGACAGTGGAAATTAAAATGTCCTATGGTGTCTGTCCTGCTCCCACTCGGCTTGTGTGACATCATCCACGCCCCCCCCCCCCCCTTAAAAAAAACTCTTCAGAAAATTTACACTCTTTCTTTCTATTAACTACTCGTAATAACTTTCTCTTTTGTGTGACACAAAGTTAAATATAGGAAACTTTGAACCGGTAAAGACAAGAAAAAACAAAACAGTACACATTTCTTCAATCCTTAGGTCCCAACATTTTTTCTCTCTAATCTTGGTACAGCTTTACACGGTGTGCTTTCCCTTCAGCGAAAGTGTCTATGATCTCATCAAAATTCGTCAAACGTTTTACTATCCAAGACTAATGTGATTTCTCGATCTGATTACGTCTATTGTGTCACTGTCTGCTATATAAAATGATTAGACCTTCATAATTTTGCAGCAATTGCAACACACGCCAAATAAGCGAGACTGTTATGGCACAAGTGGTCACTTTTATCTACCTCATTTACATAAATACCACAACAGGATATTCATGATGTACCAATACCAAATGCGTATTAGGCTTGCTACAGGCAAAAAGTTTCATGTTAGGAAATAGTTTCACATTTCATTCATATGCTTCAGTTTCTCAAATATCAGATCGAAAAGTTGTAACAATATAAAATATTGATACGAATTTTAAATCATCTTATTCTTCCATATAATTTGTGTGATTTCCCAGTTTCTTCTTCTTCCTAGTTCTAACAGACAATCTTGTCATCACTAGTCCTGTAAGTATTCCTGCCATTGTCAAAACTTATGCCCCAGTTAACTTCACTAACACTGCGAGAATCACCGGTTTAGTTATCCCGCGTTTATTCTCCAGTTACGCGTTATTACGCGTTAGTACAACGCGGTTTCAGCGCTATTCCGAGAATAGAATTAAACTGCTGCTAACCGGGGACTGTACTAATGGTCCTTTCTAGTGTAGCGACCTCACTGTCAAAACTGCATTTTCTTGGATACACCGAGAAGATGATATGTAATCTTTCTTTCCTGTAATTCCTGTTAGTCGTTTATTTTCACTCTGGTAACCTGAATCGACATCGTGTACACTTTACACGCACTAAAAAATCAACTTATGATTCGTTCAGAAATCAACTTGGAATGTGTTCAAAAATGTTCAATAACCAACATCATATGGATAATCGATAGACCAACGTGCATTGGATGCTAGGCGCTATGTGAAACAAGGTTTTTTTTCTCCAAGAATATGAATTTGGCACCCTCTGAAATTGTCACTCGGGCCAGAGACCCCGGTTGCCCCCCCCCCCCCCCCTCCCCCCTTGCAGATCCAGGCTTCCAACTAACATTTATTTCCTAAATAGTGTAAACAATTGCAGTCCTTCTACATGGCTTGGTTTCACTGACTAACTTCAAATAACTTTATTATTACTCTCTGATCAATACTTGTGAATGTGCCTATCTAATCCTGAAGTGAATAAAACAGACAACATTAACAGTAAAATACAGCACCAGACTGCTGAAGAGTGGAGTCTACATTTTACTATGTAATTATCCAACCAGGACAACCAATATTGTTGAGTTATAGAATGACTTCTAACACACCACATGGGCATTTAAAAGGAATAAAATTTTAGTTTTCTAAAAATTATAGCGATTACATGTTTAACAAGTATTTCACTAGTGTATTACACAGAAGAAATCAATAGATTCCCTGTTTGTTTCTCTCTTGTAATTCTTGTAGGCAAACTTCGGTAAAAATCTTTAGAAAATAAACTCATAAATTTATGTTTGTAGAAATACCTGTATGACATTTTAACAAAAATATGTGATCTCTTAGACACCTAAGGTAGGCACTTAGGAGGCACATTATTACATTTCCTGGCAACTATTCTTTCTTAATAGGGCTCAATAAACTGTGAAGCAAGTATTCTCCTACCCTCAAAGTTATAGTCTGTATTTCGCAATAGTTAATTTCTCTTTATACTTGATCTGCAGCTGAGTAAATGAGTTTTTGAAAACCTGACTTACATAATATGCAAATTTTTAATGAGTATTTCTGGAACACGTAGTGTGTAACTTCAATGTGTCCCTCATTTTAACGTTATTATGTTTTTATTGGTTCACTTCAAGTTCTTGTTGGTGTGGCCTGGTAGTACCTCTCATCTTTCCCTCAACGAAACAATATCAACATATCAGTATAATGCGATTGAAATAACTCCTACTGCCTGACTGTTCATTTCTTAAACAATTACTGTACCTCTGCTCCACATTTCAAACATTTATACTACCAGGTAACCACTGCTTTGGTAACTGACACACTGTGACTTACAATACAGTACAGCACACTTATACACTATAGGGGAGTGCAAGTGACTTCCTATCACCAAAGCCACAAAATGAAACACCAACTGACTTTAAATGGAACTGACCCCACCAATCTAAAATACCTCCTCTGCACATACAAAATGCCGTATTCAAAGTGACTACTGAATCACAAGAATAAAACATCAGTATTAAAACACTATCGTTACTCATGATACAAATCAATCATTTCTTAGTATCTGCACAAATCTGACAATACAAAATTAGTCCCATGATCTCAGGACGTAAGGATGCTTGTTTCTCAAAGCATAAATAGGGCATGCTGGCAGTAACTTGTCTTTTTCCTTCCTCATCTTTCTTACAACAGTGTGAATCATTTGAAGGAGGACTTAGTGGTGCCGTACAGGGTGGCACAGCTGGGCCACTGTACCGCTTTAACTGATCAAAACATACTCCCTCATTACAATCAGAAAATTGGAACTCTGCATTCACAAGACAAGTTAGCTGTGTAACAGGATATGGATCCACATACTGATGTGTGAATTTCTTAGTTTTTCTTTTCTTTTCCACAGGATTTAGAAGTACCATAAGTTCTCCACATTTGTACTGGGGAAGTGTAGTCCCTTTGTTGCTATGTTGTAAATTGCTTTTGAATTATTTTGTATAACCTGTTTGCAGACACATTAAATGTAATCGCAATTGCGAATAAGGACACCCATCAGCTGTAGACAATGGAATGAAGACAATGAAAATTTGTTCCGCTTAGGAACTCGAACGCGGATTTCCCGCTTATCGCAAGCGGTCGCCTTACCATTTGACTATCTTTGCACTACTCACGGCTAGACCCAAACTTCCATGCTTCGCCAACCATGCGTCTACGGTCAATACTCGTACATACAGTCTGCATATTCCCGTACAGGTCAGACGTTGTCTTGAAAGTCGCTTGCCCGGTATCGGCAGAGAAACGCGATGTTGCAGTGCCTGCGTCTCTGAATAACACAGGTACTGTAATATGATATTTCCAGATAGCTTTAAGGCGACGGGCCAGCCACATCAACACCGAACGGTAGCCTATCAAGGTCGAATGGGGAGTTCATAGGTCTTCCATTAACTGCTTCATAGGGCATACACACTGTTGACTCGTTTATACGACTGTTGTACGCTAAAGCTACGCAATCAACGTACTGGTCCCAATCTGAATGTTGTTGACTTAGTAGGATAGCTTTCGAACGATTGCCTTATGGACGCGTTCGAGACGATTGTTAAGTAATGCAAGAAAATGCGTGGTGCCCCATCTTTTAATTCACAACAATTTGCAAATTTGTAGTTGCTTGATCAGTCAAGATAGCGCCAGGACTTTTGTATAGCAAAAATAAATGATTGACAAAGACACACGCAACATTTTCTGCCGTAAAGTCTGCAAGTATTTCCCCTCGTAATCGTCTCATATTATAGAGAGTTGCTTTAAGCGCACGTGTAACACCATGAGATACAAATAATATGGTAATCTGAGCTCCTGTATCATTTAACGTTCTGAGGGACTTTCCCCTGAGCTTGCATTCTAAAAGTACATTTGCCACCTTATCAACTGCTCCTTTCCTTACAGGATTTATTGTTCTCACAGGGGGCAAAGGTGGGTGACAATGCCTGCGGCACACTCGGTTCCCCATTGTGACCTTTCCATTAGCCTGTGATTCTGCAGGGTGTTCCACTGAGGATAGCTTCCCCTCTGATTTTAGAGACAGCCATCACTTGTGTGTTTTATCATACGATATTTTGTACAACACATAGCATGGCAGTGTTCAGCTCTGTGCTTCAATTTTCCACACATCGGCATCAGGAGTCATTTACAAAAACACAGCATTGCTCGTTGTTTCGCACAGTAGTTGAAACAAATTGACCCACTTCATTGTGTAACAGAACCAATCTCGTGGGTTTGTGCAATGAAGCAGGAAAAGCCATTGCAACTTCATTTCCAATCTGTGGGCTGATTCTGCGAGTGAATATGTCAATAGCTCTTGCCTCGGCTTCTTCAGTTACGTCTACATTGCATGTGGCATATTTCCCTAACACATACATACAACAAGATACAGTTCATATCCTATCAGCGAAAGCTTCAAAATCTTCACGACTTTTCTGGTGCAACGTGGGCAAACGATTTCTATAATTATTAACGCCTCTTTTGTGAGAGTAGAGCTATGCTAACACGTTTGCCAAGACATCAAATGTTGTCCCACCACGTAAAACATCCACTGATATTGCATAGGTGCACGCATCACCTGAAAATTTTAATTTTCTTATGTTCAGCTAATCTAAGTAGCAAGTGCGTCCTATGTCTCGGACATTCTGCAAACAGGTGGTAACGTTCTCGACATGTTTACCCAAAAACAAATGAATAAAACAGACTGCAGGAAGGGTGCTTAGCAACATCTTGTACATAAGTTATTGTTTCCACTGCAGATTCTTCAGGTACTTGCAGTGATTTGGCTCGCTGTTCGCCTAGTTTCACGTTCATGTTGATGTGTTAGATCAGCAACCTGTTCCTGCAACTGCAATTTTTGTAGCAATACTGCAAAAACCTGCTCTTGAAGTACAGTGGCGTTATCTACCTCAGCATTTCCAGGAGCAGCTGCTTTCTGCCGTTCTGGCAACCTAAGAGAACATTTGTCAGGCATGATTACAAATTCTAGAGCCACAAGCTCTTGAGGCCAGAAGACTTTAACAAAAGAGAAAATCTCTCAAAATGTAAATGAACATTAAAACCTAACCTCGACAGATTCCTATGGCGGCAGCTCGCCGAAAGATGGCAGCAAAGAGTTGGTACACATTAGAGGGCACACATGACAGCGAGACTTACTTCAACTTTTCCCGCGCTGGTTAAAGCAGCTGGAAGACCGCTGCGTCGATAAGGTCGGCAGCATGACGCTGCTCGTCGGCGACGGTGAGGCGGCGACGTCGGCATCAGCATGGACCTACAGCAGCGTGCCGGCAAGGCTAGGACAGACATGTGGCAGCATAGAAGGCAGCTCAAGCCATACTGGCACCTCCGTCGGTGTGCAGTCAGAGCGAAGGCGATGTGGCAGCAAGGCGACCTGTAGGGTGCACCTACACAGCAAAAGGGCCATTCATGACTGAACACAGTGGTAGTATCCTCCGCATGCGTTCCCACTCGATGTGTTGTGTTCTAGGCACATCTGACGCCATTATTACATAACCCAGCCCAATTTAGCCGAGCTATAGGCTAACAGTGTAAAGCCATCTCTCTCCCATGGAATTAAGGTCCGGCAACTGTCTGCAGCGGAGTGTGCCAAAAACACAGACCAAACAGTGAGCTCTAATCCTGTGGCTGACACAAGTTGTACACAAATGGACCGAGATTAAGATTTAGAAGGATTTTGGGCATCCAGGAGTGTAGGAAATTTTTCTGAAAAGATAACACCAGGAGAGTTTGGTTCATTGACTGGAGTTTAAAACTGCTGTGTGGTAGGACGTTGACACAGCCAGTCTCAGGGGCATATTGCCTGAAAAGAGGAGCAGGAGAACACGCCTAGTCAGGAGGAGAGCTTGCAGAAATGACAGTAACCCTGTGGTACTGGTGCTCTCTTGACAGCACACTCTGTGTCCTCCATGTGACTGCTCCCAATCCTCTGGTTGGTTGGCAGAAGATACTTTAGGTGTGTCCCTCTATCAGAGCACCATCCCAAGCCCAGCCACAGTTCAACAGTAAAACTCAGTTTACTGTATCAGATATCCAGAGAAAAATAAAAAAATAAAAAACTTTAATTCCACTAAACCTTTCCACTCAATCTGTCTGCTCACAACACATAGTTAATTACAGAAGACTGGTGCCCATGTCAGGAGGGCAGAGATTAATGGTCATGGTCCATAATATGTGAATGAGACTCAGCCAGCAGTCACTATGCCCAGCTCAGCTCGACAACAGGGAGATCTTGCGAAACTAGCATTCCTGAGTGGCCAGGTTGCGCTGGTTTAGCTGCTTTGAGGAGCCTAAGGCCTGGCTAGCCCACAGGCAAGGTGGGAGGATGCATCGAGGACACCTATTGGACTGGGGCCTCTCAGGACCTCAGTTTGACGCTCAGCCCATAGTGCTGTAGGTGAACCCTGGGCAGACAGTCCAGTCAGGATGGCAGTTGAGTGATGGTGGCTCCATGGTGGAAGTCCACACTACAGCAGACATAGACTCAATGATTCACCAATTTGATGCCCCAGTCTGGATAGGAGGGCGGTATTTACTTGTGCCAGTGACAGCTTGTTGTCGAGTGGATGCCCCTGATGTGACTTGCACTATTTGTGCAACGCTGCTGAGGTGTCCTGGGTTACAGTAATACCATCTGTCACTGACCAAATAGTCGTGCATCTGTACTGATGTGGAGTGGCAAAATGGTATGTCTGCTGGTTATGGCAAGCAGCATAGATATGCAATGTGCTCATGCAACTACAATTTGAACAGACACATACATTATGTGATCCTCACATCTTTGAAATAAAATCATTAATATCAGCTTTCAATAAAAACAGTTTAATATTCATACATATTTATGTACAGTCCTTAAAAGACAAATGTCTTGAAATCCAATATACTTGGAAAAGTTAAACTGTGGTGTGCTAATGCTACATGAACACAGGTTATTGTATGGAGAATTAGAACTAAGTATACCAAATGTCTATGAATTATTGACAGATTACTGGAGAAAAGAAATGAACCATGGAGGTGTGTCTGTCTACATTCATAAACCACTTACATAGAATTATGAAGTTATAGACATAAGTGAATTTTTATAGGACCTAGTTTTGAAACTGTAACTGTACTGTTTCTAAAACTGGAAACACCATATCTATGCTGTCTCTGTAGATCACAGCCCCAATCACAATGAAGATTTATTCGTAGAAAGGCTTGACAAGAAGACAAGCAATCTTCTCAAGAATGAAAATTGCAGAATTACTATTTTTTGACATTAACATCGTCATTAGGTTTAAAAGTAGAACTGTATGTTAAAAGCACAGCTGTAAGCTATTTACTTGACTAGATCCTTCAATGAACAAAATTTAAACAAACTTAGACCTACATTATGCGTAATAAGCTGGAATGAACCTCTTACACATAATGTGGAAGCCAATGAGTGAACCAAAAAAGATAAAAAGATATGCTAACGGAATTCATCGGAAAAAAGTACCCGTAAACATTATAAGAAGTATTGCAAGCGAAACTTCAATCTAAGACAGGTAGTCAGGACACTGACACACACTGCAAGTAAATAATATGAGACTCTTGATGTTCCTGTATTGTGATACATTATATTAGACAAGGCTAAATATTTGGTAATGTAAAAGCACTACAGATCTGCAATCAAGGCAGCAGAATATAAGTCAAAATGATAGATATATTCTTAACTCTTTAAAGAAATGTAAATCAGTATGGGAAGTCAACAAAACAAAAATAAATTGCCAAAAGAAAGATTGTGATATTTCAATTCCTCTTGACACATTAGACACACACATTTGCTGTTTTATCTTACACACCAATATTGTTACTTTTCATGAGGCACAACTTCTGGAAGATGAAAACTGGATTTTGGAAACCACTTCTCGATGTTGCATTTGCATGTTAAAGTCTGAAAGAGTATTGTTAGATCTGTAAAATTCCAGTTTTTCGATCATTTGCAATTTTACACAAATGGCCTCTGGAAACCATTTGTTCTGGTTTCTCAATTAGCAGAATGGCAGTTTCTTTCTAATTAAATATCAGATTAGATTAGATTAGATTAGATTAATACTTGTTCCATAGATCATGAATACGACGCTTCGTAATGATGTGGAACGTGTCAGGTTAATGAAAGATGTCTGTACAAGATATTACATTACACAAAATATTGCATGACACTAATGCTTAAGTTAGTTTTTTTCCCTCCCTTAATTTATATCTAAAAATTCAGCCAATGAGTAGAAGGAGTTGTCATCTAGAAATTCTTTTAATTTATTTTTAAATGTTGGTTGCCTATCTGTCAGGCTTTTGATGCTGTTTGGTAGGTGACCAAAGACTTTTGTGGCAGCATAATTTACCCCCTTCTGTGCCAAAGTCAGATTTAACCATGCATAGTGAAGATCATCCTTTCTATAGCTATGCACACTGCTATTACTTTTGAACTGGGCTGGATTATTAACAACAAATTTCATAAGTGAATATATATACTGTGAGGTTACTGTGAGGATCCCTAGATCCTTAAATAGATGTCTGCAAGATGACCGTGGGTGGGCTCCAGCAATTATTCTGATTACACGTTTTTGAGCAATGAATAATTTTCTACTCAATGATGAATTACCCCACAATATGATACCATACGAAAGCAGTGAATGAAAGTAGGCATAGTAAGCTAATTTACTGAGATTCTTATCACTAAAATTTGCAATAACCCTAATAGCATACGAAGCCGAACTCAGACGTTTCAGCAGAGCATCAATGTGTTGCTTCCAGTTTAACCTCTCATCAATGGACACACCTAAAAATTTTGAAAATTCTACCTTAGCTACAGACTTCTGTTCAAAGTCTATATTTATTACTGGAGTTGTGCCATTTACTGTATGGAACTGTATACACTGTGTTTTATCAAAATTTAAAGAGAGTCCGTTTGCTGAGAACCACTCTATAATTTTGTGAAAAACATCATTTACAATTACATCACTTAGTTCTTGGTTTTTGGATGTTATTACTATACTTGTATCATCAGCAAAAAGAACTAACTTTGCATCTACATCAAGATGGAATGGTAAGTCATTAATGTATATCAAGAACAGTAAAGGACCTAAGACCGAACCCTGTGGGACCCCGTGCTTGATAGGCCCCCAGTCTGAGGAATCAGCTGTTGTATTAACATTACATGAACCACTTATTTCAACTTTCTGCATTCTTCTAGTTAAGTATGAATTAAACCATTTGTGCACTGCCCCCCTCAAACCATAATGATTTAGCTTATCTAAAAGAATTCCATGATTTACACAGTCAAAGGCCTTTGAGAGATCACAAAAAATACCAATGGGTGATGTCCGGTTATTCAGAGCATTTAATATTTGATCAGTGAAAGCGTATATAGCATTTTCTGTTGAAAAGCCTTTCTGAAAACCAAACTGACATTTTGTTAGTACTTTATTTTTACATATATGGGAGGCTACTCTTGAATACATTACTTTCTCAAAAATTTTTGATAGAGCTGTCAGAAGAGAGATTGGGCGATAGTTGTTGACATCCGACGTATCCCCCTTTTTATGCAATGCTTTTACAATGGCAGAGGTAAACAAAGTCATTCTCAGTTAGCAGTACCATAGCTTAATTATCAGGACTTAGGATACTGCATTGATGGCTTTCCTTGGATCCAGCAGAGTCAAGCAGGTTATTGACTTATTCTGTACTAACTACCTGGCTTAGATTGAAGTTTCGCTTGCAATACTTCTTATAATGTTTAGGGGTATTTTTTTTTAATGAATTGAGTTAGCATATCTCCGTCACTGGACAAAAAGTCAGGCCATCCAGATTAGCCAAAATGTTTTGAAAATAAGATGTCACCTGACAACCCAAGCATGTTTCAAAAATGAAAGCATAAATTTGTTTGTAAGTGGAAATCCAACAGCTAGAACTGCATTTCCATAATAAACAGTGGAGTCTTTATATACTAGGAAATCGGTTTATGAAAACTGGTTTTGGGAGCTCCTTGTAAACACAACATTCAATAATGATCGGATCAAGGTAGATGCACTACTACCATCATTAACACAATAGAGAAACTGACAGTTTTGGATAGAATCAGTGAAGCTATAGCTAATCTCAGTAATTCCTGAGATGAAGATCACTATGGGTTTTCTAACTTTTTCTTAAACAGATGATAACGCCTTTAACAAAAATCATAAACAAAATATTAGGTTAGGGTGCCTACCTAGATTGTCTAAAAGTATCTGTAAGCAAGCCTGTCTATGAGAAAGGTAATACAGCATCATCAGATAATTATCAACCCATTTTACTTATCCCAATAATTTGTAAAATAACAGAGTACTGTACACAACAGCACATGAACTTATACTTTCAATAAAATAATCTAATCTGTCCTGCACAGTATGTCATTATATCTGCACTCTGTGCCACTGTGGAAGCAATTGAAACATTATAACAGAAGGATGTGACTGTTTTCAGAATAAGTCAATAACCTGCATGACTCTGCTGGATCCAAGGAAAGCCATCAATATAGTATCTGAAGTCCTGATAATTAAGCTATGGTACTATGAAATAGGGGCATATATCCTCCTGATACTGCAGTCATACTTAAGAAATAGGAAACTGTTATTGTGTAAGTAACAAGCCTTCAAACAATCAGATTCTTTAGCTATTGGCAAAGATGTGCCTCAGGGCTCAATTCTCGGACCCATTCTGTGTACTATTTATGTAAATGATCTGGCGTCCATACTGCCTTACGATGCACTACTGTATGCAGAAGACAGCACAGTATTGTGCTGACTACCAGCCTGGATGAGTTACAACCAAATGTTACAGGAGCAATAGATAGGTGCACCCACACATTTCATATTAATGCGTTACTCTTAAATAGCAACAAAGCAGAAAAATGTATTTAATTTAAATGCCACAAAGTAGGAAACTAAGTCAGAGAAATTTCTCGGCTTCCATATTCGCACTTGGATTATACAAACAGATACATTATGCACCAGACTCTCATGTGTAATTTGCCTACTGTCCAAGGCGAGAAGCTATGATACTGAAAGTATTTCACTGCATATGCACTTTGCTCCCTTCAATTCCTATCTGACATGCCGAATACTGCCATAGGAGAACTCACCTGGATCAAAGACTGTATTAAAATTAGATAAAAAGACAATCAGATACATTGTGGGGCTAATGCCATAGGAGTCAGGCTGACACTACCTCAAGGAAATGAGTAATTGATGACTGTCCTTAGCATATATATTTATAGTTTCCTAGTATACACTAAGGAAAAGCTGGATGTCCTTAGCTGTCCTTAGCATATATATTTATAGTTTCCTAGTATACACTAAGGAAAAGCTGGATAGCTTTGAACTTAGACATCAGTACCCCACCATAACACAAGAAATGGTCATATAACTGACAAGCCATGTGCCAGACTAGCAAAGATCCACAACAGTTATGAAATATTGGTCTCTCATGTTTTAACAAACTGCCTAAAAATGCTCACTCTGAATGAATGCAAATAAATAACAACAAAATTGATAAAAGGAAGGGCATTTTATACTGAATTCCTTAATATTGTACAATAGATTAAATGGAATTTTGTTTCCAGAGTAACAACATAAATTTATAAATTCTAATATGTAGTAAAGCTATTAATGTTGTATGATAAGGCAGGTGTATGCTGGAACTGTAAACAAAACTCATATAACAATGCGTGTTACTAAACTAATAACTTAGGCTAATGCCTTCTTGTAACATAATTATAGCTTAATGTTATATTCACCAGTGCCATAGATGACCAGTATAAAGGTGACATGAAGTGAGCCCTCAGATACAGAATTCTGTGGAGTATAGGAAAATGGTCCACTAGTACACTTACAACAGTTAAATCACAGGGAAATATGTTTAAAACAGAATGACTAGATCAACACATGAAAGCTGGCCGCAGTGGTCTAGGGTTCTAGGCGCGTAGTCCAGAACCGCGCGACTGCCATGGTCGCAGGTTCGAATCCTGCCTTGGGCATGGATGTGTGTGATGTCGTTAGGTTATAGTAGTTCTAAGTTCTAGGGGACTGATGAGCACAGATGTTAAGTCCCATAGTGCTCAGAGCCATTTGAACCATTTTTGAACACATGAAAAACAAGAACAATCATTTATTTTTTTAAATGTAATGGTATATCAAAATACAGGGTGATTCAAAAAGAATACCACAACTTCAAAAATGTGTATTTCATGAAAGAAACATAATATAACCTTCTGTTATACATCATTACAAAGAGTATTTAGAAAGGTTTTTTTTCACTCAAAAACAAGTTCAGAGATGTTCAATATGGCCCCCTCCAGACACTCGAGCAATATCAACCCGTTACTCCAACTAGTTCCACAATCTCTGTAGCATATCAGGTGTAACAGTTTGGATAGCTGCTGTTATTTCTCGTTTCAACTCATCAATGGTGGCTGGGAGAGGTGGCCGAAACACCATATCCTTAACATACCCCATAAGAAAAAATCGCAGGGAGTAAGATCAGGGCTTCTTGCAGGCCAGTGATGAAGTGCTCTGTCACGGGCTGCCTGGCGGCCTATCCATCGCCTCGGGTAGTTGACGTTCAGGTAGCTACGGACAGATAAGTGCCAATGTGGTGGCGCTCCATGCTGCTGAAATATGAATTGTTGTGCTTCTTGTTCGAGCTAACAGCCAATTCTCTAACATCTCCAGATACTGTAGTTCAGTTACAGTAGCACCTTCGATGAAAAAGGGACCAAAAACTTTATTGGCTGAAATGGCACAGAAAACTTTCACCTTAGGCGAGTCACGTTCATACTGAGTTGTTTCCCGCGGATTCTCAGTGCCCCATATACAGACATTGTGACGGTTGACTTTCCCGTTAGTGTGGAAAGTTGCTTCATCACTAAACACAATCTTTGAAACGAAAGATTCATCAATTTCCATTTGAGCAAGGATAAAATCACAGAAATCGATTCTTTTAATCTTATCAGCTGCAGACAGTGCTTGAACCAATTTCAGACGATAAGGTTTCATAACTAACCTTTGTCGTAGGACCCTCCATACAGTTGATTGTGGAATTTGCAGCTCTCTGCTAGCTCTGCGAGTCGATTTTCCTGGGCTGCGAACAAATGCTTGCTGGATGCGTGCTACATTTTCATCACTCGTTCTCGGCCGTCCAGAACTTTTCCCTTTGCACAAACACCCATTCTCTGTAAACTGTTTATACCAACGTTTAATACACCACCTATCAGGAAGTTTAACACCATACTTCGTTCGAAATGCACGATGAACAACTGTCGTCAATTCACTTCTGCCTTACTCGATAACACAAAAAGCTTTCTGTTGAGTGATCGCCATCTTAGCATCAACTGACGCTGACGCCTAGTCAACAGCGCCTCAAGCGAACAAATGTACAACTAAATGAAACTTTATAGCTCCCTTAATTCGCCGACAGATAGTGCTTAGCTCTGCCTTTTGTCGTTGCAGAGTTTTAAATTCCTAAAGTTGTGGTATTCTTTTTGAATCACCCTGTATAATGAACTTTTTTTTGTGAGAAGGTATGGTATTTATCTAATTCTGAACCTAATCTAACCTAACACGAGAGATGATTATGAACCAATTTAATTAAAGTTCTGATGTAATTCGTCATGCTTTCCCAGCGATCTGTTGACATCTTGGATATTCGGGAATCCAGCTGGATGTTCCCGTCGTTCTCGCACGATATTTCAGCAGCGTGCCTCGTTGTATTCTTCAGGTGCTAGCTGAGACTGGTCCTTGGGTCGATCGAGTCCAGTATTTATGCCTGGGAGGAGCTGGGCGTTCCCTAATCGGTCCGCGCCGGGTCGAGTGTTCCATCTGTGGTCCGCGCCCGCCAGACTCAGCTTCAACGGACCCCTCCAGTCCCAGATGTTCCGACTGCCGTCGGCGCCCGTTCTGGCCTTCCTCAGCAGATGTGGTTGTCAACTGAGGTGTGTCAGACCCGGTCTGAGATGTTGCGTACTCTATCTCCTGACTGTTACTATGATTTCCACTTCTGTTTCGTGCTGGGCGCTCCCTAATCGGTCCGCGCCGCGTCGTGTATTCTGTCTGAGGTCCGCGCCCGCCAGACGCGGCCACATTGTCCCTCTCTGGTCGCAGGTGTTCCCTCCGCCGTCCGCGCCCGGCCTGGCCGTCTTCTGAAGTCGAGTTCATGATCTGGGGTGTGTCAGATCTGGTCTCTAATGTCTGAGACCTTGTCTCACGGCTGTTCTCTCGGTCTCCACTTCTATTTCTTGTAGAATCTCGGAGTGTCCTGCATTGAGTTTTCACAAGTTCAAGCGCTGGATTCCAGGCAGTTCTGTTTGGACTACAGTTTAGAAACTTGATAGGTTCAGTCCTTTAGCAGGTAAACACTTTGACTATCACTTCAATTAATATTCGACACTTGGCATTAACTATGATATAACTGTGGCTAATTAGCATCTGATGACTGCAGTTGAGAACTCTCCAATCTCTGGACAAGTGGAGAAAACTGGAACTAACAAGGGAATGTGGATGTGTAGAGGGGCAAAACAATGCAACACGATTTTTTTTTGTTTATGCACAATTTTCTATGGGGTAAAACGCAATGCAAAAGGTAATTTGGCATATTGGATTTGGAGGGAAGATCTTCAAAATGATGATATGTAAAAAATGTTTCTCATATAAAAGTCGAAATGTAGGCCTAATAAATGCTCTTGAAAAATGTATAATCGAATTATGTAATAATCTGAAATTTTGCAAAATACCCAACCACCATTAACTGATTTTAATAAATGAAAACTTTTGTTACAACATAAATTAAAGACGCTTTAAAGGCACCAACATCCATGTGTAAAAAGCTGGCTTCTGAAATAACATATTTGGAAAATAAGCTGGACACATTGTGCAATAGGAGTCTTTTCAACATACCTTGTTTGAAAAGCCTTCATTATCAATCAAGTTATTTATTTATCTTACTTTTCTATATTTTAAACTGTTATTTTATGTTCTACATTAATTTTTTTGTTTTTTTAAATTTGCCATTTCATACACACAAATTTTGTTGCTGTAAATAAATGGTTAAACATGACGTTTTCTTACATCATGCACATAATATGAACGATATTTCTTCATATAATATACATGATGGAGAACACAATATAAAACAAAATTTAATAGGATTTCAAATTGTGGTAGGTATCCTTTTAAATATCCAAATTTGTATCAGACACATTTCAGTTCATTGGCAGGCATTGGAGAAAAGAACTGATTGTGCACTAGTGACAGCTGCTTAACCACAATGCTTCTCAAGTGCAGATTGACATCAAAATCATTCAACAGACCTAGGTCCGAAAAATCTTCTCACAAGATTCCTCCAACATCGAAAGCTGTATACATACCATGTTTGTACCTGTGCCATTGAGTTCTTTGGGATCACCAGATAAACAAGTTGCTTGTCCTCAGGGACTCGATGACGTACATGGTCCCTTTTACTGGCAGTCCTAAGAATCTAACAACAATAAAGACATTCCATCCTCACTATGAAATAAAACATCTTTCAAATATCTTTCGACGTGGTCAGACGTTTGTTGAACAGATGTCGTTGCTGTCACAAGGGCATTTTGAATTGAAAAATATGAAACTATGAAAATCGTTTTGACGATCATACCTAAGGGCAGGAAACTTGTTCAGCTGGTGATCCCAAAAGACTCGATGGCACAGGTACAGACATCGTGTATGTACACCTTTCAATGTTGGAAGAATCTTGTGAGAAGATTTTCAGATATGGTACTGTTTAATGATTTTTATGTCAATCTCCACTTGAGAAACAGTATAGTTAACCTTCAGTCATTAGTACATAATCAATTATTTTCCCCACTGATCACCAATGCACTGAAATTAGCCTGATGTAAATCAGGGTATTTAGAGTATCATTCACAATCATTCAGAATCCTGTTGAATTTTGTTTTATATTGTATAGACATGTACATGTACATTGTCTAAAGAAATTTCGTCCATTTTATGTGCATGGTATCGGAAAATGCTATGTTTTAAGCATTAACTTACTGATTATCATTACTGAAATGATTTTGAATCATTAAAAAAATACACATACATGAAATGGTAGACTAAAAATAGTAAAATTATAATAACAGTTTAAAACATAAAACAAATGGAAGCAAAATAAATAACTAGACTAATAATGAATATGTAGATATTTAAACTAGGTATGTAGAAAATACTCCTACTGCTCACTGTGTATGGCTTAATTTCCAAAATTGGTATTTCATAAACCAGCTTCATTACTTATCTATGTAGATAGCTTGAGAGCTTCTATAATTTATGTTGTAATAAAAGTTTTCAGTTTTGAACATTAAGCAGTGGTGATGGGATATTTGGCATAATTTCAAATTATTACAAAATTCTATTCAACCGTTTTCAAGAACGTTAATTTAATATCAACTTTTGTATGAGAAACATTTTTATTTATCATTGTTTCGAAGATATTCCCTCCAAACCTAATATGCTAAATTACCGTGTGGGGCGTGTTTTATCACTTAAAAGTGAAACTGTACACAAACAAAAAATATTTATTGCGATATTTGGTCCCCTGTAGACACCCACCAAGATTCATCAAGATGTTTATTGACACTTGAGAATGTTCTCTTGTGAGTGATAAGTGGCCGAGTGTCGGCGTGCAGCCGCTTAATTAATGCACATCGCGTTTGAATTTGTATCTGTGGTCTATTTTCTGGATGCATCGTATTGTTCCATGTTTAAGTGCTCTCTGTGGCTTCAGACGGAGTCATTGGCAAATAAATGGACTGTCTGCGTGTCTGGTAGCGTAAGCATAAATTTTTTCCTGGAATTTGTGCGATCTGGGATACAATTGACCCTACTGTGTATGATACCAGGCTGAGGCTTCTTGGAGTGTGGTGCCCTCTGAACTCTGAAGTCTAACGCTGTATATCACCTCTGGCAGAGACACAGCAATTGGGCAATGAGCCATATAACAATTTAAACATGTTTAAATGTGTATAAATATTCTATTCTAACCTGTTCCATTTATGGCGAGCAAACATATACTGAGCTTGTTTATTGACAGCTTACGATTCAATATTTTGAACATAGTAATTTCCATAACCTAATATTTTCAACAGGTGCAAGGTGCTGTGGCTTGAAATTTGTAAAGGGCTTTTATGCATGTGGAACGTTTTGAAGCAATATGCATTAATTAATCCATGAAAGAGTTCACATAAACTCAACAAAAAGTTCCTTTGCACAAGCATGCATCTAACAGACACTGCAGCAACTACAACCATTATGAAATACAAGAAATCTATTCTCAGTTGCGAATATGCACAACTATCAGCTCTATTACAGGAATGAAAAATTGTGCTGAACCAGACCTCAAACCGGATTTACCGCTTATCCTGAGTGGTCACCCTACCATTTGGCTGTCCAAGCATGACCCATGGGCAGACTCAAACTTCCATATGTCGTCAACCATGTGTTACAGCCTGTACTCATACATACATTATGTGTATTACCATACAAGGGAGACATTTTACTTGAGAGTAGCTTGCCTGGTGTCAACAGACAAGTATGATACTGCAGTGCCTGTGTTGTTATGAATTACAACACAATGTTCCTTCAGCCATAAATGCATATTTGAAGGAACAACGAAGAAGGTGGCACAGTGGTTAGCATGATGGACTCGCATTTGGCAGGACAATGGTTTAAACCAGTGTCTGTCCATCCTGCTTCAGGTTTTCCATGATTTTCCTGAATCACTTCAGGCAAGTGCTGGGATTGCTCCTTCTTTCCACTTACAACTTCTTTCCCCATCCTTCCCTAGTCCGAAGGGACTGATGATCTAACTGTTTGGTCTCCTCCCCCAAATCAACCAACCAACCAAAGGAACAGACACTTCAGCGTCTACAGCTCTTATGAAATGTATTCGCAGTTGTGAATATGGACAACTACCAGCTGTATAATGGAATGACGACAATCAACATTTGTGCCAGACCAGGACTCAAAACAGGATTTGCGTTGTAATTCAGTTCAAATTTTCATTCAGTTTTTGGGGACACATAGTAATTTTTTGTTTCTTGCATTTTGGCGACACTATTTATTAGTTTCTATTCAGATTTGTATTTATTGGTGGAATTCTCAATACAGCTGCAACAGTGTGCTTTTTTGGCTTCCACAATAACTTTTTTTATGCTCATTCCTATATGGAAAATAGGCTAATGTGGCATGGTCAGATTTCAGACTATTAAATAAGTTGTACAACAACATAATTTGGTTTTTCAAATGTGTCAACTGTATAGCATACCATGGATTTAGTTTCTTTTGGACCTTGGTCGTGAAATATTTGTCAGTTACTTTGCATTTCTTTATGGGGATGTTGTCATCAAAATATATCAAAAATGCTTTAAAAAACCTATCAAATATTAGCTTTTGCTGACAAATCGTTACTTAAAGTGTATTGTGTGTTACAATAACATTGTCCAAATCAAAATTTGTCAGCAAGACTTTTATAAAGCCAGAGAATATGTTCATCAGCGACAGGTCTGGTGATGACAATTTTTGGGACAGCCCTACTGTTTGTTCACGATAAGTTGACGACTGGCGCAGTGGCTGACACTGTCGCCCATGCCCCCCATTTCGGCTGCCGAAGCGACAGGGAGGTGAGGGGAAGGCAATGTTGGTTGCTTCCTGCAGTGCTGGCATTCATGCTCAAGCGGTTTACCTTACAACTTATGTATTATTTATTTATCCAAAATAATGAAAAATGAGAGTAAATGAATGTACAACTTACTATACTATGAATCGAAAGTCAAAAAGTGATTTTTAAATCTGTTTGTATATTGCATTTATTAAGCACAGCTCAGCAGAAATGTTTACAGTTTGTTATTAATCATCTCGGAAAGAAAAGTCAAAATGATGTTCACTTAAGATCACTGTCATTTACGTTTGATTCAAGATCATCATCATCATCGTTTGAGGGCGTGGTGTTGACGATAACTTCATTCATTATTCCCTCTTGCATCCAGTACTCTTGCTCCAGTTGCTGCACTTTCCTGCAGTATCCTTGCCAGTCCTGTGCAATAACTGAAAGGAAAGCAACGTTTCCTGCAATCTTTACTTCGAGATGTCATCAGTGACATTGTTCCCCCTGAAATTGTTCTATTTTGCCCCATTTCAGTTCTAGCGGATGTAGATCCTAGTTGTAGCGCGGTAAACGGACTCCTTGTGGCCTCTGCTCTCAGTGATTTTTTCAAGACATACACTTTCATGTTTAGTTTTTTCCTACATTTTAGATAACATTTCAACCTTCCTCAATGATTCATAGGAATTTATTTCTCTATCTTGTAATCACTCTAACACCGTAATTTCGAAATCAAATTTCTTAGGCATTCTGTCCAACTTCATGCTGTAGAGGCAGATCTCTCGTGAAAGACAAGTAATATAGGTTGTAATTAATTGTAGTTGAACACTTTTAACTAATTAAATACGTTCTTTAGTTTACTCTTCAAGCTCAGCATTTAAAGTTTTTCTTTTATTTGCGTAGTGTTCCAGTAATCGCAAAAACCTTCGTTTGTTTACTTACTGTTGCTTAGGCCTCATTTTTCAAGTATGCATTTTTAGCGTTATACCGGAATTGTAAGTGCATTTGCTGTAGTTTAACTGATTAAATACATTCATTAGGGTGCTTTTCAAGCTCACCATTAAAGGTTTTTCTTTTATTTGCGTATTGTTTCAGTAATCGCTAAAATTTAGTTTTGTTTATATTTAGCGGCTTTGCCTTACTTTCTGAGTGTGCATACTTAGCGTTATACCGCAATCTTAAGTGCATTTGGTATAGATTAACTAATTAAATACGTTCATTAGTGTGCTCTTCAATCTTGCAATTAAAGGTTTTTCTTTTATTTGCGTATTCTTCCACTTATCGCAAAAAGTTGGTTTTGGCTACATTTGGATGTTTAGGAATAATTTTTCATCTTGCATTTTTAGCGTTATGCCACAAATTTAAGTGCGTTTGGTAATAGTTTACTTAAATATTAGTTTCCAAAACATATTTAGTGTCCTTTTGCATCTGTATTTAATATATTATCGTTATAACTTAGTAAATCTTGTAACTAATTTCCAAACTACCATGGATACTAAGTGTGTGAGCTGCAGTAGGAAAGTTAGTTCAGGGGTTTTCTGCAGCTGTTGTGACAGGTGGTTTCATTTGGGAAATTGTAGCGGTGTGGGAATTGGGGAAGCAAACGAGACTCTGCCATTCTTTTGCAGGTTTTGCTCAAGAGATAGGATTATAGCTGAACAGGAGGATAAAATTAGAACCGTTCAGGCTGATTTGAACAGAGCGATGGAGGAACTGAAGAGGTTAAGGGGTTAGGAGGGTAAACAGCGGTGGGAAGTGGTAGTTGGGAACAGGGGCCACAGAAACAGGACAGTGTCTGACAGTTTCCCAATTGGCTCAACCAATAGATTTGTCTTGCCACCACAGTTAAGTAAGGAAGAGGCCCCAGTAGAGATAGATGTAGTTAAGATGGAACAGAATGTCACAAGGAAACCAACTGTTTCAAAAAACAAGTAGAAAGTAAGAGGAAAGTTCTGTTGCTAGGTAGCAGCCATGGAAGAGGTGTGGGCCAGATTTTGCAGGAAAAATTAGGTGGTAGAGGATATAGGTACCTTGTGCAAGGGTTTCACAAAGCAGGACTAGTGATGATAGTGGGTGGAGTGGGTAACAGTATTAATATGGATCAGGGCTATAGTATTCAGTTTGACCTGGTGAAAATAGCCTCTGCAGCGACCCATACCAATGTTGGGTCGGTGCCTGCTTTCGTGCGGCATGGTGAGCCCCAGTTGAACCGCTCTGTCAAGAGGGTAAATATGGAGTTGGAACAGTTGTGTTGGGCTTCCACTCTGTCAGATATTGGATTAGTACCTGTCGAGGCTATTGATAGGGGGGATTTCACAAGGCATGGCCTACACCTCAGTAGGAAAGGTAAACTGGTAGAGTTGTTAGCGAAATCCATAAGGGGGGACACCAGTACTCATGGATGTACCTCTTTTTTAGACTAATATCAGTGTCCAATGAGAAGTTCAGGCAGGCAGGTGCTAAAGAGGTCCAAAATTCACAAGATTCTCACAACAGTAAAGCAAATAATAATGTTACCATATTTAACCAAAATATTGGTGGATTAAAGGAAAAAGTAGATTCTCACAAAAGTAAAGTAAAAAGTAATGTTACCATCTTTCACCAAAATATTCCGGGATTGAAGAATAAAGTAGATGAGCTCCTGGTTTGTTTAGATGACATTGAATCTCATAATGTAATAGATATACTATGCCTGTCTGAGCATCACATTGTGTCTGATATGGGAAAGGTAAATGTCAGTGGTTATAAACTATCTGCACATATAAGTAGAGAGAATAAGGTGAGAGGAGGAGTTGTCATGTATGTCAAAAGTTATCACTGTGCAAAAAGCTTAGATGCAAAAAAGATTTGTCTAGAGCAACAAATAGAACCATGTGCCTGTCACCTTAAACTGAATGGGGGCTCTTTTATAATTGTAGCAGTATATAGGTCCCCTTCAGGAAACTTTCATTTATTCCTGGAAAACTTGGATGCCTTGTTGTGCTGTCTGTCAGACAGAGAAAAGTAAATTATTATTTGCGGGGTTTCACTGTTGATTCACTGAAAGAGTGTAATAGGAAGAATGACCTGGAAGTCTTGCTTGGTTCTTTCAATTTGACATCCCTCATTAATTTTCCTACACAGGTAGTAAAGGACAGTAGCACATTGATAGATAACACTTTTATAGACCAAGATAAGTTTAAAAACGTAAATTCTTGTCCTGTTGAGAATGGCCTTTCTGATCATGCTTCTCAGCTATTTACAGTATGTGACATAGCTCCATTCAGTAATTCAAAACTACCCTCCAAAGTTGTGCATTCAATTAATGACTTAACTATTACAAATTTCAGGGAAAATCTTTAGCAGTTAGACTGGGATGAGGTGTAGAATGAACCCGATGCTAATTTATAACTTATTTCATGACACACTTGTAAGAGAATTTGGAAACTGTTTGCCAAAGAAAGTAGTTAAATGTAATTATAAGAAACCATGCAAAAACTTGGCTTACTAAAGGAATAAAACTGTCTTGTAACCACAAAACGGAACTGTATCTAACAACAAGAAAGAGTAATGACCCAGAAACAACCAAATATTATAAAAACTACTGTGCTACATTAAGAAAGGATATTAAAAAGTCCAGAAGAATGTGCATCATGTCTGAGATAAGTACCTCTGATAACAAAATCAAAACAATTTGGAAAATTATTACAAGGAAGACAGGGCAACCAAGACTACAGGATGACGGCATCACCATCAGAGCGAATAGAAACATGATAAACAACAAGCCGGAAGTCGAAAACATTTCGAATAATCATGTTTTAGAGAAAATAGCATCTAAATGTTCATTTGAAGAAGCAAGGCAGTTAATGAAAGAGGCCTTACCCACACCATTTGATACAATTGAAATTCCACCCACCTCTCCTTCTGAAATTAGGAAGATAATAAACTTTCTCAAGAATAAAAGCTCACATGGAATCGATGGCATTTCCAGGAGCATAATAAAAGCTTGTTCTCAAAAGTAAGTGGAATTCTTAGCCACATATGTAATAGCTCTCTGAAGCAGGGTATTTTCCCAGATAGACTGAAGTATGCCATTGTTAAAAGGGGATACGTCTGATGTCAATAACTACCGCCCAATCTCTCTTCTGATTGCCTTATCCAAAATTCTTGAAAAATTAATGTATTGTAGAGAAGCTTCACACCATTGTAAAAATAAAGTTTTAAGAAAATGTCTGTTTGGTTTCCACAAAGGTTTTTCAACGGAAAATGCTATTTATACTTTCACTAATGAAATATTAAATGCACTGAGTAACTGGAAGTCACCTGTTGTGATTTTTTGTGATCTATCAAAGGCTTTTGATTGTGTAAATCATGGAATACTTCCTGATAAGCTCAAGTACTGTGATATGAATGGGACAGTGCTCAAATGGTTTAAATCATACATACCTGGAAGAGTGTAGAAAGTTGAAATAAGCAGTTCACATAATATGCAAAAAAATTGCGATTTTTCAAAGTAGGGAACAATCAAGAATGGAGTGTCGCAAGTTTCAATTTTGGGTCCTCAGCTGTTCTTAATATACACTCCTGGAAATGGAAAAAAAACACATTGACACCGGTGTGTCAGACCCACCATACTTGCTCCGGACACTGCGAGAGGGCTGTACAAGCAATGATCACACGCGCGGCACAGTGGACACAACAGGAACCGCGGTGTTGGCCGTCGAATGGCGCTAGCTGCGCAGCATTTGTGCACCGCCGCCGTCAGTGTCAGCCAGTTTGCCGTGGCATACGGAGCTCCATCGCAGTCTTTAACACTGGTAGCATGCCGCGACAGCGTGGACGTGTACCGTACGTGCAGTTGACGGACTTTGAGCGAGGGCGTATAGTGGGCATGCGGGAGGCCAAGTGGACGTACCGCCGAATTGCTCAACACGTGGGGCGTGAGGTCTCCACAGTACATCGATGTTGTCGCCAGTGGTCGGCGGAAGGTGCACGTGCCCGTCGACCTGGGACCGGACCGCAGCGACGCACGGATGCACGCTAAGACCGTAGGATCCTACGCAGTGCCGTAGGGGACCGCACCACCACTTCCCAGCAAATTAGGGACACTGTTGCTCCTGGGGTATCGGCGAGGACCATTCGCAACTGTCTCCATGAAGCTGGGCTACGGTCCCGCACACCGTTAGGCCGTCTTCTGCTCACGCCCCAACATCGTGCAGCCCGCCTCCAGTGGTGTCGCGACAGGCGTGAATGGAGGGACGAATGGAGACGTGTCGTCTTCAGCGATGAGAGTCGCTTCTGCCTTGGTGCCAATGATGGTAGTATGCGTGTTTGGCGCTGTGCAGGTGAGCGCCACAATCAGGACTGCATACGACCGAGGCACACAGGGCCAACACCCGGCATCATGGTGTGGGGAGCGATCTCCTACACTGGCCGTACACCTCTGGTGATCGTCGAGGGGACACTGAATAGTGCATGGTACATCCAAACCGTCATCGAACCCATCGTTCTACCATTCCTAGACCGGCAAGGGAACTTGCTGTTCCAACAGGACAGTGCACGTCCGCATGTATCCCGTGCCACCCAACATGCTCTAGAAGGTGTAAGTCAACTACCCTGGCCAGCAAGATCTCCGGATCTGTCCCCCATTGAGCATGTTTGGGACTGGATGAAGCGTCGTCTGACGCGGCCTGCACGTCCAGCACGAACGCTGGTCCAACTGAGGCGCCAGGTGGAAATGGCATGGCAAGCCGTTCCACAGGACTACATCCAGCATCTCTACGATCGTCTCCATGGGAGAATAGCAGGCTGCATTGCTGCGAAAGGTGGATATACACTGTACTAGTGCCGACATTGTGCATGCTCTGTTGCCTGTGTCTATGTGCCTGTGGTTCTGTCACTGTGATCATGTGATGTATCTGACCCCAGGAATGTGTCAATGAAGTTTCCCCTTCCTGGGACAATGACTTCACGGTGTTCTTATTTCAATTTCCAGGAGTGTATATTAATAACTTGCCATTCTATATTCACGAAGATTCAAAGCTGGTACTTTTTGCCGATGGTACAAGTATAGCTATCGCATCCAACAGACAAGATTTAACTGGTGAAATTGTGAACAATGTTTTTCAGAAAATCATTAAATGGTTCTCTGCAAATGGGCTCTCATTAAACTTTGACAAAACACAGTATATACATTTCCACACAGTAAATGGAATGACACCATTAATAAATATAGACTTAGATCAGAAATCGGTAGCTTAGGTAGAATATTCAAAATTTCTAGGTGTATGCCATGATGAGGGGTTGAACTGGAAAAAACACACTGAGGATCTTTTGAAACGTTTGAGCTCAGCTACTTGTGCTGTTAGGGTCATTGCAAATTTTGGCGATATACATCTCAGTAAATTAGCTTACCACACCTATTTTCATTCTCTGCTTTCGTATGGCATCATATTCTGGGGTAACCCATAATTTAGTAAAAGAGTGTTCATATATATATATATACACTTATCAAATTTGTTATTAACAATCTGGACGAATTCAAAAGTAATAGCAGTGTACATGGCTACAACACTAGGAGAAACGATGATCTTCACTACACAAAGTTAAATCTAACTTTGGCTCAGAAGGGGGTAAATTATGCTGGCACAAAAGTCTTTGGTCACTTACCTAATAGCATCAAAAGTCTGACAGATAGCCATATAGCATTTAAAAGGAAATTAAAAGAATTTCTGAATGGCAACTCCTTCAACTCATTAGATGAATTTTTGGATATAGTAAGTGGGTAATTTACCCAACCCCCACAAAAAATATTAAGTGTCATGTAATATTTTGTATACTGTAATATCTTGTATAGACAATTTTTATTAACTTGACACATTCCACATCATTACGAAGTGTCGTATTCATGATCTATGGAACAAGTACTAATCTAATCTAATCTAAGAATTGCGCATTATCAATACAATCACAGAATTGGGTGGAATATTAGGAACCACCATATCTGCAACTCCCCTTCAACCTCTCCCCAGCAGTCAAGTTTGGTTACCTTCGCCAGCTTCAAGAAGTCAGCAAGGTAATGGAAACAGTTTCTTGTCTGAAACTTCCTGACAAATTGAAACAGTGTGCCAGACCAGTTTCTCAGATTCGAATCCCAGTCCGGCATACAAATTTAATTTTCCAGGAAGTGTTTCAAATCAGTCACACTCCGCTGCAGCGTGAAAATTCGTTCTAATTTCTTGTATCTTACTGCAAGCACTTATCGAATTTATCATTTCGCAGAGTGTTTTCTCAATCTTACCAAGGTTCTGTGTATTCAGCACAGGAGTGAAAGTATCAGCGTCAAAAAGGAGACTGACGCAAAGACAAATGGGCCAAAACAAATGTACCATTGGGACCCATAAATATATATAATTGACATCACTAGTCAAGGAACTGCGATATGCGTTTACCAATCCCTTGTTTCACCAGAAGAGAAAATAAAATGGCACTACAGAAGACCCATAAATATATATAATTGACATCACTAGTCAAGGAACTGCGATATGCGTTTACCAATCCTTTGTTTCACCAGAAGAGAAAATAAAATGGCACTAAAGAAGTATTTAAATTTTAACTGATTTTTTAATGTTACTGTAACCCATAAATGCATTACATTTGTGATAAAGTAGCAAATATTGCTTGCAAAAGTGGAAGCGGATTAAAACGCAGTTGCTTGGTGAGATTGTGTGTCGTATTTTTGTTTCGTGTTATGGAATATTTGTTTATACAATAGACAAGAGATGTTTGAAACTTGTGTACAACATCCTCAAAGATTTTTAATCTAAGGAAATTCCTCTGATTTCAATTAACTGAATAGTGTTTCTTGGTAACATCCATATGTGCTCCTCTAACATTTTTCCTGTTTTATTTTTGTGTTTCGTCACCATTTTTAATCATTAACAATATGCAACGACATTTGCGACTGCTCTGGTTTTTAAGAATAACTGCACTTCTTCAGCTAGTACTCGCTGCAGGTTCCTCAAGTAAACTTGGTATAGTGACTTCAAGAAGTACTCTTGAGTAAGGTTTAGTTCCAATGTCAACATTGGAAACAATACAAGGGCATATAGAAGTTACTCGCTAGTGAACACAAGCCTTCAGTATAGGGTGACCATACGTCCCGATTAATCGGGATTGTCCCGTTTTTTGAGGTCAAAAATTTGTCCCGACTTTTTTTTAAAAAACAAGCAATTTGTCCCGATTTTCAAGGATTATTTTCAGATATTTACAAAGTGGTTAAAATATTTTCTGAGTGTCGATTTTATAAACTATCAATTGAAACTGACATTCCATATGTTGGTACCCCCTGATAATGTACAGCTAAAGCACTATAATTGTAGCGTACTCTTACTTTCTTTGCGTTTGCTTGTCATTGTTGTCAGCACTCAGTATCAGTTTCGTGAAGTGCTAGCATATCGTGGCGATGCCGAAACGAAAATCAAAGTTTTCGGAAGAGCTTCAGAGGAAATTTCCTTGCTTCACTGCTACAGATAATGACTGTTCAGAAAAATGTAACGTATGTAACTGTGCTGTATCTGTGTCTCATGGTGGTGGTGCAGATCTCAAGCATCATATGGAATCAGAGAACCACAAAAAATGCCTAGATATTTTGTAACTTCAAATACAAAGGAACAGAAAAACGTAGCTGCAGCAGAAGGAACCATGTCATGCCATGTTGTTGAACACCACCAAAGCTATTGTTCTAATGACTGTAGTGTTCAATCAACTAAACAAAAATATTTTCCTGATTCTAAGCTTGCAGAAAATGTTTCGTGTGGAAGAACAAATTGTGAAGCAATTATCAACAATGTTATAGCTCTGCATTCCCAGAAACAGATAATAGCTGCTGTATACAGTGCCAAATACTTTTCAATATCTACTGATGTCAGCAACCACGGACATCAGAAAATTTTTCCTATGATAGTTCAGTATTTTTCTGTAAGTGAGGGTACACTGCAGACGAAATTGCTTGATCTTGATAAACTGCAGAACGAAAAGTCCGAAACAATTTCCAATTATCTTTCTCGTGTTATACAGTCATTCAATATCATCTCAAAGTGTGTTGCATTTGGTGCAGACAACACTAACTGTAATTTTGGGGGGTTAATGAAGAAAGAGGGTAATAATGTTTTCACACATCTGAAAGAAAAATTAAAAAACTGTAACATAGTTGGCATAGGTTGTCCACCACATGTTGTTCATAACACACTTCAAAGTGCTTGTGATGTTTTACCTGTTGACATTGACTGCATTGTCATGAAGTTACACGACCATTTTCATATTTTTTCTATTTGTGTTGCAGAACTCACTGAATTCTATGAATTTGTTGGTGTCACTTACAAAAATTTACTTTCCTTTTCCAAAACAAGGTGGCTTTCATAGTTACCAGCCACAGAAAGGATCTTGAAAATGTTTGAACCTTTGAAATCTTACTTTTTGTCACAGTCTAACTCACAGTGCCCTGCAATCTTAAAGAGTTTTTTCAGTGATCCTATAAATGAATGTTATTTACTTTTGGTATATTCACAAATGGGTGTTTTCCTACAATCCATTCTGAGCATTGAGAAACAGAATAATTCCATATGTTAAGTATTAGCAGTCTTAAATAAAGCTTTGACAAGTCTAAATTCAAGTAAACATGAACATTTTGTTCCACTAAGTGTAAAAAACTTCTGAATGATTGTGATGGCCAGTTTGTTAAGAAATTTGACATAGCAGTATCAACATTTTATGATGCTTCAGTAGACTATTTATCCTAATGGTTACAGGGAATGGCTGAGTTTTCTGTATTCTCATGGATGATGCCCACAGAACCACCAGAATGGTCAGTAGTTGAAAATACTTTAATGTGACTAAATGAAAAGGGCATTCTAGTAAATGACAGCCTGTTATTTGATGAAATAGTTCATATACTGTCATTTGTAAAACAACAAGTGGAAACAGACAGTGAACTATGGAATCAGTTGATGGCACATGAAAAATGGTGTAATTTTTTCAGATCTTGCCAGTGTAATGAACAGTTCAGAGAATCGCTTAATATAGCGCAGTACTTGTTTTCACTCCCTGCCCACAATGCAAATGTTGAAAGAGTTTTCAGCTTACTATCATCACAGTGAACAGATGAGAGGAATAGATTTACAGAGAGGAGTGTTAAGTGTATTTTACTGACCTGTTTAAACTTCAGCAAATACAGTTGCACTGACTTCTATTCATACCTATTAGGCCAACCTGAGTTGCTGAATGAAATTTCATCTTCGAAGAAATATGATTGCAGTGTGGAATCCACAAAACCATAAATTCCTTGTGTTCACTAAGAACTTTCTTTGTGGTGATTGTTACTGTATGTCTTTCTACATTCTGTGTTATAATGTTACATTTCTTAAGAAGTAAATTTCTGAAATCTTGAAATGTACTTTCCATTCTTTGTTTGGTTTTGTACACACACACACACACACACACACACACACACACACACACACACACACACACACACACACAAATCAGTGAAGGCTATATTTGTAGAGGAAGAAGAAATGTTAGCATTAAAAGTGATATTTAATGAGAAACAAAAATTGTCCCACTTTTTGGCCAATAAAATGTATGAAAGTCTCACTTTTGTGTGAAGAAAATATGGTCACTATACTTTAGTAGCACTTCGGGCCTAGAAGAAACTTGACGTTGGCACTGCTCTGAGAGAAATGAATATCTTACAAGCAGTGCAGCATTCCTCCGCTTCTGGGAGCAGTAGCGAAATCGTCAAGATATCGTTGCCAAACAGTAGTCATATTACTTTCATCAACAGGGAACGTACTTCTGTAATTTAAAGATACAGAATTATGAACAGAAAATGGAAACACTTTCACATCACATGATTCTTCAGTAGTTTTAAAATCGAAGAAAATAATGTCGAGGTAGGCTTGATCTCTTGTGAGCCTATTATTGATAGAGTGTATTTTATTTATTTGGCGCCCATATTATCACATTTATCATATCAGACTTGTCAAAGTACAAAACTGTATAAAATATTTTATATTTACATCATGTACAAAATCTTGTCATTCCTATCAACACATCTTCACATCAAAAACATTATTCTGCTTCATTAGATTATAAAATTATATACGTACATTCAGATAAAATAAAAACTAGCAAAACACCATGGTCGATTTTACTAAAACTATTAAATAGCAGTACTTCAGTTACATATGCATAGTAGCATATAGCACAATAGTTAGGTGCACAATTAGGTACACACATTGATAAAAGAAGTTTAGTTTTATCCAGGAATACTTTGATAATGGCACTGTCTTAGCAGATTTTTCAGTTCTGTGACACTATGTTTATGTGCCGTTATTTCAAGATCACCATTCAGATCTCCACCTATTGGAGTGTTATAATGCATCGATTTAGTCTCTGCAAATTCATCTAACAATATCATCAGTTTTTCTAAATCAATATGCTGATAATACCCTTAGGTGATCTGTAAAATTATATTATTACTAATTTAAAACTGCCAATGTCTGTACCAGCAGCTTGAAAGTTCTGTTCTTCACACCAAAATCTTATATCCAATTTAATAACTGAGGAACTGAGTGACCAGTCAACAAAGAATCCACACCACCTTTTACATGGGATTTTCTGCGATAACTGTTATCTGTGTTATTCTTATCAAATTTAACAGCTGTAAGTTCGCTCTGAGTAGCCCAATTTTCACTCAAGCAAAGAATATCAAAAGTTATTCTCGAATACAACAGTATTTGCAGTAAATTGTTTATCGTTTACTCCTTTAATGTTCAGACAGCAAATTTTTAGATGAAAACTGTTATTACTTTTAAACTGAATATTTTGTTCAGAATCTATAAAATATTTCACACTACCATTACTTATCTTATGGCCTTCTTCCCACAGCTGCCTTCGACTAAAAATCATTTAGACAGAGATGAGGCATAGGTTTCCACTAACCCACAACATGAGACACTGTTTCTTCAACCTTAGCTCTCTTCCCTCCTTCTAATGGTACTGCTGGTACTGTTACTGTAACAGCTGCAGTTAGTACTGCTTCTGTCACTGTTGTTTGTGCTTCAGGCATTGTTGTTGTTTTTACTGGAGATGGTGCACATGCTGCTAGTTTTGTCAGTGCTCCAATTGTTGTTGATACTGATGTTGTTGTTGTGGCCACTGAAGTCTCTGGTGTAGCCTCAGATGATTCTTCATATGTCCGTAATATTGATGGTGACATATCAGCTGCTGGATTTTGACTGTGACATTCCTCATTTGGATCCAATGATGATTCTTTTGCTGCTGCAGGTGATTGTGATGATATTGTTGCTGCCAATACTGTCCATTACCATGGTTGAACTGTGTAAGCATTCACTTGAACACGAACAACTGCTACAATTCCGCACCGCATTGACCATGGTAATGGTTGAACTGTGTACGCATTCATTTGAGCACGAACAACTGCTACAATTCCGCAATGCATTGACCATGGTAATGGTTGAACTGTGTAAGCATTCACTTGAGCATGAACAACTGCTACAATTCCGCACTGCATTTACCAGGGTAATGGTTGAACTGTGTAAGCATTCACTTGAGCACGAACAACTGCTACAATTCCTCACTGCATTGATAATAACCTGACACAGGTCGAAATCTGATCTGCGTTGTGACTATAAATGTCATATAAAAGCAACTTAATTCCACGACTGATTGCTGCTCTATCTAACCCAATATAACCACAGTCGTTGCGTGCACCCACCCCATGGAGGGCAACCTGATAACAGATTTTTATCATTGTGTACTTAGGTTCTGTTAAAGGATGAAACTAATAGACTTTCCAATTTTTATCTTATAGGCTGCTATACGATTCACTGTTGCAGTTACTGTTTGGGTGCTTCTATTGGTAATATTTATGTTTTAATGTACGTACCTCTTCTAAAAGCACTGTAATAATTATGTCTTTGTGGACCTTTTCCTTCTGTTTTGGCCCAGCTCATCAGATTTTGTGCAAAACCACACTTTTCGCTTAGAATGTTGAAGTGATATATGCTTTTGCAATTTAAACACTTTATACCCTTGTTAGCATCTTTCTTACATAAGCAGTAATCTGTATTCAGAATTTTCTGTAAAATGTATTGGTTGTGGAGGTGCTTCTTTTATCGTCATTTTCAACACCGCCACCGCTTCTGTCTGGTACGTTTTTTGAAAGATGAACTTTTTTGCCTGTTTTTCATATATTTATTTTCAGAACTTATACATTCCTGGACTCCACTTGGTGCTCTCTTGGGTTTTTGTTGAACTATTTACGTAGTAATACGATTTTTTCTATTTTGTTACAGTACTGGCAATTCTATTTTCAGGATAAATCTCTTTCTGCAGATCGCATGTTTTACCATAGAGCATAGCTGTAATACATTCCAAACGCGAAATTTTTTCAATGATTTCTTCATTTCTGTTTTTAATGAGCACATCAGTCGATTTCATCATTCAAACATCGGCTATGTCTATACTCGAATTTAATTCCTCAAAGCTTTTCCCCATTTTGTCTTCTCTTTTGCTCTTAAGTCACAAATAGCCCAATACTTGCAGTCTTCTACACCTATATTTTTACATCCTCAGTACATTTCTTTGCGTTTATCATGTTTATATACACCACTTGAATAACTGTTAAATACTACCAGCAGACATCTTAGCTCATTTAATTATCATAATGCTGATTTTTGCTCAATTTCGTTAAAACATAGCTATTTTCTAATATTGAGATGTCAGCAGATGGTCAGCAGGTAGTAGGCAATTAATTTTTGTACTATGTTGTTGTTAAATAAGCATTCTGCTAGTACTTATTGAGCTAGTCGTTAGAATGTTGTTTTTCTTTCTCCAACAGCTATGAAGTAACGAAACGAACAGTCCAAAATTTCGCAGTCGATTGCATCGTCAACCCACACTGTCTCCGTTATCAACGAGAGATGTGCTCTTACAGTTAGCTTGTACCTATACCATTGTTGGCCGTTTTGTTCAGCAGTGCCTTGATGCATAGCAGAGAAATTGTTATTCCAGGCTCGCTGACCACAAAGTGCGAGAGAAGTTTCAGCTATGTCATATAAATAACAGTAGAGCGATGATATTCTCCTATTGTTATTAAGTGATGTGGCTTGCTGGTTAGCACACTGGACTCTTATTATAAAGGAGTGCAGATTAAACACCCAAACAGCCGTTGTGGCATAGGTTTTATGCGGTTTGCTTTAATTGATCAAGGTTTGTGCCTTCGAAACAGACACTGCCAATTTCCTTCCTCATCATCGCACTATCCAAACTTATATTCCATTTCTAACGGCGTTGTAGTTGGCAGGACGTTAAATTCTACAAACTTTGTGTCTTCTTCTATTACTTCTCTGTAAATGACAAGCCCTCAACTACCAGGAATGTTTGGATTCATGTTATATCGCAATGTTTCGGATAAATAGCCATGATTTATGGTACCTTAATTACCAACTAATGGCAACACCTTTGATGACCTCATACTTCGCAAAATGTTCTATAGTAGATAATACACTGTGAGTCAAACGAAAATTTAAAATACCCTATATGGGTATAGTTGTTAGACATTTGATTTTTGACCCAAAAGTAAATGTAACACAGAGCAATTTGTGTGCATTTACGTGAGAATGTTTCTGTCATTGTTTCCATAGGTAATCTGTTTCACGAACATTCATGTGCAGAGCAATTTGCTGGAGATAACGTAGCGAGGAAAGAGGAGGGACGTTTTCTGCGGGAAGTAATGTTGAACTGAGGCATTATATCTCCCTGTGTAAGTGTGTGTTAAAAGTAACACAAATTCAGGTAGTGAAGTAGTTCATATGCCGACGTTGCGTGCTTGTCATGCACAGGAACGTATTTGACCCGTCCAACACCATTTCGTGAAACAGTTAAAGGATAGACAGAAATGATTATTAGAAAATTAGTAGGTTGCCTGCTCCGTATGAATGCGACAGGATTCGTTGCGTCACTTTGTCATTCACTGACGTTTTTACGTGCCTGTAATAGCGCTGAAGTAATTCCTAATGTATAATGTAGTCATGTCTAAATACAGACATTCACAATAAGCTAATTGTTTTCTTGTTCAGTAATATACTTAACCGTAAAAAGTTCAGCTCTATCATAAACAATGCTTGCGATATCTCTTTAATAATGGGGCAACATGACAATCAGCAGTTTTGTCTGTCGCTTCGTCTGAGATTCTGGTTAACAGTAAACATTGTTGTCACCATGTGTGTCGGTGGCCTTAGTTCATTTTTCTGAGTGTTTGGGTTCTGTCTCATGAGCTACCCTTTTGTGGGCTTCGTGTTCGTGAAGTTCCCAAGAGAATAGAATTTAACGAGTATTCTTTCGTTTTGTATTCTTTGGATACCTTGACGCAGTTTTGTAGTGGTCCTTGATTGATGGATGTGTATGTTTTAAATTCGTTAGAGAAATTCAAAATAGGGTAGTACCCTGAAAAAAAAAAGATAAATATAAATATTTAATGGTTCTATGTGACAAATTAGAGTGGAGTGTGAGACAAATCGCACGTAAATGGTAATGGAAAAATACGATGGTATGTGTTCTACTCATCCTGTATGCGATACTTTAAACCTATATGTATATTGAAGATGCTAGGATTATGATTTTTGCAGGTTTCTATTGATGTGTAAGAAATTTTGTAACGTTACCCAAATGCCCGAGTGTTGTGTTATAGTGAAAGAAAATGCTCATTGCCAAGTATTTGCTAAGTATTATTTTAATATATAAACACTGCCTCTCCAGCTTTACGAAGAATTAACACCACTTGTTAGCCGCTTTTAAATTATGAAGCTACGAAACGCATCACAATTGGACATTCAGCAGACCAACATTTCTTGTGTTACTGGATATCCGAATTTCTCTTCCCTGTCATTTTCGAGTGAAACATTCTTGCTCACATTAGTATTATCACGCCATACATAAGAAGTTTCGTTCCCATAGGTTATTACATGGTGACAGGAGAGTACGCATTTCATCATGAAATGGATATCTCAGCTGAAGGCGTAGTTGCCTTGGTTACCGTTTACGTGCGAAATACGCTGTTTGCTTGCGCGTATTTGGCTAGAGAGTGAGCTGGGGGGGGGGGGGGGGGGGGCGGTTGATGTGAAGCACGAAGTGGCCGATGGATGACTGGCGGGTTTGAGTGCGACATACGAATAGGCTGCCTGTAGAGCTGCGGGCAGTTGGTGTGACGTATTGCGTGCCTTGTTGGGGGGGGGGGGGGGGGGGCGGGGGGCAGCGGTTGATGTGAAGCAGGAGTGACCGATAGACGAGTGCGACATACTTATTGCGTTATAATATAGTTGTTACAAGACGCTTCACTGCCTGGTGGCCTGTAGTTATGAACAGTTGTCATACTACCCATAAATTTATGCTTAGGAGCTATAAAAGAGAATTGCGTTTATGTCTTACGCTCCCGCTCTCCAACATAACCGTTACATTTAAAACAATATATCATCGTTAAAATTTGGTGTGGTTGTATTGTATTTGTGCTTAATATTTTCCAAAAAAAAAAAAAAAAAGAAAAAATGTTTATTGACCCGCACTAAATGTCTTCTCCATTGTCTTGTAAAGCTTGATATGGTATAAAAGTCTGCAGTTCTATCTATGAACTGTCTTTTGTTGTTAATGCGGGAAAGTTTGCAACAACTTTGCCACATGTTGAAAATATTTGAACAGAAGTATCTAGATCTCTATTTTCAACAAAGGTCATGCCCTGTCAGTCTTCATTTTTCAGTAATATTTTCATTATCTCGTTTTGTCTGCCAAAAAAAAGTATAAAACATTTAAGTAGTGAGCCAATTATTGTGGCTGTTATTTCACCCGTTGGTCAACAATTTTTTCACAATGGTACAATTAATAAGTTTCCTATTTTACCTGTCATAAGTTGTTGTAAGGCATTATGTGCGCTATTTATTGACTTTTTGCTGTAATTATTAATAATATAAAAAAAACTTCTACAAAATTCTAGCATGTTACTGTCATGTGCAAATGCTGTGTATGGAAATTCATGTGTAGCTATATGACGACTGAGTAAAAGTTATTTGGGATGCATAAGTATGTTGTGCTACACATGAAACTATTCAAGTTTTGGCAGTTATTACAGGCAGCTTTCATCTGTCAACTTGATGAATTTTATAGTAAATGACTGGTTGAAAAGCTGATACTCAGTTATCGCAACTGACACTGATTCATTTCCCATGGAATGTTCTCTCTGTTGCAGCTACTGCACAATTTACAGCTAAGGAATCGTCTCTTTACCTTGGAATAGTTTCCTCCTTACAACTGTTTAGATATATGTGCACTTCCCACCCTCTGCTTTATCCTCAGATTTGTGGAATATATTAAATTAATGTTCTTCATAAAAACTTTTATCTTTTGTAATACAATTATTGAGCAACCCGGCTATTATTTGTGGTTACTCATTTCCCCTTCTACTTTTGTGGTGTCAGTACTTGATAAAGTTTTTAAAAGGAAATTGTTTACATGAATGATGATAGTTTTTATTTGGACCCCTCAGTATAAGAAATGCTGATCCATTGTACGTACGTGGGTTTTCTACTGTCCATATTTCTTGCACAGATTTTCATGATACTAGAGTTGTTTTTGTCGATGCTCATGCTGCTGCTATTTTTGCTCTTCCACCTTTTCCTTGCAATAATGGTATACTCAAGTTTTTCCCTTCCTACTTTGTGTTAATGTGAAGTGTGCTTAATGCTCTTAAAGCCACTGCTAGTGTGTATATAGCATAAACATTTGTATCTCGCTATAGTCTGCAGATTTTTTTTCTCCCTTTCTTTTCTTTCCCCCCCGTGGTATCTTAACTGGGTACAAAGTCTATTCAAGCACTGATCTTTGATTTTTGCCCAGGTTTTTCACAGGTCTTCTGGTGCTGTTGCTTTCTTCATTGGTAGTTTCTAAAAAGTATGCATGCATGAAATCTCCCTGTTACTAAAAATATGTTGACCCCCTCCTCCCCATCTCCTTTATATTCTTTATAGTTTCTGTCGGCTATGTTGTACAGAGGTCTTTGTTTTACTAGAAAGCAGATAAACTTACCCACCTATGAATTGTAATGTCATCAGTGTTCCTCAGTTCTGTTCAGTGATGCTTTCCATGGCATACAAGGCTCTAGGGTGGATGTCTGTTATATGGTGTTCAGCTACATTTCAGAAGATACATGCACTTTTTTGTATTTTGTGTCAGTTCATAGTTCCAATTTATTAACTGGTATAGGGAGGGTTTTTTTTTTTTTTTCTTCACTGGATTAGGTTCCTTCTATTCACAGAGATAGTGTACAGTTAGTGCTATGTTGCCCATAAATCCTATTTCTTAGGATTCAGATACATTCCTCTGACTAGTTCACATTTCCTGTTTGTCGACACATTTTCATAAATGCAATTGAAATGGTGAAAGCCCATCACCTTGTCTGAGCCGTGTTTGAGTCTCAAAACCAACACAGTTCTGTGTGTTAACTTTTACTTTGGAGTGTATATAATGATTTTGAGTAGTGTGTTGTCTTCTACTAATTGCTGAATGTTTTGACAAAGAGTTTGTTGCTCCACATAATTCTAAGCCATTCTAAAGTCAACAGCTGCTTATGTTTCCAGAGAGCAAGGCCTTTGGATCTTATTTGGTAATGAGGGAACAGAGATGCTCATTATTGTTCATCATATTAAATGCTACCTGTGATGGGGATGTATTATGGCTTAGGTACAGTCAAGTGGTTTTCAAATTTCTGAATAATTTTAATGAACTTTATCACCATGTTGTCCCATCACAGTGCTTCCATAGCTTAGTTGTTGCCTTGTTTTGTGATTTGACTAACTTCTTCTACGGTGGGCAGTAGTGGACCCATTGTCCAAAATCCTTCTCTGATGGATCTTGTGTAAGTATGTTCTTAAGTATTCAGACAGAAGATTGTAGTTTTCCTTATAATTACAAACCATTTAGTGTATGATTCTCTAAAGGGAATACAGTTACTTTAACTGCACTTTGAGTTTTTGTTTTGAACTTTCTGTGAAAAGTCTATGGACTTGTTTTAAGTTATATATATTGTTTTTTGTGACAATACATTTAACTGCTAAGGTTGTTTTGGCTGCATGGGCCCTCTGTTCCAAGAACTTCACCCACTTTTCTTGATTTTACAGCAACCCTATCCCAGCTATGATGTCTACCTTTGGACTGCCTCATAATTATGGTGTCCAGTCCATTGCATATGTTTCCTTTTTGTGAGAGGTGTGAGCCACTGGTCCTAGTTCTTAATTTTTTAAATGTATTTGCCAGGCCATGAGATGGTGGAATTGCCCTATGGTGTTGGTTCTGTTGTTGTTGTTTGCATTTAAAAACACCTTCATTCTGTTCATTGCCATCTTTATCAGAGCAGATGATCAGATCTGTTGTGTAGAACTGACCATGATACAGTGATTTGACAGTGTGACAAGACTTGACATCATGAGATGACAGGTGGAGCTGGGATTACAGATGTGTCCAATTCCACCCATCTGCTTAGGCGCATGATGTCACCAATATGGCGGAAACAACCATTGTCAACATCTCCAGTATGGTGCCTATGACGTCATTACATAAATGACAACAAAAGCGAAAATACATACAAAACCAACAAACACATTTGTCTCCAAAATATAATCAAACTAACGGGACCAGCACAGAAAATTGGGGGTTTTTGGATGGGAACAAACTAAATATAAACACACCAAAATCCCAAACCACAAAAAATGACGACATAAAAACACCACTAAAATCACTAATTCTGCTACACTTACAATGTCAGCAGGAATCGGTCACTTTCCTTCATCTACATAGGTCAACCGCAGTTGTCAATACCACAAAATAAAAACCAACTACTCCAAAAATTATGATCACACCACAACTATCGATACCACAAAACCAACATCTAAAAAAACAAAAATTGGAATCGGACGCTACCCCTATCCTATATAGGTCAACAGCAGCTCACTATACCAAAACACACACAGCTACGATGACACATTGGAATCGGACACTTCCCTTGACCTATATAGGTCAAAAGCAACACACCATACCAAAACACACACACAGCCATGACAAGTTGGAATCACGGTACCAAAACACACATAGTTACGATGACAAATTGGAATCGGTTACTTCCCATGACCTCTACAGCTCAAATACAACTGACGACACCAGAAAAATTGAAATCGAGTACTTCCCCTAAGATACATAAATCAACCCCAAGTGCCAATACCAAAACATCAACCACCAACACATGCAGTAAATAACACTGACCCACCAACACACAAAAACTCCACCTAAAATCATAACACGCGTACAATAGATCCAAAAAAATGATTACTTACCATAAAAAAGTTTCAGCGCTACACACTAACCCCCAACTCGCATATTCTACTTGCATACACCACATTTCATTATCTATGTTACAAGCCCAAAAAGTTGCAGAAACGTAATGACGAACAACATGTCGTCCCCCATTTCAGCCCGCGCACTATTAAACTTAGAAGCCATATCCATACCTAACAAAAGAAACCACAAATTTAATTAAATGACTTACTGTACGACAAACATTAAACCACTAACGTCAAATGACACCGCAATAACATAAACACAACGGAAACTTAATCCGTAACTCACTGAAACTAATTTCCGTTCTCCTATAAGAGTCACGACTGATAAATGCACACTTCAAGCACTGACACCCATATGAACACGCAGGCCATACACACAACACCAGAGCACTACACCAACTGCAACAAGAGGACATCTACAAACACAACACACTGAAACTGAACTCCGCACCATCATGACGTCACACAACAATACACCCTTACATCATGGGTCAAAGCCAAAGGGTGGGATACGACGCCTCCACTGACCCAGGGAGCTTGCCAATTCAGTCTCTGGGGTGTTCGTGCTTGATACACTATTGCTATTTGTGCTGTCAGTGTTGGCCAGCAGTGCCTTGGCAAGTATATGGTGGAACAACTATATGAGTTTGCAGCTTGCCCTTGATACCTGGCAGGGTAGTTCCACATGGTACAGTTGTATCTCATTTGCCTCAATATGTATTATAATAAATTTTGGTAGAGAAACAGCAACAGAAGAACTTGTTAGTAAAATTTTCAAGGGAGTATCGAGAGTTCTCTTCAAATGGATTTCCCCATGCTTTTGAGAGAATGGGAGCAGGGGAAGTGTGTTTGGTGGGAGTACAGTTCTGTACACCAAATGGATTAATACAAACAGTTAATATAGTACAATGTGCCTAGGGTGGAATCTTCCAAATTTTTGGCGGTACATATTAATCCAAGGATCATTTGATTATGATATAGGAAATGTTATCAAAATACAGTGAAAATAAACAGCTCAAATATATAAACGTGTATTTGAATATACACACGTCAAAAACAGTTTTGCATCACCCTGGTTCCCAGAACTCCTGAAGATAGACATTGACTGTGGATATTGTATCACAGACGCAGTCCCTTTGACTGTTCAGAGATGTCGCTAAACCCACCCAAAGATGTAAACAACTGTGCATGAGCAGTGCCTCTTAGATGGAGGGGGTCTGACAGCCAATCAGTTCCAGTCATTCCACCAGGAAGGATGTACACGGCCCGTGTTGTCTGTAGTTCAACCATGCCTCGACAGCCAATTCCGCGGTTCGATCGCGTCCGCATTGTTACTTTGTGCCAGGAAGGGCTCTCAAAAAGGGAAATGTCCAGGCGTCTCGGAGTGAATCAAAGCGATGTTGTTCGGACATGGAGGAGATAAAGAAAGACAGGCACTTTGCTCAGGCTGCCCAAGGGCTTCTGCAGTTGATGACCGCTATCTATGGATTATGGCTCGGAGGAACCCTCACAGCAATGCCACCATGTTGAATAATACTTTTCGTGCAGGCACAGGACGTAGTGCTACATCTCAAACTGTGTGCAATAGGCTGCATGATGCGCAACTTGACTCTCAACATCTTTGCAACCAAGACATCATGCAGTACGGTACAGGTGGGCCCAACAACACGCCAAATGGACTGCTCAGGATTGGCATTACGTTCTCTTCACCGATGAGTGTCGCGTATGCCTTCAACCAGACAGTCATCGGAGACGTGTTTGGAGGCAACCCGGTCAGGATGAACGCCTTAGACACACTGTCCAGCGAGTGCAGCAAGGTGGAGGTTCCCTGCTGTTTTGGGGTGGCATTATGTGGGGCCGACGTAGGTTGCTGGTGGCTTGGTAGGCACCATTACAGCTGTATGATGCATGAATATGATCTTCCGACCAGTAGTGCAACCATATTGGCAGTATATTGGCGATTCATTCCTGTTCATGGACGACAATTTGCGCCCCCATCATACACATGTTGTGAATGACTTCCTTCAGGACGATGACATCGCTCGACTAGAGTGGCCAGCATGTTCTCCAGACATGAACCCTATCCAACATGCCTGGGGTAGATTGAAAAGGGCTGTTTATGGATGACATGAGCCACCAGTGACTCTGAGGGATCTACACCGAATCGCCGTGTGAGGAGTGGGACAATCTGAACCAACAGTGCCTTGATGAACTTGTGGATAATATGCCACCACGAATACGCGCATGCATCAATGCAAGAGGACATGTTACTGGGTATTAGAGGTACTGGTGTGTACAGCAATCTGGACCACCATCTCTGAAGGTCTCGCTGTATGGTGGTACAACATGCAATGTGTGGTTTTCGTGAGCAGTAAAAATGTGAACCATTGAACCAACTGAATCACAGTGCGCATTTCTTCAACTTGGCTCCAAAATTGTTCACCAAACATTATTTTAATTTTTTTATTGCTAGTTGAAGCTACAGTCTTAAGCTTCCAGGTCTTTTAACTCATACCACTTCTCCTAGATGCAATCAAGCACGCATTTCTTGCCAATTTCGGTACCTGCCACTAATCAATACTTATTAAGCAGTGGTTGCTATGTTAACTCTTCCTTATTCACCAGACACACTATTCAGGATCAGCATGTTACTTGATAACATGTTGGTTTATGTTGATAGAATTTTGTTGCATATGATTTTAAAAAAGATCCAGTTATGTAAATGTCCAGCTTGTAGCCATGTTATCACAGATAAAATGAATCTTCTTTGTAAAGCTGTTGACACTTTGCACATCATGCTGGATTGTCAGAAATATGATCCACAGAATGTGTAGAAAATTGAACTGTAGATTAAACCTTGTTTTCCCTCCATCATACACACAGCTATTGTATTTTCTACCTGTAACACTTCTGCAAAGTAGTAGTAAACAAACCCCATTCAGTAGCATAACAAGCTGAGTTGTGTATTTCATAATTAAACTATGTCCCAAAATAGACACTGTGCCACATTAATGAAACTTGCCATAATTATGTCTGATAGTTGTTATAACTTAACTAATGGAATGAGTGAAGATAACCTCTCACCCTGTAGTGGAGACATTGAGAGGTAATCAGGAACATAAACAAGAATTGGAACACGGTAGCTCAATTTGTAGTGCCTTGACACCAGGTAAACTACAAGACACTTAAAAATTTGTCAAACTGTTTAAGAAGTTATGTTTGTTGTGAAGTGATGCCAGAGGAACTTCATAATGGTAAGACCCATGGAATTTGGATGCCATTGAAGCACATTGAACTTCCACTAATGTTATACCAACCACGCTTCGATAATTTTGTAGTACAGCATTACCACTATGCGATATGCCTACCACTAGGGAAGACAGTAGAAGTGCATGGCACATCCAGGGATGGAGAGTTACCATAATCAGTTAAGTTCACTTGCTGTTGATGTCAAGGGACCAAGAGTGTACCTAGAAGTCTTCTCTGTATGATGTTGCTGTGCATAATCAGGCTGTATTGTACATATCTAACCATCCGTGTGGCAGCATTATGCAGCCACCGTTAACGCACTGTTCATACAAACAAGGAATCATCAGGTAAACAAATTCCCCTGACTTTCTGTTGTTGAGGTTATTGCACAACTTGTTTATGAACCCTAATGGGCATTGACACAATTCAGAGTTAATGGCTGTTGAAGCGCTAGGTTAAACAATCTTCTATGAAGTATTGTTCACCAGTCAACTCTCACTAATCTTTGCATGTGCTCTTTGTCTTTAATAACATGACTTTGTGGCACAATAATTTTCTCCCTTGACCATTTGCTGTGGAGAATTAAGTTTGTTTTGTTTGCAGATGATATAAGCATTGCAACAAGTAGCAAGTCAAGTACATATTTAGAAATAGCTGCTAATCAAATTTTCACTGACATTAATAAGCTGTTTAAAGCTAATTCACTGTCATTAAACTTTGAGAAGACCCACTATATGCAGTTCAGAACGTCTAAGAGATATCCTTCCATCATGAGTATAACATATGAAGACATGCAGATCGAAGAGGTTGACAGTGTTAAATTTCTGGGATTACAACTCAGTAATAAATTCAGTTGGGAAGAGCATACCACAGAATTGCTTAAGCACCTAAACAAGTCTGTATTTGCCATGAGAATTGTGTCAGATGTAGGACATATAAATATAAAAAACATGTGTACTTTGCTTACTTTCATTCTGTTATGTCATATAGGATCATATTCTGGGGCAACTCATCAAACCAAGCAAAAGTTTTTATGGTGCAAAAGCGTGTGATAAGAATCATTTTTGGTGTAAATTCAAGAACATCTTGTAGAAACCTGTTTTATGAACTTCATATTCTAACCACTGCTTCTCAGTACATTTATTCCTTAATGAAATTTGTTGCAAGTAATACATATCTATTTCCAGCCAATAGCTCAATACATAGTATCGATACTAGGAATAAGAACAATCTACATAAAGATGTAAAATCACTTACCTTGGTCCAAAAAGGGGTCCAATATTCAGTAACACACATTTTCAATAAATTGCCAGCAACCATTAAAAACTTGGTTTCAGATAAAGCACAGTTTAAACAGAGTTTGAAAGACTTTTTGATATGCAACTCCTCCTACTCCATAGATTAATATCTTAACAGAGACTGTTAAGCCAGCTTAAGTAAAAATATCTGTTAGATTTCAGTTTTGACAACACTTGGTCACAACAGTCAAGATTGGGTATTCTGTGTATGATAAATTTATTAATAACGTTTCATTCTGACAGTGTGTTAATTCTGTAAATATTAGCTGTTCCAATTTACTGCATCGTTTTAACCTATTTTGACTATCTCCTGACATATGATCAGGGTTGTAACTATTATATTCAAATGTTTTATATTTTTATGTTGTACTTTGACATGTTCCACACCCTCAAGAATCATCTCATTTTTTTTTTTGGGTCTATGGAACGAAACCTAATCTAATCTAGACGGAGGATTGTTTACATGGATGAGGAACAACAGCGGGCTTATATTGGACATTTTTGGAAGGTGTCTACTAACAACCATCAAGTAATGTATAAAATGCATGTGAGACCATCAGCTGGTTTTTTTTTTATTTAAAAGCCAAATATCGACCAGTTTCAGTCACAGATCATCTTCGCAGATTAGGGTTAAAACAGTTTAAGCTACAACATCATGTGTGTCATTGCTTAAATAATGGCCACATCTCACATGTAGAGCATGCCATTAATTCCAGTACAACACACAGGACTTTGAAACGCAAACATACTAATAACATAATAAACAGAGCAGTACTTCTGTTCATGTTTACGCATGTTATTAGTGTATTTACCTCTAAAAGCCCTGTGTGTTATACTGGAATTCATGGTATGCTTTAAATATGAGACGTGGCCATTATTTAAGTAATGACAGATTTGATGATGTGACCTAAACTGTTATAACCCTAACCCACGAAGATGATCTGTGACTGAAACCAGTCGATATTTGGTTTGAAATAAAAAAGCAACTGATATCCAAACGGGCGTTTTATACAGGACTTGTTTGGAGTCTTGGGGAACCCTATACTTTATTTCTGCCCCATCAGAATAATGTGCTCTTACTACAATGGTTGAATTACTAACAAAAGGAGGCCGCAATGTTGAGATCACAGATTCACTTCAATCTTTGTACGCCTGTAATAGGTCATTATAACAACATAATGTGCAAGTAGTAAGGTGCACTACTCAGGCAAGTTTGAGAAAATGGAAAGAGAAGTTTAATGTGTTTATTATGACATAGATGTAATTGTGTGAAGGTGTTGATTGCGAGAAGTCATTATGGTCAGATGGTTAGTGTTCATGCTTCATAAGAAGGCTGTGGGCATGACAACACTTCGAATTCTGCTAATACTTATTTTTTAATCATTATTTTTTTCATCACTGGTCATATTATTTAAGTTATGACATTTCTGAGGTAATGTAATGGAAAGAAACATGTATTTACATGAAATATTTGCGTCAAGTTTCAGTTTATGTTTTCCATGTCTGTATGACAAATACCAACCTGCAGTATCTGATGTTGAGAGCACATCTGATGAGTAATTGTACATTACTCTTGTGGTCTGACACTTTGTGATTTACATGTTACTGATTGCATCATTATTTATCGAGGTTTGACTTGGGGTTTCCAAGCCTGTCCCTTGTCCTTGAAAGTTTAATTACAAGTAGCAAATGGTCAAATAACATAAGATATTTGTTACAACTCTATGAAAATGCACATGATAGTTTTTCCATTACATTACCTCCAGAACGTCATATAAATTAAATTATGTTACCAGTGATGAAAAAAAGAAATAGATTAAAAAGTAAGTGTTGGTTGGATTCGAACCATTGCTGCACCCATGACTTTCTTGCAAGGCATGCTAACCGCTTGATCACAGTGACTTCTTACAATTGCACCTTCGCACAGATACATCTGTATCATAAAAAACACACAATACTTCTCTTCTGATTTTCTCAGAATTGCCAGAATAGTGCACCATACTTCTTGCTCATTGTGTTGTTTTAACAACCTACTAAAGGTGTACAAAGTTTGAAGTAAATCTTTGATTCCAACACCATGGACCTCCCCTTTTAAGTAAAACTTTCCACAGTATTTTGGTTAGATATGACATTATCCGTTGGTTGGCTATCCCATCAGTCCTATGAAACGCCAATTTATGTAGGAGAATATTGTGATTCACACAGTCAAATGCCTTGGATAGGTTGCAGAAAATACGAACCAGCTGATATTTTGTTGTTTTAGATGTATTTTGATTTCAGCTCCTTACAGTGCCTTTGTTGACTTCTACCATGTCTTAATATTGTAGCATTGGTACACTATGTTATATTACAATACCTGGAGTGGTACCTTTTCGTATCAAACCATACACAGATATGGAATGCTGTGGACTGCTGCTGCATGGTTTCTGTGATTGATGTCAATCAGTAGTTGTCCTTAGTCACTCTAGGACAACTAATTAATATATACACACTATAAGCACATTTCCATTACATTACATATAATCTGGAATAGCTAAATATGGTACAAAAAGACTTAACAGTCCCGTTGATTCCAATGAGACACAGGTGATACATAATGGTTCACTTGGGAAGCAAGATGTGTGTCCCCCCCCCCCCCCCCCCCCTCTGACATATTTAATGGTAGTGCAGTTGAACAGCTGCTTGTAATTCAGAGGGTGAGAATTTTCAAGTTTAACATGGCAAACACATGAATTAATTGCGTAATTAGAATGATGATACCACAAATATACTGTTAAAATTTTTTTAAGCAACATAATTTAATATAAAGATGTATATGCTGCAAAAGTATGCTATGGAATTTGAAGCATGTGAGTTATGTATCCTTGTGAAATCCAGTTTTCATGTGGGTCACATTAACAATTATTATGTTTTATGGCTGTTAATGCTACTGTTTTTGTGTCCAGTTATTCTTCAACGTTTCTTTTTAAAAAATACAGACATCCACATGTTTACTTACATAACAATGGATAAATTACATCACCTTTTTGTATGTCATTTTCTTTAAACTTTTTAGTTATTGGCAGGCCTTTACTTCAGATGTTTTGGAATGTCCTGGGATCAGTTCTCTGTGAAGCAAAAAATAATATAAAAGGGTTATTCAGCTGAATTGTGGACACACTTTCTTGTGTTTATCTCGTGAATGCCATAAGATCCCACCAAAGAAAATACTAAAGTGTTTGATACCAGGAATCAGCTGTGACCTACAATTTCGTCAAAATGGTAGACATAAGCAACTTGTGTAAATCCAATGTGACAACTGTGACTTGGTTGGTTGGTTAGCCGGCCAGTTACATGTTCCATAGACCATTTTAATGATTATCTTATCAAAATTATGTGGAGTAAGTCTGTTTACAGGATGTGCATACATGAGTAGTGTTAACTTTAATGACCACATTACTGTCTAGTCCTACTAATGCACCTACACTTAAAAACATCTCCACCTACAATTGGCGAATGTGCATGAAACATGCTGTAAGGCAATGGTGTATGGAATGATGACTGTGGGGACAGGAATGGCATCAGATAGTGTTTTTGGATGAATCCAGGTTCTGTTTATTTGAAAATGATGGTCGAATTTTGGTTCACTGTGGACAAATGGAGTGGCATCACAGTGACTGCATTTGCACAAGGCATACAGTGCCAATTCGAGGCCTTATTTACAAGCATTAAATAATAAAATAGCACCGGTTGGCTTTTTCTGTGACTTATCTAAGACATTTGACTATGTGAATCACAATATTCCCCTAATAATCATGTTGTGTATGTTGCAGTTTTTCTTATTTGCATGCTTGCTGAAAGAAAATAAACAAACCAACCCACAGAAGATAGCAAAATGGTGTCTTGAATTAGGCAGAATTCCTCTCCAGTATTCTCCTAAATAAAATGAGGATTGATGGGATAGCCAACGGAAAGATAATGTCATTTATAACCAAAAAAATGCAGGAAGTTGTAATTTGTAACTGAACCAAAGTAATAAAAGGACATTATTCTAACTGTGGAGAAATGACGTATGAGGTTCTCGAAGATTCAATCATAAGTCTACTGTTGTTCCTCATATGTGTAAATGATCTATCTGGTATGCAATAAGCAGAATTGCACTGTCAATTCATTTAATGTGACCATCCATCAGAGACCTGAATGACCACTTTTTGCTGCATGGATCAATGTGAGATGTGCAGGGAGAGAGTTAATCAAGTTTGAGAGGTACCCACAGGGATGTAGAGCCATGCTACTCTTGTACTGTGCCCAGCTGTGCTGGGTTTCTTGATTGAGGATCCGTGGCACAAACAGCCCGATCAAGGTGGTGCCACAGATTCTTGAATATGTTTAAATCAGGGGAGTACGGAAAACTCATCCTGCACTATTCAAATAATGAACTTACTCTAAGAGTTTTGTAACATGTTGCATTTTCCTCCTGGCAGATGCCATCATGCCGAGGAAGAATGAACTGCATCTAACGGTGGGCATGGCCCCAAGGACAGATGCATACTTCTGTTGATCCATTGTGCCTTCCAGAATGACAAGATCACTCATGAAATTCCACAAAAACATTTCCCAAAGTATAATGCTATCTCCTCTGGCCTGGACCCTTCCAACAATTGTTGCAGGATGTTTCCTTTCATACGTTTCGTGCCATACCCGCTAATAGCCATCTGTCCAATGGAGCATAAAATGCGACTCGTCTGGAAAGGCCACCTCTCACCACTGAGTGAATGCCCAGTTGCATTATTGGTGTGCAAATTCCAGTGCTTGCCACTGATGAACAGCAGTCAGCATGGTTGCATGAATCAGGCACCTGTTGCAGAGGCACATGCACAGCAACATTCACTGAATGGTCGTTGAGAAGACACTGTTGTTAACCCCTTGGTTCATCTGGGTGGTCAGTTGCTCAACAGTTGCACGTCTATTTGCCAGTACACGTGTCTGCAGCTGTCATTCACTTCTGTCATTTATGGCCTGTGGTGCACCCCAGTTGCCTCAGCACGAGTTTTGGATAGTGCCATTCTACCATGCACAATGTGCTTTAACCTTACCGCCAGTGCAAATAATTTCTGCAAATCATCTCGCCCTCAGTTGTAAAAAGACAGAACATATTCAATTCTGCACACCTAGAGCTACTACAGTAATGGTAAGTGTAGCACATGGTGGGGAAATAACAAATAGGGTAAAAAAAATTGAAATTCTTAGGTGTCTGTATTGATGAGAATTCAAACTGGGGAAAGTACATTTTAGAACTGCTAAAACTACTTAGTTCAGCCACATTTGCACTAATAATCATTGCAGATCTTGGGGAGAGACAGAAAAATCCGTAAGTCAACATATTTTGTACTTTCATTCCATAATGTCATATGGAATGTCCTGTGGAAACTCATCTTTATGGAAGAAAGTTTTCATTGCTCAAAAATGTTCTTTAATAATAATATGTGTTGCTTACTGATGATGGATTTACTTATGGATATCTGCTTAATGAGATAGACATTTTGACTACTGCTTCACAATTTTAATGAAGTTTGTTGTAAATAATCCACTGTTATTCAGAAGGAACAATGATGCACATAATTACAATACCAGAAAAAAATGTTCATTACTCCGCATTAAGATCATCTGCAGTACAAAAAGGTGTGCTCCATGTTGCAAAAGCCGGCTGGGGTGGCCAAGCGGTTCTAGGTGCTACAGTCTGGAACTGCGCGATCGCTACGGTTGCAGGTTCGAATCCTGTCTCGGGCATGGATGTGTGTGATGTCCTTAGGTTGGTTAGGTTTAAGTAGTTCTAAGTTGTTGGGAACTGATGACCTCAGAAGTCAAGTCCCATAGTGCTCAGAGCGATTTTTGAACCATGTTGCAAACAAACTTTTTTATCACTTACTCAGTGGTGTGAACTGTCTGAGAGACAGCAAAGTGAAATTTGAAAAGAAACTGAAAAAGTTTCTCCTTGACATCTCCTATTCTGTAGAAAAGTTTCTATTATTGTAATGTGTAAAAGACGATGATTAGGAATTACTAATTCATCTACATCTACATCCATACTCCGCAAGCCACCTGACGGTGTGTGGCGGAGGGTACCCTGAGTACCTCTATCGGTTCTCCCTTCTATTCCAGTCTCGTATTGTACGTGGAAAGAAGGACTGTCGGTATGCTTCTGTGTGGGCTCTAATCTCTCTGATTTTATCCTCATGGTCTCTTCGCGAGATATACGTAGGAGGGAGCAATATACTGCTTGACTCTTCGGTGAAGGTATGTTCTCTAAACTTTAACAAAAGCACGTACCGAGCTACTGAGCGTCTCTCCTGCAGAGTCTTCCACTGGAGTTTATCTATCATCTCCGTAACACTTTCGCAATTACTAAATGATCCTGTAACGAAGCGCGCTGCTCTCCGTTGGATCTTCTCTATCTCTTCTATCAACCCTACCTGGTGCGGATCCCACACTGCTGAGCAGTATTCAAGCATTGGGCGAACAAGCGTACTGTAACCTACTTCCTTTGTTGTCGGATTGCATTTCCTTAAGATTCTTCCAATGAATCTCAGTCTGGCATCTGCTTTACCGACGATCAACTTTATATGATCATTCCATTTTAAATCACTCCTAATGAGTACTCCCAGATAATTTATGGAATTAACTACTTCCAGTTGCTGACCTGCTATTTTGTAGCTAAATGATAAGGGACCTATCTTTCTATGTATTCGCATCACATTACACTTGTCTACATTGAGATTCAATTGCCATTCCGTGCACCATGCGTCAATTCGCTGCAGATCCTCCTGCATTTCAGTACAATTTTCCATTGTTGCAACCTCTCGATACACCACAGCATCATCTGCAAAAAGCCTCAGTGAACTTCCGATGTCATCCACCAGGTCATTTATGTATATTGTGAATAGCAACGGTCCTATGACACTCCCCTGCGGCACACCTGAAATCACTCTTACTTCGGAAGACTTCTCTCCATTGAGAATGACATGCTGCGTTCTGTTATCTAGGAACTCCTCAATCCAATCACACAATTGATCTGATAGTCCGTATGCTCTTACTTTGTTCATTAAACGACTGTGGGGAACTGTGTCAAACGCCTTGCGGAAGTCAAGAAACACGGCATCTACCTGTGAACCCGTGTCTAAGGCCCTCTGAGTCTCGTGGACGAATAGCGAGAGCTGGGTTTCACACGACCGTCTTTTTCGAAACCCATGCTGATTCCTACAGAGTAGATTTCTAGTCTCCAGAAAAGACATTATACTGGAACATAATACGTGTTCCAAAATTCTACAACTGATCGACGTTAGAGATATAGGTCTATAGTTCTGCACATCTGTTTGACGTCCCTTCTTGAAAACGAGGATGACCTGTGCCCTTTTCCAATCCTTTGGAACGCTTCGCTCTTCTAGAGACCTACGGTTCACCGCTGCAAGAAGGGGGGCAAGTTCCTTCGCGTACTCTGTGTAAAATCGGACTGGTATTCCATCAGGACCAGCGGCCTTTCCTCTTTTGAGTGATTTTAATTGTTTCTCTATCCCTCTGTCGTCTATTTCGATATCTACCATTTTGTCAACTGTGCGACAATCTAGAGAAGGAACTACAGTGCAGTCTTCCTCTGTGAAACAGCTTTGGAAGAAGACATTTAGTAATTCGGCCTTTAGTCTGTCATCCTCTGTTTCAGTACCATTTTGGTCACAGAGTGTCTGGACATTTTGTTTTGATCCACCTACCGCTTTGACATAGGACCAAAATTTCTTAGGATTTTCTGCCAAGTCAGTACATAGAACTTTACTTTCGAATTCATTGAAAGCCTCTCGCATAGCCCTCCTCACACTGCATTTCGCTTCGCGTAATTTTTGTTTGTCTGCAAGGCTTTGGCTATGTTTATGTTTGCTGTGAAGTTCCCTTTGCTTCCGCAGCAGTTTTCTAACTCGGTTGTTGTACCACGGTGGCTCTTTCCCATCTCTTACGATCCTGCTTGGCACATACTCATCTAACGCATATTGTACCATGGTTTTGAACTTTGTCCACTGATCCTCAACACTGTCTGTACTTGAGACAAAACTTTTGTGTTGAGCCACCAAGTACTCTGAAATCTGCTTTTTGTCACTTTTGCTAAACAGAAAAATCTTCCTACCTTTTTTAATATTTCTATTTACGGCTGAAATCATCGATGCAGTAACCGCTTTATGATCGCTGATTCCCTGTTCTGCATTAACTGATTCAAATAGTTCGGGTCTGTTTGTCACCAGAAGGTCTAATATGTTATCGCCACGAGTCGGTTTTCTGTTTAACTGCTCAAGGTAATTTTCAGATAAAGCACTTAAAAATATTTCACTAGATTCTTTGTCCCTGCCACCCGTTATGAACGTCTGAGTCTCCCAGTCTATATCCGGCAAATTAAAATCTCCACCCAGAACTATAACATGGTGGGGAAATCTACTCGAAATATTTTCCAAATTATTCTTCAGGTGCTGAGCCACAACAGCTGCTGAGCCCGGGGGCCTATAGAGACATCCAATTCACATCTCTATCCTTAAAGAAAAAACAGTTGTAAATGTTCAGCATGTAGTCATATTTACAAAATAATTTATGATATTAATACAGGGGATATCAAAAGGTAATGTCCGTCCTTAGTGAGATAGTGGTGCTACACTGGCCAAGGAACAGGACCACCTGTTCCAATCCGGATAGCTGGAAAATTGTTGTACGGCCATTGTCGTACTCTTAGTCAGAAATGTGCTGGAGCACCTTCTGGTTGATAACCCTATGTGTTGTCTTGTCTGTACAGGCATATTATCCAGTATTGTTCTTAGCTTAACTTCTTAAAAAAGCAGGCAATCAGACCCCCCCCCCCCCCCCCAATTGTATATGAATGGGATAGTCAGTGTGCCACCAAGGATAGCTTCCTGTTCATTAACACAAAATCTTGTTTGAAATGAGATGCAACAAGCTACTTGAGGATTGTTGTCAGAATAGATGTATAAGTTGCGTGAGTTCATAACACCATATTTTTTGAATGCTAAGTCATCAGTCCACAAGACATTGTTCTCAAAATCTAGTCAGTCATTAATCATCTATAATGACCACTGATAGTATGCGAGATGATGTCCACGGTTGTGGCTTTAATTCTTTCACAGTGTCCATATGGTATAGATAAAGAGCTTGATGATGAAGTACTCGCCAACCCAATGAGTGTGGAAGTCCAACGTGACACCCAGGACACCTTGTACTGATAATGGACGTGCTTCTACAATATCGAGAATTTCTTCTTTACAATATGGAGCATTTCCTGGTTGACCAATGTGATGTGTAGATTGTTGTAGCATTCCTGTATCCCCCATGCATTGGTGGAGAGCTTGAAACACACATCTACTTGGATGCCATGGATGCGTTGCGATTACAGAAACCATAAACAAATTGGCTATCTTGGTATTCGTCATTAGTAAACTTTGTGGATGTTCAGACACAGACTTCACTTTAGTAACTTTCAGTGCAAATAAGGTCCTTTATCCTCTCATCAAGGATTGACATTATCTTTTGGTACAACTGGTATAAAGTAACTCGTTCTACATCATTGCAATTTATTGTGCAAATTATGCATGGAACATGAAACAAACCAACCAATCAACAAGAGAGCCAGCCAGCCTTTCTTCATTTTTATGGACTTATGCTGTCCATCTGACATGTTATTTCTGTTGGCAGGTTGTCAAAGAGTTTTACGGCAGTGTAAAACACTCATTTTTGTGACATAGTTAGTCCAATTAGAAGGAAATTCATTATGTCTCTTTTGTTGTTTTTGACAACAAATTTCATCAGTGAATAAATATACTGCTAGGTTGTGCTTTAATATTCCCAATCCCAGCAGATGCCTGCATGATGTATGTGTGTGAACTCCACACACAATTCTAATTATTGTCTTTTGTGCAATGAATACTGTTTAAGTGAAGAGGTAACCCAGAAGATTATTGCACAGGACATTATTGAATGAAAATGTGTTAACTTCTTCTTTTCTCCACCTTGTCCTCTGCCTCCCCCTCTCAGCACTTTAGTACTGTATAGGTAGTAGCCCCTTCAGAAAGTTTCCTGCTTCTGCCCCCCCCCCCCCCCCCCCCCCCAGTGAGAGGTACTTCTCCAACATTTAAATCTAAGACTTTTGTATCCTCTTCCACATAGTATATTCACCTCTTTCATGGCCTCCCTCTCTGTCCTTTGCTGTTTGACCTCCATTCATTAATATATATTGTGATATTTACATTATCCATCCTAAAAACTTGTCTAAGCCAGTCTGTTCGACTTTTTATTTACATTAAAATTTCTGCTCCTTGCATAAGATGTTCCAACTCAGCTTTTGCTCTAACTCTCCATGAACCATTATTATTCTGAACTGCCCTGTAAATCTCGTGCAGCACCTTGTGTTCAAATATTCTGAGTACTGCGCATTAACGTTCGTTAATGTCCATGTCCCACATCCATAGCTTATGACTGTCCTGATAATGACCTGGTATATATGCAGTTTAATCTGTCTGTGGAAGGAAGGACAGGCCTTCAGAACAGTAAACATATAGAATCATCTACTATTGCTTAAAATGAATGTTTTAATGCTGGTGGACAATCCTTGATCAATAATTCATGATGATGAACTAAATGAGGAAGGGGTATCAACCCTGTGCTGGACCACCAACCTTTGAGGACTAGGTTCTCATTTTGGAATTAGTTCCTCTTGTGGGATTGCCTTTAGTCTACAGTTCCCCCTTCCCTATCTTGTGGGACACACCTTGTATGGTTTCTCCACTGTGGCCATTTGAGTTAGGGTGACCTTGCCAGTAGCTGTGCTACCACCAACAGTGCCTCCAGCATCTTCAGAGCAGAAAAAACCTCCTTTCCCACCACTGAAAATGCCTTCGACATGGTGATGTTCCCTTTGGGGGTCTATGTTCTGCCCAGAGTTGGCAATTATTCTTATGGCAAACACAGCCACTTTTTCTCACTTTTCTTATTTTCCTTTCTGATGTGTGTTTGAGATCTTGAGAACAATATTTTCAGAATGGTTGAAATATGCTGAAGTTAAGCCTTTGTTTAAGAAATGAGACACCATATTTACCTGGTTATAAGTTGAGGTTGTTCCTCAAATTCATCATTCAAAAAGTACAGGGTCATCTTATATTTGAGATTAAACTGTTGCTGCTGAGGTTGGCAGTTTTACATTGTTTAATAGCATAGGGGTCATCTTTCACTTATAGATGAAACAGATGCAGATATGTTTTGAAGAATTCGGAAGGGTGATGGGCAGACGACACTTGCATTTGAACAGGTTCTAGATTTTCAGATACGCTGAAGTGCTCGATACAATATTGACGTTGATCAGATGATCACATAACATTTGACTTGAGCGGCGCTAGTGCAAAGGGTATGTGAGAAATTATGAATTAGCCACTACAACAGTCTGTTGCTGTTCTTGTACTTGTATGGATACCGTGTACAAACATTAATACTGCTTTTTAAGTGAGGCTAACATTCAAAAGTGGAAACGTTGTCCTTCAACAAACAAACAAAAGCATTCATATTAAAGTGACTGTAATTATTGTGAGAATAAATCACAGCGACAAGATCTGCCCTGGAGATGGTACCAACAGATGCCAGTAGATCACAGAATGTGCGAAAGTTGGAGAATCGGACTGAATTGTGATTGCGATATTTTATTTATGTATTAGGTGCTGCTGTTACATATTACCTGCACCGTAGAAGATACTACAGTTTGTGTTTCACAGTTTGTCAAGCACAGCACTACAGAAGGGTTCGAGGGGAAACAATGGTATCAGCTTGGCTCAGAACTAGATACGTGCGGTGAGGGGAGTGGTGAGCAGGCAGTAAATTATGACTTATTGCCAGCCATGGGAATGTATACCTCATACTTTGACTTTTTTTAGGAAGATCTGCCACATTTAAACAGCAGTTTGCCTGAATCCACTTGTCAAAATTCAACTGACTTAAAAATTGGACAGATACTCAAAAATAATGTTCATTTCTGGAGGAGACGGTAAATGTCTAGATTGGGGGCCAGTAGTGTACTTACATGTTTTGTGCTACAATGTTGCTGACACCTAATGTGATGTATGATGGGAACAAAAGATGGTATGTATGCTACTAGTTCTACGCAGCCAATGACAGTGACGGCAAATGATATGTTTGGAAGCAAATGCCATTGTCACATTAGTTTAGAAGCAAAATCCAATATGTATTCAGATAGAAACAGCTGTATTCTCAGATCCCAGCATAACCACAACCTTAGAAATCACAACATATTCAGAATAGCCGAATATTTGTGACAGTAAATATATAAATTTCACAGCTGTGTTGTTGGGGTGAAGATGATTAAAAATAGTGATACCACAGGTGATACAGTTAGAAAGCAAAAAAATAGAAAAGAAAATGGTCCACAAATTAATATAAATCATTTCCTTTTGTTCATTTTATTTTTCCATGTTTTATTAAAATGTAGATAATTAATAAATGACATAAATTTAGAATAGGCTTAATGTTAACTTTTTAGGCAGATACTTTGTCAATAAAACAGTTTGTAATTTTGATTAGTCAGAATAGGGTAAAAATAATTTTTTCTCAAGAAGCCTCTTGGAAAGGGAGAAGAAGGGGGTCATTTTATAATCAGGGCCGTTTTATGCTTGAATAAATATGGTAAATAAGTACTGTCAAACTTCCCTTTTGCCAGAGTTCTCAATAATTTTAGAAAAAAGTAATACACAGTCAGCTTCTTAAATGTCTGACAACAAATGATATGTTTTCAGAGTGACAGTTGGAATTTCTAAAGGGTTCTGATATTGAGAAGGTCATCTCCATATACAGCTAGATTGTACTTCCAGAATGAAATTTTCATTCTGCAGTGTAGTGTGTGCTGATATGAAACCTCCTGGCAGATTAAAACAGTGTGTCAGACAGACCGAGACTCAACTCAGGACCCTTGTGTTTCACGGGCAGGTGCTCTGCCAACTGAACCACCCAAGCCTGGCCCATGACCTGGCCTCCTGCAGCAAAGCTTCTGTGAAGTTTCGAAGGTAGGAAATGAGGTACTGATGGATTTAAATGTGTAAGGATGGATCGTGAGTCAGGCTTGGGTAGCTCAGTTGTTAGAACACTTGCCCACAAAAGGCAAAGGTCTTGAGTTTGAGTCTCGCTCCAGCACACAGTTTTAATCTACCAGGAAGTCTCATAGAATGTACTTAATTTGTTATTAGACAGTAAATTACAGGCCACTGGTATATTTTGTGATCTGTGAAATGTATCTGGTGTGCAAATCACAATCTCCTCTTGAGTAAATTAGAATAGTACAGTATAATAGGACATGTTGCAAGATGATTCAAACCTTACACCTCTGATGGGAAACAAAGGATGTCATTACAAAATAGATGTGTATTAAGCTATCAGGCATCCTCCAACTGGGAACTAATTACTTGTGGTGTCCAACAAGGTTCCATCTTAGGGCCCCTTACTTTTACTTGTGTATATCAGTGAGCTTTCATCTGCAACATTACATAATGTCAAGTTTGTTTTGTTTGCAGATGAAACATACATTGCAGTAAATAGCAAATCAAATACAATCTTAGCAATATTCGTTAATGAAATTTTCATGAATATTAATAAATGGTTCCTAACCAGTTCTTTGTCACTAAACTTTGAACAAACAACATGCATTTTAGAACTCGGAAGAGGTTTCCTGCCAGTATTTGCCTAAAATATTATGAAAAGCCAATAGAAAAAGTTGACTGTGTCAAATTCTTGGGATTACAACTTGATGATAAATTCTACAGGGAGGAACATACCACAGAACTGCCAAGGCACCTAAACAAATCTCTGTTTGCAATTCAAATGTTGTCAGACTTAAGTGGTATAAAAATAAAGAAAGCTTGTGTACTATGCTTACTTTCATTCAATAGGGTCATATGGGATTATTTTTTTATGGAGTATCTCATCAAGCCAAGCTTAAGTTTTCCACATCCAAAAATGAATGATAAGAATTGTTTGTGGTGTGAACTCAAATATGTTTTGCTGAGGCCTGATTGGGGAATTATTGCTTTCCAATATACCTATTTTTAATGAAATTTGCCATTAAAAATATCTGTTTTTCAAACCAACAGCTCAATACATGGAATCAATACTAGGAATAAGAATAATCTTCACAAAGATTTGAAGTCACTTCCTTTGGTCCAGAAAGGCATCCATTATTCAGGAACATATTACAGTAGCTTGTCAGCAGCCATAAAAAGTAGAACTACTAATAAATTCTAAGAGCAGCCTAAATGATTTATAGGTTGACAACGCTCTAGTTCATTGACAAATTGCAAGTAGATATGACATGCATATGGTGACTCTGACACTTTTCTGAAACAAGTGTTGCTATCTGAATAGAGGCATAATGGCCCAAAAGTGGTTGCAGCAATAAAATAAAGCTTTTTAAAAGTGTCTTCGAGTGGTTGTGAACTCCTTCAACAATCTTACAAGTTTTGTGTGTTTTTCTTATTGTGTAGCTAAAGTTTGAGAGAGTGTGCATTCGGGGAATAGAAAGACTTTTATGTAGAACTGATGATAATATGTTGGTTGATTTCACACATCATCCAACATATCTATTGGAACAATTTAACACTATTAAACACCTGAAACAAACATATTTCCTCCCACATGAAATGAATACTTTGCAAATGGCTCTAATATTTTGGACTGGTAATATTTCATTGGTACAGTGTTGAGTTTTGGAACTAAGACATGGAAATTTTCTTTTCAGACACCAACTGGCTTGATCGGAGCCCTGGCCAAGAAGAAGAGAAAAAGACACATGCGCAGAAACTAGAAAAGAAAAATAACATTTTACCATTGTGGGGGAATGAGCGGACCATGAATCTTAACCCATTGATTTTGACAAACATCCAGTCATCTCATTACTTCAAGGGTAGCTATTGTAATGTCTTAGAATAATTCTATAATACTAACTTGATGGCCAGTGTACATGGAAATGACATTATATAGGATGTTTTTGTAAACGAGGGAATCACTCATCTGATGATGAATTTACCTGTAATGAAAAAACACTGCTGCATTGAGAAATGTTAATATGAATTTTTGTAAGAAAATGAAGCAAATATACATACTTTGAGAGAGAGAGAGAGAGAGAGAGAGAGAGAGAGGTTTTTCAGCACTTCAGATGGATGGTCCATAATATAATGTTTAAACCGGTAGAAATTTGGGGATCAGGGGGCGGGATATAGTATTCACAGCACTGTATTAATGTTATCCCTTTCAAGTCTTCATTGTTGGAGGAAGTTAGTATGCACAAATTGTGTGCAAATTAACAGTGTAGTGTAAAACTGAAAGAAAAACATTCTATCCCAATCAACCATTGTTAGTTACGAGATTGAGGAAACTGACATCCAAGCTCTATTTGGGTACCACCAATTATCTGCAAAAATGTCAGACTCTGTTAGAATGACAGTGGAATATTTTGCATCAGTGGATAATGGAGACTTCATTCACCACATTGTAATAAAGGTGTAACCCTCAATAAAAAGAAAAGAAAAAAACTAAAGCCTCAATGTAAGTGGCATGCAGAGGAGATGTGTATGCCTTCAGCAGAAAATCTGGGTACTCTACTTTGTCAGGGGTGCCTGCTAAAGTTCATTTATTTCAAGCTGACCCAGTCATGCACACATTATTTCTCTGTTTGCTTGTTATAAAATGTAAATTGTATAAGTCAAATACACACATACAGTGTTGAATACAAGTCGTCAACCGTATGCAGACTGTAATAGCAGGAATTGAATGCATACAATACTTGTTCACTTTTTTCAATTTGTGGAAAGTGACTTCACAGTCTTGAGTAGTAGCTTCTTATTTACAGTGAAGTTAATAGAAAATGCAGGAGCTCTAGAACATGATTAAAATCTTTTAAATAATTTTCTATTTAAGAAACAGCAACATGAAAGTAAGCCAATTCATCTCCAAAAGTGTTAAAATACCAAATGATGACTTGCCGTGGCAATGGGAAAGCGCATTTAGCTGTCTGTGTAGTAGTGTGTCTGTGAATAGGTTTACTGTTGCTAGAAAAAGAGCTAGTGCTTGAAAGCTAGTGTGAATGCTGTTTTGTGTTATGTGTTTCTGTTCTCCACGCGTGATCTGCTGTAGGTGATTGGCTGCCCTTCCCTTATGTTGTGTCCATCCAGAAATTTACATTATTGTTATACATATGATTACTAACTTTGTGTGAGCCAAGATGTTGTGGGCAACTAGACCCATTGTGGGCACAGGTATTAAAGACATGTATAGGAAAGGGAAACTGTTACATGTGTTAAAGCAATGTTGGCCACAGCTTGCCAAACTACATGCGAGCATGATGTGAGGGACGAGGTTTGGCTTTACTTGGTACTTTTTGGAAGTACTTGGTAAAGCACGAAATTTAGTTTAGCATTGTGGTGCACGATTTTTCAGTTGGCACGACTTTCTTCAGTTTGGCAGACTTGGAGTCAGTGATGTTTATCCTTCGCTATTTGTTTTTGATGTAAAAGTAGTTCACAGGTCCAGTGGCTTTTTCCACGTAAAGAGGCCTTTAAATATGAATGGGAATGACAGAGGAAAAGGAGAATAATTCTCAATATCTATTACGCAGTACACAGTCATGTTATAAGTGGGTATCACTGTTTGCTGTGGAACAGCATTACAACATTGTGCAGAAAGAGTTTAAAGATTTAACTGACGGTTACTGAGAAAAAATGTTCAACAATTGGCAGATGGGAATCATTGTTCTGTATATCAAGAAGCACTCTGTGCTAAATTTGCAGGCATGGAGCATGTGACAAAATTGGTGGTACGAATGGTAAATTTTCTGAAGTCACATATATTATTCCGTGTCAGTTGCACCACCTTTCAGTCTAATTGAAAGAAGAGTATGGAGAGACTATTCATTACTGCAAAGTACATTGGTTAAGTCAAGTGGCAAGCCCAGAATGATTTTTCGATTTAAAACCCACTGTTGTTGCATTTATAAAGGAAAAATGAGTGCATGAATGAAAATTAAAACAAGAATGGATTGAAGACCTTGCATTTTAAGTGGTCTTAACTGCACATTGCCCATGGTAAGAGAGAGCAAGATAAGAAACAACTTATTTCTAATTTGATGATATGTTCAAAAAGAAAATTGCATTATGTAAGGGACAAATTGTGACAAAAAACATTGTCCATTCCTTTGTCTCATTGGCATTAAAGAAATCACGAGGTTTGAAGAAATCATTTTTCTCTTGAAAGAATTAAATGGATACCTTTCTAAACTTTTTACTGCCTATCTGTTTTCAAAACCATTTGTCATTTCAGTTGCAAGTGTCCCTGAACATGTGGATATGCACATGGAAGTGAACAATCTGCAATGTTAGTTCCAACTAGAAGACAAATTCAATACTTTCAGCATTTCGCGGTCCTGTCAGCAACTGTATAAATATTAAATTCAAAATTAACAGCCTCAGTTGCGGAGTTACCTAGATTTACCTAGGTTTCAATTGGGATAACCCAACCTTCTTCAGAATTACACTTACTAATGTTTGTCCATAATGGACATTGTCAAACTGAAACTGAAGAAGGTTGGTTTTCCCCAATTGAAACCTAGGTAAATCTAGGTAACTCCGCAACTGAGGCTGTTAATTTTGAATTTAAGAAGACAAATTCTTTTACATTAAACCTGTCCTGGAGATGTACATTGTCTTCCTTGGGAAGAGTTTCCATGTCTCTATAATAGTAAATGTGATATCAATTTTTCAATCAGTATTTGTGTGTGAAAGGTTTTTTTTCTGTTGTGAAAATAAATAGGCCACAATTCGGTGGCAGCCTGACTTGAGAAGATCTGTTAAATTCTATCTCTGTACATATGCTGATGTTCTGTAACACACAAAAATTATATTACGCCTCCAGTGCACCAAAAATAATTAAATAACAACAAAAGTATGTTTTGTTTGTGATACTTGCTGTTGAGAAATAAGAAATGCGAAACCAAGTCGTATATAGTGTGTCTGCATTCCCATTTAAATATGGCACATTTGCAGTTTCCCCCTCTCCCCCCTTGTCACACTCAAGCAGAGTGGTGTGGCAGTGGAGGAAGTGTACAGCTAGGCAAGAGAGCTAGGGCACTGGTAAGTAGCTGGTGTTTAGAATTGCAGTTCCAGTAATGGTGGCAGACAATCTGAAAGTGGGACCTTAAACGTCACATCGAGTACCATTCATTAGCAATCCTTTACATTGTAGCTCTGTGCGCTGGGTGCAGCCAAAATATTCTTGCTCGTAAGAGATGGCAGTGACTACTATCAGTTTCAGTACTGAGTATAGCAAGTGGACACTAACTTCTGGGAAAATTTGGTTTCACTTGTAATTGCCTTCCTGGGGCATTTGGTCTCAGGCTTCTCAGAGCAAAACAAAGTGTATTCACATGACTCAGATTGAGTGTGTGTTTGATTTGTTGAGCAAAGGGTGACTTGCCTACCTCAGCAGTGTAATAGTTTTGCAGTGGTAAGTAGAGCATGAGACTTCTTGTCGATGATACAAATAATATTTCATATACCCATAAAGGCACAAATTTCCAAGATATTGAGTGGGCATTGGTGCGAAGGACTCAAATTGACGATCTTCACAGGTCAGTGGAATCTGTATCTGTATTCTCAACCTGGTTCCTACTTGTGTTCTGGTTATGTTGGTCAGAAGGTAATAAAATGGTAATGATTCTAATGGGATTGGTAACTTGACTCGAATTCTGCATAGCCCTGCCAGAGGCTGTCTTGGTTGCAAAAGTACTAGGGTCAAATGCCCATGGATCGCATGGAGGGGTGCTTCCAGCAGTTCTGAAACTTTGATACTAGTGAAAGTACTACTTTCAGCAAGAGTGAAAAAAACCTCATGATGGTCAGCTGTGTTTTGACAGTTTCCAAGTGGTCCTTGAAAACTTCTAGGTTATGACTTACTGTGTCTGCTTACTCTCAGATGTGTGTCATAAGGATGGCAGCCATGGTGCTGGGTATTGTTCTCCATGTCTTGGTCTAGGCTGGCCAATTGCGTGCTGCATATTTCAAGCATCTCCTGATTTCCTTCCACATCTACCTATACCTGTTGCAACCCTACATTTATGTCCTCAGCATCTTCTGTGTTAGCAGTGCCGAATACTGTCTTTAGGATTCTGCCACGTGCGTTTACCCAGACCCTTTTTTACTAAAATCACAAAACAATTCTGAGTTTTGGCGCAGCTGCTCCTGTAAACGTTCAAAAGCTAATTGTAATAGATGATATTCACTTTGAGTAGCATTTAGTCTTGCCCTGCCTTGCATCATGGTTTGTAATTTCTCAAAAGTATCCTCAAGGTGCTGAACTTAGTTTCTACTGTTCATACATCAAAATCCAGGCTTAATGTCCAATGGTGCTCAGAGGTCACTATGTCTGGGTGCTGCATAAAAATTACCCCACCACTCAAAGGTCATACCTTGGTACCTTCTGCCATTCTGGATTTGCCCCACAGGCTCAGGAGCACCATAACCAGGAATTCTCTGGCTCTCATGTTTTCCTTGGTTTTGCGTTTGGTGACCAGAATTGATACAGCTATCTTCTGCTCTCTGTAAATTGGTGCTGGGTTAGGTTCTGTCCACACCCCATGAGAAGAGGAAATTCCCTGTCAGCCTACTTGTCCCCCTCACATTCAAAAAGTGTCCTCAGATTCTTCTTTATTTACTAAATTGCCGTATGAAACATTTGTTGTCCCTTCCTCCCTCTCAGGGGTCTCACACCTCTTTTATGAGTACATGCTTAGCCACCACAGGGCCTCACCCCTTCCAGCCCTATGTCTTTTCCTGTGCTGAAAGTCTATCCTCCTACCATTCTTTTTTCCTCTCTGCCTTTCCATTGGATGGTCTTCTTTGTGCCGATTTTGCATGGATGTGGTTTGTGATTTTGGACACTCGTTTTCTCCCTTCCAGCATGCTACCAATTTTCATTTTTAACCATATGGTCCCCTTGTTAGGTTTGACATGCTGTGCATTTTCCAATTTTTACAGAAGTGCAGTGAAGGTCACAGTGTGTGGTGTATAATCCACGTTTTGTGCCTTTCTCTCTTTGCACGCTTCGTTTCTTGCAAAATTACTATTCCAGAAACCCAGCATTGTATTCGTTCTGTTGGGATTGGGTTATCAAGTTCAAGCATGGTGGTTGTCCCTGACCATACAGGGATCACACTGTTGTATCCTGAGCTAGAAATTCCCCAAACAAGCAATGGAGTTCCTGCATGTCATGGCTGGAAGGAGGGGCTCCAAGCAACATTTTACTGGCCAGATAACCTTTTCTGTGGCTAGGTGGCACCCATGGAGAGAGCCCCTGTTCAAAGTGAATTAAAGTTTCTTCTACAAGTGGTCACAAAGACTCAGCCCCATGATACTACCTTCCTGGGCTGTGCTGTGAGGAGAGAGACAATCCAGGCATTGTAGTGCGAAGCACTGCACCCCATACCTGTAATGTACTCATACTGATGGGTATACTTTACTGCAACAAAACTCTTATTGAAAAGATTGAAGACAAATTTGGAAAAATTGAGTCTTTGGGAAAAATGGGAAATAGTTCATTATTAATTTAAACTTCCTCTGCTGCCAAGACTTCAGCTCTTCAGGCACTGCCCCACACAAACTAAACATGGTCCAAGGAATCATCGTCCACAGAGGACTTACACTCCAAACAGCAAATAGATGAGGAGCTTCGGACTAACCTCCGGTGGTGAGGCGTGCATTATATCGATCTTGTCAAAAAGGTCCCAAGAATATTGTACGGATATAGGCACGTTTATCATGGTCTTTTGAAGTGAATGTCGTCACAGAGAAAGCTAGTCATGGTGTACAGGTACAATGCGAAACTGTATGTCCCACAATCTATGAGGTGCTTCAGATGTTTACATGTTGAACATACGTCAACCCGCTGTATGGCAAACCCAAAATGCGGCAACTATGGGCAATCACTCCATGAAGGTAGTTGTGAACATCCACCTTTGTATATAAACTGCATGGAACATCACCCTCGACGCTTGCCAATTTTCAAGAAAGAGCACACGACCCAGGAATACAAATTTATTGACTACCTGTCATATATTGAGGCATGGAAGAAATATGAACATCTCAATCCTGTGTGTATGACAGTCAATTACGCCAAAATCACAACCATTGCATCCTCCCCCTCCACCTTTACCATACCCAAACCAGATGTCCATCCTAATCTCTCATGGTACTTTCTTCAGGAACCATTTCCCATTTCCAGGCAGAAAGTGTTTTCCTTCTTCGATGTCTACTGGTAACAGGGCTTCCTCTCAGGATCCCTCTCGCCGGCCATCTCGGACCGGGGGCCAGCATCAAACAGTGGCTGAAGGAGCCATGCCCTGTGGATCCTTGGGCTGTCCATTCCTTATCTGTCCCCATGCTCAATGCGAATAACCCCTTGAGTAAAAGAAAAAGGTGCTGTATCCTCCCACACAGTCAGATTTTGAGCTGCTGCTTGTGGATGTGGTTCCATCCCCCCTGCTGACAGACAGTACCGATCTTGCAGAGTGACTGGTCCCCCTGGCCCTTGATGCCTAAACTGGGCACCAGTCACATGATCATTGAGTGGAACTATAATGGACACTACTGTCACTTGCCAGAAATACACCTCCTTACTCCCTCTTATTCTGCAATTTTAATTGCTTTCAAAGAAACACACTTCACTGATACCATTCTCCAGTGCGCCTTGGTTATCATGCATTGTGTTAGAACCATGCTGATCCCAAGAGGCAGCTTGTTTCATATGGGCTGAGGATTTTCTCTGCCCGTGAACTGGGTGTTTTCCTCCTCATTTCATCATCATCATTCGTGACAGTGTCTAGAGTAGACTGTAGAAAAAAAAGGGGGGGCTGTTCAAAAATTGGGACTTCGTATGGGCGTCCACTAATCCATACACATTTACATTGATTTTTATGATACAGTCCACTAAACACACTATTGAGTCTCCTTCTACATGACTACTCTGCAATTCACATTTAAGTGCTTGGCAGAGGGTTCATCGAACCACAATCATACTATCTCTCTACTATTCCACTCCCAAACAGCGAGCAGGAAAAACGAACACCTAAACATTTCTGTTCGAGCTCTGATTTCTCTTATTTTATTTTGATGATCATTCCTACCTATGTAGGTTGGGCTCAACAAAATATTTTCGCATTCGGAAGAGAAAGTTGGTGACTGAAATTTCGTAAAAAGGTCTCGCCGCGACGAAAAACGTCTATGCTGTAATGACTTCCATCCCAACTCGTGTATCATATCTGCCACACTCTCTCCCCTATTACGTGATAATACAAAACGAGCTGCCCATTTTTGCACCCTTTCGATTTCCTCCGTCAATCCCACCTGGTAAGGATCCCACACCGCGCAGCAATATTCTAACAGAGGACGAACGAGTGTAGTGTAAGCTGTCTCTTTAGTGGACTTGGTGCATCTTCTAAGTGTCCTGACAATGAAACGCAACCTTTGGCTCGCCTTCCCGACAATATTATCTATGTGGTCCTTCCAACTGAAGTTGTCCGTAATTTTAACACCCAGGTACTTAGTTGAATTGACAGCCTTGAGAATTGTACTATTTATCGAGTAATCGAATTCCAACGGATTTCTTTTGGAACTCATGTGGATCATCTCACACTTTTCGTTATTTGCGTCAACTGCCACCTGACACACCATACAGCAATCTTTTCTAAATAACTTTGCAACTGATACTGGTCTTCGGATGACCTTACTAGACGGTAAATTACAGCATCATCTGCGAACAATCTAAGAGAACTGCTTAGATTGTCACCCAGGTCATTTATATAGATCAGGAAAAGCAGAGGTCCCAGGACGCTTCCCTGGGGAACACCTGATATCACTTCAGTTTTACTCAATGATTTGCCGTCTATTACTACGAACTGCGACCTTCCTGACAGGAAATCACGAATCCAGTCGCACAACTGAGACGATACCCCATAGCTCCGCAGCTTGATAAGAAGTCGCTTGTGAGGAACGGTGTCAAAAGCTTTCCGGAAATCTAGAAATACGGAATCAGCTTGAGATCCCCTGTCGATAGCGGCCATTACTTCGTGCGAATAAAGAGCTAGCTGCGTTGCACAAGAGCGATGTTTTCTGTGTTACATCATTAAGTCATTTGCGATAATGCCACATGGTGTTTTTCCTGTAATGATCCAGTAACCCTTCCTGAAAGTCCATTTCTCATTGCACATCACATACATTCTGACACCCCCTAATAGTCTCAAGCAAACTATACTTAACAAATGTCCATAACTGCAATTCCTTAATTTCGCAGTTGTATGCAAACTGTCCATGAAGACAAAAATGTCTTTCGCAGATTCACCATAAAATGGAGCCACCAATGAACCTGTACCAGCATTGAGGATAGGTAAAGATACTCCTGAAGATGACCCTTCACTTCTTTCACCCTTCAGACGATCCAGTTTCCTTCTCAAAGTGTCATTGTTAGCTCTGACATTAGCTGCCTTATTTAGTAGATGCTGAATAGTCTCTTGGGTTATTGCTTTCTCACTGACATACATTTTGCTCAGTACTACCACCTCAAGCATATAGTGTAGGCAAATAGGAAGGAAAGGACAAACACAACAAGAGAGGCCAGTATTCACTTGAAAACTTGTGCTGAACGCCACTGCTGCTGCACCTCATCCTCTTTGAAGTTCCATTGGGTGATGATTTCCAGCTCCGGCAGATATTCAAACACCAACATTGTAAGGAGTATTCTTTAGGATGGGAGTGGGCAAGTGGTACTCTGCTGGTAGTTGGCGACAGAGTGGGCAAAGAAGGCAGCTGATCCATTGATAGAACACTTTATTGTTGGACACAGACAGACGTGGTTCAAAATATTTGAAACAGACTGACTGCAGACGATGAGAGGTGATCCTCGCATATTAGTACAGGTGTACTGACACAGATGTTCCCCATGAGCTGTAGTGACGATCCAGCTACCACAGCACAATGGCAGATTGTGGCTGACGACTGCCAGGTGGCAGCACGGCAGCGAGGTGACATCTGCGTGCTCAGGTCAGACAATCGAGCAGCGTTGATCGGTTCATGACATTGCAGAGGAAGTGTCAAAGATCTGGCAACAACTGACACTGGCCGTGTGTCATTGGATGGGTGAGCTGTGACAACATGGCAGCAGGCTTATCCTGGTGATTTAAATCCCATTTCCACATGCTGACAGTTTCGGAAAGCCACAGTGTCAAGGTTGCATCGAGACGCGTGGAGTGAGGTCGATGGCCTGTTATGGCATAACTGGTGGGCCGGTGGTTATGTGGTTGACATCCAGAAGTGTCATCTGCAGAAGCGGTGTCTCTGCTAATGCTACTGAGCTGGTAGGGCATTGGCCAGTGGATACTGGCCTGGTTTTGCTGCTGAGCTGCTGTCCCGGCTTGCCGGTGTCTGTGCTGTTACAGTGGGATGCCTACAGTGATGATGTGTGGTACGTTGCCATGTCCACATTTGTGTTTTCAGTGACTCTTTAAAAGCAGCCCTACTTGGTACATTGCCATACATGAATGTTTTAATTTATAGTATTGGATATCACGATCCCTTTTCAGTGTATACTTTTACTATGTCAAATATTGGATATATGACCAAAAGCTTGAAAACAGTCACTGAATTTACTGAGAGATCTGACCTTGAACCTTTTCCTCCTGCAAGCAAATACCATTTTAAAGAACCATGCAACTGGTACTATAAGCTACACATTGTAGGCTTTTATTTTTTTCTTCTGTAATGTTGATAATTGATTTGTCAATAATGGTAATATGCAAAAGAGAATGATCTATTACTGCAAGAAATGAATTGTGTCTCACTTTTCACCAGCTTCATACACATATATGAGTAGATCCTTCTGTCTCCCCCTAGCTTATAGAACAGTCCAATGATGTTCCCTTTCTGCTGCAACATGTTTTGTGAGAGCATTTCACTTTTATCATGGGAAATTTTCTCGACATTGAGATATCAAATTTTTATATCGAAGATATCCCTACCAAGTTTCAGTGTCCTGCTGACCAAGTAATAACACATCCAGACCATACTTTCAAAGAATGTGAGGACAAGCTCTCTGGGGATCCATCTTAACTGGTTCCAATTTCACCGTTTTGCTAACTGAAATAATACTTGGAAAGGGCTACAGGCTGCTGCATTCATCTGTCACAAACTTTTTTATTGCTGCGTTGGCACTGAGGAAATTGTCAGTGTATTAATTATAGTTATATATGTTAAAAATGTTGACAAGTGAACAGAGATTCAGGATCATAACATTTATTTGTTAATGTTCATCCATATTTGGAAAACATCCCCCCCCCCCCATCCTCTCCTCCTCCTCCTCCTCCTCCTCCTCCTCCTCCGTCTTCACTAGAGAGCTTAACAGATTGCACAATGTTGACACCACAAATATACAAGTGCTGGGCTAAAATGCACGTACAGTGTTGGCAGCTCTTGTGTTGCTTGCTGATGTTGGAAATTCATTGACGTTGGTCATTAGCCAGTCTGGTCATAGTATAAATTAGCCATTGTTAATCACTGAATCCAATGGTTTCTTTCAACAGAAGACACAGATTCATTACATTTGATTTCAATGTGGGTAGTGTCAGAATCAGTTTTATTGGTCTGGTAGTTACAAATTTTAAATTTGCTTGCTGATCTAAATGCAATGGCACGCTGACCTATAGCAGAGCCTTAGGCTTATGTTAGGTTGGAAATATCACAATTTTATTGACAGTTGGCAAAATCAATGAATGTGAGTGGAAAGAAACTAAATGTACTGACTGTGAGACCTTTAGCATAGCCTGAGACCTGGGTTAGGTTTTAATGTGACAGTTCGGCTGAAAGCTTGTGAATTGAATGGATCTCAACACAGAAATATGATTGCCATAACTGATCTGTAGTTTAACCCAAGTTCTTCATTGTATTAACCTACTTGTATGTCTTATTTCGAATTTTTTTCCCAAACTCTGTGACAATGTGATTAGATTTTAACATAATAGAACAAAATACCAGATGACTTTTCATATGAACCATAGAAAATTGTGAACAACCATTCAGATTTGCCAATAATCAACTCTCAGTTTGTTGTATTCAGTTTCTATCGTTCATCATGTGAGTTGTTGTCAACCTATGCTACGCAACAGCCGCTGACCCCATAAGTGCACTTTTATCCAAATGCTGCACCAATAGCTTGATATAGTAAATGGCTAGCTTGACGTGCAGAATAATATGTAGCCAAATGACTACCAGTGTGTTCCACATTTATATAACCAAACTGTCATTGTGTCACCTGATTGGCAAAGAGCCCCCACAATCACAAAGTGTGTCTGTGAGGCAATAAAGTGACAGATGTATTTTGGTGAAGGGATGTACCCCACCTTGCTTTCCCTATTATCTTCAAAATACTTCAAAGGCTGTTGTTGTGCTCTTTAATTATCCTCATTTGTAGGAACGTCATTGTAAAAGACCAGAAATCCAGTACATTGACATATCTGTGTGGTTTACCTATGCTAATGTTGTGGTAATGAGATTACCAAGCATGATCCAAAAAAGTATGCTATATAATGTATAAATACTTGTGAAACGTTACCAATAAGTAATTATTTGCCCACATTTGTGAATTGATTGAATTTAAATACTGAGATTTCCCAGCAGATTAAAACTGTGTGCAGATCTGGACTCAAATCTGGGAACTTAGCCTTTCACAGGCAACTGCTGTTCCAGCCAAGCTATCAAAGCACAGCTCACAACATGGCCACACAGCTTTACTTCTGCCAGTACCTTGTCTCCTACCTTCCAAACTAAACAGAAGTTGTTCTACATACCTTGTGGGACTGCCATTCTTTGAAGAATGGATACTGAAAAGATGGGTTTAGCCACAGCCTGGGAGATTGTTTCCAGAATGAATTTTCTGCCAGCAGCAGAGTTTTTGCTGATTTGCAACTTCATGGCATAAGAAATTTGGAAAGTAGAAGACAAGGTACAAGCAGAAGTAACGTTGTGTGTGCATGATGTGTGCCATGCTTGGATAGCTCAGTCAGTAGAGCACTTGACTGTGAAAGGCAAAGGTCTCGCTGTTGAGTCCTGATCTGACACTGGTTTTAATCTGCCAGCAAATTTCAAATCACTTCACACTCCACTGCAGGGTGAAAATCCATTCTGGAATTTCAATAGTGTTTTCTTTTTGTATTAAGCTGGTATTACTAATATAATTGTCCAAGGCATTTTGCAAGAGTAAACAAACAACTAACCAAACTAAACAGTGACTGTTTTCATGCTGTTTATTATATTTTTATGTTTATTTTACTTGTTAAGCTTTTACGTTGGTTAAAATTTTGAATTTATTTTAATTTCATTGTTTGATTTCAGTCAATCTATATGAACTCAAAACATATCATGAGGTCATTGATGAAATTTATTACAAGGTTACCCATCTAGAGCCATGGGAGAAAGGTAGCAGAAAAACAGCTGGCCAGACTGGAATGTGTGGCGGAGTGAGTATATCTTCAATTGCTCCACGTATGGAACATTGTGTGATGTTCATGTTTTGTTTACTTTACTTTACGTTATTTACCAATTAGTAGAGAAATTGAGTCTTCAATGAGCATGTAAACAAGAATGAAAACTTCGTTTCACACTATACACACCAACAACCATCTGTCCGATGGAGCATACAACATGATTCATCTGAAAAGGCCACCTTTTCCACTAGTCCCAATTGTGGTGTTGATGTGCCTTTGTCACTGATGAACAGCAGTGAGTTAGGGTGCATGAGCCGGGCACCTGCTGCGGAGGCCTGTACACAGCAACATTCACTTACAGTCATTGAGGAGACACTGCTGGTATCACCATGGTTCATCTGGGTGGCTAGTTGCTCAACAGTTGAACATCTATTTGCTGGTACACATCTCTGCAATTTTTGTTCACCCCTGCCATCTATGACTCCTGGTACACCACAGTTGCCTCAGTGTTGGTTTTGGATTGCGCCACGTACTTTAACCATAACGTCATGCAAACAATTTACAAACTTGGCCATTTCAAAAATGCTTCCACCCTTGCCCCGAAAGTCAGTGATCATGTTCATTTGGGCATCAGATAAATTGTTCCATTTCCGCTTTACGATGATTCCACTTTTTTCTGCATCCCCCTGATGCTCTTTATGTACCATCCACTGCTAATGCTGCCACCTACCGTCTGTGAGTGGTTGGTGCATTTTAATGTCGAACACAGACAGTTGTCACATTAATGTGACTAGACCGCATAAAAATAAATAAATAAAATGTGATTGTAGAGTGGACATGTAAACAAATTTATTCATAAGAGTTCATAGAACAGTGTCAGAAAAAACATTAATAAAAATTTAATCGTCCCTCTCTGTAGTGAAGATAAGAAAAATTGTAAGAATGTTGTGTATATACTGGGCATTACAAAAATAAGCTTTAATACCTCATTTGATCTGATGATTTATTACTTACAGGGTGTATACGACCCGGGACAACGAGGATATCAGGGAAAAACCCCGGGACTTTCTCATCTGAGAGAAAACTGAAAAAACCCGGGAATTTTTCGGAATCCCTGAATTTTTCATTGTTTTAGCTTTCAGTTAAATTTTTGTAATTTTGATTTTTAAGAATTGATTCTGTAGCAAAGAATGTTACTGTATCCTGCTACTGGAGAATGATACTGCAGCAATAAAATATAAACGAGAGGAAGAAAAAAAATAAAACTTTAGTGGCAAAGGAAATGTGCAATTTATAACAACAAAACACCGTGCACGCACAAGTGTTTGCAAATAGAAAAAATTTGTCAAAGGCCATAGGGCGAAGACTATGTAATCCTTCATAACAATAAACTGCTTGCAATGAGCATGTTGTCACAACTGTTCACATTAAGTTCGTTTGACCAGTTGCCAGCGAGCTGTTGCGCATGCACAATTGACTCGCGTATAAGCAGTACCTTCTCCCACTTCCCGCTACTTGAAGTTTGGCTGTTAGCTGTATCCGCAGTAGCAGCAAGCATCCAGATGCAAACGAGAAAAATTTTTCTCGCGCACCCTAGCTGCCAGATTCGCACATGCACAGAGTTGTCTGAGTTGTAGTGTGACCTGTGTTTAGGTTAAGTGATTTCGCTACTTCTCTTCGTGTACAGCTCCCACGTCAAAGGAAAACAAATTGGGTTATTAATCTTTCCACTGAGGCAATCATTTTATTTGAAATTAAGTGTTTCATTCTACAGTATTGGCTAGTTCCAACTGTTCGCTGAATTTCAAGTGCAAGTCCAAGTGCACGTTATCATCTTCTGCCATGTATGGCATTATGCCAGAATAAAGAACCAAAAATGAGATCGTAGAGTACTGGTACTCCAAGAAAATTTACATCCCAAAAACCACACAGAAAAGCTGAATATCAGGTGGGACCTACTTCATTGTGAATCTGTAAAAAGACAATTTGCACTTCAAGCCAAATTATGCATTTTAGCATGGTTTACAAAATTCTGGTGCTCTTTGGAGTATCCTCCAATGCACTGTTTCTTTTATGGTGTAATGTAAGCTCTCTTCGTGCTTTATACACACAAACATGCGGACTTCCTACACCACTGCAGTTGCACACGCACAGTAATGCATGTTTTCTGGCACTCTCTGGCAACTGGTAAATCGAACCTATTTCTAACAGTCTCTGGATAATATTGTGAACGGTGTTTAGAAAAGCGTTATTTTCAAAGTAAATTTCCTTTCACACAAGATGAATTATGTTACGTGTGAGAAAGTGGGATGGAGTTCTAAATCACAGAGCGTTTGCAACTGAACAGTTTGAGGACCAGCCACTTACAAGAATTTCGAGCCGAGACATTTATGTCATAATTTTAAATTTACTGACACATTTGTGTGCCGTATGTTAAAGTATAACACACACAAAAAAAGATCAATATTACATGTGAAAGCTTAGCTTCTGTTGTAGCGTGTTAATCTGAGAGACCAATATTATATGCGAAAGCTTAGCTTTTCATGTAGATATATGGTACTGTGTAGATTAATGTAAACCATTAACTTTTCCTCTTGTGTGTTCACACTATGTAACCAGTGATCTTGCTATTGGCTGACTATAACATGTGTCCTATGCTCTGAATAGCTGCTGTTATCGGCTGGTGAGATCTCGTGGCTTGAGATATGACTGGCTTACAAAAGGACATCGCAACCTTGGTTTCGACGCCCCAGAAACTAACTCATTGTGATTTGTGCACTCCAAATTTATACCTTCATAATATGATAATATGCAGCGTATATGTTGCTGCAAATCAAAGGTCTTTCCAAAACTTCTTTCCTTTTTTAATTAAAAGTCTCTCCAAAACTTCTCTCCCCCGTCTTTTTTTCCAGGAAGTTCTACACGATTGTATAAAATGGTAACCATTCAAAGGATTGATATGTTTTACAGTTCTGAGGGAAAATCTACGGAAAACCTACTGTCACTTAGCACAAAAAAGTGTATTTTCGCCTGGGGAAAAAGCATATTTTTAAACGGGATATCCGGGAGAAATCCAGGAATAATGCGGGAATTTTTGTTCCTTGTCCCCGTATACACCCTTTACTTAACATTAAAATCCTCCAGAATTGTTGAGGACCATCAAATAATGACCATTATTTTATGCACCCTTTCTAGTAATATTGACATTGCTTCCACTGTTAAAAATAACACTTCGTAGTTACTGCACAGCCTCTAAGAAATGAGTGATTGCAAGATTAAGCTTTAATCCAAAATTTATGAAGCAGTGGGACAAGGATAAGAAAAATGGAGGACATAAGTTACATGCCTCTCAAAAAAAAAAAAAAAAAAAAATTGGAAGCTGTATGTTAAACCATAAATTTGATTATGGTGACATCTGTTCAGAAATTGTGAAACTTCATCTTTGTACATTATGTGAATGAGCTATATCTCTGAAACCTTAATTTTACAGTAGTGTTTTGAAATAGTAAATTCCCACCATCACCTCCACCACCACCACCACCACCACCACCACCACCACCACCACCACCACAATCACAAATCATTTAATGCAGTTGTTGAGCTTTTTTGTTGAATGTCGTCACATATTATTCTTTCTATAAATATTTCATTAGAAGACTGTGCTGTAATGATTGAGCAGTAAACATGTTAGCATCTGATGATTAAAACCATAGAGTTGTCAAAACACGAATTAATTAGAAGATAATAATTTGTAGTTTTAATTTATTATTCATTTCTACTAAGATTCACATTTTTCATTGAATCAACTGGAACCAATAAATAATATAGTTGCAATGCCGTCATTGTCAAACACATGCGAGACACATTTACAACTCAGATAATTTCTATTCTGTTTTGCTTTACTGACAATACTCACCAACACCCAGTGCAGAGGTTCTTGAGGGGTGAGAGGCAATGCGAGGTGGACAAGCTATGCTAACAGCATGCAGTTATGGCAACATACGTGCATTCGCATATAATTTGTGCTCTAAGTGGCGTTGACAGTGTCATCTATTAGTCTTGGCCATAACAGCTGTCAGTTGCTAAGTATTGCATATCAAAGAAAGTAAAAACTGAGGCAGGGGCATAATAAAAGCTTGCAGGACTCATAAAATTAATAATTTCATATTAAATGGTAGCACTTGTTGCTTCTAATTCCATATCAGTTCTTGTTGTTGTTGTCGTCTTCAGTACAAAGACTAGTTTGATGCAGCTTTCCATGCTACTCTCCACTGTGCAAAGCTCTTCATCTCCAAATAACTATTACAATATTTGTTCTTCTGAACCCCACCCCCAACCCGCCCGCCCCGCACACACACACACACACACACACACACACACACACACACACACACGCTCACTCACTCTACCCTCCCACACTAAACTGGTGATCCCTTGATGTCTCATGTGTCCTAAAAGCTGATCCCATCTTTTAAGTCAAGTTGTGCCACAAATTTCTTGTCTACCCAGTTCTGTTCAGTACCTCCTCATTAGTTACATGATCTAGCCTTCAAATATTCAGCATTCTTCTATATTACCTCATTTCAAAAGCCGCTGTTCTCATAGGCAATTCAAAATTGAAAAGAACCAGTAGTAAAAATTATACTGTGCCAATTAGAAGAGAACGAGTAAAATTTTGTACATTTATTCACATATGTAATGCTGAATTCAATGTGCACTTAAATCATTTAGAATCAGTCTCATAAAATTCCTGATCTGTGCATGGTTCAGTATCTTTGTTACTGCAGTATTAATAATGCTTTTGTCTATTGCAAGTGCAATGACACCATTGCACCTCCAATAATCTTATTCCAGTTGTTGAACCTTCTTGCAGTACCCTTCCCACTTATGAGCACTTACTGACACAAGAGACTCACTTGCAATCTTTGACAATTTGACTTTGGGCATGGCACCTGAAATTTTACGGTCCCCAAACAACCATTTTACTTTTTCCCATGCCAGTTTTATCACACTCATAACACAATTTTTGTGTCTTAAGCAGACAACAGTGAGGCCTTTTTCTTTTGCAATTTCATCAATTACTACCTTTTTCTTTTCAGTAGGTCTGTGTTGTTGAATTATAGGAAAGAGAGCCTGCTACTCATGCTCTCATTACAGGCAAAACACATCTTCTGCAGCCATTCCAACATCCTCACTTTAGTATCAGACTGTGTGAGTATTTTGTCCACTTGTCTGTTATGGTATGGAGTATTGTCCATCACAGTGACTGACTTAGGAGGAAGGCTTGGGACAACTATATTTGCTAACCACCTTTCATGGATTTAGCCCAGAATTTTAGTTGTACTTCCTCAATCCAACACTTTCAATAATAAATATTTTTAAAGGATGTTCCTTATCCAATAACACTGACATCATCATCATCATTCTGCCACCATTTACCAACCGTCATACTGCTGTCCATCCAAGTTTCATCCAGAGATAGACTGTTTCTATGGCTGCTGTCCTAATATATTTGATTATTTTCTACAATGAAACACGAGTGTCAGATAATAATGGCTCTATGCTCTTGCAGTAAAGACATCTTTCCATGTGAATCCCAAGGACAACAAATTTTCTGCAGCCGATCTTTTCCTCGAGTATTGCTCAAAGTTTCTGCAGACTGTGAGTAATCTTCTGCACCAAGTACAAATTTTCAATTGTTTGTCTCAAGACACCACAGTCAAAGTTATCCAAGTGGATTTTGCCCTAGTAAGCTACGGTCTCGGTGAAAGAGAATTTTAAAAACTGTCAGAAAGGAGGACTGTATTCTATGCAGAATCTATAGTTGCGAATAATAATGAGGTGTCCCCAGGGGAAAGATTGACTTTTTTAAACCACCTAAACTGTAGTTTAGGGTACAGTACCAGGCATCACACTAGGCAACAATAATTAATTGAATAAAAATAATGAAGTTAGTCATTTCTGTTTCAAGGCAAAAAGAAATTGACATGTGGCAGGACTCGTACCATCTACCTTCCGCATACCCGCCAAGTATTTTAACCACTATGTTATATGGAGGTTTCTAAAAAGTCGACTTTCATATTGCGTCTTTAAACATCTGCTAAATGAAAAAAAATTATTTTACACACACAGACAAAATGACCACTTTAAAGTAATTCAGACCAGGGGAAGAAATTTAAAAGCACTGTTGAACTAAAAAATTTGAACTGAAATTTACCTCTTTTTTTTTTCCTGGAAGTGTCTGGTGAGTTCCCAAAATTATCTTTACAAAATCTATTAATTCTTTTCACAGAACTGAAGCTTGCCACTGTGTATGTCACTGTTCATTTTGTTAGCTGAGAGTGAGGGCGTCACAGCTCTGTATTTTTGCTCTCCTGATCGCAATATTCAGCGACATTATTAAATATTTTTCTTGTTCCACTCCATAATGTACTATCCTTGCTCTTCTCCAAAGAGTTTGAAGGAGTATCTGACATTGCCCGTGATGGGCCAGAACTGCTTCATCACTCATCAAGGGATGTATTGCTTTAATACACAACATAACAGTCACTTCACAAAGGCTACGTACACAATGTTCTGTGTTAGATACCTGAGTTTGGTAGTAGTTGGATTCAAAACATGAAAGGATCATAGTTTCTCAACTTCTATCTACTTACAATTAGAAGGCCTCCGTTCTCATTGTAAACAAAGTGTATCTCAAGACTACTATAAATCACCATTGTTTCAGTAAATTATTTATTAAATAGTAAAATAATATAAGTTTGTGTTTTAATAGGTTCGTGGAGTTGGTGCAGGTGGTATTGTCTCAACAGCTTATTGTTTGCTATATAAGCTGTTTACCCTAAAGTTAACAAGGAAACAAGTGAATGGTCTCTTAACTCATCCAGATTCACCTTATATTCGAGGCCTGGGGTTTATGTACATAAGGTAAGTTTCATTTTCTTTAGGAAATGTGGCCAAATAGTTTTATTTTGTGGAATTACTTAATTAACAAGCAATTTATATAATCACAAACAAATCTGTCAGCACAGTACATTTTTTTGTATGCAAAATATTGCTCCTTAGCAACTTGATATGTAGCTTTCACATTCTTATTGTAGCTAATATTAAATTGAAGAGTAATTAACAGCTGCATATAGGCATTTGGGCCTTACTACAAAATGTGTTAAATAGTGGGGAGTTAATTTCGCTCAATTCTCCCTCCCTCATCCTTTTCCTTCCTGAAGTCCACTTGCCTGTACTTCTAATTTCTCCAGAATTGTGATTCTAATCAAGCTTGTACCAATACTTAATGTACATTTTCATTTTTTTGCACAACATAAAAAAATTCGACCCTGTCCCCTTCACTTCCTGCAAAGAAAATGAAAATGTTGCATGATATAAAGGTGTTAATTGTTTATTTTGTGTGTGATTGAATAGTGTGTAAGATGGACATGCAAAGCTCTGAACTGATGGACTCAATAGGAACACAAATATAGCATACAGTGTGAATATACAAAAAGAAGTGTGTATGAAAGCTGTTTGGAAAATCTTGGCAGAATGTAAGCTGTAGCTTACTCAAAATGGGATAATATTTTAGCAAAATCATTACATTGCCATACTCCAAATAGTGTAACTTATGTCTGCTTGTGGTCAATGTACCCAAGTGCATTTCATTTCAATACTGATAGGAACATTGTATTCTCTTGTAGCTTTTTATGTGAAGTTCAAGTGCAAAGAAGTTTTACCTTGGAAAGAGACATGTTTGGGTTGATTTTCTTTGGATTTGTAGTGATGATTTCTCGGTTACTCCTGTGCACAAGATGAGGGTCAACTCATCACTCACATTCTTTTCAAAACAGTGCATCTGTAATGGTTTACTTATTTGTTTCATAAAACAAAGTAGATAGACAGTACATCATGCTGCTGTGAAGGAAGCAGCTAATACTGTTGATTGTTGCTATCATGGCGATGCTGCTGAGATAAGTTTTCTCATGCAGGCTTTAGCACAGATACAGTAGATATTTTTTAACGGCTAACTCTCAAACATTTCACACATCACAGTCATGGTATTTGAATGTGTGTTCATGGAGAAGTTACATCTAGAGGAAAAAAGTTTATTCTCCAGATAAAAATTACAGTTTTGCACATTGCAATACACACAACTTTTGAATACTTCCTGAGCATATTTATCTGAAATGCAGCTATGCAGTTGCAATGAAATTGGTATGCAGGTGATATCAATCTCATACCCACACATCCTTTACTGTTGTCACCCTCAGCTGTAGATCTTTAGCTAGCCATTGACAACTTTAGTGCACTTGTACATTTAACATATAATATAGTTTAAAACTAACAAAAGCTACTTTCCTCACTTAACAGAAATTACCCAAGACCACTGCTTTTTGTTGTATTTTATTTTTCTGGTTAAATTTTCAGTTATGTTGATCATATTATTTTTGATATTTTAATCAAGTGGATCTCCTAGTTTCTGTGCTCGCAGTCGTTCCCTATTGATACCCATTTCCGTTTGTTCCGTTTTATGTTTAGGAGTGTCTTTGCCTAAATTAGGATAAGAAGCTCCATAAACAGAAAGTAGTTCACAGATCTTGGAGCCTCAGAACAGTATATTAAACAGAAACTAAAAGTCAAGAAATTAGATATATAAATGGTAATCGAAACTCTAAACAGTTAAGAATTGAATAAAGGAAAAGAAGTTGATGTATGGCAGAGAGAACTCAATTTTATCATTATACAGAAGCTTGCATGTTGATTTAACCCACAATTGGAAAAAAATATCATTTCCTCTACTGTTCCCACCTTTTAGGAAGTAAAAAGTATTTTTAAGGATACAAAGTAAATAATTTACTTAAAGCAGATTTTTATTTTCATGACTGACTCATATTTATATGGCAATTTTTAGGTATACTCAGCCTCCACAAGATTTGTGGGACTGGTATGACCCTTATTTGGAAGATCCAGAGGTATGTTTTCCAAGTGACTGACATTAATACAAACATCTCAGATATTACTCTGAAATTGTTATTATCATTGTTTTGTGGCATTTAAGATTTGTAGTGACACCTGATTGTAATGGCTTCACCAGGCAAAACACAGTTAATTTTAAGAGCATATTTTAAGCAATGTAAATTTACTTTCCTGAGTGTAAAAGTATTCTTTTACATTTTGTTGCAATCATAGTGATTGATAGTACTTTTTCCTTCGGAGTTAGCTATTTCTTTATACATACTGTAAAAAAGTCTCAATATATGTGGTAAGTAAAGTTCTGATTGTATTTATATCTGTGATGTAGTTTTGGGAGTTTTTATTCACAAACCTTAATATTACTGTATCATTTGTGCAGTCACGGAAGGAAAAGACTAGGCATAGTTTCCAAGGGTCAATTAAGAAGCATTACTTAACTTCAGTACTGCAGATGCACAGCCCACGAACACAGTGCGTAAGGATATTACAGGCATTTAGAAATTTAATGAAACAAATACCAGGCATAGTAGTTAAAAAGTTCATTATAAAACTTACTTTTTAATTTACAAAAAGTGATTTTATGCCAAACTGGATGTAGTACTGTGGTAGATCCTCCTTTAAGCTCAGTGCATATGGATATGAGGGTGTGTGACAATTTCACCACACAAAAAAAACCATTGGTAGCAGATAAAATATTTTGGTGTGCTATTCTTCATTCTTCATTATTTATTTTGTACCAACTTTAGACCCTTCTTTTGGTCAGTTGGTGTTTTGTTTTCCAAGTATCCGAGAAAGATTCTCTTGTCGGTATTTTTACCTAATTAACTCCAATCTTTTTATGGTATGTATGTTCTTGTAAAAACCTGATTTTAGATATCCAATAACACTTCCTTGTTCAAGTGGAAGTCGTGGGTATTTAATATTAGAGTGTGGTTGTGACCCACTAAAATGATATGACCATAATTACAAAATACCAATGATCTTATTAAAATGTAATGTTTAAGGAACTATTAAATATGGTTACTGTTCCATTGACCATATGTAGTTCCGCTGGATTTATATTCAATTCCAGATTTAAATATAGATATACTCATTCTGGGTTTATTACGTCTGACCAGATGAGACCAAGACCAATTTTAGTAAATGAGATCCCAGGTATGGTATAAAAGCAGTGAAACATCTAGGTCAGAAAGGTACAGTGCATTTAGTGAAGACATGATTATTATTTTAAGATGGTCTGAAAACAAAATTTAGTTTCTTACCCTGCTTGTCATGTGATTTTTTATTTTTATTTTTTTATTAACATTCATAATTTGTGAGGTCAGAGATGATAGAGTAAGAAAATTCTTTGCCTGGAAGCTACTTTCAGATGTAAGACACATTCACTGTAAATTAGAACTGCTTTGCAAAGGAGAGCTTGTCAGAGGTTTACAAAAAAGTTTGAAGATATGATGAAAACCAAAATGTTGTTCAGTTAGTAGACCTCTCTGTCAGAATGGTGAATCTAATACAGGATTCCAAACAACTAAACACCTGTCAACTGAACGTAATCAGGGCTTCTTAAAAACCAACAGGACAGCAAAACTCCTACTGTCTTTTGCTCTGAAGAAATCAGTACACTTGTGAAAACTTCAGTGGAAATGTTGTGACTTTGCTGTCAGCATGTACCTGTTTGTTAGCTTCAGTTAGCGATACACGAAATTACTTGACAGTGCCTGCTTTGTTCAGATATTTAGTTGTTAATTGGGAAAGCTTCGGAATCAATGAAAAAATCTGTGTAGATTTTGTATGTAGTTTGGTAATTACTCATTGTTAAAATCATGAGCATGCATGCAGCACAGGTCATTTTCTGGTGGCTGTGATGCAGTCAAACTTGGTGGATGAGAACTGGTATATTGCAGTTGTAACTCCCACCATTTTTTGACATGGTGAGTGTTTAATAAATAAGACAGCAAATGCTGTGTGTTGTTGGAAAAGCATAACATAATTTGTTGCTCAAAAAGTAAAATCTGCCAAGTCTCATTATATTGCTTCTCATAAAGAATTAAATGTTCTATACCCACTGTTACACATGTCTGATAAGGAAACAACAATGGATTTTTTTCATACATATCACATACAGTGCAAATGCGATACCTCATACCATATCCTTGGGTCTCTGAAAGGTTTGTTGTCAAAAAGGCTGTTGGTTGTGTACTACTAGTATTGCTGCTGCTGTTGCTGCTGCTGCTACTACTACTACTACTACTACCACTACTACTACTACTACTACTACTACTACTACTACTACTTCTTCTTCTTCTTTGTTTAGGTACAAACACCTTGCAGCGAAGGCATAAAAAACACACAGAACTGCTCTGATGTGACATTTTTTGATTTAACTGTACAACTTAAGTAAGAATACAAGAAGTGGAATTTGCCAGGAATTTTAATGTACTTCACTGCAATCTCTCAGACTGTTAATGAATTGCTCTTTTTTTACACACAGGGTGATTCAGTAAAAAGTTACCGTAGCACAGCATAATATGTACTCAAAGTGTAGCTAAAAATGATGTTTTCTCTCTTTGCATAAAGATTGTGATGCATCAGTTGTATAAAAAATGTGACCATGAAATAAGAAATTTTGAAGTATTCTCTGTATGTCCAATGATTGCATCCATATGCATGCTGTGGAAGGAATAAGAAAACTGTTACTGCTCTTGTCGCCTGACTGACAGGTGGGTCACAGTAGTGGAGGCACATTGTGTTCCAAAACATAGACTAGAGCACCTCACTGCCTCATTCCCACATGATCATGAGTTTATTGAATCACCTTGTACACGTCATCATGATTATTTCCAAAGTTTGTTGCCTTTTTCTGAATTCATAATCTATAACGTATTTTATTAGGGCTGTGGATATAGGTATATGTTGACCAAGTTTACATGAGAGGCAGCTTCTGGAAGACAAAAACTGAATTTCAGAAACCATTTTTCACTGTCGCATTTACATGTTAATGTATTGATTTTACATTCATCAGCTGTTTTGCGTACATGACCTCTGGAAATCAGTTTTTCCAGTTTTTTATTTAGTCAGCGCAATGGCTGTTTTTCCCTTCAGTTAAATATTGGAGGTAGACAACTTCATGCTCAGATCAGTGTTTACATGTTTCCATCACTGCACAAAAAAGTCACTCCATCCAAATTAGCCAAAAAAATTTGAAAACAAGATATAATTTGCTGACTCAAACACATTTCAAAATGTTGTACATTTACATGGGAGGAAAAAATCAAATCTGGAAGAGAATGCCCAGCAGTTAGCACTGCATTTCCAGAATCAGTATTGTGCTGTGACAAACCAGAAACGATATTGGGAAATCTGTTTATGAAATTCGGTTTCGGGAGCCTCATGTAAACGTAGTGATCCATACACTTCGACTAACATGCAGCATACTTCCTTCATGTTAACTTATAGATGCTTTTTGGGTGTTTTAATAGGTTTTGTATTCTTTATTCCATATTTTGTAAATGTAGTGACAGTTTACATGATTAATTTAGTACTTTTTAGTGACTTCCAGTCTATTAACATTTTTTTTAGAAACTTGTCTTTAGGAAGATGTAAATATGGTAGATGATGTTTTCTTTTGTAATGCTTGAGAGCATTAAACAAGCAGCAGATTTCATTGAACTGCCTTTAGGGAGTGTTTTTATGTATTCTTCTTGTGATATGTTGGTTTTACAGTATTAATGCACAGATCTTTATCATCAGTTATGTGTTTTTGAATGTCCTTTTTTTGAAAATGTGGTTAGTAAATGTATCTTCCTAATATGAAGCAAATGTTGCAAGATGAATTATAAGTTGAATAGTGATTCTTAAGTTTTTTGTCTTACCTGTCTTCATTTCTTGTCTTGTATGTTTTCATGTTATCTGCATTTAATGTAATAACAAATTCCATGTTCCAACAGGACCGAAGTCCAGCTTCATCCTAAGAATTACGGAGTGCAACTTTTGTGCTTCAAACCTTGTTTAACTGCAAGTACTAAGTTGTATATTGTTCTTGATGAATCTTTAGAAATATAAACAGTTGAGTTGATTATGGTGTACTTGTGTGTTACATATCAGTCACCAGTTAAATTTGTTGAAACTATATAATTATCTGGCAAATAAAATATTCATTTAGTGAATTACTCATGATCACCTTTAAGACATGTTAAGGGACACATAATTGAATATTTTTTGAAGTTCCAGTCACTTACTAGCAATTTTGTACAGTATACTTTGGTAGCTTATTTTCATTGTTTCATACATTTCTTTCTTCTTACTCAGTTTATTTCATTGCTTGATGGTACAGATTTTCTCAAGTACTTCAACAAGAAAAACATGAATGAATAAAATGTATGTTAATATAACTGACTTGAAAGCTATGTAACATATATGCATATACAAGTCTCCCAAAACTACACCTCAGACTTCTAGCAGGTAATATTCATGTCTAGCTTCATCTGTGAATGAATCATATCAATTGTGTAAAGCGGTTCTGAACTCAAGCATTTCGTTTTTAGAGGGACAGATTTTCACTTTCATTTTCTACTTTAATCTTGTGAAACAGCTGTAAAATTCTATATGCTAGATAACTGTATTCCTTGTTAGAAGCTGAGGTCCTAACTTACACCTTTGAAATAACCTGTTTCTCACGTACAAAGTGAAACAAACATTTTTAAATGATACTTTCACTTTTGTTGTCTTCTCAAGGAAAGCCAAATAACGTTGTGTGTTGTATATTTTCAGGAAATGGATGTCAAAGCTGGTGGTGGCCAAGTTATGACTATTGGTGACATGCTCAGAGCATTCCTGACAAAACTGGAGTGGTTTTCAACCCTTTTTCCTAGAATACCTGTACCTATTCAGGTATTAGTCAATTTTTAGCAAAAATTCTTGTCAAATCTAATACTAGATTTTAATAAATTGTCATTCTTTCTGTAATTAAAGTGAGTGTACCACAGTCTATAGTGTTTGTTCTGTGGATAAATACATGCTCTTTTTGAAGATTTAATGAAGAATTTCGTCTTACCTGGTATAATTTGAAATTTATGTGCAACTGGACATACTTAAATGTAATAGTCCAAATTTCTGAAAATTAAAAATTTAAGAAAGACGAATGAGCAGTCACAATACTGATTCAGTATTCTTTTAGTTTTGTACTCAAGAAACTTGATTTCCAAACAGCTACTTTCGGTGTATAGTAGTGTGATGATTCATATCTTGGAGCAGAGGTGTACGTGACGTCTCTGTCAGAGGAATCCTTGCCGCATCTAGAAATAAACTGTTCTGCAGCAAAAGGGGAATGGGCTATACAAGAGGAGCGGAGTAAAGTCGAACGAGTGAACGCCAATCGCTGTCTGATTATGTTGTTGGTTGGGTTTGTGAATGATCAGCATTGTTATAATTACTAGGGATATCCATAGATTCAGACTACCAGAGTGGAAATAAACGACTAACAGGAATAACAGGTAAGGAAGATTACGTATTATCTTCTCGGTGTACCCAGAAAAATCAAATTTTGTTAGAAAATTTTTGGCCACATCGCTACACTAGTAAGGGCCAGTTGTACAGTCCCCATCTAGCAGCCGCTTAAGCTCTATTCTGGAAGTAGGGTGGAAAATGGTTTGTACGAACATAACAACGCCTAATTGGAGAATAATCAGGGACAACTAAACCAGTGATTCTGGCAGGGTGAGTGAAGTTAACCGGCGAATAAGGTTTGACAAAGGCAGGAATAGTTCCAGAATTAGTCATGACTAGAATTATTAGAACTAGGAAGGCGAAGAAATGGGGACATCACACAAATTAGGGATGACGATTCCAAATTTATATAAAAATCTCGTACTACTACTTTTCGATCTCATGCTCGAGAAACTGGGGCGTATGAATGAAATGTAAAACTGTTTTCTAACAGAAAGTTTTTTGCTTGTAGTAGGCCTAATAGGCATTTTTTGTTGGTCTTCGTGAATTATAGTCTGTCGTGTTATAAAAATGATCATTTGTGCCAAAACAGTATCCTTTATTTGGTGCGTGTTAAAATTTCTGCAGTGTTAGAAAGGCCTATTTTGTTTTATCTAGCAGACGGTGACAAAATAGATGTAATCAGATCAAGAAACCATGCCAGTCTTTGGTACCATTTGTATTAACAGCTTACGCAGTATTAGATAACGATATTTTGATTTTTCATGTAGCAAAACGTTTGACGAACTGTGATGAGGTAATAGATTCTTTCGCAGAAAGGAAACCTTGCCATGTAAAGCTGTAGCAAGATTAGAGTGAAAACAATGCTAGGTGCGAAGGATTGAAGAAATGTGTACTGTATTACTTGTCTCTTGTCTTTAATGGTTTTATGTATAATATATCTAATTTCATGTCACCCAAAACAGGAAGTTATTAGCTAACAGGCAATAAAGAGTGCAAATTTTCTGAGGAGTTCTTGTTCTCCCGATTACAAATTACCCCATCCAGTATTGATTGCGAGGTTTTTTCATTTTTAAAGACGGGCAGGATGTCAAACAGAGCGACTGGGAGCAGGAGAGGCACCACAGGACATTTTAATTTCCACTGTCCTGAATGTAGTTTGACGGCATCCAGTAAAAAATATACACTTTTCAATTCCACAAAGCTAAATACAGTGACGTGTGATAAAAGAATTCTGTGTGATGAGGGGTGGCACTGCACTCTGGCACACTTAAGACCAAATAACATGTCTTACATTTCCTCGAACATCTATGTTTTATGCATCAGACTCTTCAGAATGATGTGCGCTACAAAATGAATACAGGGTGTTACAAAAAGGTACGGCCAAACTTTCAGGAAACATTCCTCACACACAAAGAAAGAAAATATGTTATGTGGGCATGTGTCCGGAAACGCTTACTTTCCATGTAGGAGCTCATTTTATTACTTCTCTTCAAATCACATTAATCATGGAATGGAAACACACAGCAACAGAATGTACCAGCGTAACTTCAAATACTTTGTTACAGGAAGTGTTCAAAATGTCCTCCGTTAGCGAGGATACATGCATCCACTCTCCATCCCATGGAATCCCTGATGCGCTGATGCAGCCCTGGAGAATGGTGTATTGTATCACAGCTGTCCACAATACGAGCACGAAGAGTCTCTACATTTGGTACCGGGGTTGCGTAGACAAGAGCTTTCAAATGCCCCCATAAATGAAAGTCAAGAAGGTTGAGGTCAGGAGAGTGTGGAGGCCATGGAATTGGTCCGCCTGTACCAATCCATCGGTCATTGAATCTGTTGTTGAGAAGCGTAAGAACACTTCGACTGAAATGTGCAGGAGCTCCATCGTGCATGAACCACATGTTGTGTTGTACTAGTAAAGGTACATGTTCTAGCAGCACAGGTAGAGAGTATCCTGTATGAAATCATGATAACGTGCTCCATTGAGCGTAGGTGGAAGAACATGGGGCCCAGTCAAGACATCACCAACAATGCCTGCCCAAACGTTCACAGAAAATCTGTGTTGATGATGTGATTGTACAATTGCGTGCGGATTCTCGTGTCTCCCTCCACCCTCCCTCCCTTCCTCCCACCCCCACTCTCCCTTCCTCCCTCCCCCACTCTCCCTCCCTCCCCCTCCCCCACTCTCCCTCCCTCCCCCTCCCCCACTCTCCCTCCCTCCCCCACTCTCCCTCCCCATCCCTCTCCCCCCCCCTCCCTCCCTCCCTCCCTCCCTCCCTCCCTCCCTCCCTCCCTCCCTCCCTCCCTCCCTCCCTCCCTCCCTCCCTCCCTCCCTCCCTCCCTCCCTCCCTCCCTCCCTCCCTCCCTCCCTCCCTCCCTCCCTCCCTCCCTCCCTCCCTCCCTCCCTCCCTCCCTCCCTCCCTCCCTCCCTCCCTCCCTCCCTCCCTCCCTCCCTCCCTCCCTCCCTCCCTCCCTCCCTCCCTCCCTCCCTCCCTCCCTCCCTCCCTCCCTCCCTCCCTCCCTCCCTCCCTCCCTCCCTCCCTCCCTCCCTCCCTCCCTCCCTCCCTCCCTCCCTCCCTCCCTCCCTCCCTCCCTCCCTCCCTCCCTCCCTCCCTCCCTCCCTCCCTCCCTCCCTCCCTCCCTCCCTCCCTCCCTCCCTCCCTCCCTCCCTCCCTCCCTCCCTCCCTCCCTCCCTCCCTCCCTCCCTCCCTCCCTCCCTCCCTCCCTCCCTCCCTCCCTCCCTCCCTCCCTCCCTCCCTCCCTCCCTCCCTCCCTCCCTCCCTCCCTCCCTCCCTCCCTCCCTCCCTCCCTCCCTCCCTCCCTCCCTCCCTCCCTCCCTCCCTCCCTCCCTCCCTCCCTCCCTCCCTCCCTCCCTCCCTCCCTCCCTCCCTCCCTCCCTCCCTCCCTCCCTCCCTCCCTCCCTCCCTCCCTCCCTCCCTCCCTCCCTCCCTCCCTCCCTCCCTCCCTCCCTCCCTCCCTCCCTCCCTCCCTCCCTCCCTCCCTCCCTCCCTCCCTCCCTCCCTCCCTCCCTCCCTCCCTCCCTCCCTCCCTCCCTCCCTCCCTCCCTCCCTCCCTCCCTCCCTCCCTCCCTCCCTCCCTCCCTCCCTCCCTCCCTCCCTCCCTCCCTCCCTCCCTCCCTCCCTCCCTCCCTCCCTCCCTCCCTCCCTCCCTCCCTCCCCCCCCTCTATCTTTCACACACACACGAAAATAGGCACAATAAAACATAGTACCTAAGGATACCACACCATGTAGTAAAAAGGTGGTTACCCAACATAAAATCAGACCCGAAAAGAAAACCATAAACTTATCCATGTTGCTACTACAAGGACCGTGAATACTGTGTCTGTTGAATGCTTCCAGTGCTGTGATGGAAAGTGACATTAATGCCAGACACAATGTATAGACTTTTAAAGTACATACTTTGAAAACTATTAATTGCATTCAAACCTGATTTTGCTAAGAGTGTTTATTGCAGAATAATTCCAGTATGTTTAGGCAGATCCTATATTGTGAGATTATCAACAGCTGCATATCCTTCTTCACGAAGTTTGTCTCCTCTTGTAAAAGAGCTATTTTCTTCCAAGACACAACTGTCATTCAAGTAAGACAGTGTTCTGATAGCTAGGACATAAGTTTTTGTGTACTTGCTGTAATGGTATATGTCAGAGAGATCAGAGGATAATGTATTTGCATTTTATTAAAAACGTGCTATGGTTCCTTACATCAGGAATGACATTTTTTCTGGTAAAGTCAACAAACCAACTCCACCTTTGTATAATTATTTTCATATATTTTCCCACTGATTTATGTCCTTGTCTTTCCCAATATTTTTGTCTGCTTCTTCAGTTTAAAAGTCATACCAATATTTCCTGTAAAATGGCAAATAGTTTACACTATTTTTGATACACCATCATAATTGAGCAGTAGGCTGTGCCATAATTGGCTCAAATGTTTCTACTAGCCATATTTAGTACTTGATGTGTTATTCCACATAACATTATTTTTGTTGCAGCAAAAACTTGAAAAAAAGATGTTAGAAAGATTTCCTCCTGTAGTATCACCCTCACGGCCACTGAAGCAATCGCTACCACCACTGCAGTCAAGCAAAGAGGCAAGACATATCCCTGATGATGAAGTGTCTTTTGGGGAAGCAGAACGATTTTCAAGGCTCAGGAGGACGGATGCACCTCCACCAAGAGAGAGGCGGCAATCACCAGATAGAGCCAGAAGCAAAGAAAGGGAGAGAGATAGGAGAAGAGCTTACAGTTCTGAGAGGCGAAGTAGCAGAGAAAAACATCACAGAAATAGCAGAGAAAGGAGAAGCTCGTACAGCCGTGAGAGGAGTCCTTTGCGCCATCGAGAAAGAACACATGTACATAGAACAAAAAATGGCAGGGAAACGTAAGTATTTAACAATTTCTGCTTGTCTTAATATACTTTTGAAAGTAGTGATAATGAATTATAGTTATACTTTACATTTAATATGTTTGGGAATACTATTTTAAATTCAGGTACAAATTATTTGATTATGTTGTTATAATTGTAAGCCATCAAAATACAGTGGAAAGTGCAAATGTTGTTCATGTAAAAGTGGATTGAGGCTTGTTTACATGATGCAGCCATCTTTATTTGACCTTCCTTGTTTTTTACTACACAATTCCAGTCAAGTATTATAATGGTTCTGTTGTATCCATGAGTGGTGACTACTCAACAAGGTGTATTGCTACAAACTTAAGTGATAGGGCGAGTGCTGCCACTGAGACAGAGACCAGCAAAGTGTATGGGTGAATCTGGTTTCTGGAGTGCTGAGTAGCAAAAATCTCTGAATAGTCCAGTTCCAAGCGTAGTCAAAGTCCAGATGACAGCGAGCCAAATGTTGTGGTGTTGATATATCCGCAGTAGTAAAGTCCAAGATGAGACTGGTGGAGTGAGGTGCCACATGTGCTTATAAAATTCATAGTTCCACAGCTAAATCAATTACTTTCTGTAACACTAAATATTAGATTATCACTTTAATTTTCATTATACATGAGCATACTCAGTCATTGTGGTGATTCTTGCTAAATCAGTCATAGAAAATATGAAAAATTGATAACTGAAAGAAATTCTAATTCTAAATGCATTCCAATGTTTGTCGAGCTCATTAGTGCCATTACGTTGTGACAAAGCTGTATAGATTCCATGTTTCCTGAGGTGCATGGCAAGGCCACTTGCTTGTTGCCCTGCACTGAGCCAGTGCTGGGCCATGTGGTGGCGAGTGAGCAGACTGTTGGCCCCATGTGAAAAAAAAGTGATAGAAAACAGTGGGTTATTTTTCACTTTATCGTTAATGTGAAATTTTCCTGTCAGTACTAATGATGTATTGTAATATGAAAGTTTGCTGGTGCCAGGAAAAAGAGTTGTTTAACCCATGTGCAGAAGCCAAAAATCTATTTGCAAATTTTGCCCTTACAGTGTCGAAGTTCCATAGAGCAAATATGTCTAATTTTGGCATTGCCCACATTTTGTTTTACCATGCTTGAAACAGGAACCTAGGATTCTGAACACGTTTAATACACCGATCTTTGGCCTAAACATTGTTGGCTTAATTTTAGGATACGAGGGCTGTTCAAACATTATCCGACTTTATCTTTTATTGCTGAAACCAACAATAGTATCAGGGCGTGCACACACACTTATGTTTGTAGGCATACATAGTGTGCATGCCTGATTTTGACAAATGAACACATGTAACTGATAGTCATCAGTTTTGTGTTGTGAGTAAAATGACAGAAAAAGTGAAACAATGTTATTATCTCAAATTTTATTTTAAGCTTGGCAATTGTCAAGTTGAAATTATATAAAAGATTCCGTAGTACAACCACTTCAAGAATGGTCACTCATTAGTGAAGATGGAATTACATTCAGGTAGACCCTCAACATCCACAAGTAAGGCTTGTTGTTATTGATCACATAAGGACACTGGTGATGCAGGGCAGATGAATCATGATCAGAAAACTTTCAGATGAAGTTAAAATTAGTACTGGTACCATTCATTCTGTTTTAATGAAACCTTGGGACCTCAGGAATATCTCGTCAAAATTTGTGCCAAAGTTGTTGACAACTAAGCCGAAGCAACTTTGTTTGCAGAGCACACGGGATGTGCTGGATATTGTAAACAGTAATCCCAACTTTCTTAACACAGTGATCATTGATGATGAGTCCTGGTTTTATCAGTATAACTGAGAAACAATATTCCAGTCATCACAGAGGATGCATCCATCATCCCAAAGACCCAAAAAATTGAGACAAGATCACAGCAATGTGAAAGTCATAATGACAATCTTTTTTGATTCCATTGGTGTTGTCCAACACATGCACATCCCAGAAGCTAATGATGTCAGTAAGGACTACTACCAAGAGGTTCAGTGTCAACTTCGTGAAGCAGGTGAGATGCAAATGTCTGGACTTCGGGACAGTAGGCATTTGGCACTGTCACAACAATAACGCACTCACTTATCATCCTCAATTAATTTCGAGTTTTTTGTAACTTGTTTATTAGCCTCCCTATCCCTCTGACCTAGCACTAAGTGAGTTATGGCTTTTCCCTAAACTGGAAAAAAAAACTTTGAAAGGGACCAGATTTCAGAACAGGGAAGACATTATGCAGAATTTGGCAGGGCAGCTGTGCACCATACCGGAAGACACTTTCTAACAATGGTTCCAGGAGTAGCAGCAGCGTTGGGAGAGGTGCAGGGGATTACTTCGAACATGACTAGTGTCGAACAATTGTATCTGAATAAAGATTGATTTTATGAATAAAACTTGGGTACTGTTTGAACAGCTCTCGTACAACCTTTCAGTGTTTCCTTCACCACTGCCTGAAGTATTCATACCTTCAAATTACTTGAAAGTTACTGGTTGAAGAAATTCATTTTCCTGCAATAATGATGCAGTCTTTACTTTTAACTGGTTATACAAATGATGTTTTATCTGGTGACTTCAGAATTTTTGATATTTTTATGTCACAAATAAGACCAAAAATGATGAATTTTGGGAGGATCTGTAATGTGGTGGATCAATTAAACAACATATTTTTGTAGTACACAAGTAGAAATAAGAAAATCATGAAATTTGGTTTTTACCTTCATTAACACACAAATCAATATCATGTTGCTCACTTTGCTTCAGTCAGCCTCTCACAACACAGACATGTGACATCATGTTACCTTTTCCTTGCAGTAACACAGACTGCTGAGAATATTTATTTCGATATTTGTTCAGTGTAGAAAACTGCCTCCTCAGTTTTATAACATTTTTGTGTGGGAGTGGGAAAAATGCTAAATTGTGTGGCATTTACTAAAAATTGCCAATTTCATGGTATGTCACTAAAACTCACAGATTATACTGTTTTTCACTTTTTCATTTATGTAAAATTTTCCTTTTGCTACTAATTATGTATTGCAACATAGAAGCGTGCTAGTCCCAAGAAAACAATTGTTTAACCCATGTACAGAAACCAAAAATGTTGGTGCCAGTTTTACCCTAACAGTGTTGAAGTTCCATAGTGCAAATAGGTCTTATTTTGGCAGTGCCCACATTTTGTGTTACCCTGGAGGTTTGTGTGTTTTTTATGGTGTTCGATTGCCTCACTTGATGTCCATTTTTACCCATTTTGTGTCGCTAGATTTCCAAATAGTTTTTGTAAAGGCATCATGACTGATGTGTTTCACATTCTGTAACTTGTTTGGTTCTATAGGGCAATCAGTTATGAAAAGTTAAGTGCAACAGACCACAATCTAACTGATGTGTAACTGTTTAGCCACAACTTTTATCTCTGTTAATGCCATTAATTCATTATTCAGTGGTGTGATGGGCTGGAACCAGAGGTATAATGATGTTCTAATGATAAATTTTGTTATTCAAAGCCAGGTAACCAAGTTGGGTGATATTGTGATCATCCTAGCTGAGACTAGTCATATTAGTGTTAGAAATAGTCATTTATTATGATACTAATTACCTTGACAGTAATTTTGTTCGTTTGGTATTTACTTGACTCATTGAGAGCTTATGATGACCATAAATAACTCAGTCAGCCAATACTTCTTATTTTGCAGGACTTTCGTGCTCTCTTAATTTTTTCTTTGACACTATATTTGCATGTTAAATAGATTATTATATTGGTTGATTCTCTCACCTGCCTCTGTAGTGTTATTGAGAGTGAGGATAATCAGTTTTCATTAACCCTTACACTGTTGTGAACATGTATACTAGTCCTTCTATGCCGTTCCCCAGACATGTGTTTCAGACATGTATATGCCTGCCGCTTGGATTTCCCTACAGTGCTATGAACATTAAATGTATCATAAGCTGTCGACCTCTCGCTGCTGCAGATGAGTTATTTCCATATCTTGGCAAATAAAAAAAAGTTTTGAGTATTTATGCCTCATTATGTGCTATCATTTGCAGAAATCCTCGTTTCAGTATCTTGAACTATTCATGAGATATGACAATTTTTATGGCCACACGATTCGCGATTTGCAAGGCTGTGAATGGGTGTGTCACATGCGACTGTCCTTCAGCTACAAAGCCCAGTAACTCAAGCATGAAATGAGATATTATTGTTCTCTCAATTTTAAATAAAATTTCAGTATCTTATCTTCATTTCATTTACTGAAATTTATGAGCTCAAATCAACAATACACAAAGCTTGTGCATTGCATTTTTACCTTTGTGAACTCTTAAAAATTCGCTACATTCTTTTACTTAATTTGATGCAGTGCAGTAAGAATGATGGATAATGAAAAGAAATTCAGTTCTTTGTTGAGTGAAGATATCAGGTTGTAAGATGTGCAAAAATATTTCTTTTTTTTTTCCAAATAGTTTTTGAAAAATCGGATAAATATTTCATATCAGCCAGAATGCCATCTCTCAGCAGAAACACCAGCATTTGACAAGCAGTACAGCCGTAACAAAGGCCATCTCAGCAAAGAATGCAAAGAGCTCATCTATAGCAGTGAAAGGCTTACTTTGTATACTGTTTTTGTCTCACATTGAAATCGTGCTTCCATCTGTGTGTTCAAACAGCGACTGCTGTTTTTACTTGTTGCAGCCCTGTTCGTCGAAGCTCACCTGATGATTTTGCTGCAGAGCTCAGAAGAGAAAAGGAACGTCAGAAACGGGAGAGAGAAAAAGAGAGGGAAAGAGAAAGAGAACGGGATAAAGAAAAAGACCGACACAGAGATAAAGACAGGGATCGAGAACGGGATAGGGAAAGAGAGAGAGAAAAATTGAGGGAAAGGGACCGTTCTCGTGACAGGGCTCATGAACGCTCTAGGGTCTGGGACAGAGAGGATTCCCGTGACAAAGATCGCAGTCGAGATAAGGATAAAGACTTGGATCGTGCTTATGACAAAGAGAGGGATTATTCTCGAGAAACACGGTATGGATATTTCAATATTTCAGTTGTATCTGTTATCCACAAACTTTTTCTTTTCCTTTTCCCTGGGGGTGCAACAGAAAGTAGGATAAGTCAACTTCACTCAGATTATAAGGCATTTGGAGAGAAAAGAACAAGCTCTACCTTCTGTATGTAGTTTTGCTAACAATGAAATGTAAGCATTGTCTTCTGATTCATATTAACCTTCTAGTAAGTTAACACAGATGTGCTGACACAATAAATATGTATATGTTTCATGTCATCATAGCTGAAGCCACAATTTCATCGAAGAGTAGTAGGAGGTTCCTGCCTGTGGTGAACCTGGAACTCCTTTAATGCTCAATTTCACCCAAAATACAGTATAGAAGATGAAGGAAAGTGTTACAAATTGGTGCTGTAGCTTATTTTGAACTGCGGTATATTTGATCTCAAACGTCAGCAGTGTTATTGTTTGTGCTAATTAAGTATTACAGATCAGGGGGCAAAGATAAAGTTAGTGGATTGTATGATATTTTTTTTTTTCCATTTATAGTGAAATATATCTTTTACCTGAGTATGAAGTAAAATACTAACATAGTTTTCCTGGTATGTTTTTTTCCAGCCATAAAAGGAAACGGAGCTGAAAATTGCAGGCACTTTGTATTATTGAGTGTGTGTTTGAGAGAGAGAGAGAGAGAGAGAGCGAGAGAGCGAACTGTATGCAGTCTCCGCTCTACAGAACTTACAGATTTTGATATTGTGAGCTGTATGACTGCTGTATAGGTGGCTGTATTTGTGAAACTTCTAATTTGTGAGAAGTTGATACAAAGATCATTTAAATTAAAACTGGGAACAATACAATTTGATAGATTAAACATCTCAAATCATTACAAGAAATGCAAGAACTATTTTTGATCATCAAAAATTTCAGCTTTTATTTTGGAACAAAGGAAATTTGTTTTGAGCTTTATTTCAAGAGTGGTTCTTGAATTGTTGTTAAAAGATGGCATAGTGTGAGAATTTTTGTAAAGAAATATTAACTAAATTATTAAAAATGTGAGACTGCATGGTAGCCATGTGTGAGCCTATGAAAGCAGTTCATTGCATATCACTTTCAAGTAGTGTGTTTTATTTGTTTGACTATAGAATTAAGTCTACAGAAATGTAATTTACTTGTAGATAAAAGTATACCCCAAACATGTCTCCTCACTAAAACTTGGTCAAATTTGTGCCTAATTTTTCACCTTCTACCAGTAGAGTTTGTTTAGAAAACTGTTAAGGTTGCCTGATATTTACTGGTTTGAAATGCTTTTACTTCAAGCACGTCAAAACAATACTGTTTGTGCAGTAAGGATAGTAGTTGTAGTCAGTGGCCTCAAACTGATATGAGGTCTGTCACACACAGGTCTCATCCTAGATAACAGTCAATAATTGTTACGAGTGAAGATCACAGAATGTGAGCCTGAATGAAAACACTAATGCCATATCGGTACCAGTCAAAATATTATCTTAACTGTGTGTTTGAGCTGAGGTGCTAAGACGTCAATGATCTATCATTACAAAGTAATCAGAAATGCCTTGATCACAAACAACGGCTCAGTACAAAGCAGATTTAATACCAGTTACCACAATTTGTTCGGCTAAATCAAAGATCAACTCATCCAGTGTTGAATAACAATCTTGACATTGTTCCAGTGCTTCACATGATGATATTTTGTATTTAACAAGATATGAACTTTTTATTTGATACGCACCCCCCCCCCCCCCCCCCCACTCGATTTCACACCCACATCAAAAATGGATTTTTGATACTCCCATTTGTAACCTTACTGTAACTGCATTTTACAGTTATGGTAATTTTTCTGGCTGTCAACAAGTATACCATAGTAAATATATTGTTACATATTGTTTTTCACAAAGTATAGGGAAATATTTTAAGTTTTGATTTTTTACAAATTGGGACACACAACATCTTCTGTGAATCATGGCTTTTGAATTGTCATATATCTTTTATAAATATCATGTATCATTTGTCAGTCCTTTGAATCTTGTTAGTTGATGTGCATTGTGGATGGTGCAACTCAGTTTTTCAAAACAAACTATTCCTATTTTTTTAATTGTGTAATTTTCATTCTTTCTCATATGCATGTTGGATTATGGCTCACCTCCTCCCTCTCTTCTGGTTTTGCAGTATTAATTTTTCATCTAAATTTTAACAATGCTAATAATAACAATAATAATAATAATCCCGAATGAGATTTTCACTCTGCAGCGGAGTGTGCGCTGATATGAAACTTCCTGGCGGGTTAAAACTGTAATGAAATGAAATGTCATGTAACGAGGGCCTCCCGTCGGGTAGACCGTTCGTCTGGTGCAAGTCTTTCGATTTGATGCCCCTTCGGAGACTTGCGCGTCGATGGGGATGAAATGACGATGATTGGGACAACACAACACCCAGTCCCTGAGCGGAGAAAATCTCCGACCCAGCCGGGAGTCGAACCCAGGCCCTTTGGATTGACAGTCTGTCGCGCTGACCACTCAGCTACTGGGGGCGAACATTGACCGGGACTCAAACTCGGGACCTTTGCCTTTCGCGGGCAAGTGCTCTACCATCTGAGCTACCAAAGCACGACTCACGCACAGTCCTCACAGCTTTACTTCGGCCAGTACCTCGTCTCCTGCCTTCCAAACTTTACAGAAGCTCTCCTTTCGCAGGAGAGCTTCTGTAAAGTTTGGAAGGTAGGAGACGAGGTACTGGCAGAAGTTTTCGCAGGAGAGCTTCTGTAAAGTTTGGAAGGTAGGAGACGAGGTACTGGCAGAAGTAAAGCTGTGAGGACCGGGTGCGAGTCGTGCTTTGGTAGCTCAGATGGTAGAGCACTTGCCCGCGAAAGGCAAAGGTCCCGAGTTCGAGTCTCAGTCGGGCACACAGTTTTAATCTGCCAGTAAGTTTCAATAATAATTATTATAATAATTGCTCTAATTTGAAAAGAATAAAAAAAATTAACTACATATATACAAATGTTTGTATTCAGTCATGTATGCTCAGCATGAGAAACGTTTAAATCAAAATTACGAGTACTGTATAAATACTCAGTATTGCTTCAAATTTACTGCTAGAAATAGCAAAACAGCTACCTCCTTAGCCTCAGGGGATCTTCTTTCCACAGAAGAAGCTGAAAAGAGGTACTTCAAGAAACCTAATATCAGCAAGAATATGAATACTGTGTATGAAAACCCATATTATATGAACAAACAAAACCACTCACAATAAATCTGTTACCCTTTATTGAATGTGAAAGTTGGTATAATGCACCTAATACCCTCATTAAAGTTCAAAAAGTGCTTGAAGACTCGTTTGTCATTTTGAATTTGAATGAAATATATGCAGTCAGAATAATTTGCCAGATTTGGGTGTGCCCACGGTGCCCCCCCCCTCCCCCCCCCCCCCCCCTCCGGGAATGTCTCACACCAAACGAGTGTAACCCCTATGTTTGTGTGGTAGAGTAATGGCGGTGTACGCATACGTGGAGAACTTGTTTGCGGAGCAATCGCCGACATAGTGTAACTGAGGTGGAATAAGGGGAACCAGCCTGCATTCGCCGAGGCAGATGGAAAACCAACTAAAAACCATCCACAGACTGGCCGGTTCACCAGACCTCAACACACATCCGCCGGGCGGATTTGTGCCGGTGACCAGGCACTCCTTCCTGTCCAGAATTGCAAGCCATGATAAGCTTTTTTTTCCTCTGGAATATTTTTGGTTAAATATCCTTTTTATATAAATGGAGGTGTAGCAAAGTGGTGCATGGCTTTTATGTAACAACAGGAGTGAACTACACACTGCTGTTCTGGCAGTGGTATAAAAGAAATGTGAGATTTTGTGAGTACAATGAAACTCAATATGATGGTTTTAATTTGAATGATCTTTGTACTGATACAAAACAAAGTATTTTACTGTAGAATATTTTAATTGCAGTGATGAAGTAGTATTGATTAATCAAATAATTATATATAAACATGAAATGTTGTTGAAGTAAACAATTGTTACGGTATCACAAAAAATGTCGAAAAGTGTGTGCATATTCACCTGTTCGTGTGACTGAATGTATTTTTTCCCTTTTCTATTATTTATGTCAACTTTATTGTCAGAATGTTATATGTAGTTAAATTCTAACAGTACATTACAGACCTGTCATGTATCCTCCAATTTCTTTGAACTCCAACTTATGTGCACTAATGCCTTTTCAGTATCAGCATTACACATTTACCTTACTAGATAATAAAACGAATCTTGGGGTACATAAGCACAAATGGAAAATTAATGTTTTATTGTGTTTTGAGATTTGGTTGGCTTTTGCTATGTGTATTGACAGGTTGTCTACTTTGACACTGAAAGTATTTGTTTTGTCAAGAAGAAACCTGACAAATAATTAGAAATTTACTAAGCATGTTGGAAATAATGTCATGAAATCACTACATCCTGTGTCCAGGAGTACATCAGTAGTTTGACAACAACAGTTTGAGGGCATGGAGAATCTCTCTGAATAACAGACTGACGACTGGGATCAGTCAGAATTGTTGTGTACTATCAGCCTCTCTCTCTCTCTTTGAACTGTGCTAATTTATGATTTCTACGTGAAAAAAAGGTGGTGAATAGTTTAAAACAGACAACTTTCTTACTGATTGAACATCTGTTTTACAATAAGTTCCACTGGAAACTTATTTTGTTTGTGTATCACTAGTAGTATTTGTATGCTGTTTTTGTTATATGCAGCTTTTTGCTGGCATTCGCATTTTTATTGCTGAAATTCGTCTTTCTTTGTTACTTCTCCTAAACACCCCAATAAATAGTGTATAGTGAATATTTTTATTAAATCATATACAGTGTTGTGTGGATTTTATTTTCATTCATTTTGTAATAGCTCTGAAAAGTTAGTACTTCATTTTTAGTATGTTAGTGTAAGACATAAAGATGTACTCTTAACTATGTTTTCTCAGTTTTATGGTGAACAAAAAACATCTGTCAAATGATGATAACTGGGCAGCTATTCCAGCCCAATATGATCGGCTTTATCGAGAAATCTATTTTATGATTAATATAGAAATTCAGCCTGCAGAGCATACTTAGACATGGATCAAAATTTTTATAAAGGTATTTAGTAGAGGAAATACATAAGTAATGGAGTTACATTGTTAATGACTCATGATGGACGAAAGTAGATAATATAGGAGACACGAGTGACCTCAAATGTTCGCCAGTAGTAACTTTGTAAAATGTTTGATTCTGTGATTTAATTATAAGGTGCATTCAGAAATAAAGAAGCCAGTGACTGTAAAGTGGAAAACCACTGAAAGTATCACAATGCTATTGCTTACAGAAGAAAGTGTGGTTCCTGTACGAATGCTGAGACCCCAAGCCCATTCCAAGAGGGGTATGGGCACACATCACATGATGACAAAGCGAGCACATTCTTGTGTCAACCATGCAACAAACGTAATAGTGCTGAAAATAGAGAAAGAGAGGCTTCAGAAGAAGAACAAAGGGGTGTTGTGTTTCCTTACAGCTGAAGGAGTGTGGGGGAATGGAATTACATTGGACAATGGCACAAGTGTATGGAGAGCATTGCATGTCTATTGCAGTTCGAAGCTCTGTGGCAGTGGCTGCTAACATAATTTGCTAGTCTTCAATAATGAGGGCATCCACCTGCTGGACAGTGGTATCGGTAATGTGGTGTGGTATGTGCATCATTGGCCAACTTCCTTCATTCTTCTTTGAATTGCTTTGCCATGCCTTGACCATTGTGATGGACATGCCATGCTCTCCATACATTTGTGTCATTCTTTGATGAATTTCCACCCCTGCACTCCTTCTGATGTCTTAAGATGCACTGCCCTCCTTTGACCTTTCTTCTTCAGAAATCTCTATTCCACTGTTCTCAGCTAGACTAAGTGCAGTGGACAGTGAATGTGTGTAAGTGCTTGCTCCGTTGTCACTTGGGCGTGTGCCTCTGTCCCTCAAGTGGGGAGTGTTGTGTGTCAGCACTCTCATAGGGACCACACCTTCTTCCATAGGTAATGGCATTATAATCCCTTATGCGGTTCTCATTCTACAGCCTCTGGCTTGTTTCTTTTTTAATGCAATTTGTAGATTTGTGCACCAATATTTGTGACAGAACAACATCTACTTACCCGCTGCTGAAGCAGGAATAATCACAGAAACACACATTTAAAAACTCTTATCTGCAAATTGTCTAATTTCTTATAGAGGAGGATGGAAAAACGGAAAACACAAATTAAAAGTTTTCAGTTGATTTAGGGCAAGGAATAGTTGTGTCAAAATCTGTATCTTGGTTAATTTGAGACTCTTCCATTGTTCACTCTGACTGCTACATTGTACTCCAATGATCAATGATGATTAGGAATGCCTTTTCATCCTTTTTGGCAATTTTACATCTCATGCTTGAAAACATTTTTAAAAATTCAGAAAGCTTGGCATTCAAGTGAGTTTTAAAAGTTGTATGTCAATCAGTTTTAGTTTTCATTTTTTAATATTATATTTGATAAACTGACACTACTCCTTTTGCAAATGTTCAGTCTCTTGACATCTCAAGTGTGGGATTGAGTCATGATCTTTAGACATAGTTCTCTGCATAACATTTCCTCTACTGCTACTGAACAGACTGTCAGAGGCTTTATTGTTAGGTGTTCTGATTATCCCTCCTTAGCTGCTGTCAGATAAGTAATACTTTGAACAATTTTCTGCTACAATTGTTAATATTTTGTCATATTTTACTTTTTAATTGCATTTGCAAGGAAATTGGACAAATATCTTTCAGACCAAAATATTCAGTAATGTACATGATATATCAAGAAGATAACTCTGTCAGTAATTGAAATATTGTATCCAAAATGGAATCAGCTGTGCTAGATACTGGAAAACATACCATCAATTAGTTATGCTGGGAAAGTCTCCTATAAATCAAACCAAAACCTATTAGAGCAGCAAGGTGGTGATAAGCAAGAAGTAGAGAGAAGTGACATAAGTATGTATATGTAAACAGCGACCTAAATTGATTATGTATAAAAATTTCTGTGGCCAAAAAGAATCTAAAACCAACAGAAAGGTGGTAGATTTAATTGGTTGAGTATTAATCCTTTCACTGGGGTGTTGGGAAATGACGAAAAACCCGCATGCAGCCCTAGAAATTGACTTTCTCTCACAGCCAAATATATATATATCTCGTCAGGAGTAAGAAATTAAACTCTTGTGTGTCTAAATATAACTTACACATTTTCATTTATACAGTTTTATAAAAATGATTACTTGGAATTTCCTCCACACCCCACCGGATGATAATAATGAATTTACTATCAAGCACATTGTTTTTTGGTGAGACCAGTATGTGGGATGGGCAGCCTTGATGGCCACACATTGGAAAGGCCACGCTGGAAAATGCTCTTTTGGGAAAGCAACAAGCATTAGAATGGGGCTGTGGAACAATGTAGTTTCGACGCTTAGAGTAACAGAAACAGACATAACAGAGAACATTACTCTTAAAGACAATGCAATATAAGAAACTGATTTAAAACAAGTGAAGCATATGAAACTGAAAACTGAACCTGTACACAACACCTGACATCTAACAATTGCCACTCATTTATATATGGGTTTATCAGTCAAAGGGTTAATTCAAGAGGCAAGTGAGAAGTACAGTGGCAGAATAAACTCCAAATAGGAAGTTGTTTGCTGTGGTAGGATGGTTGATGGTTGAAAAACTAAGAAGTTTCTTCCCTATCTGTTGTCTTTTACAGTAGCTGGAGGGAATTGAGTGCCACCCTACTGGAATAAGATAGCTACCATTTATTTAACACACATTGATTGAGAATAATGTCTTTTGTTGGGAAATTTAGTTATGCTTTTATATCTCGAAATAGCCGCATTGACTGTAAAACAGATTGTTATTCCACTGTGAGTATGAAACACCGTTGTTTTCTCTCTTGCACTTTGCATATTAACCATTAAATTTGCTATTTAAATATTATTATAAGATTCATTGTGTATAGTTATTGCCATATGTTAATTGGAGCCAGATCTTCCAGTAACGTATTGCTTCAGACTAACTTTTCTACTGTCATTGTTACTATTTCACCTTTGAAAGTGATGAATGTTGGAGGTCGTTCATCTGAGGGTTATGCAACTGAAATATTAACGTCATAAATATTGACTGTCCATGCAGAAGTATGAAGTAAAAATCTTTGCAAGTTTTGTTGTAGTGGCGTTGATAATTGTCTTTCCAATGCCTTTAACTTTTATTTTCCATTCTCCTAATACTAGTCCCTAACATATCACCGCATCCAGTTTTTTTGTCATGGTTAGATGATATAATCTGATCATGGGACTCTCTTTTTCACTAAAACCTCATGAAAGGCAAGTTATTAAGCCATACCAGTAAACAGCATATATCATTGTTGTTATATTTTCATCATTACTATTGCATGTAAGGTTTTTCCCAGGTTTTAATACCATTCATCAGAGATTTTTGCACTCCATGCACATTTTCTTCGCTGTTTTCAGATAGGGAAATTAGCTCTAACCTTCATAGTTCATCTGGGGTTAGCAATGGTTTTGCTCCAGCTCACTTGAGTACACTGCAGCCCACAAGAAATATGGGAATCTTGTTTTATACTGAGAATCTTTAAATGTTTGGTGTAATCAAAGTTGCTTCATTGAGGAAGAGTTTATGTAGCTTTATCCTCCATTTTAACACAAGATGCTCAAAAAATAAAAGTACAGAATTCAATAACAGTTCCTGTGACTACTATAATACTGTTTTCTTTTACTAGGAATCAGGAGAGTTCTAATGGTTGGTACAGTTGTCCCCGGTCCTGCAAACCTCTTGAGTCAGATATAGCAAGCCAAGAAACAAAAATTAGTGTGCAAATAAATGTTTCCCAGATTTGTTTGCTTTTTTCTGGTAATATGGCACTTGTAAGTCGGTAATTCTTCACCAATATTAGTAAGTGAAATATTCAAAGAAGAACTATTTTATATTCTTGTTGGAGGTTTGTCTGACTTTTGATAGATTTTAGCAATCCCTTTATTGTTCAGCATATTTTTGATAATTATACTATAGCTAAAAAAAGAGTTTGCTGTTGTTGTTGATAAACCAATATGTGCTAGTAGTGAGCAGATGTTCAGCCTCAATTCCATCCTCATACTATGCACATTTGTTGTGAATGGCTACCAATGAAATTTCATTGGGCTTTTGTTGTCATATTCTGTTAAAGAGTTGGCAAAGCTGCTAGTTGTATGTTGTTATAACTTCGTTTTCACAACATTTATCACTGTAACTGGGTTGATGAATGTATGGTAAGATATGGCTGGAATGACTGACTCCCATTTATACTGTTTGATGATATGATGATGCTGATATTTGTTATTCTATGTTATATGGATTGCCAATGTTGTTATTGGATACATGTGTTACATGATTCTTTTGTTGTAGTTCTCTTGATTTAATTTGTATTTGTACAGTTCATCTGCATTTGCTTGTCTTCACAACTAACAGATTGAAACATAGGCATGTGTGCAACAGATATGCAGTATTATTTGTTATAAATGTTGAATGGTGAATTATTTTGCACAGCGTGAATATATTACTCCTGATACCATATCAAGTAATGAAGTTCCATCTCGGTTTCACAAATTTCTTGGTTCTCTGTGACTCCAGTTCATGTATAATATTGTTGTGGTATATAATTTTATCCTCCTCAGTGTGTAGCTTTCACTACACTAGACGTGGTAGTTACTGTCTGTAGACAAAGGTACAAGAGGTGGGGGGAGGGGGGTGGGGTGCGCGTGCGAGCGCGCGCTCGCGCGCACACACACACACACACACACACACACACACACACACACACACACACACACACACACACATTCTCATAGTCTGGTTTTTGTTGCCATTCAGATAAACAGTTTGTTCCTTATTGCTGATCCTAGGGTCTATAACCCCTGGCCAAGTTCCAGTTCTCCAATAATTACAGTGTCATTCAAGCTTCTGCCCTTCCCATGATTTGTCCTATCTTTCCTGTGCCAAAGGCAAATTCTTAGTTCTAGAGCATTCATTCAGTTTCTAATACTGGGTGTTGGTAGAAAACGATTAACTTAGAGTTATCAGATATCAAAACTTCCATGACATCATTACCCATATAAATGCTGTGTGACTTTTTACTAACACCCCTCCTCCCCTTGTCACCACTACCACAAACAAATGACTTGTAAAACCTGTCATCATTGTGTTAATTCAGTTTTTGAGCCAGTTTTATTATTTACTTTGCCCATTTGAAACTTCCTACATTTTCTTTATTTTGCTACCTTCAGAAACATTTCTTCAGAGTAGTAGAATTGTTTCATGTGTTCACAGTTTGCAACATTATTTTTTTCTCTAATTTCTGTATTGTCATCAACTAGATGTTCTCCCCATTTGCATATGGTTGTCTTCATTTGCATCCCTCATTTTCGGGACTCCAGGTCTCTGTTTCTTATTAATAATTTGCAGAAGAACAACCATTATAGAGTAAATTTGTTTTCCTTGCCTTATGTGTACCAAGTATATATCCTAACACAGCACAAATAAGTTTAGTTGCAGTGGCCATGTTGTTGTTTTCCGTTGGTCTTCGTCGGCTCTGATGTGGCAGTATCGACGTCATGCATATATCTCCATAAGAATATTTGGAAAGTAGGAGAGAACTACTGGAGATGCTAGTATTGTCTGTTACTTGTGATTGTATAGATTAGCTATAGAGTCTTGCTGACAGAAAATAGTGATACAGGTACAGATCTTAGTTTTACACATTATTTTAATCTGTCCAGATGTTCATTTCTGTGCAAGATACAGACTTGGCAACACTTTCATATAATGATAGATACAGAAAATGAGATTTAACAATTGAACAATTTTTGTTTAAAGAAATTTCCGCCATTGACTGTAAGTTTATATTCATTTATGTCATACAATCATGATTTTGGCTTTGTAGCCATTCTCGAGTGCAATTTGAAATCACAAAAATATCTGACCTTCCTAAATGACATATCAGTGTTAAATAACATTTATCTGGTCTTATAAACTGGTCATTATATTAAAGGATATGAATACATATCAAAGACACACAGTATATGTATGGCACTCATGTCCTTTAATGTGATGACTGTTTTATAAGGCCAGATAAGTATTTCTTTGATGATGGCATATCATTTAGACAGGTTGGACAGTTTTTGAAATTTCAAATTGCATCTGAGAATGGCTATAAACCCGAAATCATGATTGCGTGAAATGAATGAATGCAAATTGGCACTCAGATGGAAGAAATTTCTTTCAAGAAGTTCTACTTGACTGTGGTCCCCAATGAAAGAAAAATTATTAATTCAACAATGGTATGGAACACTAAGAGTAGTTAATAATTGTAATTTGAAATTTTCAAATGATTCAGCCTTTTAGTGCATTCCAGTCCATGATGTACAAAAGTTTTTTTCAAACATATCATTAGCATAAACAAGTGTTCATTCTGGGTAATACTGAGGATAAATTACCCACTGAACATTACTGTACATCATTGCCATTCAGCTATTTGCCATCAGTAATTATAGTGGCAGTGTTCCAGAAGACATTTAAATATTAATTTCCATCTTATTAAATGATAATTATTTTCTTTCCATGTTTTCTTATACTTTGTACCCTGTTATAGTTTGTATTTCAGCCTCGTAGCCCTTGGTACCCAGTTTTACAAAAGTCCAAAATGTTTGGACTGTTTCAAAGCTTACAGTACATTTAAATTTCTGACTCATATTCCCTTTATTCATTTGAAATGTAACAAACTTGTGAAAGTCATTTTAATTAAAACAGTACAAACTAATCAATCTACCTCAAAAAATGAAAGTGGTCTTGTTCTTTTGGTTGGCTGTCCAGAACATTTATTTTCTGGAGGAAGCGAACTTAATTTTCAATTACATACTGTATTCTATAATTTCATCTTATTACTGGCATAAGCATCATATTTTATTTTGATCATGAACTAATATACTCAGTTTAAATCAAAATAAATGGATGCCACACTTAAAAAAAAGGGGGGGGGGGGGGGGGGGTGAGCCATGTTGGATGATGTAACAACACTTTTATTTCGTGACCTTTTCAGGGTACAGAAATGAGGTTTTCAGAAGATGACAGTTCACAGAGGTACTATAAAAAGAGATATTGAAACATGTTATGGTGTGCTTCTTTTAACAACATTTGAAAATTTTTGAAAGTACGACGATTAAACTCTCATTGGTGTTGAAACTTTTGACTAAAATATACCAGAAATGTGCTAAAATTGAAAGACAAGATAGCTGTGATTGGCTGTTGCACTATAAATACAAGGGGGGTCTGTTATGTTAGGCTCTGCCATAATATGCAGATAGAAGACAAGCCTGCACTGCTAAGATGAAACATATTTCCTCTTGATCTTAATTTATTTTACATAGATACAATGTCAGCTTCAGTTGTTGTAAGTGGAGCTACATTCTAACTTCTAGCCTGTCGGGAGGGGTTGAATAAAACTATTTCAAATGTGTGTACATACTGGAATAGAACAGCATTTGTGGGAACAGTTAAAGGGCTTGAAATGACAGTATAGCCTGGCATGAGAGCCCCACTTAGCAATGTTTACACCACAGTTGACAAATTCTAGACACCTCATCATTTAACTTTAGCACATTTTTTGGATATTTTTCCAAAAAGTTTCATTGTCAATATTAACAAGCATTACAGCACTATATTCATCACCATGCATATGAAATGGTAAACTGTGTAAAGTGCACAATAAACAAAACATATGTTACACACTCTACCACTACACATCATCTGTGTATATTAATTAGCTCCCATTCATAAGTTGAATATTTATTCATGGAAAATGAAACTACAGATAAACTTTAAAAAACCAAGACAAAAAGTTCATAAATAAGCTGTGTGAATAGGAAATATTACAGGATATGTATCAAGAGTTTAAATTCTTTTTTTCTTCCAATTTGCAAAGAACATGTTGATGGCAATTTTCTTCAGTCAGGCAGCTGTGTTCACAGGTCCCTGAGATATGTATTTGTGAAAAATGAATGTATTTAAATGAATTTTCAAAATGCGTAACAACATGTCTACACAGGGGAAATAGTTTGCCTTTTGATAATCTGAGCATGATGCAGTAAATGACTGATAATGCTTTTGAAAGGACGTTGTATTCATATGAAACATTTCACCAGCTCTTGTTTCGATATATATCACAGTCTCATTTTGTCAGAGCTAATGTAATCACAAAGTACTTACTTTTGTAAATTATTTGTAGGTTCCGATGTGTAAAAAGGCAATATATGTACTTAAAATTAATGTAACTTTTGAATAATATTTTTGTTTAGAGGAGAGACAAAGATAGAAGAAATAACTTACTAGAAATCAACCCTAAAATGTAATTGTCACAGATTCACTAAATTCATGATTTTCCTTTCTCTCCTCGTCCTCCTCCTCCTCGTCCTCCTCCTCCTCGTCCTCCTCCTCCACCACCACCTCCCCCCTTCCACCTCCCCCCTGCCCCCCCCTCTCCCCCCCCCCCCCCTCTCTCTCTCTCTCTCTCTCTCTCTCTCTCTCTCTCTCTCTCTCTCTCTCTCTCTCTCTCTCTCTCTCTCTCTCTCTCGCATAAAACCTCCTTACACACATATGCAAAAAAAAAAAAATCACCCCCTCATTTTCATAATATGTTCTTTCCCATTCATAGCATTTGCACAAGTTGTTATATTGTTACTTGATAGACATCTATGTTAACACTGCACTGAAAATGGAAGCTTATGTACCAGTCACTCAAGTACATTGTTTTATTATTCTATTGATATTTTGTAAAGAAGAAAAAAACAGTCTGTTCCTCTGTACTGATTTTTATGTACCTTATTTAAGAACCTCATTGGGAAAGTCTCAGGGGACTTTTCTTTCATGAAAAGGAAGAAAGAAAGATAACATAGAATTTTTGAAATGTCTCTGTGTGTAAAGTTCAAATATCTTTTGATACAATAAAGTTATGTATAGGTATGCCTCTGAATTATTGGTCTCGTATCTTCCTGTTAACTGTAGATTTTGATGTACACCCTGATACAGACTTAGAATCATTATTGTTATTGAAAAAAATGCTAAAACTGGACTGCATGCTCTCATTATCATTTATGGGATATGTGTAGATATGCTGCATATTGAATAAGCTGCTGAAAAGGCGACTTCTCATATTTTGAGAATTATTACTATAGAAATAAAAAGAGATTGCCCTGCCTATATTTTAGTGAATATGTTACTTGAAGTTGATGACTTACGATGTACACTGATTGTCTCATGTGTTACGTCATTACAAAGTCTCTAGCAACATCCAGAATTTTAGAAGTTCCTTAGTTACTAATGAAAGAAATCATTTTGAAACACTGATATCAGGTGTGCTTATCTTATGGAAAAGTTTTTCAGTTGTAATTACTTTCGGAAGATTTCTAACATGCAAAATTGCCAGTTAAATGGTGACTACCTACCACTCAAATGGCCTTACTAAATGTTATAATAGGATGTTGACTCAGGGAGACTGTGATACAATAATACCTGTCCTGCTAGTGGCACAATATGCGTGGAAGTAAGATACTGCAGGTTTCGAGCTCTTTGTCGTACTTCTAAGGCTATGAGGGCAAAATGATATTCTTCAAGATATATTTATTTATTTATTTTTTAATGTCACTTTCAAAGCTGCAAACACAATCTTATATAAAGAAGATATTGTCCATACCCTTCACATGAAGCCCCTATTACAGTCCAGATGGTTGGATCAAAGATAGGACTAATCATATTAACCCTCACATGATATCTGGGGTCTTTTGAAACCCCAACGCTCGTTTAACTGCAAATAAACAATTTTAATGTGGGTGTGAATTACTCATCCTCGAGATATGCTGTTCACAGACATATAACTGGGTAAAATATTTATGATTACATCGCAGTCTATAGTACAACAATTTGTAATTTTTGCAGTGTAGTCAGAAAATACCCCAGGTATGCAATATGAGATTTGCAGTGTCATATATAATTTTTGGTATGAAAATAAATCTTAGGAACAATGCACCTTATAAACTGACATTCATTGTACATTGTTGTAAACAATGAATAGAAAGTACATTCACATATATTGTTACAACACATTCACAGTTTTGCAATTGAGTTTTGTGGAAGGAAGGTGTGGTGTTATAGTTTATTCATCATAGATGATGATGTATGCTTTGCAAGGAGCTAAAGTCTTGAACAGGTTTTGGCAGGTTTACAGAAGAGTGAAAGTGATAATGAATGAATTTTTGGGAACGAGGATGATAGTGATGCTGGTGGAGATATGGTAGAGGAAGATATGCAGGTCGGAGATGAAGTGGATATGAGTGACTGTGAAGATGATGATAATGGTATTCAGATAACAAGTGCATCTGCTTTTGTGTTTAGAAGTGGACAGATAACACACAACACAGTACCACCTGATGTGTGTAAGCAGGTTTCAAGGCATGTATTACGTGAAGCCGCATATTCCATGTCACCTTCAACCACAATTACAGACAAGGGCAGATTGTTTCAGACGTATCACCAACCACATGCAGAGTGTAATAGTAATGCATACCAATAATCGTGCAAAATATAATAAAATTCTGCACCCAACTCTTGAACCCTGGATTGAACTTGATTCTATGGAGCTGCAGGCATTCTTTGGTCTACTAATAACAGCTGGCTTGCACAAGGCTTGTAGGAAGCCTTTGAGTGAATATTGGTCAGCCACAATGAGCTTTTCAAGATTTTGATGTGCCTCTAGTTTGATGATAAACTTACAAGGAAAGAAACAAAAGTTGCTTCTGGTTCCAAAGCTGAACCTGTAAGGCCTGTGTCTGAAATGTTCATCGATGCATCCATTCCGGCTTATGTCCCTGCATCTGTGTACTTTCAGGGGACAGTGTCCATTCTATGATAATGAATGAATTCCTTCGAAACCTGGGAAGTATGGGATAAAAGTGTGGGTTGCTGTAGATTGTGAGAACAATTATGCCATAAATGCATAAGTGTATATGGGGAAATCTGCTGAAGGAAGGGAAATAAATCAAGAGAAACGAGTGGTACATGATTTAGTTGATCACCTGAAGGGAAGTGGTAGGAACATTAATACTGACAAATTTTTTACAGGTTTTTATTTGGGACAAGAACTTCTCATAATAAATTGACGTTTGTGGGAAATCTTTGGGCCAACCAAAAAGAGATATCAAAAGAAATGTTGCCGTCAAAACAGAGGCACCCATTATTGACCACTTTTGGGTATGGACAGAATACTGTTTTAGCTTCGTATGTTACTACACAAAAGAAGTCAGTCGTTTTGACATCTGTTCTACACCAAACATTTGATGTAAGTGGACATGAGAAATAATAATGTTCTACAACTCAACAAAGTCAGGAGTGGGTACAGTTGATAAGATGGCTAGACATAATTCAGTGAAACAAGGAACAAAAAGGTGCCCAATTGCTGTAATTTTTTTATATACTATATGTAGCTTGTATCTTGCTTATGTTCTGTATTGTAAATTTTTACATGATATGAGAAGTAGAAATGCAAGAAGAGAATTCCTCTCAGAACTAGGAAAAGAATTAGTCAGACCTCACACTGAACAACAAATCCTGTCGCCCCATTGCAGAACACAACGCATTCGTTTCTAGTGCACCTTTCCAATCCATGACCGTTTCTGATGCACATAAAGTTTCTGGCCTGATGGCAGTGTTGTAACATCTCAGTTTTACATTACATGATATGCATGATTTATTGTAGATGTTTCCAGCCTTTCAGAATGCTCTACTCATCTTTTGATTTTTTTTCATTGGTTTCTTCCTGTATCCCATTTGCCTCCAAGGATCTTCTAAAGGAAAAACAACACAATAACCAGGAAGCCGATGTTCCAAATCTGAAAATAAAATGATGTGATTTCTGCTCAAGGTCAAATAACAAGAAAGTGAATTAACAATGTGATGGGTGTCACAAGTTTGTCTGTAAAGAACACGCTAGGATAAGTGTGTTGTGTAATGATCATTCATCGTATGACACGGAGAGCAAGTAGGAGTGTATTTCTAATAAAATTCCATGTAAGTGATACTACACATAGTATTAATTAATTATAGTATTGTTACATAGTGTGCGGGTTATGAATATTTTGTGTTTAAATAATTTTTGGAACTAAACAAAATATGTTTTCATATTTCAAACAACTTTAGTGAATAATTACAATTTACATGTTACTTAATTATATTAATAAACTATGGGGTTGTAATATCAACATCGTGCGTATGTTTCTCAATAAATTTTAATTACTTTTGTGGACATATTTCAAATTTTATCGCCATAAAGTTGCTTGAATAACTTTGGGGTCAAAAATGACCCCAGGCATACAGTATGTTTTTCCAGAGCTAATAGCATGCAAGGGTTAAGAAGGTGATGATACTATTGGTGGTCTTCACAGCTTTCAATGTTGCAGTCATGAAGACATCTAACATACAAGGACCTCTCAAAAAGATACATAAGCAACTCAGAAAAGCCCTTACAAAAAAGTTTTATTTAGGAATGGGATCTATATCATACCCTTTGTGCCATTTTTGGTAATGTGCAGATCTTAGATCAGATTCCTACCTCTTGTCAGTATCATACTCATATAAGGAAATTCTGAAAGATTCTACAAATTTTTAGCCAACAAAATGTATGGGCAATTAAAGAGAATTCAGTGTTGTGCACAGATGCATCATTTATACAATAATAGGGCTCATTCCATAAGTCAGCATTTGACTGTGTGTGTGTGTGTGTGTGTGTGTGTGTGTGTGTGTGTGTAGTTGCTGTTATGGTTGGCTTTTTGTGGCATGATGCATATTGATCACCTTTCTCTGTTCTCAACTGGAGCGTATGATATGTTCATGTCATCTATAGCCAAAATGTATTGGTATGTCACCCTCCATCTTCCAAACATCCATTCTTCTTCATGGTATTCAAACTAGCAATAGGGCCTGTTACAAATGTGACACTGTCAAATTTATCTGTTGTGTAACTGCAGGTTGACCTATCCAATTCTCCAAGGCTGTTACATTCGGCAAGAGATACTGATGCACGACTTTTCCATCTACTACCCATTTCATTTGAATAACTTTCTTTGTTTTCAAAAAATCCCCTATGCCTTGTAATATGTTGTGTTAGGTATGCAACATCTTGATGACCTCCCATGACCCCTGGAAGTTTGTCAAACATTTCATGCAATCTACTCTTTTTCTGATGCAATGTTTCCTGTTACGATGAGATGTTGGGCCGATTAATGGGTTAAGCAGGTAGGTTAGAGAAATGAGTAGGTTGGAATTACAAGTAGTAGGAATTTGTGAACTCAAATAACATCTGTCCAAAAGCTTTCAATCTCAACAGCTGTTAAGCATTGCAGGAGGAAAGAAGTCTTTGACGTGGGCAGCAAACATATTATTTTCTACCACTTTCCTCCTTGTCTGTCAGGTTATGTTCCAAAAGCTATCTCAGGTTCTTAGTGCAGGGTTAGGCCAGTTTCTCCATTTCATTTCTGCCCATTCCGTTTAGATGGAGTTGTGGGCTGGTGCAGAAGTAGGTCAGTTGAGAAGAGTAATCTCATTCTGTTCTGTCAATCATCCTTACCTTGTTGTGAACAGGTGCACTGGAGAATGATCCCGATGGAAAGAGATTACTGCCTCAATAAATAGTTATCAAGTTGATGGGATTACGACATTTTCATGATACAATTATCAGACCATTGTTTTCTGAGGGCGATACTGAGTCCTCGGTAAGTACAATAGTTTGCCAGTCATGATTGTCATTTTCCTCAACAAATATTAGATGGTAAAGCCCATATTCATCACAGTCTCTCTCTTTGGTGGGCGCATGTTTGCTTTGCAGCCAAGGCTGAGAAAGCCAGAGCAAAAGCATGTCCGCCAACCCACAAAATCTAGTTGTGTGCTTCGACTGTTCTGCTTTTAAAAATGGATTTTGCCATGATGTGTTCAACATTGTAGTATGCAAGGCAGGTGTTGAAATATGGCTAATGGATTCTACAGTGTCCCAATATCAGTGTATCAACCATCAATCAGTGCACTCATTGCGATAGAACAAATAATACATTAAAGACCCACATAACTCCTCTCAATAGACTGTCAGAATAAGACCAGCATTTGGATGGTACTGTTTAATGTGACATGACATTTTAGTTTGGCTGAGCAAATTCTGTTGAATACTTTCGTCTGTCCACATTTGTCCAACACACTTCTCTTGCAAAATTTAAAATTTTGTATGTAGTCCGTTGACACACACTGCGTTTTTGCGCCCAGTGAGCAAACTTTGTAGCTGAGCATGCAGAGGAGGAGGGAGTATTTTAAACAGTATCAAGTTGTGTAGTCGTATTCACCTGTAATACTTTATGTTCATATTGCAGTTTACATTTTGTGGTGAGGCTGACATTTTATAGTATTCTGAATAATCAATAATGGTATGTTATATGAGAATAATGTTACTAACAGTCCATGATCACAACATACCATTATGTTGTAATTAATAACTGCTACTAAATTATCCTCCAAGAAGTTTCTGACTGCTGAGCCCTTCACATTGTGTCAGCTCCTTGAAATACGAATGTATTATGTCAAACTACTAATTTGATTACAGCTGTGAAGTGGGCACAGGAAATATAGAGCAATGAAGCTTTTATTTTTGTCATACAAGCTACAGAAATTTATTTCGACTACAACTATTTGCTATACTATTCCATTCCTATTATTATTATTATTATTATTATTATTATTATTATTATACTTTTTCCATCTTCTCACCATGTATTTTCTTCCTTTCATCTGACAAGTTGTTCTTGTCTTTCATTTCTTGGTTCATTTTCCAGTTGAGTACTTCGTGCTTTCTTGCATAATTGAGTGTCATGTTGGCATTCTTCATGATTCCAGATCTGTTTAGTTTGTTAGGTGGGCGGCATTCTGTTGATATGCCAGCAAAATTTCTGTCTTTATTTCTTCGTGTCATGTTCTGTGTTAGATATCTATTTGGTCTCTTGTCTGCTCTGCAATCTGTAGCCTCCTTCTGTCTTATTGAGCCCTAGGATTTTTCTCATGATTCTTCTTTCCAATTTCTTGATGTTTTCTAGTACACCTTTCCAATCCATGACCGTTTCTGATGCATATAAAGTTTCTGGCCTGATAATAGTGGTCATCTCAGTTTTACACTACATGATATGCATGATTTATTGTAGATGTTTCCAGTCTTTCAGAATGCTCTACTCATCTATTGATTTCTTTGTTCATTGGTGTCTTCCTCTATTCCATTTGCCTACATCATCTGTGCAAGATACTTGAATTTGTGAACTCTCTTGATCTTACCATGCTTTGTCAAGATGTATTTGGTACATCTTTTTTGATTTGACATCTATTCTGTTTCTTCAAAGAGAATCTGTAGTCTGACTTTTTCAACCTTCTCTTTCAGGACTGCTATTTACTAACTGCAGTTGCTGTGGTATGGGACATATTACCAGATCATCAGCAAACTATCAGCCATTTTCCTTCCTAGCCTGACTTATTTATGAAGAGTCTGTATCTTCTGTTCTTTTCTCTTTTCCTGATAACTCTGTCTGATCGTACATAGAATAATACAGTAGAGTGTCGATTATCCGAATGTCGGTCAACCGAACGACCGCTTAACCGAACTGTGTACTCACTCGCTCCTGTTACTCTCCCACCCTACCGTCCATCATCCCCCTCATTCCCAAACAAAGTTTCCCACAGTAGTCGCCACACTGGTCCACCGCTGGTGGAACATTGCTTCTAATGGGGCCTTCACAAGGCACTGCTGATCGGGCAATCCGCCAGTCGCTGTGTTTCAACAATCAGCACACTTCTGTCGGCTTGGCACTGGCAGTAGAAGTAGCGTCAGTATCAAAGCTGTTCACAGCAACAGCTGCGCCAGCTTAGAGTTGAGGCGTGCCGCTCCGCACAGTTTGAAGGATTGTGCCTCCCCAAGAAGAGCTTCTCATGGTGCAAACAGTCACCTTCTGTTCTGTGTTATGACCACTTTTGTGCTGCTGTGTGCAGAAGTGAACTTTACGATACAAAATGCTTTAACATAAACGTGTTGTCCTTTCTATGAGGGACAAGTATGAGATGATTAAAAGGTTAGAAGAAGGTGAATCTGCAACCACTTTATCCAATGAGTACCAGGTGGGGAAGTTGACAACAACGGATAAAAAAAAAAACAAAAAAAAAAAAACACGAGCATACCAAATTTTACAGCTATGCTTGATTCTACTGATGGATCAACAAGCTGTAAAACTATGAAGCTTACCACTAACACAGATCTAGGTGATGCTGTTTACAAGTGGTTTACACAAAAGTGATCGGAAGGAGAACCTATCTCAGGTCCCATTCTGTGTGAGAAGGCAATGCAGTTCAATGAAAAACTTGGAGGTTCTTCGAACTTTAAAGCGAGCACGGGCTGGTTAAAACGCTTCAAGTCAAGACACGGCATTCGTGAGCTTACAATACAGGGAGAAAAAGTTTCGGCTGATTTTTCAGCAGCTGATTCTTTCAAAGTCAAACTAAGGGACGTATTAAGGGAAGAAGATTATGCTCTTGAAAACGTTTACAATGCTGGCGAAACTGGACTTAACTGGAAAGCTTTACCGAGAAAAACTCTTGTTTCACGTCATGAATTAGCAGCACCTGGTCCTAAAACAAGCAAGGACCGTATTATAGCTTTGGCTTGTGCTAATGCTATTTGAAGTCACCAACTGCCTATGTTCATATTTGGTAAAAGTAAAAAACCATGTTGTTTCAAGCACGTTAATATGTCAGCCTTGCCTGTTGTGTACACCTCACAAAAGAGTGCCTGGATGGATAGTACGACTTTTATGAAGTGGTTTCAAATGGCTCTGAGCACTATGGGACTTAACATCTATGGTCATCAGTCCCCTAGAACTTAGAACCACTTAAACCTAACTAACCTAAGGACATCACACAACACCCAGTCATCACGAGGCAGAGAATATGAAGTGGTTTCTGGACGTTTTCGTACCCTCTGTAAAAGCTCATCAGCTAAAGAATGGGAAGAGGGAGAAAACACTACTTCTCCTTGACAATGCACCAACTCATCCGTCATGTGATACTTTAAACGAAAAAGATGAGTTCATAAAGGTAATATTTCTTCCACCTAACGTAACCTCCTTATTACAGCCCATGGATGAAGGTGTTATTGAGACTTTCAAACGATATTACAGGAAAGAATTGTTGTGTAAGTTATTGTTAGAAAGAGAAGAGGATGGAGAAGAAAGTCTCTTAAGAAATCATAAGAATATTGACTTGAAAGATGCTACATGATCACCTTCCTTCCTTCCTGCCTTCCCCCCCCCCCCTTCCTCCCCACCACCTGTTCCAATAGTTTCAATTAAGTGCCCATGAAGTATGTTTCGGTTTGTGTAGGCAGTAAATACACTCCTGGAAATTGAAATAAGAACACCGTGAATTCATTGTCCCAGGAAGGGGAAACTTTATTGACACATTCCTGGGGTCAGATACATCACATGATCACAGTGACAGAACCACAGGCACATAGACACAGGCAACAGAGCATGCACAATGTCGGCACTAGTACAGTGTATATCCACCTTTCGCAGCAATGCAGGCTGCTATTCTCCCATGGAGACGATCGTAGAGATGCTGGATGCAGTCCTGTGGAACGGCTTGCCATGCCATTTCCACCTGGCGCCTCAGTTGGACCAGCGTTCGTGCTGGACGTGCAGACCACGTGAGACGACGCTTCATCCAGTCCCAAACATGCTCAATGGGGGACAGATCCGGAGATCTTGCTGGCCAGGGTAGTTGACTTACACCTTCTAGAGCACGTTGGGTGGCACGGGATACATGCGGACGTGCATTGTCCTGTTGGAACAGCAAGTTCCCTTGCCGGTCTAGGAATGGTAGAACAATGGGTTCGATGACGGTTTGGATGTACTGTGCACTATTCAGTGTCCCCCCGACGATCACCAGAGGTGTACGGCCAGTGTAGGAGATCGCTCCCCACACCATGATGCCGGGTGTTGGCCCTGTGTGCCTCGGTCGTATGCAGTCCTGATTGTGGCGCTCACCTGCACGGCGCCAAACACGCATACGACCATCATTGGCACCAAGGCAGAAGCGACTCTCATCGCTGAAGACGACACGTCTCCTTTCGTCCCTCCATTCACGCCTGTGGCGATACCACTGGAGGCGGGCTGTACGATGTTGGGGCGTGAGCGGAAGACGGCCTAACGGTGTGCGGGACTGTAGCCCAGCTTCATGGAGACGGTTGCGAATGGTTCTCGCCGATACCCCAGGAGCAACAGTGTCCCTAATTTGCTGGGAAGTGGCGGTGCGGTCCCCTACGGCACTGTGTAGGATCCTACGGTCTTGGCGTGCATCCGTGCGTCGCTGCGGTCCGGTCCCAGATCGACGGACACGTGCACCTTCCACCGACCACTGGCGACAACATCGATGTACTGTGGAGACCTCACGCCCCACGTGTTGAGCAATTCGGCGGTACGTCCACCCGGCCTTCCGCATGCCCACTATACGCCCTCGCTCAAAGTCCGTCAACTGCACATTCGGTTCATGTCCACGCTGTCGCGGCATGCTACCAGTGTTAAAGACTGCGATGGAGCTCCGGATGCCACGGCAAACTGGCTGACACTGACGGCGGCGGTGCACAAATGCCGCGCAGCTAGCGCCATTCGACGGCCAACACTGCGGTTGCTGGTGTGTCCACTGTGCCGTGCGTGTGATCATTGCTTGTACAGCCCTCTCGCAGTGTCCGGAGCAAGTATGGTGGGTCTGACACACAGGTGTCAATGTGTTCTTTTTTCCATTTCCAGGAGTGTAGATTGCCACAAATGTGATGAAGAAGACGTTCATGAATGGATGAATATCGATGATGCAGATCCAGGACACCAAATCATGCTGGACAGTGAGATTGTAAACGTCGTCACTGATAAAGATGACACTGCAAGCATCTCATCAATCAGTGCTCCAGAAAATGAAGATGAAAGTATACCAACAGCTTCTGAGGCATTCAGTTGTTTAGATACTGCCTTGCGATGGTTTGAAGCCCAAGATGAAAATGACCAGTTTCAGATATCTGTAATGAAAAACGTACGTGACTTAGCTGCTCGTAAGTGTGTAGGCTTGCTTAGACAGACGAAAATAAAGGATTTTTTTAAATATTAATTTTGTATACTGTGTGTATTGTTCATGCAAAATGCATATGTAATATGTATATATTTTTGTTTAATAAACTGTGCCACATACTATATATTCCTACTGCAGTTGTCTTTGTATGTTACTTTGTAATACTAAAAGAGATACCTGTTTTTATGAATAAATTTACTGTATAGTACTTCTTTTTGGCAAATAAGCATGTACAGTTCGATTATCTGAACAAACCAGTTTTCCAAACACCCATGTCCCCCAATTACTTCAGATAATCGATGCTGTACTGTATTGGTAAAATACAATTATACTATCTCACTCATGTTATAATCTCGAAAGTCTCCAATAACTATCCCATAAATTTAATTTTACATTTGGTGTGTGTTAGTGTCTGTCAGATAATGTTCACTGTCTTCTTGTTCAGGCACCTCGTTTAGTTCCTGGATCAGTGACTGTCCATCTATAGAACCGTACTCCTTTTTGAAGTCTACAAAGGTGCATGAGGTCTCTCCTCTTCTCATTGCTTGGCATCTCAGGACTGTCTTTAAATTAAGTATCTGTTTAGGACAGGATGTTCCCGGTCTGAAACCTGGGTGGTATTCTTGTAACTTGTTTTCCAATTGGAACTGTGTCCTATCTAGCAGTTACTGTGACATAATTTTGTATGTAACAGGCAGTTAAAGATATCCCTCTGTAATTTTTAACATCGGTCCTATCCCATTTCATATGTAGAGTTTGTATAAGACGTGCAGTCTTCTGATATTACTCCAGTTTTGCGTATATTTTGGAGGATACTTGTTTCACTGATGGTACTGAGGTCAGCTTTCTTTAACAGTTCTGCTATGATGCCATCTTCTCCTGCTGTTCTACTGTTTTCCAATTTCTTAATTTCTCTCTTGATCTTCAATTCATCTGGTGCTTTTGATTTATCGTTTCCCTTGGGAATCTCTGTTGGTTCAGTTCAATTCAATAGTTAGTTGAAATAGTTTCCTAGTGTCAGTTCTCCATCCTTTTTCTTTGAAACAGATTTTGTGGTTGATATCCAATGATTCTGGTTTTAAATGTTTGAAGTCTCATGGGTTATAATTTGTTGTAATTTTGGGACTCCTCTTCTATTCCTTTTAACTGATCCATTTCATATTATTTGTCGACTCTCCTTATGTTACTTTCTTGCTGCTACATACGTTTCCAGATTAATTTCTGTTTTGTTGTTACATTTGGTGTACATTGTTTTCGTGTTCGTAATTGCTTTATGGTGTGTCATTCATCCATGGATCTCTTCTGTTAGCTAGAGGAATTTCCTCTTTCACTTTACTGGTTTTCTTCTCTTTGAATTCTTCTCATGCCGTGCCTATCTCTGCCTCCCTTTGAGCTTTGAACCTTGATGTTAATTTTGTCATATCGAACTTTGTCAGCAGGGTCTTTCTATTTGGTGTCAGCCTAATTTTGATTCTGGTGAAATAATGATCGGAGTCTCTTCTGACTTGTATATTTGTGATTTACCTGCAGTTCTTATGTGTACCTACATGGTTGATTTGGTATTCTCTTAAGGATTTGACTGGTAACCTCTATGCTCTTTTTGAAATGTGTCAACATGATGTGTATATTGTGTTGTTAACATAATTCAGTTATCCTTGTCCATTCTTGTTGATAAATCTGTGCCTCTGGTATTGTCCTATTGATCCTCCGAATCTCATCTCTCAGCGTAATTGCACTTATCATCTCCTCTTTTGTCTCTCATGTTATCTTGGTTTATTGGTGCAAGTTCGTCAATTGTCGTGTAAGACTTATTGGCACATTTCAGTCTCTTCATCGTCAGTCAGTTGTCTATTTGTTTTACGTCTGTTACTGATCAAAGGCTCCTCTTATTGATTGCAAAGACCATTCACACGAATGAAGCTCCTTTGCTCATTTCCCCGTCTGTTTCGCTCTTGAGCAGTCCATAGTGTTGTCATCTGTTATAAAGGTCTCTTGAATTACCAGTATCAGGCTATTTTGTTCATCCATGATCTTTTTTATTGCATGCAGTTTCCCTGATCTGATTAGCGTATTAATGTTCAATATTTCTATATATGTTTTCAGTTTAGTATAAAGTTTGCCACAGGTCTCAGACTCCATGTCTCCAGACTCCAGCCAAACTCCCCAGAATCCGATAGTCCAGTTGCGATGGTAAGGTGGGCACCGGAAGATTGGTTATCACCTAGGGTATTGGTAGTATTCTGCTCATAATTCATGTCTGCACTTAGTTAATGAGTTCAACTTTCACTAGGTAGATAGAACTGGAGTGGTTATTTCCAGAGTTTTGTTTGCAGCCACACCAACCAGATGAACAGATACTGGGTCAACTGCTCGCTCTTCACTCTGAGGAGACACTGAAATGGTATCTCTGAATGGTTCTTCCATTCTCCCTGCCATTGGGAATTGATACTCCTCTTCCACCTTTGAGACCATTGACCAGATTTCCCCTGTAACCCCAGGCAGGGCCCCTCACATGGTGCTACTATCTGGAGCCAGATGGCCCCAGGTTTTTAATGAGGAGTTACTCCCCCCCCCCCCCCCAAAAAAAAATAAATCACTTATTATTATTATTATTATTATTATTATTATTATTATTATTATTATTATTACAACTACTACTGCTTAGTGACATGAGAACTACATTGCTGCCCATTAAAACTACTGCTCCAGGAAGGGTAGCAAATGATGAAGATAGTGTGTATATACAATACTGTAAGAATAATTCATGATTAAGTGTGTAAGTTGACATCTTGGATATTCGGGAATCCAGCCAGATATTCACGTCTTTCTCGCACAATATTTCAACAGCATGCCTCGCCGTCTTCTTCAGGCACTACCTGAGACTGGTCCTTGGGTCGATCGAGTCCAGTATTTATGCCTGGAAGGAGCTGGGCGTTCCGTCTTCGGTCTGCACCGAGCCAAGTGTTCCCTTTGTGGTCTGCACCCACCAGACTCAGCTCCAATAGATCCCTCCAGTCGCGGATGTTCCGACTGCTGTCCACGCCCGTTTTGGCCATCCCCAACGGTTGTGGTTTCTGGTGATGGAAGGGTAGCACTGAGGCAACTCCGGAAGGATGACAGCATTGTGGTGATGCCCGCAGACAAGGAGAACTCCACAGTCATCCTAAAGAAAACAGAATATGACAGAAAGGTGCAACAACTTCTGGAGGATCTTGCATACAGGTCAATAGGAAGTGACCCTACAGAGAAAGTGGACAAAAAGACCACGGCTCTGTTGAAGGAGACAGGCCTGCCTGAACAAGTCATCAAGAAGCTGTGTCCCAAAGTGCCAGCACCACCTAGACTGTATGGACTCCCCAAGGTTCACAAGGATGGGGTTCCTCTGCGACCTATTGTCAGGAATATTGGCGCAGCAACCTACCCTACTGCGACATACCTGAATATTATGTTGACACCACATGTGGGTAAATGTGCATCTCACATCCGGAGCTCAGAGGATTTCCTGCAATGGCTGAGCCAGCAACACATCACACATACAGACATCATGGTTAGTTTCGATGTGGTGTTTCTCTTCACACAGGTACCACTGAAGGAGTCACTTGAGCTTATTGGAGAGAAGTTCGATGTGGCTCTCCTTGACTTATTCAGGCATGTACTGACCTCGATGTACTTCCTATATGGGGGTCAATTTTAGGAACAAACAGAAGGGGTGGCCAACCTATTTGTGGAAAGGTTTGAAGAGGAGGCACTCTCTTGTGCCACATATCAACCCAAGTGCTTTTTTGCCTTATCCACACTGATTTATACCTACAATCCAGCACCACACTGATTTATACCTACAATCCAGCAGTTGCCACCATCTGGCACAGAAGAATGGAGTGCTCAAAACACTGGTCCACAGAGCACAAACTCTGTCAGATCCTGATAGTTTGGCCACAGAACTTACGATCAGTGTTCAGCAGGAATGGGTACTCCTCTCGAGATATCCAGAAGGCACTTCAACCTGCCAATCAGCCAAAGAATCCAGAAGAAGAACCAGAAGAGGCAAAGAAAATGGCGTACCTGCCATACGCTGGACCTATCTCTGCCAAAATCAGCAGAATTCTCCAGAAATATGACATCAAGAGCATATTTTGCTCACCCACCAAAATTGGGGCTATGCTGGGGAATGTAAAAGATGACCTGGGGCTACGCAAGCCAGCTATTTACAGCATACCATGCCAGTGTGGGATGTCATATGTTGGCCAGACCACCAGAACTGTGAACATCAGGTGTAAGGAACACCAGAGACACACCAGACTCAGAGAGGCAACTAAATCAGCCAAAGCAGAGCATTGTCTGGAACTTGGTCACTCAGTGGATTACAATGACACGAAGATTGTGACACAGACCTCAAGATTTTGAGTCAGTGTCATTGAAGAAGCCATTGAGATTAAGGTCACAGATAATCTAATCAACTATGACTCGGGATCCCAAATCAGCACTGCCTGGAATCCAGCACTTGAACTTGTGAAAACTCAACGCCGGACACTCCGGGATTCTACAAGAAATAGAAGCGGAGACCGAGAGAACAGACATGAGACAAGGTGTCGGACATTAGAGACCAGATTTGACACACGCCAGATCATGAACTCGACTTCAGAAGACGGCTAGGCCTGGTGCGGGCGGCGGTCAGAACACTGGCGACCAAAGAGGGTCAATGTAGCCACGTCTGGTAGGCGTGGGCCACAGACGGAACACACGACATGGCGCGGACCGATTATGGAGCGCCCAGCACAAAACAGAAGTGGAAATCATAGTAACAGTCATGAGACAGAGTACCCAACATCTCAGATCGGGTCCGACACACCTCAGATGATCTCCACAACCCTTGGGAATGGTCAAAACGGGCACAGACGGCAGTCGGAACATCCACGACTGGAGGGGTCCATTGGAGCCGAGTCTGGTGGACGCGGACCACAGAGGGAACACTCGACTCGGTGCGGACTGAAGACAGAACGCCCAACTCCTTCCAGGCATAAATACTGGATTCTATCGACACAAGGACCAGTCTCGGGTAGCACCTGAAGATGACAGCGAGGCACGCTGTTGAAATATCATGCGAGAATGACGAATATCCGGCTGGATTCCTGAATATCCAAGATGTCAACAGATAGCCAGAAAAGCTTGAAGAATTGCAAGTGTGTAAGTTGTCTGAGGTTAAACAGGGTAAGAGCTTTAATACACAGAGCTGCCATCTTGAGGAACAACGAGTCTCGCCGTGTTGGGCATAGAGTTGAACTATGGTTAAATGACATATATGGATATGTCATTCGATACAGTTTTCTCTCTTTGCCAGAGTTAATTAGTCATAGTGACTGGTGAGTGGTGGTATGCCAGTCTTAGCAAGCAGTGACCATTTTTTCACTGAGTGAGAGATCTGGAGAATGTGCTGTCTAGATCAGCAGTTGAACTCCCTCTATCAATGTAGGTCAGGACTGCACGCTGAACATACAGTATCACAGTGTCACAATGTGACAACAATTTTAAAGATAGTGGGATGACACTGGCAGGTAGCATTCTCTAGCATAAAGTCTGTGATGTGCCCTGAACATTATGCTGACATTTTGGAGAAATTGCCTAAACTCACCCACCCATCTGGCACACTGAAGGGCATCAAGCATTCAATGGTGCACCACATGATAACTAAACCTGGCCGACCCACATCTTTGCTGCCCACATCGACTCATGAAAATTGACTCATGGCACCAAAGGCTGAGTTCGAGACCATGTTGTGGCAAGGCATTGTTCAGCCATCAAGCAGCCCAAGGTTGTCTGCACTTCATTTAGTTCCCAAACAGGACAATTAGTGTCACCTGTGTCTGGACTATCCCGCCCTTAATTCACAAACAGTCCCAGATCGATATCCAGTACAACACGTTTAGCTATGCCCTATATTTAGTATTATAAATTGTGCAAAGATGTACACACAAATTCCAGTGGCATGCAAATTCAGAAAACAGCTGTCTACATGCCCTTTGAAACTCTGTTTATGACGTTCAGCCTTTGGAATGCAGCCCAGACCTGGCATTGGTTCCTGGATGGCGTCTTCCAAGGCTTGCCATGTTGTTTTGCATACGTTGATGACATCCTGTTGTTCTCAAAGTCACCTGAACTCCATCGCTGCCACCATCTTTGAGCGCCTGAGTGAAGCCAGAATTGATATCAACCCACTGAAGTGCCCATTCAGGGTGACAGAAATCGAGTTCCTCGGTCATTTAATCACCCCCACTGGATCGATGCCACTACCGGAGAAAGTACAAGGGGTTCTGAATGTGTTGCATCCACAGATGCATAAAGAATTATGCCGTTACCTTGGCATGTTGAACTTTTATAACCGTGACCTGCCCAACGCTGCCACAAAGCAAGAACATATGCCTAAAACACTACCCTGTCCCAGCTCAAAAGGGAAGACTCTCGTGAATTGGATAGTTGCACTGGAGCAGAGCCTCACGGAATCAAAACGGAATGTTGTAGAAGCGACACTGCTTGTGCACATTGTACATGACATAGACTTGGCCATAGTGATGAACGTCAGCCATACCACCTTCAGCATGGCACTAAAACATCATGTTGGTGGGAACTGGCAGCTGCTTCGTTTTTTCTCAAAGAAGTTATTGGGATCACAACACGCTTCAAGTGCTAATGATCAGGAACTGCTTGTGGTATATGTGAAAGTGAAATACTCTGCCCATCAGTAGAAGCCAGATGATACCTCCAGCAGCCTGCAACTGGAGCTAGTGTCTGTACGCAACTCTACATGGAAAATTTGGTCCGACATTTCCACTGGGACACACTGACAATTTCTTCCAGAGAAATTCTGCTGAAGTACCTTCAACTGAGTCCATGGACTATCAGACCCTGGGACCAACACCACTGCAATCCTCATGGCTGTGCATTTCGTTTGGTCCAGACTTTGGAAGGACTGCCCTGAATGGACACACTCTTGCACCACTTGCCAGCACACCAACGTTGGGAGGCAAACCACGCACCTGTTGGTACATTCCCAACGCAACAAGCCAATTTGGGCACATTCACATGGTTATCGTCACCTTCCTCCCTCTCTCCTAAGGCAAGTGATATCTACTATGGTTGATCCCTTCATTCACTGACTGGAGGTGATGCACATAGCGGAAATCACTGCCGAGTCCTTCGCTGCTGTCTTCATTGACACCTGGGTGGCACATTTCGGATGCCCCAGTCACGTGACAACTGACTGCGGTCAACAGTTTGACTGTGCATTGTTCATGCATGTCACGAGACTATGTGGTATCCGAAAACACAGAACCACAAGCTACGATCTGGCATTTGCCGGCATGGCCAAACGGCCTCATAGGACTCTAAAACCAACCCTCACGTGTCATGACACTGCCTGGATAGCGGCACTTCCATTGGTGCTGCTGGGCCTGCGAGTAACGCCAAAGAGAAGATCGACACATCACATGCCAACCTCATTTATGGACAACCTCTGACAATCCTAGGTGATTTTGTAGAGGAAGTACCACTCCCACACAATTCCGCAGCCCTCACCCTGGTGAAAAATTTGCATACTCACATGGCCGGGCTCTGAGCACATGCAGTGACGCGGCACAACATCTACAAGGCACAGCACCAGGACATTATTTGTGCATTCCAATCAGCAGTGCTGCACTCAGGTCATGTTGTGTATTCACACAGTACAGCCACCGCTCCAGCTGCCCTACTCCAGACTGCACCATGTGATGCCACATGGAGAAAAAAACTCTGGACATTTAGTGCAACATGAAGCCATCTGGGGGCTCAACTGACAGCATCAATCTGGCTTACATCTTGCCCACTTCAGCAACCATTCATTTCTTTGATCTGGTGGAGGATCTGACAACAGACGATACTCCCTAAACCAGTGGTCAGCCAGTGCCCACCCCTGTAGCTGCCAGTGATGCACAGCTGCATTCAGTTGTCATCACACTGTGATGTGTGTGGCTCCCACTACCTCAGCATGGCAGCCGGCACTGCTGCCCAGACTGTGCACACCACAGGTGTACAGGTCACCACCAACACAGCTGGCAGCAGACTATGTAATGTGTGCCAGCCGCTGCAAATGCTTCAAACGCCTGTGCTGTGTCATCAAACCAACATGCCACACTACACAGCATGTATGTGCCTCAAGCTGTCATACATTGTTAGAATCTGGCGCCCCCCAGCCACCATCTGCTATAGAGTCCCTGTTACCAGCTGGCCGCACACACAGCCAGTATTTCCTGTCAAGCTTCGGACACCACCTCCCACATCAATGTCTGCTTCTCTGTCATATCTCATGGACTCACGCTCACATCCTTGTGCCTTCACTGCATTGGGTGTTGAATCCAGTTCGGTCCATATTGGCTTTTGTACTTGTGTTCGTGTTGACCTCTGGACATCGTCCTCTGTGCCACGGGATTTGCCCGTTGCAGCTCTGATACCCGTGTTCGAGTCATGGTAACACCATACTGGCACAAGTTTATATTTAGCATGCAGTCTCAGTATCCCTCCTGTCTTGAGCATTGAGGCCAGATCAAGTACCGTGCCATGCTTCCATGACTGAGTCCTTCGGCAAACTTGTGGGACACTGTTACTGAAGAACCTTAGATTTGTCATTCTGGATGTATTCTGAAATATTAAAATACTGAAATTCATTCTGTTGTAGTGTATTAACTGTAACACTAGTGAACACTCTGCGTCATTATTAAATTATCCCTGCATCAATCTTTGAGGCTGCATGACTACACTGGATATTGATACAGACAGTTTGTATCCAGCACTGGCTGCTGATGCTATCACAAGCTAACCACATGGAGACACACCCATCGCACATTTGCCAGTGCCACATGCTGACGCCACGAACCGCCGCCCTTCCACCATTGACCTACCTGATGTCATCGCGCAGTGCACAAGCTCTAAACACATGTGCACCACAGACTGATCACTCTGCTTTCTTGCATCCACAGTGCTTCGCTCTCCAAAGGGGCATCTTTGTGGTGGTGGTACCACAGAAACATCTACATCTACATCCATACTCCGCAAGCCACCTGACAGTGTGTGGCGGAGGGTACCCTGAGTACCTCTATCAGTTCTCCCTTCTATTCCAGTGGAAAGGAGGATTGTCGGTATGCTTCTGTGTGGGCTCTAATCTCTCTGATTTTATCCTCATGGTCTCTTCGCGAGATATACGTAGGAGGGAGCAATATACTGCTTGACTCTTCGATGAAGGTATGTTCTCGATATTTTAACAAAAGCCCATGCTGAGCTACTGAGGATCTCTCCTGCAGAGTCTTCCACTGGAGTTTATCTATCATCTCTGTAACACTTTCGCAATTACTAAATGATCCTGCAACGAAGCGCGCTGCTCTCGGTTGGATCTTCTCTATCTCTTCTATCAACCCTATCCGGTACAGATCCCACACTGCTGAGCAGTATTCAAGCAGTGGGCGAACAAGCGTACTGTAACCTACTTCCTTTGTTTTCGGATTGCGTTTCCTTAGGATTCTTCCAATGAATGTCAGTCTGGCATCTGCTTTATATGATCATTCCATTTTAAATCACTCCTAATGCGTACTCCCAGAAAATTTATGGAATTAACTGCTTCCAGTTGCTGACCTGCTATATTGTAGCTAAATGACAAGGGCTCTATCTTTCTATGTATTCGCAGCACATTACACTTGTCTACATTGAGATTCAAGTGCCATTCCCTGCACCATGCGTCAATTCGCTGCAGATCCTCCTGCATTTCAGTACAATTTTCCATTGTTACAACTTCTTGATACACCACAGCATCATCTGCAAAAAGCCTCAGTGAACTTCCGATGTCATCCACAAGGTAATTTATGTATATTGTGAATAGCAATGGTCCTATGACACTCCCCTGCAGCACACCTGAAATCACTCTTACTTCGGAAGACTTCTCTCCATTGAGAATGACATGCTGCCTTCTGTTATCTAGGAACTCTTCAATCCAATCACACAATTGGTCTGATAGTCCATATGCTCTTACTTTGATGATGTAGATGTTCATTAAACGACTGTGGGGAACTGTATCGAACGCCTTGCGGAAGTCAAGAAACACAGCATCTACCTGTAAACCCGTGTCTATGGCCCACTGAGTCTTGTGGACGAATAGCGCGAGCTCGGTTTCACACTACCGTCTTTTTCGAAACCCATGTTGATTCCTACAGAGTAGATTTCTAGTCTCCAGAAAAGTCATTGTACTCGAACATAATACGTGTTCCAAAATGCTACAACTGATCGACGTTATAGATATAGGTCTATAGTTCTGCACATCTGTTCGACGTCCCTTCTTGAAAATGGGGATGACCTGTGCTCGTTTCCAATCCTTTGGAACGCTACGCTCTTCTAGAGACCTATGGTACATCGCTTCAAGAAGGGGGGCAAGTTCCTTCGCGTACTCTGTGTAAAATCGAACTGATATCCCATCAGTTCCAGTGGCCTTTCCTCTTTTGAGCGATTTTAATTGTTTCTCTATCACTCTGTCGTCTATTTCGATTTGTACCATTTTGTCATCTGCGCGACAATCTAGTGAAGGGACTACAGTGCAGTCTTCCTCTGTGAAACAGCTTTGGAAAAAGACATTTAGTATTTCGGCCTTTAGTCTGTCATCCTCTGTTTCAGTACCATTTTGGTCACAGAGTGTCTGGACATTTTGTTTTGATCCACCTACTGCTTTGACATAAGACCAAAATTTCTTAGGATTTTCTGCCAAGTCAGTACATAGAACTTTACTTTCGAATTCATTGAACCCCTCTCACATAGCCCTCCTCACACTACATTTTGCTTCGCGTAATTTTTGTTTGTCTGCAAGGCTTTGGCTATGTTTATGTTTGCTGTGAAGTTCCCTTTGCTTCCGCAGCGGTTTTCTAACTCGGTTGTTGTACCACAGTGGCTCTTTTCCATCTCTTGCGCTCTTGCTTGGCACATACTCATTTAACGCATACTGTACGATGGTTTTGAACTTTGTCCACTGATCCTCAACACTATCTGTACTTGAGACAAAACTTTTGTGTTGAGCCGTCAAGTACTCTGTAATCTGCTTTTTGTCACTTTTGCTAAATAGAAAAATCTTCTTACCTTTTTTAATATTTCTATTTACGGCTGAAATCATCGATGCAGTAACCGCTTTATGGTCGCTGATTCCCTGTTCTGCGTTAAATGTTTCAAATAGTTTGGGTCTGTTTGTCACCAGAAGGTTTTCGCCACGAGTCGGTTCTCTGTTTAACTGCTCAAGGTAGTTTTCAGATAAAGCACTTAAAAAAATTTCACTGGATTCTTTGTCCCTGCCTCCCGTTATGAATGTTTGAGTCTCCCAGTCTATATCCGCCAAATTAAAATCTCCACCCAGAACTATAATATGGTCGGGAAATCTACTCGAAATATTTTCCAAATTATTCTTCAGGTGCTCAGCCACAACAGCTGCTGAGCCAGGGGGCCTATAGAGACATCCAATTACCATGTCTCTGCTTTAACCGTGACCTTCACCCAAATTATTTCACATTTCGGATCTCTGTCAATTTCCTTCTATAGTATTGCACTTCTTATCGCTATAAACACGCCTCCCCCGTCACTGTCCAGCCTGTCTCTGTGGTATACGTTCCAATCTGTATTTAGGATTTCATTACTGTTTACGTCTGGTTTCAGCCAACTTTCTGTTCCTAGTACTATATGGACGTTGTGACCGTTTATTAATGAGAGCAGTTCTGGGACCTTTCTATAGACGCTCCTGCAGTTTATTATTAGCTCATTAATATTGTTATTCCCTGTTCCGTTTTGCCTACTCCTACCATGCCGCGTCTCAGGAGGCATCTTGTTAGGCCTAGGGAGGGAATTCTCTAACCTAAAAAACCCCCATGTGCACTCCACACGTACTCCGCTACCCTTGTAGCCGCTTCCGGCATGTAGTGCACGCCTGACCTATTCAGGGGGACATGAACAGCAGAACTTCAGTCACAGCTGACACAAACGAACAGTGCACAGAATTCACTAGGCTGCATGCAGATTTACCGTTACTCCAAATTTTGGTAATGGAGCAACGTGCACTGACCTGGACAACACAAACCAGGCAGTCAGTACCAGCTGGACAGCGCTACATGACATACACCTCCAATCTTTCTCACAGAGGACCATGTGGGTCGAGTTAACATGACCGCTCACAAATGTGTATACAAAGTTTTACTCATTTGTTCGTTTCACGGTGTCTTTCATCTGTCTAGGAAAGACATGCCATTCTACAGGCCACGCCAGAAACTGACCATTTAGAGACACAACCTTTGTTCCACATGGTTCATACAGTCACACAAACTGCTTATCACTGGATTGTATGCCTTCCAGGATCAGAGATCGAGCCACACCACCAGTGTAACGAGCCAGTACGGACATTAGATATAACAGTTTGTTTGTAATATCCAGCAAGGTATGGAAATTAAATGTATGCCACTGACAAAACAACTCTCATCAATTCCAGTCACATTTCCATCACCAAACCTCTTCCTTGGACACAGTGCATGGGTGCAACAGTACAGCTGCTTCACTGCACATCTAGGACCATAAGTGTCGATAGCACACTTCCATACTTCAGGACAACAGCTGCAAAAGTTATTGCAGAACTGAGTGTTGCACTCATGAACCCTGTCAGCATCAAAACATCATGAATGGAGCTCCATAAGCAGGGAATTGCAGAATGAGGTGGAATTCCAAAACTTGCTGCAAGTACCTGTAGCAGGAAAAGCTGTTGCTTAAGCCATAAAACCTAGATTTTGGAGCAATGGAAGAATTTCATTTGGTTGGACAAGTTTGCTTCTCTCCGTTTCCAACTTCTGCTGATTTTAGGTCCCAAGGGTGAAACATGGCGGGGGTTCAGTGATTTGGCAACAAAATCGTAATATTCCATGGATCTCATGGTTAATCTGCTAGATCGCATTACTGCCAAGGATTATGAAACCATTTTCGCTAATGTGGTCCATCCCATGGTGTAATGTTTGTTGCCAAATTGTCATGCTGTGTTCCAAGATGACAGGGCCACTGTTCACACAGCTCCCATCATCAAGGGCTGGTTTTCTGAGCACAAGTACGAACTGTCACTTCTCTCCTGGCTACCCCAGTCATCAAATCTCAATTTAATTGAGACTTTGTGGTCTACTTTGGAGACAAGGATGCGTAATTGCGATCCTCCTCTGTCATTGTTGCCTGAACCTGCTATCATTTTGCAGGAAGAATGGTAACATTCGCTTGAAAACCCTACAGGACATTTATTTATCCATTCTGAAATGACTGGAAGCTGTTTTGAATGCCAATGTGTTTCCTACACCATATTAGACATGGTGGTGTGTTGTATTTTTTTGTGTTTTCATGATTTTGTCCAGTCCCTGTATGTATCTAGTAGACCCAATGGCATAAATGACAACACTGCAGGCCCAGAACAGACATGTACTAAAATTAGTAGTGAGAGTGAAATTGAAGAAATGTATGAAGATTTAAAAGTTTAAAGTAAAAGTCAATACAGTTGCAGAAATGAAAGGAGACAAGATTCTGAAATTTTGCTCTTTCCCAGAGGACATAATACAAGCTGTGAAAATCAGTGATGTGTAAATTCTGGTGATGCGCAATTTGAAAATGGACCACCAGCATTAGGCACTAGTCCACACCAACAGATCCTTCTTCTAAACTTCAAAATAATAAACAAAATGCATCTTTTATCACTAACAGAGTATTATTCTAAGGTAAACTGAATGAAGAGGCTAAACTAAAAGTTATGGACAGCAGGCCATGCAAGCCTCAGGGTCCTTCCCCTAGAGACACTAATAAGAAAAATCATTTTGCTGTAATTGTTAGTACAATTTTACTGAAACATATCAGAAAATTGGACAATTTTGGCTGTGCTGATGCCTACTTTAAATCCAGTATATTGCGTAGCATGCTCGTTATACAGAGAGAGAGAAAATGAATGACATGGTGGACAAATTGATGGTTGGCAAGGTCAGAGTACGAAAATAAAAGTACATAAAACCTATATTACACATTAAAATCCGTGAATTACTTACAGTGTGTGGAAATGCTGCAAAACATTAATACAATTTTTGAGGAAGTGCGTGACCAAATGAAAGCTACAGTTTCTAAAATACTGGATGTAAGAAGGACATTTGCTCTATTTCAAGTTTCTTTCTGTGGCCATCATAAATCTGAAATAGGGACATTTCTTAAAAATAATAGACCTTGTATCCAGATATGATCATCCTATGAGGGCACATCATGCAAATGGAAAAACTAAAAATAAATAAATAAAATAAAATAAAATGATCTCACAAATTCACATAAGATGATAGACCTGTTGAATGATTTTATTGCAGAGTGGATCATCGTTGAAATTAGACGGCAGCCATTATTTACACTTACCGTAGACACAACCCCCATTGCACCAATAAAGGACCAAATTAGTATTGTTGTAAGATATTTTCACTTAGATTTAAACAAACTAGATAGAAAGGAGTCTGAAATACAGGGGTGGTTTTCAAGATTCCATTAGCTAAGTGACCATGATGCTGAGAGTTTTGGAAAAAAAAACATATCTAAATAGTTGAAGATTAGATGGGATCAGTGGCAGATACAGAACTTTTTCTGGGAGGGGGAAGGGTGGGGGAGGGCATGGATTAGAAGGGTCAACATGTCCTTATTGTCTTTGTGAGTTTAATTTTAAAACAAAAACTTATATATATTTTTGGCTGCCCTTAACCATGGTTTTTATGCAAACGCTAATGCCTCCAAATACCATGTGCAAGATTCACTTGCTACACGCAAACTGTAAGTCCTACAGAAAAAATGAGCTTACCTTTTTGTAGGAAATTTAATGCACTGAGATATGTTTCCGCAAAAGGCGTAGTTTTCGAATTATCCAGGAAAAACATACAAAAGTGACCTTTAAACGCGTTTTTTTTAATAACTTGAAAACAGTGGCTTCCACCAAGAATGTATCTCAGTACAGAACTTAACTACATTAAATTTTCTGCATAAACGTCCTGTTCATTTATTCTGTAGGACGACTAGTTCGCACATAGTGCGTGAGAGAGTATGAAAACCTTCCGTGTCGTATCTAAGGAATTGTGGATGCATAAAAGCCGGCTGTGGGAGTAACTGAATCACCATGTATACAGATTGTATATTATATAATACAATTAATTTTATTACAGTCATTATTGTGTACAATATACTTATTAGAAATATCATTGTCTTACAGTCATAATTTTATCACAATCATCATTACACATGATAAAATGGAAGTTTCCTGTGGTTTTATACAGAAGATATCCAACATTTTCTCAGTGTTAATCAAATATGCAATATCTTGATGGATGTGCTTCAGCGCCAGTCTATTGAAACGATCTTCTGTCATTCTGCTGTGAAGCTATGTCTTCAATTGGGGAGGATTGGAAAATATTTTTCAGCAGTGCTGGTTGTTACAAGTAATGTGTACAACAACTGACACAAAACTCTGATATTTGATAGCGCCGTTAGTTAGTTAGTAACATGTTTCATGGATCACTTCGCAGACAGGTCGTAATGATGTGGAACTGGTCATTACACATTCACACTGCAGATTAATTTGGACATATGGCTACATTCTGAACATTCCTATTTTTTAATTTTTTTACAATAAGGAAAAAGTATATACAGATGTTAGTTAGTAATTCCTGCCCACCACCTTTTACACTTTACAATAATAGAAATTCTTCTACGGAATAGAGGGAGTTGTCAAGCAGAAACTTTCTCAGTTTGGTTAGCAAATTTCACTTTGCTGTCTGTCAGACACTTTATATTACTGGGTAAAAGTTTTTTTATACACCTCTACCAGAGACTTCTTTTCCAATAATTTTGAAAACCCAGACAGTAGTGGCACAGGCCTATAATTACCCTTACATTGCTGATAACTTTTTTTTATATGGGTGTATTGCTTTTCCCATTTTCAGTTGCTGTGAGAAGATACCACTTGATAAAGATGAATTCCATATGTCTAAAAAAGGAGAGTATTTGTCTTGATGTTATTTTTATGGTATAATCTGGAATATCATCAATACTAGCTGAATAATTAATCTTCAGTGCATTAACGGTATTTAGGAATTCAGTTGAGCCCACTGGACTGAGGAACATTGGTTTATTATTTTTTTCAAAAGAAGAAAGTTCTTTCAATGTTGTATTAGGTGGATTACCAAATTTATCCTTCACTAATTTACCAGCAAGAGTTGCACAATAAGAATTCAAGTTGTTTGCAACTGCATTAGGATCAGTGACATTCTCACCACTGTGTGATATCACAATATTTTTCTGAATTGTCTTTCTCCCCATAAGGTCCTGCACAGCTTTCCACATGGGCTTAGTTTTATTGACTGACTTCATAATATATTTCTCATTTTCCTTAATTTTTGCCTCTTTTATAATGCATTTCAAAACTAACTTGTATTTTTGGAAATAACTAAGAAATTCTGGACTGTTGTGAGTTTTTGAGTGCAGAAAAAGTTCTTGCTTCCTTTTACAGGATACTGTAATGCCCAACATAATCCAGTTTTCAAATCTGTCTGCACTTCTGAAAATCACTTCTTTGTGAAAAAGCTATGTCAAAGTTATGCTTAAGAATGACCAAAAATTTTCCATCTTTTCATTGGTAGTAAAAGTGTTGTACACTTATCTCCAAGGCTATTTGCTGAGTAGGTACTGGAAGTGTTCAATTTTTTCTGGCTAGAAGTCCTTTTAGGCATAATATTTTGCCCACTGGTTGAAATGTGATTTACAGGTATGGTTAGTAATTGCGAAAGGTGATCACTATAGCTGGTAGCAAAGTTTTCTTATGTACACTTGTCTATGTTTACACGTACCTGATCAAGGTGAGTGACACTACGTTTTCTTACATGTGTTGAAGAGCTAACAGTCAGACATAGACTGTAGGCTTTTATATTATTTAAGAATGTTTCTCTGTGGGGGCTATGGCTCAGAAAATCAAGATTAAAATCACCACACAGTACTACTGTTTTGCCAGTTGTCTTGAGTTTGTCTACAGGAAGGTCCAGTTAAAAAAAAATGTATATATAATAACAAAAAATTTTAACAGTAAATATATACACACATAAAATAATAGTTTTTTTTCAGACACTGACTCCACACCTGAGATTTCAGTTTCTTACACTACCTACTTTTCTCACAGAGGCTATACTCTTATAATCTACATTTTCTTTTACACACATACAAGTTCCTCCATGTTGCTTCCATTCTACAAACGCAATTTAAGCAATATTTTTGTTGTGACTCGCCGATCATTCAAAGTGCCGCCGCACAGTTAGGCGCGTCCTCTACATGCGGCGCTGACTGCCAGCCATGCAGCAGCAGCGCCACCTAAGCGGCCAGCCAGCCAGCGGCCGCTAGACTTGGGCTCAGTACTCATTTGAATATCACCGTGTTCACATGTCTTGCTTTGTCAACTTTCTCAGTGACTTACATGTGTTGTGTCGTTTTGAAATATGTGTGTTCAACTTGACGTTATAAACAATTGGCGACAAGGATGGGATTTTTCCTTTTCATCGTTGACCCACAGGTTTCCATGGCTACTTTAGAGCAACTATTGCAACGTCTCATTGAACAGCAAACGCTTCTCACATCGGTGATTCAAGATTTCGTCGCGGCATCCAATGTGGGCCGTTTCTCGTCATTGTCTATACCTCCTTTTCCTCCTTACGACGAGACGCCAAAAGACTGGTCTGATTACGAAAAACGTCTTCGACAGCACTTCTTGACATTTCATGTCATGGACGAACAAACATGTAAGTATCTGTTCCTTTCATGGATTTCACCTCAAATGTAACGATTGTTGTCGCAATTGGCTACTTTGAAAGATCCTGCGTCTTTGTCCTTTGCTGAAATGTACTCACTTCTGTCAGTATATTTTCATAAGCAAACGCCTGTGGTTGCCTTTTGTGTTGCCTTTTATCGTTGTCAAAAACGACAGAATCAATCCTATCACGCTTGGGCTGCTGAGCTTCACAGCCTCAGTCGAAAATGTCAATTTGTTACTGACGTTCACAAAGAATCCTACGCAGATTCCATGGTACGGGATGCTATTATCCGGTCGGCGCCCGACAAAGAAGTGAGGCAACGTGCCCTTCAGTTGGCAAATCCGACTCTAGTTGAAGTCCTATCCATCGCGCAGTCTTATGAAATTTCTCGCGGCGCTGGAGCACAAACAGAGGCGTGGGGTGACGTCGGGGACATAAAACCTCTGTGCGCTGTTGACGACGCGTGCGGCATGTCCCCGTCTGCCGACGTGGCCGCAGTACGCTCCCACGCACAGCCTCGGCCTAACCGTAAACAACCCTCTCAGAAACTGCAACAAAACTCACGGCAACTTTCTTCATGTACGCGGCGTTTTACAAAACATTCACGCGAGGATTGTCCCCAACGTTGGGCCGTGTGTCACAATTGCTAAAAGAAGGATCATGTGTCTTCCGTTTGCAAATACGACCGCACACGTGACGTTCATGACTGTGACTCTGATTCTGCTTCTGTGTTGTCTGTCAATTGCACTTCTTCCCTTTCAGGGAAGTTATTTCTCACAGTCCAAATCCTTGGTCGGAATGTTCACATGCAGGTGAACTTTGGTTCTGCTGCCACTATAAGTAATTTTCAGATGTATCTTCAATTGGGTTCTCCGCTCCTATCACCTGTCACTCGGCAATTACGGACGTACAATAAACAGAAGATTTCTCTCTTGGGACAATTTAATGCTGAGGTATCTTACAAATCCGTCGTTCACACTGTTCCCATATTTGTGGTCGACCAGAGTAACGTAGAAAATCTTTTTTGGTTTCGATGCCTTTCGCGTTTTTGGGTTCTCCATAGATGACTGTCAATACCGTCTCTGATGCTATTCCTTATACTCAATTGGATTCCTTGTCGACGACATTTTCGTCCCTTTTTTCTCCTGGGTTAAGCCGTGCAAACGACTTTGAAGCTCATATCACCCTCAAACCCACTGCTCGGCCTAAGTTTTTTCGGACTCGGCCCATTCCTGTGGCCCTTCGGGATCGAGTAAACTGGGAGCTGGATCGTCTCACTACTTCAGGGGTCTTGCTTCCTGTCACTTCCAGTGAGTGGTCCTCTCCTGTCGTTGTTGTTGCTAAGCCCAATGGTGATATTCGTCTCTGTGGCTATTTTAAAGCCACTGTAAATGCACAATGCCTCATCGACACTTACCCTATGCCCCAACCTGAAGAATTGTTCACTAACTTGCGGGTGGCCAGTATTTTTCTAAAACCGGCCTGTCAGAAGCTTATCATCAACTTCTTCTCGACGTTGCTTCCCGGCAGTTTCTGGTCCTTAACACGCCTTTCGGCCTCTATCATACCAACGATTGCCATTTGGGGTTGCCAGCGCCCCTGCTCTCTCTCAGCTATTCTTGGAACAATTATTGCTCACTGTCCCTGGGTGTATCAATTAGATGGACAACATTGTCGTCACTGGCTCCACCACAGAAGAACATCTCCAGAACCTTTTTCATGTCTTATAGACTGCTTGTCCTACGTGTAATCTTCAGAAATCACAATTTTTCAGGCATCTATCACGTACTTGGGGTTTCAGCTCTCTCGGGATGGTATTCGTCCACTTCAGCAAACTTTCGCTGCGATCGATGCCCTTCCTTGCCCTACATCTGTTAAGGATTACAGGCCTTCTTGGGGAAAATAGCATACTATCACAAGTTTTTACCGTCTGCTGCTTCGGTGGCTCAGCCATTGCATCGCCTGTTGCATAAAAACGTGCCTTTTCACTGATCCTCATGATGCGATGCAGCTTTCCAGAAATTGAAGACTATACTGAAACCGTCCTCGTGTCTGGCTACTTATTGACCTGGTCAGTATCTTGTTCTTGACATGGACACCTCTCAGTACGGAGTCCTTGCGCACCGTTTTTCTGACGGTCCTGAACAACCCATTGCTTATGCCTCCAAAACGCTCAAGGATGCCCAACAAAAGTATTTTCCAATTGAAAAAGAAGCTTTGGCCATTATTTATGCTCTTCATATGTTTGGTATTTTTCTCTATGGATCCAAATTTCATCTTGTTATGGATCACAAACCAGTTGTTTCCTTGTTTCATCCATCAACGTCACTTCCCGACAAGGCTGCACACCACCTCCAGCATTGGGCTCTTTACTTGTCTCGTTTCAATTATGAGATTCATTTCCGGCTGATGGCTCAACATGCGAATGCTGATGCACTGTCTCGCCTTTCCATGGGTCCTGATCTGGCATTCGATAGCGACGAACTTTTGTGTTTCCGCTTGGATGTTGCCAAGCAGCGGGTTGTGGACGGATTCTCCATCACCAGGGAAAGGCTGGCGGCTGCTACGGGTTCTGACCCTACCCTCTCCCAGGTTTACACTGTATTCAGAAGGGTTGGCCAGATCGTCCGTCCGCTAAGACTTCTGATCTGTTGCGGAACTACTACGCTTTGCGCTACCGCCTCACGGCTACGAATGGTGTTATCCTCCTTTCCACCGACAATGCTTCACCGCTTGTTGTGGTACCTGCGTCTTTGCATGCTTCGGTCTTGCGTCTCCTTCACCAAGGGCACTAGGGTGTCTCGCACAAAATCTCTGGCGCGCCGTCATGTGTACTGGCCTGGCATCGAATCTGAAATAGCACAAATGGTCGCTGCCTACGGCCCTTGTGCGTCACAGGCCGCCGCCCCGAAGTCATCTTTGTCACCGTGCCCTTCGCCTGAGATGCCCTGGGAACGCATTCATGCTGACTTCGTGGGACCTTTTTTAGGTACTTATTGGCTACTCGTAATTGATGCCTACTCTAACTTTCCTTTCATTGTTCGTTGCACATCGCCTACCCCCACGGCAACCAAAATTGCTCTCGCCCGCATTTTCTCTTTGGAAGGACTTCACTCTGCTCTTGTTGCTGATAATTGTCCGCAATTTGTCTCTTCCAAATTTGCGGATTTTTGTGCTCGTCACGGCGTCATGCATGTCACAGCCCCTCCCTTCCATCCACAATCAAACGGTGAGGCTGAATGACTGGTCCGCACATTTAAGGCTTACATGAGGAAACTCCTGACTTCTTCTGCTGCTGATGATGTGCTTCTCCAAATTCTGGCTTCTTACCGTTTCACCCCCATGGGCGACCACAGCCCGGCTGAGCTCTTACATGGCTGACAGCCCCGCACGCTACTTCATCTCATGCGACCTTCCACCTCACTGCCACGGGTGCCTTCGCTTGGCCAGTTCATCGACAACGACCTTGTATGGGTCCGGGGATATGGCAGGCGGCCAAAATAGAGTCTGGGCCGCATCTTAAGACACCGTGGCCGACCCCTGTATGAAATCCAGACAGACACAAGTGTTGCAGTGCGTCATTCAGACCAGCTTTGGCCTCGTGTGCCAGCAACGTCTGTTCCGAATGACGCTACACCACCTTTAGCTCTACCTGACGCTTGAGATCTTGACATCTCTCATTACTCACAACGCTGCCCTCTCACCGTCATCTCGGTGCCAATACAAGAACAGACGCCATCAGGAGACATGCCCATGCAGGAACCGGATGACCATCATCTGTCGGAGCAACTCTACTCGCCTCCTTCTCCTACGGACGCCGACACATCGCCTATGTCTCCTGTTATATCAACCGGACTTGCCGAAATGGGCAGATTGGTGCACGGGGCCCCAGCAGATTCGACCCCTACGTCTCCTGTCATCTCGACCCGTTACCATCGGGGACACTTCCGTCTGTACGTGAAGCCTCCTCCTAGAGACTTGACGGCCAGTCAAACAACTCCTATGGACATTAGCACTCTACAGGCCACCTCCATCAAGAATCAAAGTCACGAAAATATAGAACTGAAATATTTTTCCATTCACAATTAAGGAATACACTTATTTCATCAACTTTGTTTGCTAATGACTGTACATTCTGGTATACAATCTTTAGTGCGCATTTGCAAATTAGTTCTCTAGAAAAACAAAAATTGATACAGCCTGTTTCCATAAGAAATGTCTTTTGCTGTTTTTGTAAGACATCGCATCTCTCTTTATGATCCATTTGTCCAAAATACTTTGAACTGTTTCTATACTATGTCTCTTGTGACTCAAGTATACTCAGTGAGATATTTTTTCAGCCAGAAATTGATTCCCCATTGTGATATAAATGAAGGATTGGGCTGGTATGCATGGACGTGTATAACATGCTTACCTTCATTAAGTTCACAAACAGAATTTTTTTGCATACTTTATCTATCTCTTTGATTACTCTTCCTATTAGTTCATTTACACATGACCAACGAGTTAGATCATATGTTTGTGGTTGATTTACAACATCTACATTTGTGTCGCCTAATTTGAGTAGTGCACTTTCAAAAACAGTGATGAGTTCACTACCCATACTGTAAAACGGTGTGAATAGCAACAAATGTGAACTCTGGCTGAAAAATTTACTTATTGTTTGTCAAGTTCAAACAAGAGTACTACCCAAAACTCTTATCAGCTTATGATACTATTATCAAATTATTTTCTTTCAATAAATTAAAAAATTTAAACATGCCGCTACTAATCACCCAGCAGATAGGGGTGAATAGAAACTGTGTCATAAAACTATCATTGTTTCATTTTAAAGCAAAGAGAGGTTGATAAAAGCTATGAGATATATATTTTCGATTATAAAATAAACAGAAAAACATTTATTTCAAAAGATAACGGTTTATTAATTTTAAAACTAAAATATGTTTGTGTCACATGGCTAATTTATTCAAACTTAAGATGAACAAACAGAACATAGCTGTTTATCATGAGCCTGGTACTGTATTATTAGTAAATTGTTAAACCAAACAGATCACCTCAAAACATAGCATGTCTTTGAAACAAGCACTTGAAATGAGAACTGGTGATGACATTTTTAGGTCATCATCATTTCTTGATACAAAAGATTCTTCTTCAGTCATTGTGAACTTTTTGGTTTGAGGAACTCTTATTAAAAATGTTCCTACAAAACCATTGTCAATAAGGTAATTAACTTTGCAAACATAACATCAAAAAGATGTTTTACCATATACTTTGACCACCATACAGTCACCTTGGCCTATTGAGATACCAGTATTTTCATCTTGATATTCAGAATTTGAAGAGGAGGAAATCAAGTCTTTGTCAATGTCCTGACTGAGTATGCATCTTCATCCTCTGACGATCAATAAAGACATTTTCTGTTTTCCTTTGTATTTTTTTCGTTGTCTTGGCTCATTGAATCCTTTAATTAGTTTTTCCACCTTTATTTAGTATACTGTGAAACTTGTTAATGATAGAAACTGCTAGATATTCAGATTTATCGCTTATCACAATTACAAATACAACCACAGTACCTTAAAACCATGAAGACAAGATCCAGACAGAAGATTAAAACACAGAGAAAAGTACGTATAAAAAAAAGAGAAAATAAATTCAAGCATAATTATTCAATTATCATTATTTCAACATGTGTACTATCTACTCATTATACTTATGTATTTCTGATTTAAAAGAAATACATTTATAAAGATTTTATTTAACATTTTGAACACCAGAGGAGTTACTTATGTAGTTCTGTTTCCTTGCTAAAGTTGTGGGACTTTCTGTAGCAGTACCTATCATTTATATACTGAGTTGTTTCAGTCACCTATATTGCTCTTGCTGTTTTATAGCTTCATTCAATAACAGGACCTCTAGCCTTGGCTATAGTGTGCAAAACAAAAAGTGTCTGTGAAAGATAAGTCAATGAATGGAAGATTTTAGATTAGTGTGTTCTTCTGGTTTACAGGGCTAACCTGTTTCTGCACTTGTAACTAAGTGAAGGCAAGAGTCACTACATGTTACTGTACTAATTATATCCCAGAAAGGCCTATAATCCCTGTTCCACAGTGAAACAGGCGTCTAGGGCTAACAGAAAAGGGGACGCTCGACTACCGATCAGTCCAATAGATGTCTAAACGGTCACGCTACAATGGTCCTTTGCGAGTTCAGGCTGCTCATTTCTGCTGTTCAGCTCGCGAAGGCGGGAGAAGCCAACTGAAAACAACAGCGTATCGAAGATTTGTCACAAACATTTTGTCAAAGATTTTGACAAAATAGTTTACCAAACTACTCCACTTGGAATGACACTATCGTAAACACCATAGTTGTTAGGACTGCCGAATAGTCTGTCGTTTGAGCAACAGCAGTTAATTTAATGTTGATGGCGAGTACATTGCTTGAAAAGGAAGAGAAATGGAAACAATTCTGGATGAAACCATGGACAGCGAGAAGAGCTAAAACTGTACATCAGAATTAGCTCCATGAGTTCCAGGACATACAGAACTACGAATTCATTTAAGAATGGGGATATAAACATTTCAATTTGCCCTCATGAAAGTAGCTCCCATATTTCCAAGCAAGATACCCATTTAAGAAATGCCATTTTTTATTTTCGTTCATCATAATCGAAGTTTCTGGAAGGCCTGAAACTGTCATTCATAATTTAAGTAACAAAAGACTGCACTATTTACGTATTATTTGTTGCTTTACACGACGTGTTTCCAGAAATTATTCTCGTTATCAAGAGCAAATATTTAGATAGGTATGTTGCGTGTTTTGTGTGTTTATATGTGTGTTGTACTGCTTCTCGTCCCTGCAGTTTTCTTTTACAGTTTACTGGAATCTGCAAACGGGACATATTTATAACTTTTTATTTTATTGTGAGAATAAACGCTTCAAATGGGTCCTGCTAACCATAAAAAAATACGTAACTGGTAACTTGTTTCCCTGTTTAAATCACAATTGCCATTTCTGCCGAAGACCGTCGTGTGGTTTGTTTAAGAATTTTAGTAACTGGCGAAAGTTGTTCCTGCTTGCAATATAGAAATCTAACCCCACAGTGTACCATTTCACGTATTCTTCCAGAAATCGGGGAACCAAAACGTAATTCACTTAGGGAGGATTTTATGAAGGTTAGATTAGATTACATAGAGTACAAATAAATACAGTTCATTCACTTATGTGGCCTACAATTAATTCAGCATCTCTATACACTCCTTATAGTCCATTTAATTTCTTCCTTAAATCATCCACTGCACAGTCACTTAGAACACAGCTGGTTGTTACAGCTATTTCTTTACAATATTCTAATCACCGATTGGGGTCTTTGTAATGCTTGCTTTATATTGTCAAGAATTTCATATTTTTGATACTTTGAAACGATCCCTGTGGTGGTAGCCACGCACCAAATATACTTCGACGTCATTTTATAGGTTAAAGGCACTACAGCAAACAAGGTGACAACTATAATGTGACGAAATGTAGGCTTTTTAATACAAATAGGTTATTAACTGACATTTAATCATAAGAAATCGTAAAAAGAGTGACGCGTTTGCAACAGATCATCGGATTACACTCTCAATCACCTACTCTGAGGTGTATTGTGAAGAAAGAAAAAGAAAAACTAATTTTGCAGTACTTGGGGTACAGATGACTTCAGTTAGTGCTTCAGTGATGTCTTCCCAGAGCCTCTGATTTTGGTCCCTTTGGCACACAAAATAGATACTTTCATGTTTCAATCTAGGTGTGCATGTGCAAATCTCACCTAGAACCCACAAAAATATCTATAGCTCGAAAACTTGATATATCAGATCTTCCTTATGTATACATTTGTACCATGTATCAGTTACCTACAGATGAATAATTGTCTGTGATCATTTTTGTTTTTGGTGCCAGCTTCTTGTACTTTGTATAGAACTGGTCTCACATTTAGATAACAGACCAAAAATTAACAACCATGACATGTGGCTGAAAGAATAACTATGTGTTGGTGGCAAGTGTGGGTAGAGGTGATACAGATATGTTGTTTGCTTTCAAATATTTGAGGCACTGTATTTTCTGTTGGAAGTGAGGCATCACTTGATACGAAAGTCATATGTAGGACAAAAATTGGCCTGGAAGAAAACCTATGGAGGTTCAAATGTGTTAGAAGATGCATGAAGCTGCAAGATCTTATCCAGTTGTAGGCTGTCAGCACTTTTCCATTATTTTTGGTTGTTCCCATGTGGCTCCACTGGAAAGACCATGTAATGAGTATTTGTTTTGTCAGTTGAAATGGAAAGCTTCCTAACCATAGGTCACATACTGTACCAAAATTCGTTTACCGATGACACAGAGTTTTACAATGTCTGAAGATCCTGCCATTTAAACATTGCTTTCGAAGCAACAATGAATCTCTACTAGATGCCATAAGCCTTATGGGTGTTGTTTTAGACCAAAAAGATGAGCCCATCCCATGTTTGATGCTTAGTATGGTAATATTATTCTTCTGAAAATACCCTACTATGTAATTTAAGTATTTATTGACTACAGTGTATGATTTTGCATATAGTTCATATGTTGTAATATGTCTATGCTGTGGGCATAAGCTTTAAACAGGTGGAAATTGATGCAGACATAATTTGTCCTCATTGTGTAGCACTAATTGTAAAAGAAATAATGTAATGCTCTCACCTAAACGTGATGTCACGATTTGCTCTAGACATGATTGGTAGAAATCTCGATCTTGAGATTCTTAGACATTATGCCCCATATCAGTGTAAAATAACTTCTTTTTCTCTATTTGCATTAAGACTCTGACAAAATTGTCAGCTGTCAGTGACAACTGGAGCCACAGTATCATCTACTGTTTAATGAAACACAAGGAATAGTTTATTATACTTATGGTACTGTTCACACAATTGTATGCTTGGAGCATTTTTTCTGTACCATTTATGTACTTTACATATGTAATCAATGAAATTTTATGAAATTTTGCATTTTTTACAGAGATGAAGACCCAGGTGTCAATTTTGGCCAGTTTCTCACAAATAATTATGGTTGCTTGGTCCACTCAATCCACTGAAACAAAAAAGGAGCAGCAGAAAAATGCTTCATACGATAGTTGTACTAAATATGGCATAGTTATTCCTTAATAAACTGTCTAAATTGTGTCAATGTGAGTAAATGATTCTTCAGTCCTGAAAATATTTTTGAAGTCTACACAAACTTTACATTCTGGGGTTCATTTGAACAGGCAATGCAATAAATAGAATTTTATTTTGATGCAACATACTTTTCAGATTTAGTACACTTATGAAGTTTTCTCTGAGAATAACTTGGTTTTAGATAATAGTTGTAAACGCTGCTGTTTAATGTGCAAAACCAACTGTTACTTTACATGTATGTTCAAGAGTGGAAGAACTGTAATCTCAAATTATATAAACATATTCTTGTCTAAGTCCATGTTCATAAACCCTCACTGATTGTTTTGTGAATCTTTAATTTTTTGCAGAACTATTTGTCACATAGTAACATGCTCTGTGTAATAAACACTTACTGCTGTTTAAACGATTCAACAGTTCCAAAACATTCTTTATATGTAGCATTTAGTCAACAACTTATTAAATAGTTCTTGTTTTTCCCATCCTAGACGACTATGTAACCATACTTGTAGACACTTTATGCAAGCTATTTGTTCTCTCAGAGCCCCCAATTCAAGTACTGTATTGTTTTCAACTGGAGAGTAAATAGAAGTGAATGCCAAGTTCTTCACATGAGTTTCTCTGAATCCACCTCAAACTCTTTGCTACAGGAATACATAAAGCATATTGTGTAGTATACACAAATAAGAACAGTAGCTGTTTTTTAGTGTTTGTGGGCATATTTCATAATAATACTTTCAGCAACAGTCATAAGACATAATTAATGCTTTATTAGGACTTAATGGCAATATTAAGTTTATAGTTCAACATACTGCAAGCATATGAAGATTGATAAGCACCATTCACCATTACAGATGGATCAACTTTCTTTGTTGCACAATGTTATCATTGGATATATGAGTCATCTTATGCCAGGATGAACAAAGTGACATTAAGTTAATTTTGAGAAATAAAAGACTGAAGTTACGAGTTCGTAGCAACTTATTTATTCGAAAATATTATGGTGATACATGTGGTATGGTGCATGCGTGTGAAAAACCTTTACAGGCATTTTGAGCCTTGCAGCACATTATTACACTTAATGCTGCAGAGAAACAATGTGAAATATCCATGTATGCCAGGTTATTTTGTTTTCGCACCACATTAATGCACTTCAGAGACAAAACATAAAGTTTTTTGTTTTTGTTTTACATACATACATAGATCTTTTTGGCAACTGAAAAACACAGAAATAATTTTAGTATTTCTGTAATACAGCTTAAATAAGCAATTTTTGGTATTAGGAAAGAACACTGGAGTATACATAAGGTGACGCCTATGCTCCCCTATTACCCATATGGGTACTGTATTACTCTTCTTCATTACTGCCGTTGCTCATTTCTGTTACTTCAGCCATTTTGAGAACCTTATAGAATTCATGGTGTATTGGGGTTACATACATTAGAAGGCTATGAATATCTTTCAGTTTCTCAGGGCATAGAGGATGCCCTGATGGATACAGTGTAGACAGTGCAATTTGACTGAGAGAACAGTGATGAGTATTTAATCGCTTGTTGAAATTTACTGAAGAATATTCTTCCATGTCATTGTGGCTGTATTTGTACTCTGCGAGCCTTGGTGGCCGAGCAGTACTAGGCGCTTCAGTCTGGAACCGTGCGACTGCTATGGTCGCAGGTTCGAATCCTGCCTCGGGCATGGATGTGTGTGATGTCCTTAGGTTAGTTAGGTTTAAGTAGTTCTAAGTTCTAGGGGACTGATGACATCAGATGTTAAGTCCCATAGTGCTCAGAGCCATTTGAACCTTTTTGTACCCTATTACCTCCTGCTTCTCTTCTGAAAATCTCACTTCCTTAATCCTAAGCCACTCAATCTTTTCTCCAGAAAGACTTACTTTTCTGCTAGTCATTGCTTTTTCCAATACCATAATACTTTAGAATTCACTACAATCCATTTTAGAACTTAAAATTTACCTTTCTTCAGTCTGGCATTCTCAACAATACAATGAAGTTTTTGTGGGGCAAATATTTTTGGATAACGCCATAGTTTCCTCTCTATATTCCCAAAACCACTGTCATTTGGAAGATGTCAGTGGCCAGGTTCAGTAAATTTGTGGTAATCTCCTCAATGATATTTTTGTCACTCTGAACCAAACACATTCAAATTGCCATAACTTTAAAATTCCTCTCCCCCCCTCCCCATATACACACGAATATGACCAATATCATGAGATTCAATGTGCATCCTTCAATACACAAGAGCTCCCCTCTTGAAATCCTCCTGAAGCAATACTTTCATTCCAGCAATGCATTGCTTCCTTTCCACTTTTAAAGTCATGAATTCCTAGATTAAAGCAGGAGAGTTGACGTTTATAGTATGAAACACCTGTTGTCAATTTTGGCAGCAGTAATGCTTTTTGCAAAACAATTGAAAAAACTGTAAGATTATCTTCCATCTTGGAATTCTCCATATCCCTTTTCAGACAACCTGTTGCAGCTTCAGCCTTCCTGTGGTGCAATTCCTGTTCCTTTTGTAATCTTCATAACTTCTCAGTGTCTACCTCACCAGGCCTAAGTGTCTCCTCTGCTGTAATAAGCATGTTTAGCCTGTCGCATGTTTGACATCTATCCTTTTCGTATAGTGATTGGCTGGGAGGTTTAACATTGGGATCTTCTTCTTTCAGCTTATCAGTGAATAATCTGTACACCAAAGTAAGATTAAATCTACTGTCCAAATACTTTTTTGACGAATCTCTTCTGCTGTAGTGACTCAATGTAGTGGGAAATGTGTTAATATGATTATGGATGTGAGTAATCATTGAGTCAGCACTTTTATTATGTGGTATGTGTTTTCCGTACTGGTCATTTGAATAGTTATCTTTGCTTTGGCCATGGCTTGATGCACCCTGCTGCCAGAAATCTGCAGTGTCTTTAGAGAACTTTCTTTGCTTACCTTCACATCATTTCCATCCACACTGGGAATACAATAGTTCCTACAAAACTTCTTCTTGTCGGTTGTAGAACGCTTCCTTTTGGTGGGAGCATTTTTAACTGAACCATATGTTATTGATGTCTGCACATCCCAAGACCCACTTCCATAAAATGTCTCAAAAAACTTTCTTTTCTCCTCACAATTTATTTTTTGCCAGCATTTTTTCTACCTGAACAATTAATATCAACATGTGTCTTTCCGGGGACAGTCTTTCCTTTACTGTTAACATAAGTTTCCCCACTTTTTCAGTTCTTCTTCCTTATGGTTTCTCCCATTGCTACCTGTTTCCTTTTTTTCTTTTATTGCCAGAAATTTCATTTTCATTTGAAAAACAAATTATTTAGGTCTACAAATTCATTGTAAAAATTGGTTTATTGATAATGTCAATTATGAGACTAAGTTAAGATATTCCATTTCATTAATATGGTGGCTGACGAATATGCGAGATACAATTCTTTAAGGAACTCTTTTGCCAGAGTGAACCACATGAACCAAAACAATGCACACTACATGCCACACATATCAGAAAACAGAACGCCAAAGCCAAAGAAAATATTCTATTTTGCAATATGTGTGGCATATTCAAGCAATATTCAGGGTGGTGTTGGGGCAGTATCACATCCTTAGTCATCTTTTATAGGCTAAAAGAAAGACAGAAACTGAATTTGTAGATGCCAACAGTTAACTACTTGTCTCCTTACAAGTGGCTTGTTTCATTGGTGACAGTCTTTAGTGTTGTAAAATTTTTTTACCCATTTGCGGGCTGGTGTGATACTGACACTCCTCCCTCTCGTTAAAAAAAGATCCAGGAAAAGTAGTTAGGTTGAAGAATCAAACAGACTTTTTCATTATGGTGAAAAGTCTTCATCCAGTTGTGAGGTGCAATTAGACTGATTTTAGTTCAGAGTCAAATGTGTTTTCTTGAAAAAGACAATTTTAGAATATTTTTAAGTGACCATTAATTTATCATAATTGATACTTGTGTGTTCTGAGTTTCAAGCAGAAATCTGGACATCATAAAGGCATCAGATGTCTCTTAATAGGGTGTGATCACCATAGACAGCAATGCATGCTCTGCAGTGTGCTCCCAGGCTGCCCATAAGTTTGGCAAGGAGTTCTTCTGGTAGGACGTTCCATTTCTTCAACAGCACAATTGTCAGTTGCTGGATGGTCATTGGCTGACGTGGGTGTGCTGCAATACGTCTCCCTAACACATAACACACTTACTAAATGGGAATTAAGCCAGGGGAATGGGCAGTCTGTCCATTCACCAAATATTTTCTCATTCCAAGGACACCCTGCACCTGCACTGTTCGATGCAGTGACACATTTTCATCCATGAAAATGAAGACAGGGCTGAATGCAGTCCTGAGACGACAAAAGTTGGGAAGGTGTAGAGTATTACTGCTATATGAGGCCATATGTAATGCACCCATGAACAGTGTGAAACAGGATTATTTTGGTAGCCCAGATGTTATGGTGTGAGGGAGGGGAGGCATACTGTTGCATGGGTGTGGCGCCTCCAAGTCTTTGAACACAGTGCACTTACCAGTCAACATCACTGTGACACTCTACTCCATCCCGACATTTGTCTTTTCAGTTGAGTATTCATCCTTGCTTTCATATTTATGAATGAGAAAGCGTGAATGCATCAAACATTGCATGTGCAGGAGCTCTCAGAATAAGCAGACATTTGGGGAATGGATTAGCCTGCCCATTCCCTTGGCTTAAATTGCATCAAGCACATGTTGGATGTAGTGGGGCGAGGTATCTGCATCTACATCCATACTCCGCAAGCCACCTGACGGTGTGTGGCGGAGGGTACCCTGAGTGCCTCTATTGGTTCTCCCTTATATTCCAGTCTCGTATTGTTCGTGGAAAGGAGGATTGTCGGTATGCTTCTGTGTGGGCTCTAATCTCTCTGATTTTATCCTCATGGTCTCTTCGCGAGATATACGTAGGAGGGAGCAATATACTGCTTGACTCTTCGATGAATGTATGTTCTCGATACTTTAACAAAAGCCCGCACCGAGCTACTGAGTGTCTCTCCTGCAGAGTCTTCCACTGGAGTTTATCTATCATCTCTGTAACGCTTTCGCGATTACTAAATGATCCTGTAACGAAGTGCGCTGCTCTCCGTTGGATCTTCTCTATCTCTTCTATCAACCCTTTCTGGTACGGATCCCACACTGCTGAGCAGTATTCAAGCAGTGGGCGAACAAGCGTACTGTAACCTACTTCCTTTGTTTTCGGATTGCATTTCCTTAGGATTCTTCCAATGAACCTCAGTCTGACATCTGCTTTACTGACGACCAACTTTATATGATCATTCCATTTTAAATGACTCCTAATATGTACTCAAAGATAATTTATGGAATTAACTGCTTCTAGTTGCTGACCTGTTATTTTGTAGCTAATTGATAAGGGATCTATCTTTCTATATATTCGCAGCACATTACACTTGTCTACATTGAGATTCAATTGCCATTCCCTGCACCATGCGTCAATTCGCTGCAGATCCTCCTGTATTTTAGTACAATTTTCCATTGTTACAACCTCTCGATACACCACAGCATCATCTGCAAAAAGCCTCAGTGAACTTCCGATGTCATCCACAAGGTAATTTATGTATATTGTGAAGAGCAACGGTCCTATGACACTCCCCTGCGGCACACCTGAAATCACTCTCACTTCGGAAGACTTCTCTCCATTGAGAATGACATGCTGCGTTCTGTTATCTACTAACTCTTCCATCCAATCACAGAATTGGTCTGATAGTCCATATGCCTTACTTTGTTCATTTAAGGCCTGTGGGGAACTGTATCGAATGCCTTGCGGAAGTCAAGAAACATGGCATCTACCTGTGAACCCGTGTCTATGGCCCTCTGAGTCTCGCGGAAGAATAGTGCGAGCTGGGTTTCACACGACCGTCTTTTTCAAAACCCATGCTGATTCCTACAAAGTAGATTTCTAGTCTCCAGAAAAGACATTATAGTCAAATATAATATGTGTATTGCAGTGCATCGACATGCACAAACGACCATCAAATAGTTATCAACCGCACTTGTGGAGGAATGGAATACTTTACCGCAAGAATTCGTTGCCAACCTTGTGACCAACATGGGAGCACATTGCAGAGCATGCATCGCCATATGTGGTGATCAAACACCCTGTTAAGAACCATGTCCTACCTTTTCTAATGTCCAGGAGACCTTTATAAATCACATTGACTTCAGTGTAACTATTGTCTATGAATGAAATCATGATTTCTGTTCATCACATTGTGTATTTTTTACAGTTATCTTTTGTACTATACTTTAGTAGTTAATACTATGTATGGTCTGAGTTTGAGTGAGCTATGTTACTTGGCAGTACACATAATGCAGTTACTCTCGTCCTTAAGTTTTTGATGCCGGTGTAGTATGAACGAGTAGTGGAACAAAAGACGCCACCTCAGGTTGCTTTGTTGCCAAATTTATTCAAGATGGCGGCGATAGATACGGCAAAATCGCAATGACGTCATGGCGGGAAGTTCAAATTTTGGCGGGAAAACAGAACAATTGGGCTACCTCCACTATCCTAATCCGCTCCCCCCCCCCCCCCCCAAGAACACGGCGCGAAGCTCAAATTTTGGTAGAAAAAATGTCACTTGAGCTACCTTTACTAACGTAAGTCATCCGACTGCCACCTCTTCTTATCTATTGGTGGTCCTAATAGAACTTGTTTACGAAAATAGGCCAGAATAACTCTGAGTGCATTCCTCCTGATGGTCCTAGCATGGCACCCTGTCCATCAAGTGTTACCCTTCCTGGAAAACGTTAAGTCCTGCTATCAACAAACATCTCCAAAACGCAATCGTTCTGACCGCTATGTAGAGGCTCCTGCGTCCTGGCACAAAGGATGTATTGTGAATGAATGGAGCATTATTATTGGCTCTTATTGAATTTACCTGCCAAATTACTGATGCTGCCTTTTCCTTTCTGCAGACTAGAATTTCAGTGGCAAAACTATTTTTTACAGATCGTCATATTACACTGACAGTTAAACCCTGCAAAAGTGTCCTACAGATTGTCAAATATGAAAAGACTCTTCATCAATTACAATGCTCTTCCACTGATGATGAAAGCTTGAATATTAGAGCGTGAAACCGATGTCCAATCCGACAATATATCACCACGTACTGTGTTGATGTAGTAAACATACAATTCGTATCCTGTGCCAAACAAAATCGCCCCTTTTGCACCATTCATATAGCTATCGACTGTCAGACATTCGTACATATACTGCGAAGACATACAGCATAAGCACATTCACCATATGTAATCCTCACAGCACCAGATATTTTCCCACAAGATCAGGCGGTCAGCCACCACAGCCTCGATGCTCACAATTCATTCACTCTCTACATGTGATGAGAGCGACCTCAGAGGACCGAGGTCACTCTATGAACTGTTGTACAAAGACGGGCTCGTTTTCCCTAGGCACAAAGGCGTTAATGTTTCTGGCCCTGACATGCTTGGTTGCTTCCTTTCTACACCCATCTCCAGACTCTGGGATGACAAGAACATATTTAACCACACATGGTTTGCTGGAATACCATACCATTTATGCGATACTTCTCGATATCAAGCACACGGCAATATTGTTTGCATAGCAGTAGTATCACTCACACAGTATAAATCCAAAGAAACAGACTGGAAACTATTTCTCTAGAAAGCCGAAACTTTAGCGACGTGGAGCGTGCTGTACACCACTGAATAACTAGAACTCTATCCTGTCTGTGAAGACCTTTATGTGAGAACTCGAAAAAGTTGAGGAAACTGATATTTCCAACCACAAATACTGATATCAGTGATGTAACAGATTCCAAATCATTCTTATAATTTACAAAGTCAACTAAGGTGTTTCTAATGTCTAGAGAACCAGCAATCGTGTCTACCACCCGTCTTTCACCTGCTAGATGCAAACACTATAATCGATGTCCCTTCAATTAAATAAAGGCGCGAAAACTGTAGCAGTAGTCAACTAGACAATTTACATGGGAGGGAATAATGGTCCAGCCCAAACACGTGTCCACATTGAATCTTCTCAAATTTCCACGCGATCATGAGAGCTATCCAACACATACTAAATATTAGTTCGCTATTCGGCCGTCTAGAGGACGACACGGTTAAGTCACCTACATTCCTGCTTCCCCTCCATTCGGACAGCTCCTACCGTTAGCCGTAACTGTGAACCATTCCCACCAGAGGCCATCGGCGAAGACAGAATCATCCTAGGAAACTGGCCACATATATATTTTATCATTGTGCTATGATCATGGTCTCAATTGGACGACATTCGAAAATGAGCGAAGTATCGGAAATAAACCATGCTGATGGCTGTAGCTCTGGAAATAGAAATATCTGTACCATTCTTATGACTTGACATACTTTCCCCTTTGCTGTCACAGTATTCCACATCAAATCCATACCTTCCTTACAACTGGACATAGTCATTCCCCTTGCATATGTCGGAACACATTCATACATCGTTTATAAGCCTGATGCTCAAGGCAGACCTATCATGCATCTCCTACTACTAAGTATATACTCTGCCAATAACTGATTGCTGGCGATACGAAATAATACTGAGAGAAAATCAGTGATAGGTGGATATGTCTCATAAGTTTTTCTTGCAAGTGGTACCACTGTGTCTTAGGAAGAGAGGCGTAATCCCCTTACAAACCGTCATATGTTTAAAAAAAAACTATCGCAACGACCATATTACTATCACAATCGGTCTTTGTTCTACAGGTGCACACACGTATCCATGTTAAAAGCTATACTACCTTTATAAATATAGGTTTGGCATTACCTCCAAATGAAGTGGTGTTTCCAGGCAAATACCACAACAATGAACATAGATGGTGATCGCTGGTGTGCATATTATCAGACCAACAGTGCAGCTACACGTAGCCAACGATGCAACCTCATAATAAAATCACTGAATTTAGAAAGTGATTCGGCTAAGGAATGTGTTATGAAACCAGTATTTGCAACTCCTTCATGTTGCCACTAGATATTTCATCAGTGTTTGTAACGCATTCTGCCTCAGTGCCATGTCAGAGGTTCTCCGATATACCCACTGGGCTATAGGGGAAGGTTAATTGAGATGAATCACAAACACTAGATGGTGTGCTGATTGAGGTCGTAAGAAATGTACAAAGGCTTTTCAGCTCTCTAGTGTTGCACTCTCCAACAGAAATGATATCTGGGATTTGGAATCAAGTCTTTCCATTCAACCATCTACTTGCATTGGATCCTATGGAGAAATCTTTTAATGATTACTGTCACTAGTGAAATGTATTTCCTGCACTCTCATATATCGGAACGAGTCACATTTTTCGAACCTTTCAGCTACAGTAAAATTTTAGATAGTTGTTATGCATCTTGCAAACTGCCCCCCAAACTACATAGATACTGCAGTCCGAAGTAAATCCGCGTCTCTCAGGGCCCATTTACGTCTATCACCCCAACATGCTATCGGTAGTTGCGACCAGTCGACAGATTTTTTCATCTCATTTCTTTGTTTACTATGCTACATGAGCGAAAAATTTACAGTGGTCGGCTGCTGTTGATTGTAATTATTTTCTGAGCTCGCTTCTGGGTGACTGTGTTTGTAGACTCGCTTTTGCCATTATAGATATTTGATGCACTTACTTTTATCTTTCCAAGTTTTCTGCTGGTTTCCAGTGTGGTTATCACTGGTAGCTGATACAACTTAGTGGTTAAGTAGATGCTCTATTTTTGTCGAGTTTTACAACGAAGGTTTTGCAGAAGTTTGTCCAATAAGGATACTGTCCTTTTCAGTACATCGATTTCACTGGTTTTTTTTAAGTTAAAACTAGACGAAAGTCGACGCAGTGTTTACACATTGATGACGCTGAATCCGCATTTGCCACAGTTTTTCACTCGATTTTGATATTGTAATGATTTCGCTTGCGTGTTTTACTTTAACTTCGCAGCAGTAACATTTTCTAGGTCGAACCACGATGATTTTTTTTTTGCACTGAATACGTACGGACTCATACTTTCTTACATGTTCGCGGAACTCGATTTTCGCGTACTTTTTTTCATCACCATCTTGTGCTTTAAGTTCTATGTGCCTTCATATTTCACCTAAGTCCCCTGTCCTGTTTGGCGCTTTCATCAGGAGCTAGTGTATTTCAGTCACGATACAGCGGTTCACTTCTTGCCGGAAGGCACTGTAAGTAATCTATGGAGTACCAATATTATAAATGTCAAAGTAGCGCAGCCCGTTACCTTTTCGTGTTTGAGCCACTGAATCGAACTTGATGAAGTTTAGCATGGGGTTAGCTTGAACCCTGACGAGGAACATAGGCTACTTAAGAAAATTACATGCGCTAAGTTCCATTCCAAAAATAAACCTTGACAATTCAGCCAACCAATAGGATTGGAGTCGGCATCAGCCAACGGGGAAAATGTTCGGCGCCAATCGACTGGAAATTAACATCTGGCGTTTACAAAACATTTGTGAGTCAATAAATGATTCGAGGAAGAAACGAGATATTCGTCGCTAAACGGCTGGGAGCTGCAAAAGCCACAATTCGTACCGATTCGACAAAGCGTAAAACTTTGTGTACTGCATAAACTGTTGGGGAGTCTTCACAAATATTTTAAATTTTTCAGTCCCAGTAGGTCTTTTGTAGTTTCTGCCAAAGTAATATACTCTGCTTCTGTTGAAGACAGTGAAACATGAGTCTCTGTCCTTTTAATCCAATGCATAACGTTTCCAAAAACCTGGAGTCTGTATCCTGTTGTAGATCTGACTTCTTCACTTCTCCAGTCAGAATCAACATAACAGAGACAAGAATCTGAATTTCCCCTTTTGTAACACAGATCTACATCAGCTGTTCTTTTAATATCCTGTAGAATTCGTTTCAAATATTTCCAGTAGAATTCTGCTGGTTTATTTTGATATTAACTAAAATAATCATCACATACATCAAACAACCTATTAATTCTCTTTAGGTTTTATTTCAAAATGTATCTTCACTGAATTTGCCTTCCATCAGTTTACAGTCTTTCATGTTGAATCTTTTTAGTAAGGTTTCAGGATGGACACATTGACTAAGAAAACTTTTGGCATTGGTCTTCTCAATATTTATTCCAAGTAATAAGTTTGATTAACAAAGTTCTCACATTCAAAATTTTTATTTTATCTTCTTAGTATGAGTGAGTTTCCTTTTACAATCCCAGCAATTAGAATATCATCTACATAAGTAGCAAATGAGTATTATAATCATCAGTGCTTTCAACATAGAGACATGTATCAACTTGAGATTTTCAAAACCCAATTTCGTTCATAAAATTGTCAGATGTAGAGTTTCGAATTCTTGATGAATAGTCTACACCAGCTTGTTCAGTTTCCTGAAATTTACTTTCATTCTGGTATCTTTGTTTCCTGCTATGTTCTGCATTATGTTGTCCATTTGAAGACTCTCTTTCAAGATCCAGTCATCACTACTTTTACCTTCAAATAGAAACACATCATCTTCAAAGGTTATATCTCCTACAATCTTGTTTTGTTTGCCACACAATCTGTAATCATTATGACAATATCCAGTCATGAAAAATTTTAATGACATAGTGTCAACCTTAATTGTCAATAGATCCTTTGGAATGTGCAAGTATGTAATACACATAAACAGATCTTCAGATTTGGCTTCCTTCTATACCATAGCGTTGCTGTAATTTCTCCACATAAAGCTAGAGTAGGAATGCAGATAATGATAAAAACAGTTGCCAATACCACTTCTGTACAAAATTGTTTTCCAAGTTTGCACCCAAGAACCATACGACAAACCTTTTTAATTATAATACGATTTAGTCATTGTGCCATCCCATTTTGTTGTTGTGTGTACCTTATGGTAAACTGGTACTGCACTCCCTTTTACTGGAAGAATTTGATCATTTCATTTGAAATGTATTTACGATCATGTACATTAAATCTACTGACTGTCATGATAAAATGACCAGTAGCCTTTCCATAGTAACTTGTAAATAAGAGAGACAGAGATAGAGAGACTGAGACACATATGGACGTGCAGTATCATACGAATACAAAGGTGCATATCACCCTTCACAGTATTACATTAAAATTGTATACACAACTTTGATAAATTGTATGAAAGGTATTTCTCATAGAATACTTTGCTTAGATTTAAATAATGTGTAATAGCTGTAACACTTCTGTCCAAAATTGTAATTTAGATCAAGGTGAACATTTGATTGAAAATACTATTGGCATTGACTATGGCATACAGTATCAACATAGAACATGAAGATAATTACTTGTTACTGGGTAGTTGAAGGTATTCATTTACATTCTAATACCAGTTGGTGGTTAAAGCTTGAATATTGCTTCCCTAAATGCAAACAATTTTTTCATTTATTTTTTGATGTTCTGGAAGTTTGTTATACAATTTTGCACCTTGAGCTTTTTTTGTTTCTGTGTAATAGTATTGTTTACTCTTTTGACATGGATGTCATTGCAAATTATCTTATTATATGAATGTAGGTTTGAGTTGTTTTTGAAATTTTCAGTGCACTTTTTTCTGTTAATTACATTTTTTATAGAGGCATGGTCAAACTAGTATATTTAGCTGTTGAAATAGCTGCTTGGACGGTGTGAGCCTTGAACTGTTAGTAAGTATTCTGACAGCTTGTTTTAGTAGTGTGAAGAAGATTTTTAGATTTTTTGTTTTATGACCCCAGAAAGTGAGGCCACAGGTAATAGCAGTGTGAATGTAAGCAATGCTGACAGTTCTGCTACACTGTTTGATAGACACATTACTAGTTACATGTAATGCAAAGCAAGCAGAACTGTACATGCTAGCGAGAATTTTTATCTATTTGGAAACTTAAAAATTTTGTGATAGCTACTCTATTAACATCTTTATTTTGTATTCTGAGGCCCAGGTCATTTTGTTACTCTGTTTCCCTGCAATGGATGTGATTAGTTTTCGAAATATATAAGATAATTTGTTCATTTCAATTCAGTTTTGTAAATATTTCAAAACTCTAGTTCCAGATGTTAGCAGTACTTGGTTTACAGAAGTTACAACAACATTTGTATCATCAACAGACTCTCTTTTCTAACTCTCTGTTACTCACGTGATAATTCCCCACACTGTCACTCTCATGGATGGCAGGTGTCATCCATAACATAAACGGTGTATTTGGACATTTTGAACGGTTAATATGAATCCTTTTAGGACTGTTTTGTTTAAGTCTAAAGTTGTTTGTAAATAGAGTCAGTGCCTCTCTGATCGCACCCAACATGGCAGTATCTCTGAAAACACCTCTGTCAAGAATACTGTCACAACTTAGACATCTCAAGAGACACTTTACCAGTTTTCATTCCTCTATATGTAACATAATTCAAGTCTGTTAACCTTCGATTTATCCCATAACTTCGATAACTTCTTACTAGAATATTCCAGAGATCCATACAGATATTACAAACCAATGAAAGCTCTGATCTCTATAATATCTGTTTGTTTAGCATTCGTTTCCCTAGAAAAGTTATCACAAACTTTAGTGGCGTAAATATTGGCACATGTGGCAATAATGGATATTATATTGTCATCTAACAATAAATTTAGAACATCAATTTCTGTCTTTGTTATATGAGCTTCATTTTTGGAACCAGTGAAATGAATAGAAATATTACAAGATCTTGTTCTAACATTAATAGTATATTTACTTTTCCTCTGCTTAGTTGTTCCATCCTTTCCTAAAATAATTACCGTACTTCTTGAATTACTTCTTCCTGTAATCCAAATTCACCATTTTCTGACACTTTTTATTCACTTCCTTGATCATGACCACTTTCATATGCACAATGGTCGATCTCTCAGTCAGCAATAACACTATCAGGATCTTCATCACTCAGCTCATGAAACAATTCCAGTCAAACATCAGGGGCTCTGCTGAACATTGTCATAGATTTTTTGACTGTAATTGGATGTGATATACCTAAAAGTATGCACCATAAAACTGGATTGGTCTATTAAAACAATAGAGTAAGATACACTACTTTCTTTCAGATTATAGCATTAGAGTACCCAAGGATAAACTGTGTCCCCCAAGCCATAATAATCATTCATTAACAATACAGCTTGCAGAACTGAAAACTAATAATGGCGAAAGCTAATGGATGGAGAGTTAATGGAAAGGTATTGAAAATAACGTGAACACAGTCCAGCTCAATCAGACAAAATAGAACCGGAAAATTATGTGGACGACGAGTGTCAACCGTGCAAGCAATGTAGGGCTAATGAAACCCTTTTTTCCTGTCAGATGTACAGTAATTTAACCATTTGCATCATTTCCTGTCACACTGAAATACTCTAATGTACTCAAATGGATATTGTGATTTTCACAGTCAAATGCCTTTGATAGACTACAAAATATAGCAGTAGCCGGTAATTTATTATGTAATGAAGTAAGTACATTTTCACTGTATGTGTAGAAAGCCTTCTCAGTATCAGAAGCCTTTATAAATCCGAACTGAGATCTGGACGGTATACTGTTCGTTGTCAGATGTTTGAGAAGCTGATTGTACATTACCTTTTCCAAAATATTTGAAAATCCTACCGCAAGAGAAACTGGACAGAAATTTGGCCATACTTCTTTAATTTTGTATCCAAACGAAAGCGTAAGTTCAGCATATTTCAAGAATTCAGGAAATGTCTTACTGATACACGATTGGTAATGCAGATAGTTCAATAAGTTACTACACTGAGAAGCACACTCTTTAATTAATTTTGTTGATATTTTATTATAACCACAATAACTTAAAGGTTTTATAAAGGACGTTACCCCTGAATGGGTAGTGTGCGTCATATTCATATCTTGTCTGAGATAATCTATGGCAGCATCTGCTAAAGCTGACAACCCCATCTTTTCAGTAACAGTGATGAAATGTTTGTTAAAAGTTTTTCAACTATGCAGACATCTGTTACCAATGTATCATTAACTCTTAATACTAAAAAGGTATAGTACCGCCGACATTGAAAATAGGTACAACATACTTCATTATTCTTGCCAGAACAACATATTTTTTGTAAAAATAACTCAATTTCAATTAATACAGCAAAGCCGGATACCAGTGTGGCAAAGAATGACAATTTATTTATTTAATTGATCACATGTGCACTCCCACATAATAAATCCCTACATCCAGTTTGGTGAGATCTGTGAAATGAATGAATATATGGTCGTCTGCTAACTGCAGATAGTGAATGTGAATATATGATCATCTTTGAGACGATCCTTTGGCCACCTTTGGTGCAACCAAAGAGATGAAATTTACCGGAGCTTTGAGCGCCTGAAATGTGGCTGACCAATATGGTAGCAAGGTGGTCCCCCACTTCGGCAGAGGTGCGAGAGGACCTGAAGAACGGCTATGTTTCAGCACTCTGCTGCTGGATCTAGTGTTGGTAAGACATCTCTTAGGTGTGCTCCGTAAAGACAAAAGAGTGGAGACATGGTATGCATGTGAAATACTTAAGCGTAGTTTGGAATAATAATTTCTCTACTTCAGGAACTTTTGTGGGGATAATTAAATGTCAGGCAGGTACTATTAAGGGAATCGTAGTAATCTTCGGAAGTGACCAATGGTCACAATGAAACTATGTGTAGCAAGAAGTTGAAATACTTCCGAGTGCTTAAGTTAAGCTGAATTACTAGCATGTGTACTATACGTTGGAAATATTTAAAAATGGCGTGTGCGGGACTTGAAATTAGAGACGAGTACTTCCACGTGGTGAGTACTGTGTGAGTCTCAATCTGTGTATGAGACAAAGGATAAAGAGAAGTACTCGTCCATGGTATCAGTTGAGTACTCGCGTGTGTGATGAATATGTTCTGAATGAATATTACTTTGGGTGTTATGTTTCCGAATGACGCTTGATTCAAACTATAATACTCTGAGAGAGAAGCAAGGTGAGTCAGCCGTCTATCCAGCAACGCCACTTGGCTTGTATTGCACAGGAAGACGTGCATATATCCTCCAGAGATCATAGTAGGAAAGAAAAATTACGAAGTGGGGCAGTGTCGTGTGAAACTGGGATAAATACTTATTGAAGTGGGAAAGCTGAAAGTGATAATGTTGTGACTATTCCGTGTGTTGTATTCCATGTTGCAGTGTGGTGTATGTCATGTAAATTAAGTATATGTGGTTTGCATGGGAGAGTAGCAAGGTAGTTTCAGAGGTAGTGGGTTATGCATGTTCCTTTTGTACCGCTCGGTCTGGAGGATAGTTTCGTGATGATGGTTGTGAGAGTCGAAGTGTGAGATACAGCAAAAGATCCACCATCCTATCCAGAACCTGCACTGTAGCGTTAAATAATTACGAGACCATAAGATAGAGAATCACCAATGTAAAGCCATGCCCACTGGGCGGAATTTCTCATGTGTTATTGTTGTAGGTTATAGAATTTGTATGTTTAGGTTATAGAATTTATCGGAATAAATAAGATAGTGAACAGAAAAAGATTGGTGGCCTTTTCCTTCGAATTGTATGTTGTCATGATATCCAGAATTTATAATGTGTGCGCCATTCATATTCAGTGCGATGGCCACGTGTTGATCAAAGCCGTTAAATAAGAAAGAAAATGTGGTATTGCCAGTGCGTAGTGAACAGTCAGAGTTCTGTAAATTACTAATTGTCAGATGTGCGTTTCGTTGCATAATATTCAAACAGGAGAATAACTTGTAACTTAATTGTGAGTACTAGAGTTCATGTTACTCGATAAATAAGAATGAGTCCACTCGCTTGGCAGACCACTCATCTTGCAGACCTGACTGTTTGATGCCACAGTATGAGCAAGGCATGTGGGTGCCTCTCAGTACTATTTGCTGCTACTCATTTCTGGTTGTACCAGTCTCTTCCTTCACTATAGCCCATATTGTCTTTATTCTGATACGATTTTCTTTTTCTCGTAATGTATTTGCATTGATGTCCATATTACTATCTTTAATATTTTGCTGCATGTCTTGCAATGCTCCGTAGCATCAATATCAGTGCTGTTTCTGATTGACAGAAACAGTTTCCTTATTGTTTTACATGATACCTTTATTCCTTGAGTAATACATTCTTCATTCTTTATTTGTCCATGAATCATTTCGTATTGGGCATGTCATGTTTACATAAAGCTTACATATACATAGAAAAATATAGCGATATATGCCAATTAATGTATGATTGCATTTATGATCTGACAGGTACACATATCTGCTAGTTACAAAAAGATAAAAAATATATAGTGCATGTTACAGAATTTGCACAAAAAAGTGATTAAAAGTATATTATAAAAGGCACCAATGATAATATAGTTCATTTTTCTGTAATTCCTTGGTATTCGTTCACCACCACCAGTAAAACAAAGAAAAAGTAGAGGACAACAGTATCAGTGTTTTGCCATGTATTTGTTACAGTTTCCCTTTGCAATGTATACTGACATGGTATTTAATTTTTTACTTCAAAATGTTCTTTGACACTGTAAGGGCAAATGTTGATGAATTGGCTTTTTAATTTTCTTTTAAAAAGCGACATACTTTCTATCTTCTTTATACATTACAGTAAACTGTTGTACAGTACATGTCCAGCATTTACAGGGTTTTTATCTGTTAATTTTAGCCTACTTCTTTCTTTTTGTATTATGTTCATGATATTCTCCGTTTAGCAATGCATTGCAGATACTAATGCTACTGTTAACATTTTTAGCATCCTGAATATATTTCTGCTTGATTCTCTAAATCATACTTTTGCATTATATGGCTATCTTTTGTAATCTTAATAGCCTTTGTTTGTGCACATTTGCAGTATTTCCTCAAACCAGGATGCCATATGAGAGATGCAAATGGACTAGTCCATAGTACATTGTTTCTAGTGTGTGTCTATTTACTGACTTTGGCATTTTTTCATCAGGAATATGCCTGAAGCTATTTTGGTGCAAATGTTATTTATGTTATTCTCCCATGTCATATACCTATCAACTGTTAACCTAGAAATTTATAGCTGTGTGTCTCCTTCAGTTCTAGATTTTGTTTTATTTTGTTGTCCAAAGTGTGTTTTTTGTTTTCATAAATCTGCATATATTTTGTTTTGTTTCCATGTATAAGAAGATTGTTTTCACTGAAATAATTGTTTTCACTTTTCATATTTAGTGAAGCCTTCTCTTGCAAGTCACCTGTTGTAGAACTAATAATAATGAATGAAGTGTCATGTGCATACATAATTACGCTATCAGATACTGTTTTGGTCATATCATTGACATACAGAATGAAAAGTAGTGGACCAAGGATGGATCCTTGAGTAACCACATATTCCACATTTTCAAAATTAAAAAAGACACTTCCAATATTATTTTTCACGTTGTGCCTTATTTCTACCCACTGCTTTATATTCTCAAAAAACGTTTTAATGATGTCTTTTGCTTTCCCCCAATACCATAACAATGAAGCTTTTCTAATAGGTTGTCGTAGTGCAAACAATCAAATGCTTTAGATCGGTCAAGAAACATACCACAGACTTTCTTCTGTTCAAGTGCTTCAGCTACAAGTGTTATGAATTCATCTATTGCTGTTTTGGTAGATTTGCCTTTTCTGAACTGATGTTGTTCATCGTTAAGATTATTGCGTATTTCTGTCTTTATTATGGTTTCTATTATTTTAGAGATTACGAATCTAATAGTTCTAGATCTGTATTTGTCTGGGTCTTTTTTGCAGCCTCCTTTATATATAGGGATTACTTTACTCTTTTTCAGGCTTCACTACCCACTGCAAACAGCATTTAATTATTTGAGTAGTTATACCATCTAGTCCTTCAGTGTTTTTATGTTTGTAGATTATGTAGTATTTTTAAAATTTCTGATTCATATGTTGGAATCAGGAATAAGCATTTTTGTCTCAGATTGAATGTTTATTGTGTTTATTTTGGAAGTATAAATCTTATTTATGAATTTATCCACAACTTCAATATAATTTTTGTTTTAAGTGTTGCTGACATCTTGTGCATCCGTGAGTTCCCTCAGTTTACCTCAAATAATATGTTATCAATGTTTCCACACCTACACTGTTCCTCTCTCCATTTATGAGAGACCATATAGTCTTAGTGATATTCGTTGAGGTTGCTACCTTGTTTTCATAATATGTCGATTTACTTTCTTTTATTTGTTTTGTTGTATGATTTCTTCTTTTCCCTATATGCATCCCTATTTTCTTGAGTCGGCCTTAGCTGATAATTTTCATACATACTTTTCACTACTCCCTTCTTTCATTTTACCTCTACTGTGATTCAGTTTTTATTATACTTCTAATTTATTTTCCTACACACTAATGGACATGCAACAACTATGTAATGGCCTAAAGTATTGCAGAATGGTTCTCATCTAGGTTTCCTATTAAATATATTTCACTGAAGTCTAAGGTTTCGAATAGCGTTTGCAGCCTTTCTATGTCTGTTTGCTTAGTTTGTCTAAACTCTTTAAATATTTTCTCTGACCTTCTATGTTATCTGCTACTGCAACTAATACCCCATAGTGGTCTGCAATGGTTGGCTATATGACCTGTACTGTCTGCCTACTTTGTGGTATTTTAGTGATTACACGATCTATTAACGTTCTGTATTTTACAGCACCTTGTGGCACTGTCTACTGCTAAATTAGGTCCATAGGTTTTAATTGTATCTTGAAAACTTGTTGTATAACAGTTGTGTTTTAGTCTGTTAATATTTAGATCACCTGCTAAAATTATGTAAGGAAATTCCCTGCTAGCCTTAGCTAACAGGACTTCGAATTATTTCATAAATCCATTTATCTGACTGTTGATCTGTAGAGCCTTATTATCACATACTTTTCTCTAGTCTATCTTGTCTGTATTGTCGCAGTTTCAAACAGCATTTCTGTACAGTTGTCTACTGACCATGGGACGATACCTTCTATTTTACTGTGTACATAGATTGCCACCTTTCTGTCCTTATGTTCAGATCTGAAGGAATTAACAACTTTTTTACAATGAAGCGAAGGAAAGTGGTATAGCCATGCATATTCAGCCACAGAGATATGTAGTAAACAAGCAGAATACGGCGCTGTGGTCGGCACCGCCTATATAAGATAACAAGTGTCTGGCGCAGTTGTTATATCGGTTACTGCTGCTACAATGTCAAGTTATCAAGATTTAAGTGAGTTTGAATATCGCCTCACGAGCGATGGAACACAGCATCTCCAAGGTAGCGATGAAGTGGGGATTTTCCCATACGACTATTACACAAGTGTGCCGTGAATATCAGGAATCCGTAAAACATCAAATCTCCGACATCGCTGTGGCCGGAAAAAGATCACGCAAGAATGGGACCAACGATGACTAAAGACAATCGTTCAACGTCAGACAAGTGCAACCCTTCCGCAAATTGCTGTATGTTTCAATGCTGGGCCATCAATAAGTGTCAGCGAATCATTCAACGAAACATCATAGATAGGGCTTTTGGAGCCCAAGGCCCATTCGTGTACCCTCGATGACTGTACGACACGAAGCTTTACCCCTCGCCTGGGCCCGTCAACACTGACATTGGACTGTTGATGACTGGAAACATGTTGACTGGTCAGTCGAATCTCGTTTCAAATTGTATCGAACAGATGGACGTGTACGGATATGGAGACTACCTCATGAATCCATGAACCCTGCATGTCAGCAAGGGACTGTTCAAGATAGTGGAGGCTCTGTTATGGTGTGGGGCGAGTGCAACTGGAGTGATATGGGACCCCTTGTATGTCTAGATATGACTCTGACAGGTGACACGCACGTAAGCATCCTGTCTGATCACCTGTATCCATTCATATACATTGTGCACTCTGACGGACTTTGGCAATTTCAGCAGGACAATGTGACACCCCACACATCCAGAATTGCTGCAGAGTGGCTCCACGGACAATCTTTTGAGTATAAACACTTCCGCTGGCCACCAAACTCCCTAGACATGAACATTATTGATCATAATTGGGATGCTTTGCAACATGCTCTTCAGAAGAGATCTCCACCTGCCCGTAGTCTAACGGATTTATGGATAGCCCTGCAGGATTCATGATATCAATTCCTTCTAGCACTACTTCAGACATTAGTTGAGTCCATGCCAAGTTGTGTTGCTGCACTTTTTATCTGCTGGTGCAAAAACGTTCAGCTCCTTGAGATGTTTTTGCTTCGTTTTCTTTCTCTACATTCATTAGTACTTCTACTTGCTCTGATTTACTGGATGTATAATGTACATTCTGCTGCAAGATCCATGTATTAGAAACATTTTTGTTAATGTTCTGGCTGTCTATGGCGTCTTTCTTTTTATCTGCTGGTGCAAAAACGTTGAGCTCCTTGAGATGTTTTTGCTTCGTTTTCTTTCTCTACAGTCATTAGTACTTCTACCTGCTCTGATTTACTGGATACATAATGTACATTCTGCTGCAAGATCCATGTATTAGAAATATTTTTGTTAATGTTCTGGCTTTCTATGGCGTCTTTCTTTTTATCTGCTGGTGCAAAAACGTTCAGCTCCTTGAGATGTTTCTGCTTCGTTTTCTTTCTCTTCTCCCAAATATTAACTGTGGTGTCTTTGCCACAGCTTCTTCTTCTGCAGGTGATGAGACAGCTTCGTCTGCTGGTGATGACACTTCTTCTTCTGCCAGTGACATTGCTTCTTCTTCTTCTCCTTCTGCTGCTGCTGCTGCTGTTGCTGCTGGTGATAACACCTTCCTTCTTTTGCAGAGCAGAGTGACGTTTCCTCTTCTGTTCTTTCATCTTGTGGCTGTTATGAGCCCATTACTGGATACAGTATTGTGTCTTCTGTTTCTTCTCTCATAGGTCTATGTATCTGTCTTGTGTGCTGCTAATTTTTTAAATATTTCTTTCCACAGAATTTTTTTACTATGGTTTCTTTGTAGACTTTGGTCTAATGTGGGTTACTTTCTGGGACAAATTGTTTTTTGATATGATACGTACTTTATTAATTAAAGTGTTGTACTTTATTCATGCCATTAGCACTGTTTAAATCATTCTAATTTATGTGTTTGAAGAATGTTCTAAAATAATCAATTTTTGCTTATTGACCAGGCTCTTGATTTCAGATTAAATAGATTTTATATCCCATTCAGTAATAACAATTCGCAATAGGAGCTGCATGCCCTGGCCTGAGAAGCCATTGAGTATTGGTTTTCTGTGAAGATGTCATAATTTTGAAGGCTGTGCTATAGAAGTAGAACTGTGGAAAGTTCATAATAATAGTCCTGGTACAAGACACTTAATCTTATGATTCTAAGTTATGCATGAAATACACACATTATTGAAGTTTTTAACTTGTAAATGGAATAGCTAGTGTAATGTTAAGAGGAAATTTTAATTCAAATATTCAGGGAAAATCTATTATACAGCTATACTCACGTCCCTTGTCATTTCATATAATCTAACTCTCCCTCATGCAACTGATAACCAGAGGTATGAAAATCAGCAGTACTGTTATTGACACATCGAGGTTGCAAACAAATTGTGTAAATACTTACAATTGAACTATAAGAATAATGAATAAAAAAGGAACTTAAGACTTATAAAAGTAAAATTTATTGTATTAGCACCCTCAAAAAATGTACACAACCCACTTGGTATCAGTGAACACGTATGGTAATATATTTTGTAAAGTAACCATTAACTCCCAAGAAAAGAGCTCCCAAATGTGTTTAATAAATTGTAATTCTCGTGTATTTTAAATGTATATTTTTCAAGTATTCGTGGGGATACGAAAGGCAACTGCAATGGCTGCTAAATGTTGCAGCTCATTTTCCAAAGCAGAACTTCTTGACATAGTGGAGTACAAAATACTAATTTAAATTGCATGTAATATCGCTTGTGCGTGGGGTGTACAGACGAGTGACAGACTACAGGCGACATCGCATGTGACAAATCGCTGCAATCCTTTGCTGTGCTGAGGCTGAGAGTAGTCACTGACTAAAGCAAGGAGGCGGGGCAATCTGCAATCTTGTTGAGAAGAAAACATGTATTTCTTCCTGAAAACATGTGTGAAACTTGTCCTCTCTGTTAAACCCACAGTTGCATCATAGTATGTACACTCAACAGCTCAAAAAGAGATGCCATCCCCGTATTCCAAAACAGAGGCTGCATCTGACTGTATGGAACCAACACAGCATAGTTGTGTTCCAAGTCCTCTAAACGTGGTGCAGTACAGTCGTTCGACTAAACACAATGGTTACCACCAGAGACTACTAGAGAACGCTACTCTTTATTGCAGCCAGTCCACTATATAACCAATATCAGAAAACGCGTTATTACAGTTAACACAGTCCATAACGATTGTAAATTAAACTTCATTAAAATAAGCGGCACTTCAGAAATCTTATCACCCTCATTAAAGAAGTGACTAATATTTGTTCCTGATCCGAATTTGAACCCACTGTTAACCAAAGAAAGCTTGTGTGTCTGCTCGAGATTCGACTAGGCATAAAGAGACGTAAAATATCGAAGTTTACACCAGTATAAGTTTACAAGGCCGAATGTTTGAACCTGGAAATAAATGACAATATATTTACCACTACCGCATGAAGCTTATATTTCCCTGAGAAGTAAGAACGAAAGGTATATAGTGAAGTGCAACACACAAGAGTGATGCCATGAAGTAAAGTTGTGGTCATGGACGGGGAGTAGAACGGAGTACCTATATGAATTGTGAATTAAGCACAACAGATGTCAGATATTAAATATTTTCACCAATAGCGTCGTACTGGAAGCTGAAACGACAACACAAAAGATTTTTTCCTTGGAGGAATTTAAACTCGGCACCTTTCGTGATTCTCTTGAAGCTACGATCATACATGAAATAGTTATTGTTTCCTCACTAGTTGCGAAAGGTGCATATGTTCGGCTAAAGGTAACACAACGAATCGTTCTATGCTACCTTGGACTCCAAGTCCGTGCATATCGTCGTTGTTAACTCCACATGAAGAGGTGACAACTATCAAATTCCTTTTTACTAATAGTTAGGATCACACCATTCATAGAGACCTGGAGGAGTTTGAAATAATGAGGAAACAACGAAATGATGGGACATTATCATCTCGAAGTGCTCAGAACTGGAGCTAGAGCTAAGCGATAATTAGTTTGTGAACTAAAATAATATTACTAGTCTGAGAAAGCTTACTAGAGACAGAGTTTATGCAAACAGCGACTTCCACCTCTGCCAAACTCTCTTCAAGTCAGTACCAAGTTGACATGCTTAATGTTGATTTAGAATCATGGCACCATCCTGCGTTCTTTACTTGGCATTTCTGGAGGTGAAGAGAGTATGTTTGTGGCTGTTAAAAACTGGTACTCCCAGCGGGAATCGAACCCACACCTTAGCTACTGCAAGCTAGCCTCACGCCATCCAACCATCGAATTTAAAATTTGTTAGCATCATGTTTTTGTCATAATGGGGTATGCAGTCCACATTTGGGTGCGAGGAGGTCAGAGAATTCAATTATTTGGTGAATGGTACCAAGTCAAAAATCAGTGCACAGTATGCATATAAATTGGGTTTTCGGGGGTATTTGAGAGATTTATTTATGTGTATGTATGTGTTAGACTTAAGTTTTTGGATGGTTTTATGTTAGTTATAATTTACAAATTATAAGTTCTGGTTACGCCAATTTGGATGCATGGAGGTCAGAGAAATTTGAAAAATGTAAATTAATAACGCTTAACTATGTTTATCTACTTATCTGAGAATATTTTGGGGGAATAATTTATTGTTGTATGGAATAACGATTTGTGCACGCAGCTTCACTGCACAGAATTAAACGAAGGGGAGATTTGTCCATATTTGTTGTTAGTTTTGAGTCCAAGGGAGTTATTTAAATTAAAAGAAAAAATTAATTTGCTGATAACATCAATTGGGAACCTGTCACGAGATGCATGTCTCTAGTGGGACTTGAAAAATGACTCAGGATCATTGAAGAATTTACGAGCATCTTACAAACTCTGTAAATCAATTGTTTACTGTGTAGTTTAGATCTGTTTGTATCGATTCCACTGGGCGTGGGGGGGCGCTCATTGCAGAGCCATACAGAATTTCGGTAGGGTACTCGGCTCCCAATCTGTGGAGCGCCGCTGGAGACTTAGTTGTGACGAAGAGGTTCTGTGAAAGTGAGCACAGTGGCGCTGATATTTCTGTGGGATTTCAATAGACAGTCGATTTTGATAAATGTATAGTTTTATTTGGCATTTAATGAATATGACACAATTCATAATTTATGTTAGGTATAAGTTTCTTTCCTTCCAGGAAAAAATCTTTTGTGTTGTTGTTTCAGGTTCCAGTACCACGCTATTGGTGAACATATTTAATATCTGACATCTGATGTGCCCAACCTTTCTTAGACCATTACCCATGAGTTCAATCAAACATTAGCTAGTCACCTGCACACTCCCCCTTCCCCCTGACATATGTTGCCACCTTACACCCTCCCCCACATTATCACCACCTTTAGCATCTAACTAAACTATAGAATGAAAGACTTTTTTTGAAATAGTTATCTTTTTAAAATGATGAAAGATGAATGATATTTAGTATGTGACTGTGTGTGTGTGTGTGTGTGTGTGTGTGTGTGTGTGTGTGTGTGTGTGTGTGTGTGTGTGTGTTTGAATGAATGACCAAGGAATGTTGTGCATCGCAAGTGCTACCGACAACTCTTTAGAAAAGAAAGGTAACTATCCACTGTGAGGTTACACACTTGTTACTAAACGTGTTTCCCTGCATTACTCCTCTCCATTGCCACACTTGCTTGAACTGCACACTGCAAACACAATTAAAAAAACAGAAGTTCAGATGTGTGCACTATATTTACAGTTCATAAATCACTTCATTGCTACACTCCTTACATCTGAACTGGCAGAAATTGGACGATTCCAGGCTGTTAATTCTTTGTGCCTAAACACTCTAATAATAATGGTAATAATAATAATACCGTGTACAGCACCAGAGTAGCCCTTATGTAGTTACTGCTGTGTCATGCTCTCAATTAATTCATTTATCTGTTCTGAAACGAGTAATGAAGCAGTTTCTGGACTACTGTAGGTTCTATCTGTAACTTGGAGAAGACATTTTCTAGAGATATTTAGCATTTGTTACATATATGTCGCACTTTTATCATCAGCGATGGACAGAAGCACAACTATGTGAGCAACCTGTAACCTCCACCACATTAATGCTAATAACTAAGAAAAAGTAATTATTGATAACTTGTATAATCAATATGAGAGTCTTGAAAATTGTGTTAATAATAATGGTCTTTCGAAAATAATGTAGCTTTATAACTGAAACAGAATCGATTCATTTAATTTTTATTTGAATTTATCCTTCAGGGGGTAATTAACTACAGGTTGGGAACAATTGACACAGACCACAGATTATTGAAGGGATCGTGTTTCCATCAAATAGTCAGTGGACGTCACCCATTCACCTAGTTAAGAAAAAGGGTAGAAATTGGCCGATGTGTGGAGATTATAGAGTCCTGAATTCCCGTACCATTCCTGATAAATATTCGTTACCTAAGGTGGCAGATTGTTTAAAGCCGTAGCAGAAGATAAAGTTTTCAGCATTATCGACTGCCGCAAGTTGTGTGTACAGTTTCCGGTCACAAAGGGCGACAGGAAGAAGACTGCTATCACAACTCCATTTGGTTTGCTCCATTTCATTATTATACCCTTTTCTCATAAAAAATGCCTCACAATCATGGCAAAGGCTTATTCATCAGGTTCTTAGAAGGCTTCCATTTCTGTTTCGTTTCATGGACGACATTCTCATCTTCTCCGGCATTATAGAACAGCGTAAGGAGTACCTATGAAACCGTTTTCAGAAGCCTGAGAACATTTTTAGAGGTAATCAAGAAAGACAAGAGCTTGTTTTGCAAAGATAGCGTACAGTTTCTCCAGTTCGTCGTTTCCACAAAACGTCAATCTTCAAACCCCGAAAGAGTACAGCTCCATCGTGGCTTCTCGGTTCTGAGGACTTTCAAGGAATTACGAAGATTCTTGAGAATGATAAATTTTTACTGGCGCCATCTTCTACAGGCAGCTGTGAAACAGACTGCTTTGACTGGGCTTCTGAAAGGTAAGTTCACCCAAGGTAACAAGAAGGTACCCTGGAATGAGAATCTACTGGAGGTCTTTAAGGATGATGAGAATACTATGGCAGAGGCCGTGCCATTTAGCCTTCCTATGCAGAACGCCAAACTGGCATTTATGGTCGACGCCAGCCAGGAGGCAGTAGATGCGACATTACAACAGAGATTCAAATGTGATTGTCAACCCTTGTCGTTTTTTCCCGCCTCTTGACACAAGCGCAGCGCAAATGGAGCGTTAAGAACTGTGAATTACTAACCAGTCACGTAGCGGTTAAATTCTTCGAAGAATACCTAGAAGGCAAGCACTTTACAATTTATACAGATCATGCACCGCTTACAGCATTCTTTTCCAAGAGCACAGACCTAGTATCACCCTGTCAATGTCGCACAGCGAACTTGATAGCACACTACTTCACAGGCGTTATACACACAAGCAGCATGTCGAGGCTGATTATTTATCGCGTCAAGGCAGTCTGCTGCGAGAAAATAGTGGTTGATCAATAGAAAGACTCTGAGTTACATCCGTTGTTGACTAATCATCCCCCCAGTTTTACTTCCACTGAAATACAGGAAAGATGTTTTCTATATCTTTCATAATTTAGCACACGTTGGAGTCAGGGCTAAAACTAAACGGCTGGCAAAATACGTTATATGGCCCGAAATAAGGAAGGATGCCCGCCACTGGTCTCAATGTTGCTTACAATGTCAGAGGAGTAAGTCTGGCAGACATGTGCATGCTGCTATGGGAACGTTCACTGAGCCTACAGCCCGTTTCATGCACCTACATACCGTTTGCGTGGGATCACTTCTCTGTTCCGAAAATTATAAAAATTATAGCTTCGTGTTGATGGTGGTGGATAGGCTTACCCTTTGGCCAGAAGCATTCACTACATCCAATATTTCGGTAGACACTGTGGCTACGAAACTATTGGCAGACTGGTTTGCTCGCTATGGCATACCGCAAATGATCACACCTGACTGTGGAAGAAAATTTGAGGCTTGTCTATTTGGAGAGCTGCTACAGATATGTGGCTGCACTTACATACGCGAGAAAGCAACTGGTTAGCTGAAAGGTTTCAGCAATCTCTGAAGGCTGCGTTAATGGCACACAGCTCTAAAAGCTTTGCCTTTGATTTTGTTACGCCTTCGATCATCGGTGAAAGAAGATGTAGGCCGTCCATTGGCAGAGTTCCTGTTTGGGGAAAAGGTACGCCTAACTGCTGATCTACTGACCGACAAACCTACAATCCTACCATCTGAGAAACACAGCTCCGTCATAGATTGGAACGTAAAGCATGAAATGGTCTCCATAGAGTGGCTAATACCCTCTTACGTCTATGCACATAAGAATGGGACTTCGAGTGCTAGAGCTACAAACCAAGACCTTCAAGGGCTACACAGACCTTGGACTACAGACCACATCTTTCCACCTACAGATCCTCCACCTATAGCTCCAGTGATCACATGGGCAGGAAGAACTGTTCACCAGCATTACCCCAATATACCTGGGGTACAGATCTTCAGAAAGGGGGGCTAGTGTAGCCCCAAGTAATATTGATCAGTGACATAAACTGCAGTGATATGTTTCAGTGTATTTTATCTTTATCTATGTACTTCTTTACTCTATTGTTCTCCTACATGCACTCTATATGATTTGGCGCTAACTCGCCGTGTCTGTAACTTGTCTTTAGTGTAACTATATTAAGTTACCTTGCAAGTGAGGAGTTTATTCTTTCTTTCCATCAGTTCTATTCATTTAAGGGGACCACACCCTGCCTATCTAACCCATGTTAATTTAGGCAAGTATTTGACCCATTTCTGAAAAAAACTATTTGATGAAGGACCTTAATATTTTTACTGTATGTTACATGATACTAATCGAGTCAACTGTACTAAAATCTAGTTTATCCATTTGATAGTTTCTAAGAAATACTTTTTAAATTTATTAACAAAAAATATTAGGTTTTTCTGAAGAAAATATTTTTCTACGAACTTCCTCATGGAGGTATATTAATGAATGTAGTACCAGAGGTAGGTTTTTATGTTATGCAGAGCCTCTGAAAATTTCAACCATTTATCTATGATATAATGGGGCATATGTACCGAAAATTTTAGCTTGCAGGAAATTTATTACTTACAGTTAATTAAAACTGTCCTGCCACATTGATGGCACTTCTTTGGCCTCGCAGGTCTTCCAGCTTCTTTTTCACCTTCCTCAGTGTTTGTCTAGCTTTCTTGGCCATATTAGATGCAGACCTGACTGCATCAGCTAACCTCATTTTATCGCAGTCTTCAGCCCAGTGATCACATTTTCACCAAGATTAATTCCCAGCTTTTTCAGTACACAACACTTTCCAATATTACCACAACTGAATGTAATAACAGCATCGTGAACTCCTAGTTTCATTGTATGCATGCCTTCAAATACAGTTTTAGCAAGGCAGTTCCAAGTTATGCTGTTGAAACATTCATCTGGGTTCTGTGTGTGCCCATGCAGAGATTTCCTTAGAAGGTCAGGATGAGCCAAGTCTCTGAAAATAGTTTTAATTGCTGTAATAACAGCAGCATGAAGAGAATGCTGGTGAGAATAAGATTCTCCAGTTGCCTGAGCCGTATTGTATTTGCACCACGAATTTTCTCCTGATGGACACAATCCATGGTATGACTTATCATCAGAAGAGAACTTATGGAAGAATATGGCCCAAACATCTCTCTTTATTGCCTCCAGATTTTCTTTATTTCTACTAATTACCTGCAAGTTTTCTATTTCAGTTTTAGTTAACCGACCCTGTTCGGTCAACAATTTTCCAACTTATAATTTTTTTCCTTTCAAATCAACAGTTAGTTTTCTCAGTCTTGTTCCCAAACGTTTTTGAACAAGGCCTACACATTCTATTCTGTTAATAATGGCATCTCCATATGGCTTAGAGTTCACCACATTGTTGTATGCCTTACTGTCACCATCGGCCAAATATTTGGTGTACCGTACACCTCTTGTTTATATGGAAAGGTGAAATATTTGTTGTACTCCATGAACTTCCATACCACCATACCACCACTTGTTCCTCTAAAATTAGTCACACAGTTGTGTTCTTTATGTTCATTGACTTTACAACATTTGCAATATTTAGACATTATCTCCACATTTAACACTTTACCGGTGTCTACACTCGTGGCAGTCACTACTTCATTCAGAGAAGTATGTCCTCTTTTCTGACAACTTCCATCAAGTGCAACTGCTATATCCAAACATCCATCATTTTCTTCCACTACTGCCCAAGCAGCCAGTTTCATTCTTTCCTCAATGAGCTCTCATACAGTTTTCTCTAATATAGGAGTCAGTTTTTCAAACTTATTTGGTGGTTGATGTAAGTTCACCACTGAATAAAATGATCTCCCTGCAGTCATGCCCTTGCCAAGGGATCGTAATGCATAAACTAATCTAGTATTGATTTCATAAGGGACACTTGCATCTGGTTTTGAAGAACTCATAAATGAAATCACAGCTGAGCATTTAGTGCAAATTAAATCCAAAGCAAGTGCTAGGCTTATTCTCCCACTGGCACTCTCACAAATTTTCACACTCTGTAACTTACCACACTGTCTACATTGTACAAATTTGGAAATTACATCTGATAATATTCTCAAATTTATAATAATGTTACTGCACCCCTTGCCATGTACAGTAAATTCATTGTAACTCTCTTGAAATGGTGAGAGCTTCTTTAATGATGCACTTGTTGAAGAATTACAGTTAGAAACATCGTTGCCATGTGACATAACCTCTTGTACAGAAAGCTTTCTAAACTTGTTTCCTTTAAATTGTCGTTTCTTGAAAATGCTTTTATGTTTCGTTATCTTCAATAAACACAACAAAACACACGAAAACAAACACTGCAAATGTAAGTATAACAACTACTTCCAATCACACTTAACAAAACTAACCGTCTGTTGAAAGCGTGTTGTTTACAAATAGCAGAAACAAAAGAATACCGACCGTTGCATTCCAAGAATAGCCAACACACTCGAGAGTAAAAAAAAATCTATAACATGCAATGTAGGGGATATAAAGATCTAAAATACGTGCAGAAAAGTGGGTGACAGGAAAGTGGGTGTGGCACATAAGCACATATGGTAGGAAAATGCTCTTTAAATGCTCGACATTTTTTTTCAGCAAAATCCTTTTCAGAGCACTTAAATAAAACCTTAATCTAACGAAATATGATGAATACCGAAAATCGATTTTTTCCGACCTGAACCATGGTGTGGTTAATTTTACGTTTCCAAACAAAAGAAACTCTCAACATATTAACCAATGTATTTAATCTCAAATCTAGTTCTCTGTCCTTCAAAAATAATTATCTACTGTGTTTGCTTTCACTTTTGATCTGAGAGAAAAAGGCTTTCAGCATTCTCCCTTATGAGCCTTATAAGACTGTAATACAAAGTGATTACCAAGTTGTAAGTAGGCTGTTTAGGTTTTTATGTTGGTAACGCCACGTAGCGCTCTATATGAAAATCACTGACTGTGTTGTGTAAAGCCTGTGGCTGGTTGGCATTGTTGAATAGTCGCTATTATAGTGTTGGGCAGTTCGATGAGAATAGCATGTAGCGTTGCACAGTTCGTGGTGAGCTGCCAGCAGTGGTGGATGTGGGGAGAGAGATGACAGAATTTTGAGAGTGGACGATCTGGACATGTTTCCATCAAAAAGTGTAAGTTTGTAATACTGTGTATCGTGAACTGATATATATATGATGACTTTTGAATATTATTAAGTAAATACATTGTTTGTTCTGTATCAACATCTTTCATTTGCTAACTATGCCTATCAGTAGTTAGTGCCTTCAGTAGTTAGAATCTTTTATTTAGGTGGCAATATTGGCACTCGCTGTAATTGCAGTAGTTCGAGCAACGAAGATTTTTGTGAGGCAAGTGATTCATGAAAGGTATAGGTTATTGTTAGTCAGGGCCATTCTTTTGTAGTGATATTTGACAGTCAGATTGCGTTGCACTAAAAATATTGTGTGTCAGTTTAGTGTTGAGCAGAATAATTAAAGAGAAAAATGTCTGAGTACATTCAGTTCTGCTCAACTGTTTGAAAATCAAATAACATAGAGGTTTATCAGCACAATAATCCATAAATGTTTTGAAGGGGACGTTTCAAAGTGACCAGTGGACTCTCATGTGAGCACTCAAGTTCAGGAATAAAACGTTGTTTGAACAGTTATTTATAATTTCAGTAATCATTAAGTCAATGGAATTTTGTCGTCATACTTATAATGTCACCTGTGAAGCCTGGTGCCCCACTATGTTACAATTTATTGTACTAGAATGTCGTCTTGCTGAATTTATGTGACAATTTTTTTGAGGCTACACTGGACACACTGTTAAGCACTAAAATACTCTTCATCTATGTAGTTATTCTTCTGCAAGGTCTTCATCATATGATTACAATGACTACTCTGCTGCTTGTGGCGACAGTTTGGGTGTCGAAGAAGCTTGATTTTTTCCTGTTTAACACATTTACTTCACACACACTCACAACTTTCTCCTGATATGAGCAACAGTGTCGTGAGGTGGGGGTCTGGATGGAGGAGTACATACTTTTTCAAAACAAATAAATGCATAAAATTTGCATTATGTGCAAAACCTTTTGATGTTCATAAATTTTTATGATTTTCTGGAGTAGAAGTTCCCAAAATAAAGAAAACTCTTCCAACATGACAATTAGCACAAGCCAGAATATTCATATATATTGAAAGAAGAATTAATATGTTAAAATTTTAAACAAACAGTTTCTTGCCTAGCCCAAAATTCATTCACTGGATTATCCCAAGCCAGCCGGTGTGGCCGAGCGGTTCTAAATGCTTTAGTCTGGAACTGCGCGACCGCTATGGTCGCAGGTTCGAATCCCGCCTCAGGCACGGATATGTGTGATGTCCTTAGATTAGTTAGATTTAAGTAGTTCTAAGTTCTAGGGGACTGATGACCTCAGATGTTAAGTCCCATAGTGCTTAGAGCCATTTGAACCATTTTTTGATTATCTCATTGTAATCATTTCAGTTAAATATAAACTGCATAAACAGCTGCTGCGACTCAAGCTGCAGTACAGAAAAGGAAATATGTCTAACATCAAATACATATGTATCACACACTGAAACATTACAATCATTTATGAAGAATCTAGTGGAAATTACATTGTGTGTGTATAAGAGAAACTATGAGGAAATGAAATTGCGTGTGGCTAGTGTCTCCCATCAGGTAGGCCAATCACCTGGTGCAAATTGTTTAGTCGATGCAACTTCGTATACTTGTGAGTCGATGAGGACGAAATGATGAAGACAACACAATGTCCAGGCGTTGAGCAGACACATGTCTGATGTGAACATGATCTAACTGAGCTATGAGGAAATGCACTGAACATACGGTGCAGTATTGGACTTATGTGATGTATTTAGTTGCAAAGACTTGACTCACAAACTTCTCCTTGCATTGTCACTCGTGAAGCTACATATTGTAAACATAAAAGTCAGCAATTAAGATGAAACGAATATTCTACATTTAAACAAAACTAGTATTTTAGCTAAAGCATTTACCTGTAGAAAGTAATATCAGATTTTCCATTTGTATTTGTGCATTCATAGGTGATATGAGTACCCATTTTTACACAAATTTACATGTTGACGTACCAACATGGTTACCTTTGTTTTATTTTTTCTCATATGTTAAAAAAGTCGCAATATTGTAAATTTGTATTATACTTTCCATTTAATTCCTAAAATATACACTTATGATGGTTTACTATGGCATTATACTGTAACAAAATAAATTTTAATGTGGGTAACATCGCCCCAAGAAATTATCCTGTTTAAAATAATGTTTATATTAAGCAGTGAAAAGTAGCACATTCTTGATATATTTTTAACGATATAAAATTTCAAAACATTTTACAAAACTATTATGCACTACATGACTTTTTTTAACTCTGACAACAAGTGGCATAAAATAATGCCACTTTACGGTACGTGCTTAATTACATTTTATGTTGAGCGTATACGTGTACATGAAGCACAAGAGCTGTTACGGAACTTAACGTTTATTAATAATGTCATGCTATTATATTATTAAATACTCACCTTGTACCCCTACCTGTATAATCTGCTTACATAACTGCAATGCAAATTTGATACATTCAGCATATTGGCTGTACCTAGATGTAATACTAAACCTTTCTCCATCTTGTCCATTCAGTTGTACACCTGTGAAACAAAAGGAAACTCAAACCTTTCCTGTTATCTTGAATGTAATATTCCTTATTTGCTTATCCCAGATGTCTTCCCCTTGTCAGACAATGAAAAAGTATAGCTGTCAACGTGTCTATACTCTCCTTTTTGTATCCCTATGTTCTTCTGTTTTCTACTGTTTCTTTCACTGTGTCCAATTGTATATCACGTTTATCCAAACCAGTTAACTTGTTTCTACAGTCTCATTTGTTTCAATACTGTTGGTATGTGTTTCTGCTAGTATGTCAGTGTTTTGTTATCAGAAATGTACTTAAACCACAGCCTCCTACAAACGAGACTGGGGTGGTTTCAGTGTGGCAACGTCTTTTCATTGGCTGGCTTGAAGCATAACCTGGGTTAATTCTTGTTGGTTATTGCTCTTGCATTAAGTTAATATGTTGTTTATTAGCTGAGAAGTTAGACATTACCTTTCACCCAACAGGCCCTGCTCACGATATATTCTTTCTGTAAACCTGATAATTGCAACAAGTCTCTAATAACGAAGAAATATAAGTGTTCACTGAAAAGAACCTGTAAAGCTATTGGGTTAGCAAAATGAAGTTTCAATATATAGCACCATTTTCTGAGTTAGCAGTTATCATGCGCTATCAGAATAGGTTGAAGTGTGGAGATGAACCTAAATTTGAAAACGGCGGAAATCGTCGCTCGCATTGACAGTGAAAGGAGTCACTCACTCAAACACAGCAGGAATTAAAGCAAACAATATGACAACACATGAACGAAGAAATTGGTCCTTGAACGTAAAGTGTAAGTACTTCAGTGAGAAAATAGCTCAGGGACATGGGCCTCGCTGACATGTTTGCCTGCAATATTCCATATGCAGGGGATCAGTATATCACAGCCTAGCTAGGAGAATTTTATATTATTTTTCATGAAGGTTATGTAAGTCGTTAAAATGAAGTTGGCAAGCTGTCACAAATGAAGAAAAGGCAGAAACAGCCTCAAAAAATTCTATGAAAGTACCACTCAGGAATTTAACATATTCCTGCTTTCCTTCATCTGCTAGAATTGTTAAGTAACACTTCACCAGAGACAGTATGTAGACGCTGGACAACTGCGGGTCAGAGACTCATTAGAGGCAAGGGGGTTAGAATTTTTTCTAACCTGTGAGTTAAAATTTCGTAGAGTGACTATAGGTCTGCCATGTTTGAAGAAAGCGGAATTCCCATTCGGTATTTTCTCTGTATTCAATGGTGTCGTTTGCCATTAACTAACTCTAAATAGCTCGTGCTAGCTGTATTTATTCTCAAAAAACAGTAGCCAACGATTGAATTACTTGAAAGTACTCTGTAATTTAACTACTTCTGTTAATGATAAAATATATTGTCAAAAACCTAATTAAAAAAATAAGCTTTGGATGTAGTTAATTTATAAATTTACCTCTCTGCTCAAAAGATTTTTGTGTAGTGAAAGGATTTTTCTGCAGATAAAAAAATGTTTTAGAAGTAGTTTTCTAAGTTTTATATAATAGGTTTCGTCCCAAAACTCAGTTGCCATAAAAAGATGGTCACTGGGTATAAATAAGGAAATTATCAGCAATTGCAGTAAAGTGTTCTTGGGTGACTTAATTTCACAAACTTTTATAAGTAGGTATATGCCTTTGCAGAATAAAAGTGTAAGGTCAAAGCAAATTTCGTTATTTGCTAAAAATACTGTGATACTTTACCATTAGCTTGAGGCTCCAAAACCTTCAGCAGAACTGCTAATTGTGATTTACTCATCTCATAACATACAGAAGCTAATCAGATTATTAGAGTTAAGAGACACATCAAAATATGGTTAACAGAACTTCACTGATATAAAACTGTAGGTTAATAAAGTAGAACACTACTTAAACATTAATGTAACCTTTTTTATTGAAAGATATCCATATTTACATTATAAGGCAGTTGATAAAGTACATCCTGCACAAATATTCAGTTCTTTCTTCATGAAGTATTCAACTAAGTATTGCTAACTAGAATATTATTTAGCTTTTTTTTCTGTAAACTAGGTTCATATTCACAATGTTCTTAGCTTTTAGTTTTTTGTAAATTTTCATTCTGATACGCTAGGGAGTCTGAGTATATAAGGTTAAACGGTGAACAGGAACCACAAAATTAATTCTCGTATTATATGAGTGATCAGAACAGTTTACCATGCATCATAAAAAAATGATAATATCATCGATATACAGGATGTAACGAAATACCTTTTACAGATGTCGAAGACTTATAGTGGGGATTCAACAGTTAAGTTTAACATAAGAACTCATGTCAAGAAATGTACTGTTTTCCTGCTACATGCAAAATACCACAACACACATTCAGATCTCCCATACTTTCGTCGTCCCTGACTGGGGTATTATGTACTTCATTCACCAGGTACCTGATGTCTCATGCTCATTACAAGTTTTTTTCATGCAGTCCAATTGTGTCCATGATCTGTGCAGAGAGGTTTGTAGCTCCTGTTGTGCTTTTAGTTTTTTTTTCACACTGTACAACTCAGAGACGTTTGCACATGCCGCTGTGCATGTGGTCTTTGTTCATACTGTTCTACTGTAGAGTGGTAATCAGTCCCTACAGTATACAGTGAAAACTGTACCTACATATCATATTTAGTGTGTTGTGGTTGATTATGGTGAAATAAACGTTTCCAGAATATTCCAACCTTATGTTATTTTATGATGAACCACAGTGCAAAGGGAGGGCTGCTCGTCAATTGTATGCAGAGCATTTTCTCACCACCAAACGCCTTCATATTCCCTCTTTGCTACAGTGTACCAGCAGGCCTCGGAGAAGGGTACATTCACCACCAGCAAGGCTGACTGTGGTGCTCCAGAATTGTGCTGCACACTCGAGTTGGAGAGGTTGTATTCCATGCAGTGGAAGAGGGTACAACAAGTACCAGAAACATAACAGGTGGACTGAATGTGGGTCACCAAACTGTATGGTGTGTCCTGCATGAGCAGTAGCTACACCTGCACCACTGCCAGGAGGTACAGGAAATGCAGCCACAGGATCTGCATCATTAGCCCAGTTATGCATGTAGTGCTTCCACCATTGTGAGGAAAAGCCTGACTTCCCACAGTGGATCCTTTTCATGGATGAAGCCAAGCTCATCAGGGAATATGTACTCAATTCCCACAACAGCCATGTGTGGGCTGATAAAAACTCGCATGCTGCATGGCCCCATGGATTTCATCTGAACTTTTGGACTGGGTTCCTGGATGGATTTGTGACTGGGTCATATCTTCTTCCACCACATCCCATGGGTGCCACACATTTTCGATTCATTGATAGTGTATTGCATGGGGTCTGAAAGATATGCCGCTCCATGTGCCTCAAAATATATGGTTTCAGCATGATGGTGCACCACTTCATTTTTCAAAAGCGATCCCATGTCATCTGGACCAACGATTTGGGCAACAGTGGATATGTCATGGTGGCTCAGCTGCTTGGCCTGCATATTCTTCCGACTTGAACCAAATAGACTACTACGTGTGAGGTTATGTGAAAGCCTTGATTTATGAGACCCCTGTAGCGTCTGGGGAAGACCTACAGAGATGGTTTATGGATGCAGCAGCAGCTGGATGACCAGGGAATGGTGATTGTGTGGACCAGAACATTGTACAGAGGTACATTATCTGTGCTGACATTGGTGGTCGGCACATTCAGCACTGCTTTTAACTAGACCCGGACAACGAGCAGCAAAAGTCAGAGAGAAACATGTGTTGTGGTATTTTGTGTATAGCTGAAAAATGATATGTTTTCAGACATGAGTCCGTATGCTAAACTGTTAAGTTTCTCCACTAGCAGTTCTCAAAATCTGTAAAAGAAATTTAGTTACACCTGGTATAGTAGAGGAACTGTTAGTAATTTGAGACATTTAAATAACGGGCAACATGATTTACTAGGGTGCACAGCACACATATTTCTAACGATTCCTTTCTTTAGTTTCTGTATGCACTTTATGTTGATTGAATTTCCCTAATGACAATACCATACCTTATAAATGTTTGTAAATAGCTATTGTATGTAACATTCCTTGTGTCCATGTCATTGGCACTAGCTGATATTTGCATTCACATGTAAAGCTACATAGCTTGTTTACTAGATATGACACATGTTTATTCCAATTTAATTTTTTGTCTAGATTTAATCCGAAAATTTTCACAGAATGCACTTCTTCTGTTTCTTGAGTTTTATAATTTATTGCAGTTCCTCGTATTTTGGCTGTTTTAATAATCCAAAAGTTGATCGCATCCACTATATTTTCACTATTAACTTGCGAGAAACCGAATTACTTACTCTTTTTCAAATCAGCAGCTCAAGTTATTAACTGCACTATTCTTCATTTCCGTCACACACTAAGCTGCTTTGTATACTTCTTCAGTAGTAGTTCTCTGCCAATACTCATCATAGTGTGCCTCCAGCCTTTTTGGACTTGGACAATAACTGTGGTCATCTTAAACAGATGTACTAGACACCGAAAGAATGATATTCCACCATAAGACTGGAGTAATAATTTTACTGCATAAAAATATAAATTATTCATATCGGTGTGATAAGGATATGATGTAAAATTAAGTATGTAGACTTGCTATGTGGTAATTACGCCTCGTTAATAACATTGTGTTGCATGTTGTCATAAGCCTACTTTGTGGGTGATAGTTATAATTTGTTATTTTTTATTTGTAAATATATTCGAAAAGTAAATTTAGTTGGTATTGCCTTGGACAGAACACACCTCTGGTCATTTGTTTGGTATGTAAGTTTCTCTTCCAAATGAGTTGAACAGATCCAACTGTATGTAGTCGGAAATCAGTTGTTCAAATGAGTGTGAATTCCTGCTGAGGTCATCGGTCCCTATACTTACACACTACTTAAACTAACTAAGAACAACACACATACCCATGCACGAGGGAGGAAACGAATCTCCGGCGGGAGAGCCCGCGCAGTCTGTGATATGGTGCCTCAAACCGCGCGGTCCATCGGCGCGGCTGCACTGCAATAATCGAGTGCTAGCTAGAGTAGCATTCTCCTGTTGCAAGAAATAATAGTGCTTAGGTAGTTCTGTCATTCACGGATACAGCATTTCTGGGGTGTGTGTCCTGCTTTGTGATACGAAGAGCCACTTTCGTGAACACATTGCTATGAACTCTCCTCCATTAGCAAGCTATTTTCATACGAATTTACGTCCTCGACTTGCAGCTCCCGTAACAAATTTTGTTGTATGCCTTTGTTATCTCGACGTGAAACCCACGGCTTCGCCCAAGTACCAATAATTGTCCTTTCTTTCCTCTTCTCTTCCAAATGCAAGCACAGTGCAGTTGTAATAGACGCAACTGAAGAACATAGTAACAAACTGTTGTTCGCCATTCTGAAATTTGGACTAAATATTGGATGACAGAGTAATACCACCAATTTGCGCCATGTCAAAGATCTTTGTACAAGATCTATGTCCAATATTTGATCAAATTCCTTTGTTCAATAAATTTGATAGTTAATAACTCCCTAACAACATGGTAACCGCAGAATGTCGCTACAGCACAAAAAGAAAATACTTTTCGCTACTGCTCCCACATTAGCTTACTACACTGCATATTGACATTAACATCAAAACTGGGAATAAGTACTCTTTACCTTTTACAGGCCAATGGAAATTTTTTTGCAATGGAAAATCACAGTGAATCTCAGAATCTCAGGTGACTGTTTCAGTTTGTTCCTGTAAATTTCATTCACACCACCAAGTATCGCAATATACTAATTTTTGACGCAGTAAATTTCTATCAAATTTATCCCAAGCTCTTTTTGATCTTGGAGTCTTCACCAGATTCCATGCTTCTGCCACCATGTAAGAGCAGTCATTTAGATTCAAGTTTTGGTGAGGAGCCACAATGTCGTCTTCATTTCCACCTACTATAAAAGCCTTCCTCGACAGTTGTCTTCTGTAATGAAACTATGAATAGTTTCGATAACTGATTGGCCCATTGACTTCGTTAAGTTTGACGCCAGGAAGAGTGTTTTTAAACGTGCATTTTCTCTATCAAGAAGACTTTCTGTGTGGTGGGTCTGTGCATTGTCCAGGATTAGCATCATCTTACTACCGTCTTTCCCTGCAGCGTTGGTAGTTTTTACTTTAAGTACCAGTATGAAAATTGAATTGTACGATTCATAAAACAAAGTAGTAGTCACCCAGGCCTATGATTGATTATTGTAAAAGATGGAAGTTTATCCACATTTTTGAAAGCCCAAATTTTTTTCAAGTTTCCTGTCAGTAGCAAAGGTATTTTGTGGTTTCCCACTGAATTAGCGCAATTCAGGACAGTAATACGGTCTTTCCTAAATTTGTGACCAGGAGCAATAGTTTCCCTTTCAGAAGCAAAGATTATTCTTCAATTTTGAATTTTTCAGTAAAATTTTCTGCTGCTTTTGTGTTTGCTGATAGTTTTTCACTACTTAAATCGAACCCAAGAATACCGTACCTTGCCTTGAAATTCTATAGCCAGCGAGTACTCGCTTTAAATTAAGGCCGGCCGGAGTGGCTGAGTGGTTCCAGGCGCTACAGTCTGGAGCCGCGCGACTGCTACGGTCGCAGGTTCGAATCCTGCCTCGGGCATGGATGTGTGTGATGTTCTTAGGTTAGTTAGGTTTAAGTAGTTCTAAGTTCTAGGAGGCTGATGACCTCAGCAGCTAAGTCCCATAGTGCTAAGGACCATTTGAACCAATTTTTAAATGAAGACAAACTGTCGATTTTCTCAGCGAAAAGTTTTCCTTTTTGCAAACAATCAGCCCTGAAAGAGGGTTTACAGTGTTCTCTGCTCCAAAAACCACTTTAATACGGCCTCTTCAAGCTCTGTTTTCTAACCTCCCATTTTCGTCCTCAAGGACAGACACAAAGTGTGCCACACATATACTCCCTCATTGTCATTTACTACCAACTTACGATCTATCTGCTTATGTACTTCCATGCCAGCTAGATTTTAAACAAAATAACTGATCAGAATTAGACACACAACTTGGCCATTAACAGTTCTCTACCCTACCACTTATCTGCAGATATTCCCCACGAATCTTTGTCATAGAAATAACACAACATAAGGATAACCATAATACTTAACTGATAAGTAATTACTAACTTTCTGGTCTTGAGACCACCTCATTGTTTTAAGGTATATGGATGTGTTGGAAAAATCTCGGGTACACTCTGCGTCACTGGCTTATTTCTACCCTTCTTCTTTTGCTTTATTGACTCAATTCCCTTCCTGGCGGCAATTAAGGCAGTGCCTCCGGTTCACCTTGAAATGGGCGGATTCTACTTATATGGACAACTGTGGTTCAGGTGGCGAACTGTATTTTAACATTAACTGCGAATGTTGTTTCGACTACTTGAAAGGGCCCTCGGTACCACGGAATGAAATTCTTTGTTTTCCACTTCAGAACATGAGTGTTAGTCCCAAGTGCCGCCCCGTGCGAGCTGTTAAATTGCCGTGCTGCCCCCCCCCCCCCCCCCCCCAGCCTTTTTTTTTTACAAAACTTTTGTGGAATTTTAAGTAAACAAATCTGTAGGAAATGTTAGCAATCAATCGCAATTTTTGTTTTTACTTTTCAGATCTACCTAGGTTTCGGCCAGTGAGTGGCCAGTCTCAATACATTGAGTTATGTTTACGTCTAAACCGTCATGTTGACAGTTACGTTCAGCATGATGGTATAGATGTAAATATAACTCAAACCATTGAGAATAGCGATACTGTGCCCGAAATCTATGTAGATCTGGAAAATAAAAACAAAAATTGCGACTGATTGGTGAAATTCTCTACAGATTTGTACAAAACAGTCGCCGGGCACTAGCTCAAAAATGGAGTAAAACATGATTGAAGAATCTAACAAATTTTAATAAGCCTTGTGAATTTACAAAAACGTTCAAATGCGTGTGAAATCTTATGGGACTTAACTAATCTCAGCTAATCCCGCGTGGCATGAACCTACAGTTAACGTAAACAAACATTTTTCAGTGGTTGTGAACAGATAATGTATTCAACGGAAAACAAAATATATTTACAATTTAACGATAATTTGGTCTGGACAATAATATTTACAATAACTATTTAATGTTGAACAAAATAAGAAACAACACAGTAAATAACCAAGACACTGGTCATAATATAAAAATTTAAAAAAATACTAGGCAAATCGAACCTTCCTGGCTTTTCTTGTGCAAACTCTTTCACACGATCTGTGTAATTGATGTCCTCTGCAAGCTCGTGGTCAATCGATATTGTTGCAAGATCATTCAAACGAGTTTGGCTCATCGTTGACCGGAGGTATGTCTCCATCAATTTCAGTTTTGAGAAACTCCTCTCTCCTGTCGCAACTGTCACAGGGAGTGTTAGGAGAATTCTCAGAGCAATGTTAACATTAGGGCAAAAATTATGTGTTCCTATAAACTTCAGAGTCTCTTTTGGACCTATTCCAGGTTTCAACAATGTTGAAAGCAATTTTAGTTCTTCCCTCAACTCCAATGCATCAATGTCGCTTGACACATGATGTTGCAAAATCGCTACACTTTGTGTCCAGGCTGTCAGGAGGTGCATTCTTCATCTCACATGTCGTAGAGAAAATAAAAATAATCAAAATGAGATTTCAGTTGATTGAATCTCTCATCCAAAGATGTGGTAACTGTATCTAAAAGATAATAGTAGAATTCAATCTTGTAACATTTTGTTGGGTCATCTGTTGTCTCATCTCTTCCTTCATAGGTAAAGTGTATTGGCTTCTTACTTTATCGCCGGGAAACACGTATCCATGGTAACGTTAGATCTTCTAGTTCTAATTCTGTAGCCAATTCTTTGGAATCCGTCAAGAAAGACACAAACGTTTCTTCTGTTCTGCAGGTCTCAAAATATGCTTTCATTTTTTAAGCATTTCCACGGCCTCAGAAACATTTATGTCAATGGTCTGGATGGTCTTACTGACTACACTGATGTGAAGCAGAACTTCGTACCAGATTACCAGAGAAGTAACAAAGGTGTAATTTTTTATTTGATTCGCAACTGGCGTTGCTTCGTCAGCAGTCATACCATCTAATTCTTTTGCTATCTGAACCAGTACATCATAAACGCCTCCAATTTGAAATCTCGGGGGAGTAAGTGCATCGATGCGACTTTCCCACCTACTATGGCTCAGTGGCTTCAGCGACAAGTTAGGCAGATACTTCTTCAAGACATCCCAACGTCGAACGGAGGACGAGAAGAAGTCATACAAGCTTTTCACTGTAGAAAACATGGAAACAGCATATTTAGAAGACATAGCGACATCGTTTACAACAAGGTTCAATGAGTGACTGCTACATGGTACGTAAAATGCTGTCTTGTTCATATCTGAAATTCTTTTCTAGAGACAAGACTTCATTTGCTCCATTGTCGTATACTTGCCCTCTCATATTACACAATAGGATTTTTTTATCTTCCCAGAACTTGAGTACGACCTGCGTCAAAGTGGAGCTTGAAGAATCGGGCGCAGGAAGAAATACCAGGAAATGCTCCCGAATTCGGATATCGTATACCCCGTCGAGTCTTGTCTCCTGGACGAAACGTACCACAACTTTCATCTGCTCAACTTTTGAAATATCTGGTGTGCAGTCCAGAATTATAATGTAATACTTTGCAGATTTCATCATTAATAGAATGTTGTTGTTTATAGATGATCCAATAAGATGAATTATTTCATTCTGTGTTTCTTTTCCAAGATAACTATGACCCTTGTTCTCACCATGCTGTGTTCTGTGCAGGTGCTCCACCATCACAATGTCGAACTTTCCGAATAATTCAACGAGTTTCAAGAAGCTTTCGTTGTCAGGCTGAAAGAGTGTATCTGAACTTCCTCTCAAAGGCAGACATTGCCGACCCAGAAAATGAATTATTGCTATTAAGCGCCCAAGAACATTTTTCCAATGTTCGCTTTCAGCATTCAGAAGCCTTTGATGATGGGCGTCGACAGTTCGTGACTTTTTTAGTCTCTGGGAAAACACGATCCACTTTTTATGTGAATTCAAATGCTCGGGAGACTTCCCCTGATTTTCGAGATACGAAGCAAGGTGCCGCCAGTCGATTAAACCGTTCTTTGAAATTTTTACTGTAGATGACGAAAAAAGTTTGCAATCAAAGCAGAACACAGCATCCTTGCTCTTCGAGTACACCAACCAACGTCTATCGGCTTCTTGTAAATTCTTCAGGGCTGAAACGCCGGTCGTCCGCGTTTTTAGGACATTCTCCAGCTTCCTTAATCCACTCGGGAGGACATCGCATGTCCAAGGTCGTTCGAATGCAGTCGGTAATAATTTCCGGTCATTCTCCGGGATCTGAATCAATTGTGTCTTCTGGTTTAGGCTCGCCTTCGATCCCGTCTCAGGTGGTGAGTACCTCGGCTGATGTTCCTCCGGTATTTTCCGAATCGGGTCGCCTAATTTCAGTTCTGCCTGATGTTTCGATCTTGGAGCTTTCGTTACGAAGCAAGTCTTGAGTCCAGACGAGGTCTGTTGAACATGTTGTGGATGGCCCACCGTCAGCATTGCTACTGTATGCGGTGGTCGCAGTACTGTGTTAGTCAACTTTCTGGTCATGTACTGAAGATAAAGATCTAGCTGCAGTAGCTCCACTAGTTTCTGTAATTTCAGGATCTATTTTTCCACCCTCGCTGCTGCTACGTTGTTCTCTCTTTGGCTTGAAATATCGTTGTAGTGCATCCTTTTGCTTCTTATTGTCATCTTCCTTCAGCGTCCGTCTTTTCCTATATTCACTGCCAGACAGTCTTTTTCTACTGTTGGACATGTTTCGATCCAGCCTGTAATGAACGATTACGTGAAACTAACTGCTGATGTCAGTGTACTAACTTTATTTGCAACACGCTTCGCAGACAATTTATTGATATTCCACTACACGAAAACGGAAAATTATATTACTTGATACACTGTTCAGGAGATGAAGTCATAAGAATTGAGCCGCGTGAAATTGAATTTCACTACAGACGCAGGTGAAACGGTCAAAGAGTGGGGCGGAAGACAATGGAGACTCTCCATTCTCTCCATTGGAGAGAGGAAGTATAAGGAGATAGAGTAACATAATAATGCAATAAATACACACCCGGGCGTCGACGGGTACTTTGCTAGTCGAAATATATTAACTCACTGCACTGCGATTGTTTGTTTCAAAGAACTGACACTCGACATCTGTCGTAATTTCCATGTGTAACTTCTTTCGTGTCTGATTATGGAATAAGGGGTAACAAATTAGTCATCGCCGTATCACTTCATTTTTCTTCGCTTTATTTCTATTCTAGCTATTGGGACGACGTGTGCTTATTTTCCGACATGCCAATTTTTTGAAGTAACAGATCATAAGAAAAATAAATTTTCCTATTCTGCAATCTTGAAGGAGAAAAATTCTAACTTATGAGTAACGTGCATGCGCAATACTAATTCTACGTTATATGAAAAGCACTTACCTATTGCATCCCAAGTTACAAGAAATCTGGACGCACCAATTCTTCTCTTCTTACGAAACGCAATGAAAGTGCTTCTGACCTACCTTGACTCCCTTGGCCGGCTACCGAAACGAATTCTGTAGTTTTTTTTGGAGAGAACGCAACAATATCTATTGCCTGTAAAGGCGAAGTGGTGACGCGGCAGTGGTAGGAACTAGGTCACGTGACGAGGTAGAGCGAGGCTACGGTTAAACTAGCGCCCAAGAAGAAGAAGCAAGAAGCTTACAATAAGTATGTGACCGATGATACGGATAAATGTATGATCAGGCAGCAATTTCTATGGCATTAGGATCAATAGAAAGAAATACGAACTTAACGAAAACTGCACAACTTTTGTCAAACAGAAATGAGCTTCAAAGCTAGCAAGGAAACCCTTAGAAGCAATGTTCTGTCTATGGATTTTCGTTTTAGAAGGTGTCAAAATTAACGTTTTGTTTTGTGCGGACGAGAGGGAATTGCTACTAAAAGACCATACTTTCTCAGGTTTTCATCAGAATCAAAGCGACCAGTAGTTTACTAAGATGAAACATGGATTCACACGCATTATACAGTAAATAAATGTTGGCAAAGGGATAGTGCGCGAGTAGTATTGTCAAACAAATGTGCCGGTCAGAGTTTAATTGTTGTTCATACAGGTGGAGACAGGTGTTTCATGGCTCAAAAACCAAAACGTCCGACTATCACTCAGAAGCAGCAAAAATTTTCAATAATACGTCGAAACCCAACTGATGCGCAGCTTATTAGCAATGTCTTTAACCCTTGTAATTGCTTGAAGCGTATTCACCCATTCGGAATACTTCTAGCCATTGTAGGTGTTGGACATGTTTGATTGTAGTAATGTTCAACCATTTCTTTCCATGATGCGGGAAGAATAAAAACTCGGAAACTGCCATTGAAGGGCTTAGCAAAATTGCTTCAGGCTTAACATGTAATCGCAGTATCGAATATTGCATTCTAATTTCCAAATTAGATTTCGTCTTCTGCAAAATTAGTTGTGAGTAACCGCATGGCGCCTAACATGCTGTCAGTGCTCGCGCTCCACTCATAAGAATACTGGCGTGTACGCCAGACTGCTTCCGCCTCTCTGTTCCTCTGGCGTAAACACGACGGTGCTGCCACAGTGGCGAGGAAGAAGTTAGTCCTCCTCCCTCCCCTTGTTCGACAGGGGCAGCCGGCAGGTAGTCGAGGCGCCATGCCACAGTTCCCGAAGCCGCTCCCTCCGAGGTTTGGTTTCCAGTTCCCTCTAGGGCATGAATATTTAGTTTGACCTTAAAAAAAAAAAAAGATTTGCCGCCCCTCGGAAAGTGCCGCCTCGTGCTGCCGTACGTTTTGCACGTGCCTTGTGCCAGCCCTGTTAGGTAGCATAAGTCCATGACTGATGTGATATTTCTGTAATTTCGGTTGTTTGGTGTGACTGCTTTCCTGTCTTTCTAGAGTCTTTATATTCTTTTTTTTCACCTGATACCAAATCCCTTTTAGCCTTTTAGTAAAGTTCCGAACAAAGGATACATCCTCCCCTGAAATGGGTTGACATATGAGTTTTCTACCAAAAACAAAACCATGTATTCATGAATTTTTGAATTATAAACACTCACGACGTATTCTAACAGGGTGTCCCAATTATCATGGCTACTATTCACATAATAACTTTACATTTTGCTCAATGTCCTATGCACTCTCTCTGTTGTACCGTTCACCTGCAGGTAAAGGGCGTTAGTCCATAACTTCTCTATGTGCAACTATCACCGTAGCTGCTTAAACAATTCAGACATAAAGTTTGTGCCTTAGTCTATTATAATTGCTTCTGGTGTGACGAATTTCAATAGCTAATGGTTGACAAAAGCATGAGCCACTGTGTCTGCTTGTTGGTTTGGTATAGTGATCATTGTCAAGTAACACGATAAATTATCAGTCATGTTCACATCTGTTTCCTTCTGGTGTTTGTGGAGATGGGCCTAGGATGTCGAGGCCAATTAATTGAAAAGGTTACTCTGCCTCAGGCTGTCTTTGCAATGATACTCACTCACGACTCAGCTTGGCTCCTTGAGAGCAAGGGATGCAGTTCTTTACATAATGCTCAATGGATTGTTTCCTCTGAGGCCACCAGTAATCTTTCGCAATGCAGCAGTCCTTGGCTCGTCGTCCACTACGCCCAGAAACAGGCTGGCACAACGATGTGGCAGCTGCAACGTATTTGCTTGTAAAGCACTCCATTATCAGAACTGCAGAGTGTAAGGTTTCATATCGCTGAGAATCAGGTTTGGAGGCCTGAGTTTTGTGCCACTCTTCTCTGCTTATTCCGATGGATTCTATGGCGTATACTTTGCGCCTCGATCCATCAGCGTTACCAAAAGACTTCCCTGGACGATGCAAAACCTCAAAATCGAATTCGCTAAGCCTTAAGGCTTAAACCTAGAAGCTATTTTAGTGCAGCGTCATTTGTAATGACCTTAAAAAGCCTCCCATACAAAGAGCAACGAAAACACGTTATACCAAAAATTAACGCCAGCATTTCCTTTTATGTAGCTGAATAGTATTTTTCTTCTTTATTCAGTTGCCTGGAAGCATAGCCTATCGGATGTTCTTAGCTCGGGATACAACTGAAGGAGCTAAGGGTATGGTTGCTCTATACACAAGACAAGATAAACTGTTCTTGGTGGCCTGCAAATATGAGGATAGGGCCCATGGTAAGTAATTCCTTTAACATCGAATTTTAACAGTTAAGATTTGCACCTTTTTTTTAACAAATGTGTTAGGGATCTTGCTACCTCTGCAAAATTATGAAATGCATTTTCTATTGGGATCCGCAATCAAATGATACGATTGTATTACTTTTACCATGTTAGGTGTTGGAAAATCTTCTTGTCCAAGCTGAGGGATGGTACATAACCTGTCATGGCCAGTAATGTTACCTAAATAGCCGACCTCCTACAATACAAAGTGACACTTTTCTAAGCTGAGGACCAACTGTGTTACACAAAACCATTCAGATACTTCCTGCAGATGCACCATATCCTTCTGGATGTCCTTGGAGTGTAGCAGTATGTCATCCAGATATACTAGGCATTTTTTTTTGTTTCAAGCCTCACAGAATTTCATCTAATAAGCGTTGGAAAGTCGATGGCACGTATTTCAGTCCGAAAGCCATCCAACAATACTGGAAATGTCCAAATGGAACCGAAAATGCTGTCTTATGCCGATCCACTGGTGCTACTTCTAAATGGTGACAGCTGCTGCATAAATCTAAGGAGGTCAAGTAACGGCATTGTCCCACATTATTTAATGTCTCTGTGATGGTATGGGATACACACCAGTGATCATACACTGCTTTACAAATCTGTAAATGCAGCAGAACCTATAAGCATTTTTCCCTTCTGAGGGTTTCTGGGACACGGTTACTGTTGGGGCCAACCAGGGGACAATACTTCCATCCTGAAGCTTTTGATCTACGATCTTCTCCCTCCATTACTGGTTTCCAATATTGGTGGAAACAGTACAGTTTCTTGAATACTGGCTCCTCGTTCCCAGTAGGAATTGTGTGTTGTACCGTAGGTGTAGCTGGTAATGGTCCAGGTGGGTTAAGGAATCTTGCATATTTTTCTAATAGCTTCTCCATATCTTCTCCCTCACGTCCTTTCAGATGCGACACTTTCTCCTTCAGTACAGTTAAATCGAAAGCTGTCCCTGCGTTTGATATTCTGCAGTGAAAACCCTTTCCACTCATCCTCTAAAACCTCGAAGTTAGCTATCAGGGCACCTTTTGATAACCTCGCCTCCTCTAAAGCGAAATTATCTATACTGATGGGTACTACTCGGCTTCTGTCTAATTCTTGCAGATATGACAAACTTCGTTGTGTAAAACATCGCACCTGACCCAATACCTAGTTGCAGACCAGCCTTCCTGTAGCTTTTGGTATCGTATCCCACAAGTCGAGTCTACTAGGCCATGTACGCAGTTTAACCGGTTTACCCGAAGTCTTGGATGTTCCTTGCGACAGTTCGGTTCTTGCAGTCGTCAAACTAAGACAGAACAATGTCCCATCCAGTTCTACCATGCGCTGAGGTAGATCGACTTTGGCAAGACATATATTCGGGAGTTCCTCCTTCTCACTCGGAAATCCAAAAAACGTGCGGCCGAGAAAATTCACACTTTTACCACCCACACCACTTAACCTACAGCGTAGTGAGTTTAAATTCACTGCACTCAATATACTATGACTAGCCACGGATATCTGTCGTCCTGTATCGAACAGCAATTTACACAACCTTCCCTTTATATAGCCGAATAGCCAAATGTCTGCATTAACTTTGCATTGGGGTGTCCCGTAGTCGGGCTTACTGGGAACGTTGCAAAGTGGTCATACCACTGTATCATTTAGCGCAGGGATGATTCTCCGGCTATGCAGCTTTGGACATGTTTGAACACAGTGCCCCAGTTGCTTGCACCTCTGGCACTCTGGTTCTGTACAGAAACGTTGAATGTAGCCTGGAGGACAACACATATAACACACAATCTCCGAATTAAATACTTTCTCTTTGTCTAGTTACAGCATCAGTTTCAGTCAAAGCTGCTGCAGTTGCCACTGTCTCGTCTACAGTTCTCGGAAATTCTATGCGCACTTTAGGTGATATTTTGGACGGCAGGCCTCCCAAAATCGCATCAAGCGCCCATTGTTCTGCCTCTTGCAATGTGGCTTTATTGGCACGATCATTATTCGTTAATTCAAACATATTGATTTGCCTGATGTGGTCCAGAGAATCTTCTGTTGATTCTTCCTCTTCCTGCACTGCACCAGTGAGATGATCACTATAATATCGCTAGATATTCTTTATCCTGTAACGATCCACTAAACCTTCCTGAAAGTCAGCGAAGGCCTCAGCCTTCTGTAACTTCTCATTAAACATCATGGAAGTCCTGGCATCCCCTACCAATTTTAAACGAGCAACACATAACAATTTTTCATCACTCTAATTCCCTAACCTCACAGCCACATTCAAACTATACATGAATGCAAAAATATACTCCCCAGGTTTACCAGAATATGATGTCATCAATGAGGCAGTACCAGCATCAAGAATAGGTGAGGGTACACCTAAAGATAACCTTTCCCTTCTTTCACCCTTAAAACGATACGCTTCTCTACAAAACTTCATTGTCAGTTCTAATCTTAGTTATCTCATTTAGTAGATGCTGAATTGCCTCCTAGGTTGTTGCTTTCTCAGGGAGAACCATTTCGCTCAGGTCGGCCACCACAAGCGTATAGTATACCCAAAATAGAAAGGAAAGGACAAACACAATGAGACAGGCCCAAAATAAACATTTGTTGCCAGCGCTTACTTGAAAACTTGCGACAAACACCACTGCTGTCGCACCTCTTTCTCTCCAAGGCTCCTTTGTACAGCCATTTGCAGCTCCAGCAGGTATCGTGACACCAATACTGTAACGAGGCGACGAATCAGGCCAATCAGTTGGTGACGATACTGATTAGTCACATGTCGCTTTGCGATCTTTAATAGTTGCATTATGTCTAGTACTGACAGGAACATTCTGGGAGGAGAACAGGGCAGGTGTGGGCGTGTCCACCCAGGTGTAGGCGTGGCCACCCACGCGCTTGAAGCTTCCTGTGGTTGAATAGCGGCGTCTCGAGATGTTCCTAGAATTTTTTGCCTGGGCGGGCTAAACCACGTGCGACAGCCGACCGAGAGGGCTGTTCTCTGGCAGGCGGCACCACTAGTCATCTTTCTGCTGCATGCTGGGCTGTTCTCGAGACCACCTGAAGACCTTGACAAACGCAGTTGGGCATTTCTGGAAACATAGCAGAGAGGAATCCACCGCCGTATTTTCGCACACAGCGTGGGAAACGGGTGACTATTCGCATGGTAAACGTGCAGCCAATAGGGAAAGAGAGTACCACCTATTGCCACCTTCTGGTTAGTCTACGACAATACAACAGTCACGCACTCAAGAATTTAGGCAGGCCTTCTCAGAAAAGTGGCTTGGAAAAAGAAATTTTCACTTGTCATGATGGAAAACCCAGGTATTGGCCGTCTCTGGTGTGAGAACAGAGAAAAGTGATTTGGAGAGAAGTGGGGGAGCAAGCAGGTTGCTGGGTGGTCATATCTGCCCTTTCCACGGAGGTAACGAGTAGTGTCCGGTCCATTCTGACGCTTTTACCTGTAAGTGTCGCGAATAGCATTTGCGCTACTTGTAGACTGCGCAGCTCTCAACTAGCTAGTGTTAACCGTAACTTAAGTCATTGCTAATTGGTTCAGAGTTTGTATTAAGAAGACGTGTTCCTAGCTTCGCCAGTATTCCAGCATTTGTGAGCTGGCGATGCTCTGATAATTAGTTTGGCCAATAAATTAACAGTCTTCCAAATAGCTTTCAAGTGTCTTCTGCTTTCAAATATTACTTCCGAAATAATTTTTAAATTAATTTCCCCGAATAATGGGGATTCATCAATGTAGTTCATGCCCAGTGATTTTAATTGGTTGTGAAACGATCTTGTATTTGCCAACACTTGATGTGTGAGTCAAGTTAATTTGAGTCAATAAATTAACGTTCATTTTAATGATTATTTTCATTTCAGCTATCCTACAGGTACTTTAGCGAGGCAACCCTCCCTTAATTTAAAACAAATATCATAAGGTGGTTTTATACCTCTGAATGTGTGCTCTCTGTGTCGGCGTTCCAGAGTTAAACATGTGCAACTGCCTCGAACCTTATTGACTACCCAGGTGAAGATAATTGCTTCATTTCCGGATTATAGAAATCTTTTCATTAATTTTTCTTATCGATAAACTGAAATTCTCCTACTTCTGCATGCAGCAGAGAGATTGTTCTGCTTTTTCAGTATAATTCTGTGATGCGATAATTTCACAAGGTATTACTTTTTGGTGGAATTAATCTTGTTCCGAGTTCATGAGTGTGGCAGGCAGATTGCACTAATTACTGCTGAACCCCAAGCATTTAACACGTTCCAGAATTTAGCTTATTAGGTGTGAATTTGCCGGTAAATTTAATTGTGCTTCGAGTTCGCGAGTGTGTCAAGTAGACTGCATTGACCTCTTCTGAACCCCGAGTAATCGCACCTGCATAAACACACACACACAAAAAAGAAAACGGCAAGAAGCTAAGTGGAAGGTCTCGACTTGGTAGAACACTTTGTTGATGAGCACGTACAAATATGGTTCAGCGTACCTGAAACAGACAGACTGCAGGCGATGGGACGTGATCCTCAGACGCCAGCACACTAGTACAGGCGTGCATTCATTTCACGCTAGGTGAGAGAGCCCTACGTCAACGTGACGTAGGCACGCGTCATCATGACTTTCACGAGTTGTCCTGTCGACTGTTGTGTGCGTCTTGAATCTGCACTCTTCATTGTTCTTAGTTGATTTACAACATGAAGGCAAAATTAAATCCACCTAGATGGTTTAATATTTCCAGCTACATTCGGAATTACTTCGAACTTCAGTTTCTCAGTTTAACGTTTCTGCCCACATGAATTATGTACAATTCATTGGCTTTTATAAAAATACGAAACACTTTAATTTCTCCCTATTTCACGTTTTTATCCACATGATTTATGCACGATTAATCGGACTAAAAAAGGCCTAGACACTTTCGTTATGGTTATGATTCCTTCATTCAGATATTCGTTATGTTCATGAAACACACAATAACATCTCATATTCTTTGGATTGCAGCTTAATAATTAATTATTTCATGTTTATATCCACAGGATTTAGACACGATTCATCGGATTCTTAAAAAAATTTCAGTTTAGAAAAATAACAAGACACTTTCGTTATGGTTATGATTCCTTCATTCAGATACTCGTTATGTACATGAAACACACAATAATATCCCACATTCTTTGGATTGCAGCTTAATAATTAATTATTTCACGTTTCTATCCACACGATTTATGCACGATTCATCGGATTTCTAAAAAAAATTGACTAAAAGCTTTTTTTTTACTTTCGTTATGGTTTCTTTGTTCAGACATTCATTATGTTCCTGAGACACATAATACCATCCCAAATTGTTGGGATTACAGCTTAATAATTAATTCAACTGGGATGAGCGTAACAGATAACTCCTGTCACTTCGTTTGTACACATGTATTTACATTTAGCTTTGACGTTATCGGTACAACTGCAAAGATCGATTTACGCACTCGTGTAGTCGATTTAGGTTATTTACGTCACGATGACGTAGTGTTACGTCACTATGACGTAGGGCTCTCTTCAGCTAGCGTGAGATGAACGCTACCCGTGCTGATGCAGGTGAATTTCGTGTGCGGTAGCGGCGGCCCGGCTTGCACGGCTTGCTGGCGGATGGTGGCTGATGGCTGAGGGGTGGTGGGTGATGGAGCAGTAAGGCGGCGTCCCTGTGCCCGGGTTGAACAATCACGCAGCGCTCGTTGGTTGCTGGCCCAGCGAAGGCAGTGTCACAGATGCGACGGCAAACGATACTGGTTTTACATCATTGGATGGCCCAGCTGTGACGACTTGCTGACGGGCTGCCCGTGCTGGTTTAAATCCCGTTTCCACATGCTGAGAGTTGCGGAAGGCCGCTTCGAACCATCTGAAGCGTGGTCCATGGCCTAGGGTGGCATAATTGGCAGATCGGTCGATCGTGTGCGACAGGAGTCCACGTGGCGTCCATCCTGCGGAAGTGCCGGCGTCTGCTGATGCTGCAGAGCTGGCAGCCTGGTTTCGGCTGCTGGGTTGCAATCCGGCTGTTAGTATTTGAGGCATTATAAAGACATAAAAATAATATGGATACTAAATATTGCTTCCCAATATATTTCTTCCTTAATGGTATTTGTCTTTAAAATATATCTCTTTGTCAAACCAACATCTCAGTTCATGGGATCAATATCAGAAATAAGAATAATCTTCTTATAGATTTAAAGTCATTTACTTTGATCCAGGAAGATGTTAGTTAGTCAGGAATACACACTTTCAGTAAGTTTGAAACGGTACAGTAGTTTCCGCTCTATAAGCAGGTGGATTCGCTGCTCGCTCGCACCGGGAAATAGAAACAGAGGCTGCTCCGCAGCCAGTTTTATTACACGACGCAGCCGGCCGCGGGTGCAACAGAACCCATGTGGACAGGTGGAAAGAAATGTGTCAGGCTTCATAATACGTATTTATATGTGTCGTGTATTATGCATTTCTTGTACGTGGATGTGAATCTGCACATGATCTTTCCTAATCCTCCTCACACCTTTCCGCAAAGTGTGGCCAAATCTTTGTTGGGAAGTAGTTCTGTAGTATAGTAGTGCCATCCTTACTCCTGGCTAGAGGATCAGAGAGACAGCACAGGCAGGTAAAAGTCAAAGACTTTCCAGTGTCACAAGATTTGGGGTGGAGAGGTTGGTCACGGCCAAGTGGTTCGACCACCCCCTCCACCAGGGCCCAGGAAGACCCCGGGGTGCCCGCCATATTCTAAGAGTGTTACAGAAGACGGGTAAGTGAGCAGACGTGTCCTCAGTGCGTCTGTCTCAATGTTCACGCATGGAAGAGAGGTATTTGAATATTTGTACTAATTCTTTTATTTCCAGCTTCGGATTGTGTAAGGAAATGAATGATCTCGTTAATTTAGGAAATTTGACCCCCTGTGTTAATGTATCTAGTCCCCAGTTTGCCTGTTATCCTCCTCACGTAGTGGATGTCCTATGTAAAATATTGGGAGGCTTCCGTGGTATACATTTGGCCAACGCAATTCCGTCTAGCCCGTAGAAATGTGCGTGAAGATTAGTAAACAATATACCCGAGCTATAAGATGTAAAATTGTAATATCTGTAAACTGAAACAGTTGCTGCTATAGCTGTAATATCGAGTGATAATGTTCAAAATAAATAGGTAATCAACTGTCATCAATCTTTAACATACCTTAAAAATCACAAAGAAGTCAAGTTAAAGGAATTTATTTAAAATAAAAGCTATAGAATGCAGGGATCCACACATCAGCGTGTGAGCCCTCCAGCCCCTTGCCTAGTATCGTACAGAAAGAACACACTCTCTAGGTAGCGCTCTCTAGTTCCTCTCCCCAGTTATCCGTTGCGCAATTTTGATTCAGTGCTTGACATCAACTTTAATCTGGCGTCCCTAGGCTAGGAGGCAAGACGGTAAACTTTCAAGTTGTCAGCAGCCATAAAATGTTACCAGAACTGCTAATAAAGTTCAGTTTCGGAAAAGTCTAAAAGATTTAGGATTCTAATCTATTGATGAATTATTTAGTATAAGTAGTGTCTGTTGCTAATAATATTGAATAACCGAGTATTATGTGTAATCCCACTTCTGCAAAAATTCTACACAATAACGCATTCATTATAATGTGTGTTGTAATATAATTTTGCTATTTGATAAGACTTGGCTAAAATAGCCTAAGAATTATAATACTGTGCCCAATAGACTGAGGTGACAAAATCATGGAATACGTCCCAATATCGTGTCGGACCTCCTTTTGCCCGGCGCAGTGGAGAAGCTAGGCGTGGTATGGACTCAACAAGTCGATGGAAACCCCTTGCAGAAATACTGAGCGTTGCTGCCTCTACAGCGAGCCAGAATTGCAAAGGTGTTGCAGATGCAGAGCTGTATGCATGAACTGATCTCTCGATTATGCCCCATAAATGTTCGATGGGTTTCATGTCAGACAATATGGATGGCCAAATGCTTCATTCGAACTGTCCAGAACTTTCTTCAAACCAATCGTGAACAATTGTGGCCTGGTGACACTGCACATTGTCCTCCATAAAAATTTCATCGTTGTTTGGCCGCAGATGGTCTCCAACTAGCCGAACATAAGGATTTCCAGTCAATACTCGATTCAGTTGGACCAGAGGACCCAGTCCATTCTATGTAAACACGGCCCAAACCATTATGGACCCACCACCAGCTTATAGCGCCTTGTTGACAACTTGGGTTCAAGGCTTCATGGGATCTGTGTCACACTCGAACCTTACCATCAGCTCTTACCAAATGAAATCGGGACTCATCTAACCAGGCCACCCGTTTTCCAGTCGTCTAGGATGCAACTGATATGGTCACGAGCTCAGGAGAGGCACTGCTGGCAATGTCATGCGGTTAGCAAAGGCACTCACTTCGGTCGTCTGCTGCAGTAGCCCATTAACGTAACATTTCGCCGCACTGCCCTAACGAATACGTTCGTCGTACGTTCACATTGATTTCTGTCGTTGTTTAACGCAGTGTTGCTTGTCTGTTAGCTCTGACAAATCTACGCAAACGCCATTGTTCTAGGTCGTTCAATGCAGGGCGTCTGCCACTGTATTGTCCGTGATGAGAGGTAATGCCTGAAATTTGTATTCTCGGCGCTATTGATACTGTGGATCTCGGAATCCTGAATTCCCTAACGATTTCTGGAATGAAACGTCTAATGCAGTGGAGAAGCTAGGCGTGGTATGGACTCAACAAGTCGATGGAAACCCCTTGCAGACGCGGCCATAATCTCGTCGGAGACCTTTTCACGTGAATCACCTGGGTACAAATGACAGCCCCGCCAATGCACTGCCGTTTGATATTTGTGTAAGCGGAACTACGCCATCTCAGTATGTGTATATCGCCCTCCCACGACTTTTGTCACCTCAGTGTAGTGAACTGAACATTTACACGTTTGCTGACAATTTTCGTAGTATTCTGTGAATGAAAATCGGTTTAAGATTTTTTTTTAGGTTTATTCCATATCCACAACGACCATTTCACTTGTGATCTGTGGATGGTACATTGGAATAATTGTTTTTCTTTTTAAGTATTTGTCGTTTATTCTTGTTTTCTGTTATGTTCTGCATTCTGCAGGATTACCTCACAATGAATCTATGGGAACAGAAAGTACAAGTCTAATGTCAAGTAGTACTTTCATTGCAGAGTGCTACAGTTCTTCCTTTGTAAGTGACACACTACCAATATCATTCTTACGAACTAGAAGAATATTAGGAAAAGTAATAAAAATTCCCTCATTACTAAATGACTGCGTAGGTATGTTCAGTCTATACTTTCTGTCGATCTCGGTGGTTCAGTTGGAAAGTTGATCAGACAGTATGGAATTGAGTCATGCATTGGTACATTTTTTTCAGTTTTTACTTCTTTCAATTCTGTAAACTATTTTAACGCGAAAAAAATGTGAACTTACACAGTGATATAGAGTCCACCTTGAACTGGATAAGTTAAGCCTAAGGTTGGAAGGAGGCGAGGTCATGCCAGTAGCAACAGAACCATCCCAGCGGCAGCGTTATTCCTTTATTACAGTGCCCTCTGCACACACATTCACACTCTCCACCAGCACCGTAAAGAGCATGTCAGGGAGTACATCTCATTGTATCATACATTATTGTTACTCCCTTACCGTTCACATATAGAGTGTGGAAAGAACGATTGTTTAAATGCCTCTGTGCCCCATAAAGTTAATATCATCTTGTCACTGCAGTCCTTACGAGAGTTATATCTAGATGGCTGTAATGTACGTCTAGATTCTTCGCTTTATACTGATTCTTGAAACTTCCACCTGGCCAGCTTACCGATTCTCTTAATCAACAGAAGCCATGAAGATTATGCTAGAGTGTGTTGCCATAGCAGCAGCTGACTTGGGCCTGCTTGCAGTTGTGAATCAAGCAGTCGCATTGAACACTGATTATTCGAAGGCAATCAAGAGGCTGTAGCTGAGCGGGAAGAGCAGTATCACAATCATAGTAATTGGAAGAGCTTAAGGGGGGTAGGACGTTAAACGGGCCGACTTGGAGCAGGAGAGGCATCACACGACATTTTAATTTCCAGTGTCTATACCTGTACAAATAAAGTCATAAAACTTTGTCAGCATCACCAGGAAGGATTCAGGATTCACACTCATTTCAGTGGAAGTTCGAAAACATAACAAAATAATTGTTTTTATTTGTGAAATTTCAGCATTTTTTCACTTACTTACGTCTTCATTTGTTGCTATAGGTACACTTTTCCTCATAAGTTAGAGAGATTCTTCTATGAATTTTGCACAGCATACATACCATACTTACAGGTTTATGAAACTCTAGAATTTATTTAATTTATGAAAAGACGAATGAGCTGTTATATTTTAAACTTCATGTTGAAAAAAAACACAAATTTTATAGTTAATTACCTCAATTTTTACCACAGTTTTTAATAGATGTGGAAAATTCTAGGGTTTCATACACCTTCAAGTATGGTTTGTATGCTGTGCAAAATTCATCGAAGAATCTCTTACTTTTGAAGAAAAGTGTACCTATAGCAACAAATGCTGCCATTAGTAAGTGAAAAAAAATGATGAAGTTTTACATGTAAAGAAAATTATTTCGTTATATTTTTGAACTTACACTGCTATGAGTGTGAATTCTGAATCCTTCCGGGTCATGCTGACAAAGTTTTATGAATTTATTTGTATAAGCATAAACAGTGGAAATTAAAATGTTCTGTGGTGCCTCACCTGCTCCAAATCGGCCCGTTTGACATCCTACCCCCCTTAAAGCCACATGCTTAATTGTGACGTACACTGCAGTCAAGATTTACAGAGCAATAGAAATGGAATACTAAGCACTGAAACTGCGAAGAAAATCGGTACACTAGTCTTCAATATAAAGTTCACATATTATTAAGACACGATTAAATTAAAAATTACAAAAATAGAATCAATGAAGCTCCTATAAAGTTGAAATGAACAAGAGGGGGAAACCCAACAATGGGGAACAACAGTGGGGCATGATGGCACGTTATCCAGCCTGTGGACCGTAACATCTCGCCATATTGTGCCGACACCAGCTAGTTGTTGTCCTGGAGGTCCTCTGTGATGGACACAGGTGTTGAACTGAGCTGAGTGACCCTGTTAGTCCTATTTAAAAACTCGGTCCCAGCAAGGAAACAGCCTACTGTCAGGGTTGCACTAATTTCTATTCTCGCCCTAAACGGCCATTCCCACAAAAAGTTAGATCTATCTTACCAGCCAGTTCTAGGGGAACTCTCCAGCTCTGTTAAGTTGCCGTTACCTGCCACGCTGGAATGCTTCTGGCTTCCTTCTTGGAACCAAGGAGCTTCTCTAATGGTTGCCGCCATCTTGGTGATCCCTGATACCTACAGCGTGAACTGTGAAAGGCGCTGCCTCAAAATTAATCTGGCCCAAAGTTACTCCTGTGCAGAGGGAACAATGTTAAATAATTTCCATTTCGCTCTCGTCTCGTGGAAACTCAGAAAATCTGGAGATCGGGTTTTTTATTTTAATGTGCGGCTCAATTCGCTAGTAAAATAAATTTAGTATCACAAGTGGTTCCTGAAATTTTGGAAGCTGTCTCCAAGCGTCTAACAGTACAGTATTACTGCATTCCAGTGACGCTCTCTCTCAAGTCAACCAGACTTGTGACTGCTTGTGCTGCTCTTCTTTGTATACTTTCAGCATCATGTGTCCTATTTATACAAAGATAGGATGCATGAGTGTTTTGTATGGAGCCTCCTTTGTAAATGTCATCAGTAAGAGGTCTTGGAGCATGCTATCTTACAGATCTGTAATTAGTTTCCTTTTCAATTTGGGTCTTCCATTTTTCGAAGGTTACCCTGTCTAATCTCGAAGTCTCTTTCTCCATAGTAATCTAATGTTACTGGCAATGTCTGCGATGTTATTCATAACTAATTTTCATCCATAAAGTGCGCACAATTAAATCCTTTTTGCAGGTATTGTTCTTGTCAATCACCAAATAAGCATGAACTTCTTCTTCTTTTCCTTGGGCCTTTGGCCAGCAGTTTTCACAAGGTCGGCATGGTTATGGGCAGATTTGGCATGGATAATTTCGGTGGTGGCGGGATGTCCTTTCTGTTGCCATCCCGGTACGCGAATGATGATGAGAATGGTGAGATGATGAAGAGAACTCAAGGCAAACACAAACATCCAGTCTCCAGGCAGAGAAAATCCCCAACCCTGCCGGAATTTAACCTGGGGCCCCGTGATCCAGAGGGAGCAATGCTAGCCACTAGACCACAAGCTATGGACACCAAATAAGCATGATGTTTCAACTAAAATACATCATGGTAGCTTTTACCACAAACGATGTTCTAGTGGTAATGACAAATCTCGTCGATCCACTTAATACATGACGCATGCGTTTGAAAACTTGCAAGACACTTTTCCCAGTTAGCTACGATATCGATTTTTTAAGATTGTAGCTACGAAGGGACACAATACTGTGTGCTGCTGTGAAGAACACAGAGACATCTGTTGGTTTGTTCACTAGTCCAAGCAGCCTACTCAGCTGCCTTTCAGGACTTCCAGGTAATATACAGGGTACTTCGGAATGATGTTTCAAAAATTTTGGACAGGTTCCTTACACAAAAACAAGAAAAAATGCACTTAAACATGGGCTCTAAAATGCCTACCTTAAGAGTCTGTCACTGTTAAAGTGTTACTGCTGCAACAAAATATCCACAAGCGACATAAACTACAAAGAATGACTGGGTCGTAACAGATATATTGTCAGTACTGTGAAACACGTTTCTTCTGCTGCAAGCTCTTTGCTGCCCATGTCTTGGGAGGAAGTAGTAGGAACCAAAACAAGAAAAGAGTCCTGTGATCATGAGCTCTAAAGTGCCTACCTTAAAAAACTATATGCACTTGTTAATGTTTCCTACTGCGAAATAAATCTCTTCCAGTGAGCAAGTGCTCATAGCTCCTAAGGTACCGTATGAAATTCACAGCCCATGTTTACTGAACATTTTTCCTTGTTTTGGTCCATACTACCACGTCCCAAAATATGGAAAGCAAAGAGCTTGCAATACAAAAACATCGTTGGCGCCATTTCAACGACTTGCATGTCCTCAACGCCAACAGCACCCAGTTTTCCCAGACGATGATCACCCACTCGAGTACTTGGTAACCACACTGTTACTCAACTTTGGTGATCAACCAGGAACCGGTGTTAAAAATGTGAGAAGGCCATTGGCCTTGCAGTAGAAGAGATGTTTTTCACGGTATAGAGGATGAAACAGTGCTCATGCCTCTTCAGATATGAGTTTTAGAGCCCATGTTGACTGGACATTTCTTTTTGTTTTGGTGTAAGGAATCTGTCCCCAAATATTTGAACATTATTCTGAAGCACTCTGTATTTCGTTGGCCCCACTGCTATTACCATGATGTCATAAACGTTAGCCAATAATCAAAATATTTTTCTTAGAGTGCAATACATAGCATGTCTCTAACAAAGGGTACGTTAATAACTACCGCTGTTTTGATTCAGAACGTCGTGAGCACAGAGACACCTATCCATATCTTCGTAGTCCAGGTTCCGAGTCTGTCTCTGTTGAAGTGTTACTGCTGCAACAAAATATCCACAAGCGAAATCTACATCTACATCTACATGACTTCCCTGCATTTCACACTTAAGTGCTTGGCAGAGGGTTCATTGAACCACAATCATACTATCTCTCTACCATTCCACTCCCGAACAGCGCGCGGGAAAAACGAACACCTAAACCTTTCTGTTTCTCTTATTTTATTTTTATGATCATTCCTACCTATGTAGGTTGGGCTCAACAAAATATTTTCCAATTCGGAAGAGAAAGTTGGTGACTGAAATTTCGTAAATAGATCTCGCCGAGACGAAAAACGTCTTTGCTTTAATGACTTGCATCTCAACTCGCGTATCATATCTGCTACACTCTCTCCCCTATTACGTGATAATACAAAACGAGCTGTCCTTTTTTGCACCCTTTCGATTTCCTCCGTCAATCCCACCTGGTAAGGATCCCACACCGCGCAGCAATATTCTAACAGAGGACGAACGAGTGTAGTGTAAGCTGTCTCTCTACTGGACTTGTTGCATCTTCTAAGTGTCCTGCCAATGAAACGCAACCTTTGGATCGCCTTCCCCACAATATTATCTATGTGGTCCTTCCAACCGAAGTTGTTCGTAATTTTAACACCCAGGTACTTAGTTGAATTGACAGCCTTGAGAATTGTACTATTCATCGAGTAATCAAATTCCAACGTATTTCTTTTGGAACTCATGTGGATCACCTCACACTTTTCGTTATTTTGCGTCAACTGCCACCTACCACACCATACAGCGATCCTTTCTAAATCGCTTTGCAACTGATACTGGTCTTTGGATGACCTTACTAGATAGTAAATTACAGCATCATCTGCAAACAACCTAAGAGAACTGCTCAGGTTGTCACCCAGGTCATTTATATAGATCAGGAACAGCAGAGGTCCTAGGACGCTTCCCTGGGAAACACCTGATATCACTTCAGTTTTACTCGATGATTTGCCGTCTATTACTACGAACTGCGACCTTCCTGACAGGAAATCAGGAATCCAGTCACACAACTGAGACGATACCCCATAGGCCTGCGGCTTGATTAGAAGTCGCTTGTGAGGAACGGTGTCAAAAGGTTTCCGGAAATCTAGAAATACGGAATCAACTTGAGATCCCCTGTCGAAATTGGCCATTACTTCGTGCGAATAAAGAGCTAGCTGCGTTGCACAAGAACGATGTTCTCTGAATCCATGCTGATTACGTAACAATAGATCGTTCCCTTCGAGGTGATTCATAATGTTTGAATACAGTATATGCTCCAAAACCCTACTGAAAACTGACGTCTGTAGTTCCATGGATTACTCCTACTACCCTTCTTAAACACTGGTGCGACCTGCACAATTTTCCAATATGTAGGTACAGATCTATGGGTGAGCGAGAGGTTGTATATGATTGCTAAGTAGGGAGCTATTGTATCAGAGTAATCTGAAAGGAACCTAATCATTATACAATCTGGACCTGAAGACTTGCCCGTATTAAGCGATTTGAGTTGCTTCTCAACCCCTAAGGTATCTACTTCTAAGAAACTCATGCTAGCAGCTGTTCGTGTTTCAAATTCTGGAATATTCCATTCGTCTTCCCTGGTGAAGGAATTTCGGAAAACTGCGTTCAATAACTCCGCTTTAGCGGCACAGTCGTCGGTAACAGTGCCATCGGCACTGCGCTGCGAAGGTATTGACTGCGTCTTGCCGCTCGTGTACTTTACATACAATCAGAATTTCTTTGGATTTTCTACCAAATTTCGAGACAATGTTTCGTTGTGGAACCTATTAAAGGCATCTCGCATTGAAGTCCGTGCCAAATTTCGCACGTCTGTAAATTTTAGCCAATCTTCGAGATTTCCCATTCTTCTGAACTTCGCATGCTTTTTCCGTTGCCTGTGCAACAGCGTTCGGACCTGTTTTGTGTACCATGGGGGTTCAGTTCCATCTCTTACCAGTTTATGAGATATGAATCTCTCAATTGCTGTTGCTACTATTTCTTTGAATTTGAGCCACATCCTGTCTACATTTGCATAGTCAGTTCGGAAGGAATGGAGATTGTCTCTTAGAAAGGCTTCTAGTGACACTTTATCCGCTTTTTTAAATAAAATTATTTTGCGTTTGTTTCTGGTGGATTTGGAAGAAACGGTATTGACCCTAGCTACAACGACCTTGTGATCACTAATCCCTTTATCAGTCATAATGCTCTCTATTAGCTCTGGATTGTTTGTGGCTAAGAGGTCAAGTGTGTTTTCGCAACCATTTACAATTCGCGTAGGTTCGTGAACTAACTGCTCGACTAAACTAAAAAGAGTGACTGGGTCATAACAGATATATTGTCATTATTGATGATAGCCCCAGACGTGGAACTGTTTCGTGTGCTAAAACTTTAGGAGTCAAAGGAGGCCGTTTTGTAAATCATGGTTCTTCTGTAACAGAAATAAGTAATGTTATTCACTCAGAAGAAATTGCTAAGTTCCCTACCAGCATTTAATCGATATGTGGGTGTAACGGTGTTTGCATTAACACAGCCTGGTGGGGAATAAAGAAGAACCTATATAGCAACTGACCCACACTGACATTGCTTACACGAATTTTCGGGTGTTGAGAGCTCACCATGGAATTTGAAGAAAACAACCGTATAGATTATTTATATTTAACACTAATAAAGAAAGATGGGAAGCATGAATTTAGCATATTCAGAAAACCTACGTTTACAGATTTAGTTATCGATGAGCGCTCTTGTCACCCACCGCTATAAAAATGGGCATATTTTACTTCGATGGTATGCAGGCTACTAAGATTGCCACTAAGCCAACAGGAAGTAGAAAAGGAGTTAAGTATTTTAAAACAAATGGCCGTAGGGAACGGATATACGTGTAAGCAGGTGATGAATATGTATAGGAAGATAAAGAAGAGGCAAATGGAACAAATAGAAGGAAGTCAAGTAGCAGTTAAGAGGAACAACAAGAAAAAATATGTAGCTCTCACTTACAATGGAAGAATTGCGGATAAAATTGAAAGATGCTTTCGTAAATCCGACGTTAAAATAGGTTTCCAAACAAGTAACACGTTAAAATTGAAGCTCCGGCATAGAATATGTAATAGTACGAATAAATTTCAGGATTCATGTGTATATAAGATCAAATGTAATGACTGCTGTAAATAATGTATAGGGCAGACTCGTAGGAACTTTGAAACCAGATTCAGGGAGCACATTTACTCCCAAAACAAAACAGCTTTTGGGGCGCATATGGCTGTGACAAAGCACACAGTCACGAACATTGAGCACAATTTAGACATCCTGCATATAGCTCATAAGCGACGGTTTCTTAAAGATCCGGATTTAATCCTCAACGAGCAAAGCGGATTCAATCATAACGCCTATTTTAGCATTTATGACCACCTACTAAGATGACAACTGTTGCGTGTGGAGATCCAGGCCGAGGAATGAGAGATGGTGCGCGGTGGAGAAGCCGGAAGACGCGTGCAGTGCCTGGCGTCGTTGTCGGGGCCCTCTTGTGCGGCCCTCTGGCCCGTGGCGATGGACATCAGACGACTGAGCGGACCGCGGCACAACACCGAAATGGCGGGAACCACGGAAGCAGACCGTAGAGGAAAACAAGTTCACACCAGCACCATAGATGTATAAATTGCCCTATGTTTTTTAGATCGTATAAAAATGATAAATAAAGTGTCAACTTACCTGCACATTGCTGATGTAGTGCCCCTGCCCATTATTCTCACTACCTGTGGCGCTTAGCTGATTCCCGTAAAAGACAGGCCAGTGGTCCGTTCAATGCAAATACACTCCATACTCGAACTCTTATCGGAATTAGCGAGACGCTGGGAGTAATGAGGATAATGGGCAGGGGCACAACTTCAGTATTGTGCAGATAAGTTCAGAATCTGGGTGTGACAGGAGGCGTGCTTGAGTATTCTGTGCAGTAGCCAGCTTCCAATCCTGGTCTGACGCAAATTTTCAACTTTCCCCATTGGTGTAAATCAATGCTCACTAGCAGCTATATGTCATAATACCTTCGTGTCTTGATTGACAATGGTTGCAGAATCGAAATCGTGTCTGTTTTTTAGGGCAAGTCTGAAAGGACAGACACCACATATATTATTGTATGATTTCATCAACGCAGAACAATGACTGGAAGTATTCATATCCATAAAACAACCAGGCACATGTGTACAGGTCGATTTAAAGTAGAACACTTACATAAAACTAATCGCAAGTAAGTCAGACTCCAGAGAGAGATTTATTGGAAAAATCCTCAAAATATGTAGCCCACCCACAAAGCAAATAACTTACAAAAGTTTCGTTTGACCAGTACTTAAATACTGTTTGTCAGTCTGGGATCTGTGCCAGGATGGACTGCTACAGGAAATAGAGAAGATCCAAAGAACGGCCGGAACAAACAGCAAGAGAGTCTGCATCAAGGGGTGGTTTACTGTTAAAATACTAAGAATGTACATTCATAAAAAAGTCAACCAATTTATAATGTTACTTAAAATCCGTCTTGATTGCAAATTTTTTTATTCATATGACCAGTTTCGGTTCATTCATAACCATCTTCAGCTCTGTAAAAATAATGATTCTAATATACTATTTCACGTAAGCAAATCTTTTTAACCCTATCTAATCAACATCAAATGTACCAGGACGTACCTGATATTTCACTTACAGGAGTAACCTGTCCAAATCCAGCAATTTTCACATGTTACATCACATAAAATTGGTTGGCAGAGTGCACGTCATTTATATTAATTATAACACTATTACCGACAGGTGGCGTCTGGTACATTTGTTACATTCCATTTACACATACTGTATTCAGTAAATCTTTTTTTATATTAAAATACTTAATTAAAATATGTAGGATGGCCGAGTGGTTCTAGGCGCTACTGTCTGGAACTGCGCGAACACTACAGTCGCAGGTTCGAATCCTGCCTCGAGCATGGATGTGTATGATGTACTTAGGTTAGTTAGGTTTAAGTAGTTCCAAGTTCTAGGGGACTGATGACATCAGCAGCTAAGTCCCATAGTGCTCAGAGCCATTTTTTTAGTCCAATCTCTACAAGCAGCAAGGCAATGATGGTACGCTAGTTTAGTTGATGCATCTTTGACTCAATAAACTGAAACCAACAAAATCTGTATTTTTTATTTTTGCTGATTTATCCTATCTAGTATAAGTCATAAATTAAGCGGATCATTCACAATGTGGTTGGAAAATAATTGTGCATAATGCTGCTAATATTACTTTCAGTTCCTTACTAGCTGATAATAACACACGTCACTGGGGTTTTGTTTTCTGTCAGTGTTGTTGTTGCTGTCTTCAGTCCTGAGACTGGATTGATGCAGCTCTCCATGCTACTCTATCCTGTGCAAGTTTCTTCATCTCCCAGTTCTTACTGCAACCTACATCCTTCTGAATCTGCTTAGTGTATTCATCTCTTGGTCTCCCTCTACGATTTTTACCCTCCACACTGCCCTCCAATACTAAATTTGTGATCCCTTCATGCCTCAGAACATGTGCTACCAACCGGTCCCTTCTTCTGGTCAAGTTGTCCCACAAAGTCCTCTTCTTCCCAATTCTATTCAAAACTTCCTCATTAGTTATGTGATCTACCCATCTAATCATCAGCATTCTTCTGTAGCACCACATTTCAAAAGCTTCTATTCTCTTTTTGTCCAAACTATTTATCGTCCATGTTTCACTTCCGTACATGGCTACACTCCATACAAATACTTTCAGAAACGACTTCCTGACACTTAAATCTATACTCGTTGTTAACAAATTTCTCTTCTTCAGAAACGCTTTCCTTGCCATTGCCAGTCTACATTTTATATCCTCTCTACTTTGACCATCATCAGTTATTTTGCTCCCCAAATAGCAAAACTCCTTTACTACTTTAAGTGTCTCATTTCCTAACCTAATTCCCTCAGCATCACTCGACTTAATTCGACTACATTCCATTATCCTTGTTTTGCTTTTGTTGATGTTCATCTTATATCTTCCTTTCAAGACACTGCCCATTCCGTTCAACTGCTCTTCCAAGTCCTTTGCTGTCTCTGACAGAATTACAATGTCATTGGCGAACCTCAACATTTTTATTTCTTCTCCATGGATTTTAATACCTACTCCAAACTTTTCTTTTGTTTCCTTTCTTTCTTCTTGAAGTCTGAGGGTATTTCACCTGTCTCATACATCTTGCTCACCAGATGGTAAAGTTTTGTCAAGACTGGCTCTCCCAATGCCGTCAGTAGTTCTAATGGAATGTTGTCTACTCCCGGGGCCTTGTTTCGACTCAGGTCTTTCAGTGCTCTGTCAAACTCTTCACGCAGTATCATATCTCCCATTTCATCTTCATCTACATCCTCTTACATTTCGATAATATTGTCCTCAAGTACATCGCCCTTGTATAGACCCTCTATATACTCCTTCCACCTTTCTGCTTTCCCTTCTTTGCTTAGAACTGGGTTCCCATCTGAGCTCTTGATATTCATACAAGTGGTTCTCTTTTCTCCAAAGGTCTCTTTAATTTTCCTGTAGGCAGCATCTATCTTACCCCTAGTGAGATAAGCCTCTAAATTCTTACATTTGTCCTCTAGCCAGCCCTGCTAAGCCATTTTGCACTTCCTGTCGATCTCATTTTTGAGATGTTTGTATTCCTTTTTGCCTGCTTCATTTACTGCGTTTTTATGTTTTCTCCTTTCATCAATTAAATTCAATATTTCTTCTGTTACCCAAGGATTTCTACTAGTACTTGTCTTTTTACCTACTTGATCTTCTGCTGCCTTCACTACTTCATCCCTCAAAGCTATCCATTCTTCTTATACTGTATTTCTTTCCCCCATTCCTGTCAATTGTTTCCTTATGCTCTCCCTGAAACTCTCTACAACCTCTGGTTCTTTCAGTTTATCCAGGTCCCATCTCCTTAAATTCCCACGTTTTTGCAGTTTCTTCAGTTTTAATCTACAGTTCATAACCAATAGATTGTGGTCAGAGTCCACATCTGCCCCAGGAAATGTCTTACAATTTAAAACCTGGTTCCTAAATCTCTGTCTTACCATTATATAATCTATCTGATACCTTCTAGTATCTCCAGGATTCTTCCATGTATACAACCTCCTTTTATGATTCTTGAACCAAGTGTTACCTATGATTAAGTTATGCACTGTGCAAAATTCTACCAGACGGTTTCCTCTTTCATTTCTCTTCCCCAATCCATATTCACCCACTATGTTTCCTTCTCTCCCTTTTCCTACTCTCGAATTCCAGTCACCCATGACTATTAAATTTTCGTCTCCCTTCACTACCTAAATAATTTCTTTTATCTCATCATACATTTCATCAATTTCGTCATCATCTGCAGAGTCAGTTGGCATATAAACTTGAACTACCGTAGTAGGCATGGGCTTCGTGTCTATCTTTGCCACAATAATGCGTTCACTATGCTGTTTGTAGTAGCTTACCCGCACTCCTATTTTTTTATTCATTATTAAACCTACTCCTGCACTACCCCTATTTGATTTTGTATTTATAACCCTGTATTCACCTGACCAAAAGTCTTGTTCCTCCTGCCACCGAACTTCACTAATTCCCACTATATCTAACTTTAACCTATCCATTTCCCTTTTTAAATTTTCTAACCTACCTATCCGGTATGGGATCTGACATTCCACACTTCGATCTGTAGAACGCCAGTTTTCTTTCTCCTGATAATGACATCCTCTTGAGTAGTCCCTGCCCGGAGATCCGAATGGGGGACTATTTTACCTCTGGAATATTTTACCCAAGAGGACGCCATCATCATTTAATCATACAGTAAAGCTACATGCCCTTGGGAAAAATTACGGCTGTAGTTTCCCCTTACTTTCAGCCGTTCGCAGTACCAGCACAGCAAGGCCGTTTTGGTTATTGTTACAAGGCCAGATACGTCAATCATCCAGACTGTTGCCCCTGCAACTACTGAAAAGGCTGCTGATCCTCTTCAAGAACCACACGTTTGTCTGGCCTCTCAACAGATACCCCTCCGTTGTGGTTGCACCTAGGGTACGGCCATCTGTATCGTTGAGGCACGCAAGCCTACCCACCAATGGCAAGGTCCATGGTTCATGGAGGTAGGTTCTGTCAGTAGTTTCACAAATCTAATTATGGACAAGAAACTACAGTGAAAGACTTTTTCTTTCCTTTTTTATTTATACAAATATCTTACATATGAAGTTTTAGTTTAAATTACATTCTTATACGCTACATTTGATATCTGGTTGTGTGGCGCCTACAAATATATATACTTTCTGCTTGTCCAAGACATGAAAACGCAATATAGTGCTGACTCTTTTAATTTTATCGATGAATTTGGCTTACTTTTGCCTGAACACTGCTCAGTTATTTCGTGTCGGCCAGATAGTGTTTGCCTATGTTGTAACTCATCTTTCACCTCCTTCCACGATGAATTACTCGTAAATGTTATAAACAAACGGAGATGGCCTTGTTTCCTGACAAAAGTCATAGCATCTTGTGCATACTCGTGCATATGTGTGGGACTGTCGGTGAACATAGAAGGCAAACTTACTAATCCCCCTAGATTTTCAATATTTGCGTCATTCGCTAGCCCATCCCATAAATGAATACATTCATCGCAGCTTTTCTGTTGACGAAGGTAGAGCAACCTATCTGATTCTATTTTTGCATACATATCGACAATAAACTGGTGAAACAATGTATTCTTTTTGTGTGTCCGTTATATGCTATTCATAAAACATTTCTGAAGTGACTTTTTTACTTGTTGGACCACCTGATTACAGGTAAACTTGGTGTCGATATGCTGCACTGTAGTGCTCCTTCCTGTTTCGCTGTGTCACAATATCACAATAACTAAATTCACTGCCCACAATTTTACAGACAGTTCGTTTGATTAAGGTGCATTGAACCATTTTCCATTCTCGAATCTTAGTCTCTTATCACCTAGAATTACTATTTTGCAATTATCTGCTGCCATTTTTTGATTGGGTCTTTAAACATTCACACCAATTCATTATTTTTATGTAGGAAACGTTGTTGATCCTGAATTACATCTCGATGCAATCCAGTGATGTTCACAGAACACTGATCGGCTTCATCATCTTCATTTCCAATAAAGTAAACTTGTAAAAGCCTTGGCGTTACGCTTGGAAATGTTAACAACGTCTCACTTCTATGATGCACTTGTCGTTCGATTCTGAAAAACAGATTAAATCCTTCGCCCTCGGTTTTGCTGTTGCTCCAAATGACGTTTTGGAAGCGGGAGTAATAGTGTCTTTTTTCCTCCTTCGATATCAGCGTTTAGCCTTTCATATATTCAAAGAATTCAGGTGGAAGCTATTAGTGCCAGCTATGTAATTTTATCATTTGAGCATGTACTTGGTGTTTCTCCTTTAATTTTTTTTTGCCTTACAGTATTTACGTAATTTATCGATTCCCCCAGTTGCTATAATTGGACATTCATTATATTTTATAGTTGGACTGTAATGAAGTGCCTCATTTTTTTAAGACAGTGACATCCTTACCTCCTTGTGCATTGGGATTTGAAGATGTCTTGAATAATTGTGCTGCTATATTCTGTTCATCACTTTTAATGATATCCTATCTGTTTCCTGTTTTTCAATATAACTGCTTTCTTCTCCGACCTGTCTCAAATAATATTTTCACGTTGCTATTCTGTTAGTTTATTTCTTCTTTACTGAAAAATTTTGTCATAACGCTGCTAGGCATGCTTCTCTTTCTTTATTGGTTTCATTGTTTCCTGCCCACTTTTGTCTTTTCGACCTTACACGAGCTCATGAAAAGTTGTTTTTACCTTTGGGCATTTTCCTCCAATATAGTTTCACGCCCTTTATTATTAGACACAGATATTAATTACTCCTCCTTTAGATGTTGAACAGATACTGAATTACAGTTTTCATGACCAGTTTTTCCTTTGTTATCTTTTTCCTGTGAATATATACTGAGAAGTCTAGGCAGAGCTCACCCCACACAATTTCTGTTGTTAGCACCTAGTCTTAATTAGTTAGCATTACAATTTTTGCCACCCACAATCTCCTACTTCCATCCACCGTGTCCAAAACACCATAATGCACAATGTGAGGATTGAGGCTACTCCCATGCATAAATGCCATTGGTTTGCAGTAAATAATTAGCTAAAAAGTGAAATATATGGAGAAATGTCGCATTTATTTATATTCATTTATCCTTAACTATATTGAAGACCTTTTATCAGTGGTTTTGCCAGATGGTAAATTTCTATTGATTGTAGACAATTTGAGTGTTGCTATAAATTATGTAATATAGTATTAGTAAAGGGTGTTAATGAAATTTTCATGAATATTTATAAATTTTTTGTCATATGACCATCATCATTAAACTTAGACATGACTTTCTTTATGCTGTTCGTGGACTGTAAAACTGCATCCCACCCAGACGCACTGGCCTGAGCAGCACTGCGCTGTGCACGAATGTGCGATGTAGGGCAGTGCAGAGGGTCGCAGAACAGGGTAGAAAGGAGCAGAGTGTTCGTAGGGGTGCAACAATGCTTCAGTGTGCACATTCATGTGCATCAACAATAATGGAAAACAAGAAACGTCATTCAAACAGATTTGCGAACAAACGAACTGTTTGCTTTGATGTACTGACACACTGCAGAACTTGTTCATTGTTGTGCAGAGCATCACAGTTTGCTCTCCGCATTGGCCATTCCACATTGCACAGAACATCCTCTCTTAGGTTTGTGCAGCAGAGAGCAGCTGGTATGTACGCAGTTTAAGAAGTTTCAACCTGCAGTATGCGTAAAGTATGGGAAAAGACTAATACAATTTAAGTCTTGTAATAATAATTTCATAATATATTCACTATGAATGAGCACACCATAGAACTTATGAAACATAAATAAGCCATTATTTGCAGTGTGAATGCTGTAACAGAAAAATAAAAAAAGCTGACTATTCCACTTACTTCCATTCCATAGTGTCATATGTTATCATATTGTGGATCAATCACTCAAATCATATTAGAGCTTTCTTCACCAACAATTGAATATCATGACTTATTTGCACTGTGAATCCAACATCAAACAAAAGATTATAATTGAAAAATCAATCAGTGATTTTCATTATATTTATTGCTCACTTTAATTTACTGTAATTATATCTCCCCTTTCACAACCAACACTTACAAGACTTACAACCATTTACTTTGTCAAAATGGCGTCTGTCATTATGATAAACAGTTTGCCACAAAAAATAGAAAATTAAGGTACAGTTATGTACACTCTTAAAGATACCCAGGAGGTGGTTTGATAAGGATTAATTTCTCCTAAATTAGAGGTTTCTAGAATTAAGAATGTATCAAAAGTGACCTGATATCACAAATGTTTGTCATGAATAGAGGAACACCGTAAAGAAGAAATAAGGATATCTGAAGCTACAAAATAATTAAGAATAAATTACATTCCAGTCCCTTCATTAAAAATGACTGTACCTGGGAAAGGAATGAACAATTTTGTTACTATTATCTTTGATCACTTTGACACTTGATTGTGTTGCTGGTGGTTCCACCTCAGAAATGCTTAAGTTGTATAGTCTGTAAACTCAAGAGCGAGTAGCGCTTTTGGTGGGACAAGGACCCTGCCACTGGCCAAAAGGGCCACCGAAAATCAGTTGCCCATCAACTGTCTAGTGGTGTAGATCGGCGTGCAGTGATATATGACGATTTTGTTCGTGGGGTATTAGTCACAGCATCAGTCAGTTTACTTTGTATGCTTACTGATATACTTCGGTATCTGGTAAAGATGGATAATTGCCCTAGCTTGCAAAAAAAATGTACAGAATACGAAGAAGAGAAGGTATTTGCGTTCAATCGTCTCTAATGTTATTGCAGCGTGTGTTAAAGAAGTGACACAAAAAGAACTGCTGGCAATATTATCAGTCCCAATCATAGGTCTGCAATTTATGCAAACAATAGGATGCATAAAAAAAAGAATGTGAAAGTAAACCACGTGGTTTACTGGACTCGCCACGAAGACAACCTAATAATTCTGGGAGGAAACCCAATGTTATAGACAGTTTCACAAAATTGGTCATTCAACAAATGGTGAAGGGCTTTAACATCAACCAAAAACTAGACCCCACATTACGCAAATGTGTTACTGTCATAAAACAAAATATTCATTTTCCTTGGAAGGAAGATGTTTTACACAAGAGACTGTGTGAAACGGGATTTACCTGAAAAAGATCTGTAAATATACGAAAGATCCTGGTAGAGAGAACAGATATAATTGGCTGGTGATGTACATACATGATCCTCATGAGGAAATCAAGGGAACGAGACAGAAACTTCTTTTATATTGATGAAACTTGGGTGGAAATGAACATTACTTGTAAAAAATGTTGGCAGCATCCTGGTATTGATGGTATTATGGAGAATGTAGGCAGAGTGGGGACTCACTAGCTTGCTCCTGAGTTTAACGACAGACTATAAGGAACTGATGGTTTTGAAAACAACTGGTTTGAATCAGACGTAACACAAAAAAAGGCAAAGAGTTGTCCGGATAAATGCATCATTGCTAAAAGCCGAATGTTCTTTGGTGACTGTGAAGACTCAACAAGAGTTCCACTGTGTTCAGTGTTGGATTTAATTCTGTTCCTCATGCTTCTAAATGTGAATAATTAGTTCTGTTAGAGAGATAGCTACAGGTTAACAAAATTATTCTGTAAAAATGAAATCTGCTTTACTTAAAAAAGAAGGCCACACAGAATATTCCGTTCTGTAAGCAGATAAAATATCTCGAACAATTAATGCAGCACATGAACAGTAGACTGTAAATGGAGTGGAATATTCCGAATTTTTGAGTGTACAGTTTGATGAAATTGGAACTGGAAGAAACATTTCAGTGATCTGCTCAAAACATTAAATTCAGTGACTTATATTCTTTGCAAAATGGATAGTTTTGTAAGCAAACAAAAGTAATACTCTAACATATATTGCTTACTTGTAATCATTAATTTCTTATGGGACACTTTTTGGGTGTAATTCATCATTTAAAAATAAATTGTTGTCAGCAGTAAAACGAGTATTGACAATAAGATATGGCATTTAGCCTAATTCACATTGTACAACCTTACTTCAAGCAGTTAAGCATTTTAACTATTTCTCCACTGTATTTATATTTGTAAATGTATTTGTCATAAATAATCCATCACAGTTTGAGAAGCATACTGCTATCACAGTTACAACATTAAAAGAAAAAATTACCGTAATTATTTGTTACTAAAGCTGTCAGTGGCTCAGAAAGGAGTTCAATAGCCAGCCACGGGTGTCTTTGACCAGTTGCACTGTAACAATATGCATGGCAGCAGCAGAGTTAATTTTAAATCTAGCCTAAGATCCTTTCTCGTAGATAACATCCTGTATACACGAATATTTAATTTAAAATTAATAGCCTGTATGGCAAGAAAAGAAAACTTGTTTTAACTATATTGCTAGTCAAATGAGTACCTTGTATAAAAGAATAACTCGTTCATCCTAATTAAATTAAGCTTGGAAATGGACAGCATGTTACCGTACTCAAAGAAATCGTGTATTTGTAACCAGTGAAATAATTTGTTCAATATTATTTCAACAAATTCGTGCAGGTTACCTTTAAAACATGTTATGTGTTATATGTTCCTTATTTGAGGACATCAAATGCTTGACAAATAACAAAAATGAATTTGGAAAGAGTCTGCAGAAGCTTTTACTGAGGAAAATTTGTTATTTAGAAACCTGCTGTTTGTGTAGTGGAAGAAAATTGATCTGGTAGCGGTATGTTCTATTATTATTAAACTCAATTCTTATGCTTGTCTAAATTAATATGTAAACTATCAGCAGACGAGTCTTTCGCATTGTTAAATATATTGCACTGGTAGGCTAATCATATCTTTTGGTTCTCACCCAGGACATATTACCATAATTTTTTAGTCCAACTCAAGAACATATTTTTGAAATTTGGTTAGTTGAAAGTCTTAAGGGTTTGCCAGAATATCAAAATTTATTTGTTCATTTATATTTTTTTGCTAGGCATAAGTTCTTTCAGAAATTTTTTTTTGTTTTAATTAGATCGCAAAATTCCCTACAAGACAATTTTGAATTAATTTTAACATATAGGGGATCCTTAACAGCATATACTGGCAGCTGCGCCTTTTCTCAGAACAAATGTTCCCTATAATTGAAAAAAAATCTTTCAGCTGGAGCAAATGTCCCAAGCAAAGTCATTACAAACTCAGCTACTTTATAAATATTGAAACATGAAACATCAGTCTTTTGAAACGCCTAAAAAATGGCTTTCTATTCCTTTTCAGTAGTATCTAGTACTTTTTCAGAACTTGAACAACAACTTATGTTTATCGAATAGGACATAAGTATTTGTGGAATATTTTATAATTTCATTAAGAGCTTGTACATTCTCTTCTTCGTCAAACCAGGTAATTTCAGTTCGTAAATCGACATCAGCTCAAAGATTTGCCGAGAGAGGCACGGCTTTAAGAGAATGTCCAGCTACATCTGGTAGAACATATGGGTCTAAGATTGAAAAAAAAAAATCCTCGGCAGTCATAGATTTGTCAAACACCGGAGATTTTTGCATTCCTGGACGTTACCCCGAGCAGCACTAAGAAACCAGGACTCCTGAGCAAATACCGGATGTATGATAAGCCCACTTATTGGTGCGGCATGTAACATGACAATTAAATGAAGTGTAGTTCCAGATAAAGTCTTCTTTCAGTATAGCAGTACTCAGAGTAGAGAATAATAAAAAAGTGACAACCTCTGCCACGTTATAATATATCGTATTATACACTCCTGGAAATTGAAATAAGAACACCGTGAATTCATTGTCCCAGGAAGGGGAAACTTTATTGACACATTCCTGGGGTCAGATACATCACATGATCACACTGACAGAACCACAGGCACATAGACACAGGCAACAGAGCATGCACAATGTCGGCACTAGTACAGTGTCTATCCACCTTTCGCAGCAATGCAGGCTGCTATTCTCCCATGGAGACCATCGTAGAGATGCTGGATGTAGTCCTGTGGAACGGCTTGCCATGCCATTTCCACCTGGCGCCTCAGTTGGACCAGCGTTCGTGCTGGACGTGCAGACCGCGTGAGACGACGCTTCATCCAGTCCCAAACATGCTCAATGGGGGACAGATCCGGAGATCTTGCTGGCCAGGGTAGTTGACTTACACCTTCTAGAGCACGTTGGGTGGCACGGGATACATGCGGACGTGCATTGTCCTGTTGGAACAGCAAGTTCCCTTGCCGGTCTAGGAATGGTAGAACAATGGGTCCGATGACGGTTTGGATGTACCGTGCACTATTCAGTGTCCCCTCGACGATCACCAGAGGTGTACGGCCAGTGTAGGAGATCGCTCCCCACACCATGATGCCGGGTGTTGGCCCTGTGTGCCTCGGTCGTATGCAGTCCTGATTGTAGCGCTCACCTGCACGGCGCCAAACACGCATACGACCATCATTGGCACCAAGGCAGAAGCGACTCTCATCGCTGAAGACGACACGTCTCCATTCGTCCCTCCATTCACGCCTGTCGCGACACCACTGGAGGCGGGCTGCACGATGTTGGGGCGTGAGCGGAAGACGGCCTAACGGTGTGCGGGACCGTAGCCCAGCTTCATGGAGACGGTTGCGAATGGTCCTCGCCTATACCCCAGGAGCAACAGTGTCCCTAATTTGCTGGGAAGAGGCGGTGCGGTCCGCTACGGCACTACGTAGGATCCTACGGTCTTGGCGTGCATCCGTGCGTCGCTGCGGTCCGGTCCCTGGTCGACGGGCACGTGCACCTTCCGCCGACCACTGGCGACAACATCGATGTACTGTGGAGACCTCACGCCCCACGTGTTGAGCAATTCGGCGGTACGTCCACCCGGCCTCCCGCATGCCCACTATACGCCCTCGCTCAAAGTCCGTCAACTGCACATACGGTTCACGTCCACGCTGTCGCGGCATGCTACCAGTGTTAAAGACTGCGATGGAGCTCCGTATGCCACGGCAAACTGGCTGACACTGACGGCGGCGGTGCACAAATGCTGCGCAGCTAGCGCCATTCGACGGCCAACACCGCGGTTCCTGGTGTGTCCGCTGTGCCGTGCGTGTGATCATTGCTTGTACAGCCCTCTCGCAGTGTCCGGAGCAAGTATGGTGGGTCTGACACACCGGTGTCAATGTGTTCTTTTTTCCATTTCCAGGAGTGTATATGGTAACAATGTAATGCTTTTTGCTGGAAAACCACACACCCAAGATCGCTAGTGGATAATGCCGGGCCGGCTCAGTTTGGAACCGTGCGACCGCTACGGTCGCAGGTTCGAATCCTAGGACGGGCATGGATGTGTGTGATGTCCTTAGGTTAGTTAGGTTTAAGTAGTTCTAAGTTCTAGAGGACTGATGACCTCAGGAGTTAAGTCCCATAGTGCTCATAACCATTTGATAATGCCGGATGTCTAACCATTTTTCTGAATTAAACATCTCATTCATCATGAGGAGATCCTGACTCAATTTCTCACACAGGGAGATGGGTAGACAAACAGGTCACAGAGGCTTGTTAGCATGGTCGTGGTCCTAGAAACATTTGCAAGTGTGTATGGTGTTGAGTGAAAAGCGTTGAGGGACAATGTGAACAGTTGCAATTATTTTTCATATAACACAGCTGACTTGTTCCAGTTAAAACTTAGATGTAAATTAGTAAGGTAGTTAATTTGTTGAAACACTGGCTTCAGATTTCGGAGAATTGATGCTCATGTCTTTCTGGACATCTTGAGTTTTAGGTTGTTAATTCACTTCAGGAAAAAGCCAGGATAAGTCCTTCATCAAGGACGCATCCGACTATCACTAAAAGCTAATATAGTTCCTAAATACGGATGCTTTTGGTCTCTGTTTGTGCGAAACATACGATAATGAAATGTGATAGAGCAAGTTATCAAAATTTTCGTAAAACAAAAATAAAATAAATAGTTTATAAATTGATTTCTGTTACAGGTGTTATGACGTATTCTTTGGGAATACTGCTTTTCCATATTCGTACACATATTGTACACGGTTCGTCCCCATAATATGAAATAATATTTACATTTACAGAGATAATGAGACGCTTCGGAATTTAAATAGGAGAAGTAAATGAAGTTCGTATTGTAGACTACAGTTGGCAGCAGTTCGCGAAAACACTTTAGGCGGCATATCCGAAGTGATGTTGTGATTCTAGTTTTCAAGTGTAAAAAGTAACAAGTTTTTATTAAATGAGGTGTGATAGTAAGTTGTTCGTCTGCATGACTTCTTGTTTGAGGGGAAGACGTGTTATTTCCGTAATTATGTAAGTTGTTTATCACATTTGTATGGGAGTGCGTGCTTGCAGTATATTCCCTACTGTAATGAAAAGACCAACCAAGAGCGATGTTATTTCTAAATTTGAGATGTTCACATGTTTTTTTTAGATGCCCATACCAGTTTTGAAGTTTCACATTTGGGAGCAACATCTAAGTAACATGGTACTTAATTGTAAAAGTATGTAGATCAGATATTTGAGTGTCGTTGCATCGTTGTCATTGTTTTGAAACTTACCATGGACAGTACAAATCAAATTAATATTCAACTTCTTAATTACATGGAACCCTATAAAACTTTGTGCTTGATGATACACGAAAAGAGAGGGAAAACAGCACCATGTCAGGCCACGAATGTGTGTTTGTAGGGTGGCCCAACAGAAAGTTGTTGCATGTTATTTAAACCTCTACTTTTACCAAATGTAATCTGTGGGTGTCTCAGAAGCCATACATGAGCAACTAGGACGCATTTAATAACTTCTTGACATTACCTTTTCTATGACATTTAATTCCATCCCTAAAAGTCATTTATACTCAAACTAGAGTGTGACTGAAGTTATATTGAAAAGATATGCTCCTTTGTGTTAGCAGTTGGAAATCATCTCACATCCATTTGACACATCTAAGGCAGAAATGTTGTTATCCCACTGGAATAGTTAGATGGTTGGTTAGTTTTGTGTTCCATGGTTTATTTTATATGATACATCTTAATGATATGGAATGGGTCATCTTACATTCACATCGCATATTATTTTGTAAATATGGCTATATGCTGAACATTTGTAAGATTTGTTTTGTTATATATACAGATCAGAATTAGCAAGCGTAATTCCTACCGACCGCCTTTTATACATTACAGTAATAGAAATTCTTCTGTGGAATACAAGGAGCTGTCAAGGAGAGACCTTTTCAGTTTGTTTTCAAACTTTACTTTGCTGTCTGTCTGGCTTAAGTAATAAAACATTTTAGTTGTTGCATTGTGCACCTCTTTTGTGCTAAAGACTACCTGAATGTAGGATAATGAATGTCATTTCTCGTTCTGTTACTGTAATTATGTATGGCACTGTTCCTTTTGAACTGCAGTGGGCTATATACTAGAAACTTCAGGGGGGAATAAATACACCATGAAGCAGCAGTCAAAATGCCCAACTTCTTAAACAGATGTTTACAGGATGATCATGGGTGAGCACCACACATTATTTTTACTCCACATTTTGACTAGCGAAGACTTTCGTGTGACATGAAAGTATGTAAAACACGTTAGTGTACGGATTTCTCACTGCGCAAGATTTGCAGTGTGATTCAAAGTGCAAAAGTGGCTGACCTAAGTTGTGTTAAGAGTTCCAAAATTTGCTTTTTCCTGTTCAAATTTTCATCAGTGTGGAAACTTAAGAGTTTTGAATTTTCCACTGTATTCATGTTTTCCTCGCCATGTGTTTCACTTATTATTGGTGTAGAATCTCTAGATGTGCAGAACTATTCCAATTGCTGTATAGTAAATGGGATGTCATTTACACATGAGGAACAATAGTGGACCTAAGATTGAGCATTGGGGGGGGGGGGGGGGGGCGGCATACCTGATTTCTCCCCAGTCAGAATTACATCCCCAGATTGTGTTAGTTCAGTTACCAAGTACAACTCGCTGCACACTTTTGGTTAAATATGACATTAGTTGGCTGTACCATCAACCCCACATAACTTTAGTTAACTAGGAGAATACTGTGTCATTCATATAGGCCTAGTCAAATGCCTCATATAGGTCGCAGAAAATAGCAGCCATTTCTATTTTATTTAGTGAATGTAAAGTGTGGTGGGTGAACTTGTTAATGACATTCTCAGTAGGGCAACTCTTCTGAAATCCCTCACTCCTGTCACCTTTCTTGGAGGGGTTTGATAATAGCTCCAAGTTAGTGATGTAATACATATTTCAGATAAGACAAGACGTACTATATGGAAAAAAAAATCTTTAACACTCTATTGAAAACCCCATCAAACCCAGATGTGCTTTTGTTTTTGAGTGAATGTATAATTTCATAAGGAGAAGTTGGTGATAAATTCGTATAATTGAATTTTATGAGAGTTGCTTTTTCAACAGAATGCTGTGAGTTCTCTCTTTATTTTCTACTATATTTAAGAAATTATAATTAAATATATTTCCTACCAGTGACTCACCATTTATATTTCTCCCCGTGTAATCTCTTGTAAATCATTCATGAAAAAATTTAATCTGATTTCCACTGTAAGACACTGCAGACAATTCCAGGAAAACAAGGACATTGCAATGAAGATGCAATTATTGACATATAGTTCCCAAAATTGGGCAAAATAAAACTAAAAGTATATATTTTATTATGTAATTATCATTTTACAAAACTTTCATTGTAGAACATGTAAATTTTACCACCCATTATTGCCTTTTGTCTACTGAACAAAACATTGAAACAGTATATTATTGCAACCTTGTTTATAGTCTAGTGGGCCATTCTTGAGGCCCCCTTGCAGCTCTGGGGGTTCGAATAGACCTTGGGTATTCATGCCAGTAGTAAGAGGCGACTAAAAGGAGTCTCTCATGTTTCAGCCTCTATCTGATGGTCCCCTGTAGGGTTTGACCTCCATTCTTCAAAAGTTTCCCAAAGAGTGAGCCAATTGGGGAAGGGCACCTTAAATGGTTCATTGTGTCTGTTGTGCATAGAGATCTTTAGTCCACTTTCTCGTCGCCGCATTTCAGTCCCGCTCATTCTCCATCTCTTGGATGAGACCACCTTCCTGCGTGCATTTTCCTCCATCCTCTGTGCAGTATCGCTTTCTATGCTGTCGACGATAATGGACTTTGTAGCTTGTTTGCGCCTGATATCCAGCACAGTAGCCAGTCCGTTGTGGTGGGGCCACCATGTACCCTGTTAGTTGTAGCCCCCTGACCACACAGTTATCGCTCTGCTGATGTGTGTGCCGTTAACTCTCCACGTATGCCAGCTAGTAGATGACCGTCACCCTGGGGCGTTGGGACACCTGGCAATGACCATCCTGCCAGGTGGCCTTTGCTGCAACTTGGTGGCGCCCATTGGGACGACCCCTGGTTGGGGTGGGTGGCATCAGGGCAGATGACACGCCTTGAAGCATAGTACGTCATCTCTTGCTGGTGGTCAAACACGAGCAGTCTCTAAGTGTTCAAGGTCTAACTTCAATGCCAAGAAATATGACCCCAAAAGTCCCCCCCCCCCCCCCCCCCCTTCTGGCTACACCATGGGAGGAACGCCTGGCTAAGGATGGCAGTAAAGCTTATTCACCCCAGTAGCTTGTATGTATGAGAGTTGATGGGGGAATCTTTCTTGCCAATGAAACCTTCAAACCAGCATCCTCTGCCCAGTCATGGGCACTACTTGCCTGTGACAAGCTGGGGTATGTTTCTGTTTCCATTCCGCCCCATAGGAGCTTAAATATGGTCCAGGGTATCAAATTTCACAGGGACCTTCTTTTGCAGTCTGACGATGAGCTGCATGCCAATGTAAAGTTTCAGTTTCATTTGGTGCGTCCATCAAGGTCCGAGGGATAATCAGGTTGCCACCGATACCTTCATCTTGGCCTTCGAGGGTGACACATTACCCGAGAAGGTCAAGGTGATGGTCTACCGCTGTGATGTAAAGCCATATATCCCTCCCCGGACACAGTGCTTTAAGTGCTGGAAGTTCGGCCATATGTCTTCACGCTGTACTTAAGTGTCACCTGTCGGGATTGTGGACGTCCTTCACATCCCAATACTCCCTGTGCCCTGCCTCCCATCTGTGTCAACTGCAGAAAACACCATTCACCTTGCTCGTCAGACTGCAGGATTCTCCAGAAAGGATGGAAAAATAATGAAATACAAGACCCTGGACAGACTGATCTACACTGAGGCTAAGAGAAAATATGAGGGGCTACATCCTGTGCATATGATGTCAACCTACACCTCTTCTGTGACAATGGTTCTACCAGCTTCCATTCTGCCGCATGCAGGTGGCTCTGAGGCGGAAGGCTAAACCGGCCCCGTGATGGAGGGAGCACGTCCATCCCTGTTGCTCCTGTACAGCCTACTTCAGGAGCAACCCCCCCCCCCCCCCCCTCCCTCAGTCATCATTCTCAGCTGGAGAAGTGCAAGTCTCCTTCAGCTCCTGTCGCCTTGAAGGGATCCCTTGGCTTACTCACCTCCCAGGTTCCTACCACTGGCAAAGCTGAAACCCGCCAGTGGCTGAAGGAACCACAGGTCATACGGCTTCACGGTCCTCCTCAGTCCCTGAGACTGAATCAGTGAAGCCCTCCCAGCCGGAAAAACTTACGGAGCAGAGAGAGAAACCTAAAAAGGAGAAGACCCCCAAGAACCAAGGCACAGCAGTGCCACCCACACCACCACTACCTACAAGCTCTGTGTCTGAGGATGAGGTGGACACTCTGGCATCCGCTGAGGACCTGAACCTTGCTTACTGAAGATCTAGACCTCGCAGGACCCATACACACAATGGATGTCGATTGCACAGGTACTCATCTGGTGGTAGCAGGTGACCGAGGCGTAGACTGCCTCATTAAGTGTTTCATGCCTTCCCATTCTCACGATCACGTCATCCTCCAGTGGAACTTCAGTGGTTTTTTCCGCCACCTGGTTGGGCAACAGCAACTGGTAAGCTTTACATCTGCTTTCCATGTTGCCCTCAGGGAAACCTGGTTCCCGGCAATGCGGACCCCTGCCCTCTGCGGCTGTAAGGGATATTACAGGAACTGTTGCAACTATAATAGCGTGTCAGGTGAAGGTTTCATCTATGTCCTGAACTCGGTATGTAGTGAACCTGCACCCCTTCAAACACTTCTTGAAGCTGTTTCTTTCAGGATAAGGATGACGCAGGAAATAACTGTCTGCAATGTGTATCTTCCTCCATATGGTGCAGTACCACTGAACGTATTGGCTGCACTGATTGATCAACCCCTTCAAACTTTCCTACTTATGGGAGATTTTAATGCACATAACCCCTTGTGGGGTGATGTCATGCTTACTGGCCAAGGTAGGGAGGTCGAAAATTTACTGTAACAACTCGACCTCTGCCTCTTACACACAAGTGCTGCCACACATTTCAGTGTTGCACATGGCACATATTCGGCCATTGATATCTCGGTTTGCTGTTCCATGGAGAAGCACATGACGATCTGTGGGGTAGTGACCACTTCCCCATCTGCTGAGGCAATTAAAGAGCATCAATGAGCTCTACAGGGACACAAGTGGCACCGTTCCCTAGAGCACCTAATAGCCTTTAAGCAGCTCCGTGCCCGCATTCGCCAGCTTATAAAATGACAAAAGCAGGAGTTTTGGGTGAGGTGCGTGTTTACCATTGGGTGTCATTTGTCACCTTCCCAAATCTGGACGAAGATCAAATGTCTTTCTGGGTACCAAGCCCCAACAGGTGTTCCCGATGTTAACATACATGGCATGTTATCTGCCGATGCAAATATGATTGACGAGCACTATGCTTGAGCCTCTGCATTGGGAAACTACCCTCCAACCTTTCGCATCCTCAAATGGTGTATGGAAAGGAAAGTCCTCTCGTTCACTAAATGCGACAGTGAACCCTGTAACACTCCATTTACAGAGTAGGAGCTCCTCAGTGCTCTTGCACATTGCCCGGACACAGCTCCTGGGATGGATCGGATCCACAGTCAGATGATTAAACAACTCTCATCTGACTACAAGCGACTTCTCCTAGTCATCTTCAACCGGGTCTGATGCAATGGTGTCTTTCCATCGCAATGGCGGGAGAGCACAATCATTCCAGTGCTCAAACTCGGTCAAAACTTGCTTGTTGTGGATAGCCACCGGCCCATCAACCTCACCAACTTTCTTTGCAAGTTGCTGGAATGTCGGCAGTTGGGTTGGGTCCTTGTCATGTGGCCTACTGGCTCCACATCAGGGTGGCTTCCACCAGGGTTGCTCTGCCACTGATAATCTTGTGTCACTGGAGTCTGCCATCTGAATAGTCTTTTCCAAATGCCAGCATCCATATGACATGACCTGGTGACATCATATCCTTGCCACATTTTATGAGTTGGTTCTCTGGGGCCCGCTCCCAATTTTTATCCAAAACTTCCTGTCGCTCTGTACATTACGTGTCAAAGTTGGTGCCCTCCATAGTTCCTCCTTGTATTCAGGAGAATGGCATTCCACAGGCCTTGGTATTGAGTGTCTCTATTTTTACTGGCTATTAATGGTCTGACAGTTGCTGTAGGGCCGTCGGTCTCACCTTGTCTGTATGCGGATGACTTCTGCATTTTGTACTGCTCCTCCAGTACTGGTGTTGCTGTGCAGTGCCTACAGGGAATCATTAACAAGGCGCAGTCATTGGCTCTGGCCCACTGCTTCCAGTTTTCAGTCATGAAATCTTGTGTCGTGCATTTCTGTCGACGTTAAACCATTCATCCAGAACCAGAACTTTACCTTGATGACGATCCACTCACTGTAGTGGAGATATATCGATTCTTAGGACTGGTTTTCAATGCCCACTTGACTTGGCTACCTCACATTCGTCAGCTTAAGTGGGAGTGCTGGCAGCACATCGGTGCCCTCCGCTGCCTGACCAACACCAACTGGGGTGCAGATTGCTCTACGCTGCTGCAGATCTACAGAGCCCTTGTTCAGTCGCACCTTGACTATGGGAGTCTGATTTATGGTTCAGCAGTACCCTCAGTGTTGTGTTTACTTGACACAGTGCACCACTTTGGTGTTCACCTAGCGACGGGAGCTTTTAGAAAGAGTTTGCTGACCAGTGTCCTGGTGGAGGCCTGAGTCCCTCCATTGAAGGTTAGGTGTGCACAACTGCTCACTAGTTAAGTTGCACACATTCATAATTCTCCTGTGCATCCGAATTACCATCTCCTTTTCCCAACCACGGGGGTTCATGTCCAGCATTGGCCCAGGTCAGGACTATGATGGCAGTTCCCGTCTGGTCCCTTCTGTCTGAACTGGAGTCCTTCCCGTTACCGCCTCTTCTTGAGGTCCATTCACGTACACCTCCATAGTGTGCATCTAGGCCGCAGATTCTTCTGGACTTTTCGCATGGCCCTAAGGACTCCGTTAACTCTGTGCACCGATGGCTTGGTCGCTGGTTGTCACACAGGCTTTGCGTATGTTCGTAGAAGACATATTGAACAGCACTCCTTGCCACATGGCTGCAGTGTTTTCACTGCAGAGCTGGCGACCATATCTTGTGCTCTTGCGCATGTCCATTCATGACCTGGCGAGTCATTTCTCCTGTGTACTGACTCCTTGAGCAGCCTTCAAGCTATTGACCCTCACCATCTTTTGGTAGCGTCCATTGAGGAGTCCATCTATGCCCTGGAACGATTTGGTGTTTTTGTGGACCCCAGGACACGTCAGAATCCCAGGCAACAATCTTGCCGACAAGCTGGCCAAACAGGCTATGTGGAAACTGCATCTGGAGATAGTCATCTCCAAAACTGACCTGTATACTCTCTTACTCCACAGGGTTTTTGAGCTTTGGGAGACGGAACGGCATAACTGTACTCACGACAAACTGTGTGTCACTAAGGAGACTACGAATATGTAGAAGTCTTCCATGCAGTCCTCTCACAGGGAATCAGTTGCTCTGCATTGGCCATACGTGGCTCTCACATGGTTACTTCCTCCGTTGTGAGGACCCACCTCGGTGTCGTCATGGCTCACAAATGACGGTCGTCCACCTCTTGCTGGACTGCCCAATTTAAGGCACTCTGTGGTGGACTTTTAACTTTCCCATCGCCCTTCCTTCAGTGTTGGGCGACAATGCCTCAACAGCAGTGTTAGTTTTACGTTTTATTCATGAGGGTGGGTCTTACCATTTGATGTAAGTTTTAATGCGTGTCCTTTGTCCCTCTATGTCCTCCACCCTAGTGCTTTTAGGTTGGAGATTTTAATGTGTAGAAGAGTGGCTGGCTTCTCCTTTTTATTCTCATGGTCAGCCAACCATGGTAATCTGCTCTCTTCTTTTGATCTCTTCTACATGTTTCTTGCATCTCTCTATGGTTTTCTTGACCGATTTGGTTCATTTTAGTGTTTGTTTGCCTTTCTGTCATTCTTGTGGTTTTCTCCTTTCTTCCAGCTGTGTTTTGTATGCCTGGATAATTTTACTGCCATCCTTGGGGAATTATTTTAATCACAACGAGGGACCGATGACCGACCCCCCCCCCCCCCTTTTAAACCAACCAACCAACCATTCTTGAGGTCATAAGTCACTAAATTCTTAAAAAGCAAGTCAGAAACAAGTAAATTTGAGCCTTAGAAGTTTATCTGATGTGAGTATTGTTTCAAAATTAATTGTTTTTATTTCAGTGTAAATTGGCCCACATGTAACACTGAAACAACATTAAGTTTTATTTACTAAAAGTACTTTATGTAATTCTACAAGAGAACACTGTGAAAGTAAGCTAGTTTACATGTAGGACTCGGCTGTTACACTATTTGTGTGTTATGGGTGGGACATTACACACTGCATTCTCTACAGTGTCTGAAGCTGTCAGAAAGTAGGTTAAGAGGAATATTGTTTTAAAAAGAATGTAAATGTTTTGGGTAATTATTTTGTCAAATAGCACAATAAAAGGTATTTTTAATTAAATTTCAGATTACAATAAGTAGCAAGAATGGCCAAAAGTCCAAAAGTTTAGAGAGAAGTTGAAGAACAATGAGGAAGCGTATCATCTCCATTTAGAAAATGAAAGAAAACATGATAAAAGAAGGCAAATGGTAAGAAAAACAATGACTGACAATCCAGCACTTCATAAGTTAAAGAAACAAAGTGAAAGAGAATGAAAACTACTCTAAAGATTGAAGAAGAAAGAACAGGCTTGTAACTCACTGGTTCAACCATATACAGTCAGCAAGTTCACTAGGAAAGGCAGCAGTAGAACAAAGAAAGCATTGCCTCAGAGCCCCATTAAAAAAAAAAAAGCTGTGATGAAGTAGTTGTTACCAGAATATCTCGAATTGAAGCTTCTTAGTTTACTTCCAGAATGGAAATACTGCTGCATCGGAATAAAGCTTATACTAAAGAACTTATTTCAAAAGTCCAAATTTTTTTCTCATCATATGACATCTGAAGATCTCTTACAGGAATTGAGTGTGTTTGGTTGTTAGAGGCATGATTACCAAAGAAAAGTGAATTGTGAAGAAGAGAATAATGTTGACAAGTTATGGGAGTATATGAAGTTTTTAAATCTGACTTTCCGCAACTTACAGCTGTGGTGAAATAAAGTAAACTTGTGGATCTTAGACCCACTTATGTTTTACGAACATCTAAAATGCCACGTAATGTCTGCATTTGTAAATACCGTGCAAATATGGAGCGTCTTGTAAAATGCTTAAGTGATGAATTTCAAGAGGTCTCAAATACTATCAAAACACTGGTTTATAAATTAGTTTGTAGTACAGGCAATGAAGAATGTATGGCACAAAATTGTGGTAATTGTAAGTTGCAAGCCAGTGCTCCCAGAGCAATTAATCTTATAAGGGGCAGCGAAATGTATGAAGAAGTATGTTAGAAGCAATGGAAAGAAAGAGAGGTACAGGATTCGGTTGTTACTGAAACTGGTAGTATACAAGATGTACCCCAACAAATTGCACATAAGTTACCAGTGTTCACCTTGGACTGTTTTGCGAAGCAAACACAATTGTGCTACTTCCAGACATCAGTCATCTGTCACACCAAATGCAGTAGTTCTGCAAATTGATTTTTCAGAAAATTAAGACAACATGCAGAGTGCACATTAGTCACATGATCAAGTTAACATATTTCCAGCCATGATGTGGTTGGAGAACGACTCTGAAGCTATGGTAGTTGTGAATTGAATTAAATCATGGCAAGCACTCAATTTGGACATTCTTATAATAAGTTATAAAAATGTGGAAAATGAAGCATTGAAAAATTAATGAGCTACACATGTGTTCTGATGGATGTGCCGGGCAGTTTAAAAATAAATTCACATTTACAAATATGACATTTTTAAGAAATACATTGGAGATCAGGTCTGTAGAATGGAGATTTTGGCCACAGCACATGGAAACAGTGCTGCTGATAGCGTGAGTGTGTCTGTAAAGAGAGCTGTCCAGAACAGGGTAAAAACCAAGAGTTTCAATGTGCAAACTGCAGAGAACTTTGCTGATTGTGATAGACACTGCATGAAATAAACTAGAGTGACTTATGTCCCCAAGGAAAGAACTGCAGAAAATGTTGAAATGCTGGAACAAAGATTGTCTGGAGTCTGTCCTGTTCCCAAGTCGCAGTTACTACATGAGTTTTCTTATGTCAAAGAAGGTCTGCTTGAAGTTTAGGCAACAGCAAAATCAGAGTTCCAGTCTGTTGTTACTTCACCAGGATTAAAACAACAATAAAGTGGTCAGTTGAACATCATTGTTGCAGATTTTGTTGAAGCTGTTCTTCTAGTGATGCGGACAATATATCTTGTGATTCAGTCATACATGGCGAAAGTGGAGTATGTAGGTAATAAAAGTGTAACATTCCTTTAAATGGAAGAAAGTGGCAAATTTTGGATTTCACCTGTAGTGAAGGGTGAGTCTATTGAAGGCAGGTCTGTTGTGAAGAAAAAGTAGTGTGTTCCAACATTGATTAACAGTTCTCATTTGACTAGAAATTTTTTAGAAGGCTGTTTGATTTTATTGTGAGTGTTTGTGCTTTTCTATGCTGTAGTTTAGTTCAAATAATATGCATTTAGTTGCAGTACATACCGCAATTTAATATTCTATGTAAATCATACATCAATTTGTCTCACCTGTAACTATATGACAGACCATAGTGTCATGCATTGGTGGAGCTTAGTAATTCTTTTCTCGTAGCTATATGTTTTCTTAGTAGAAGAATGTAAGTTTCATTTGAATGCAGGTTTTCTCTCTCTCTCTCTCTCTCTCTCTCTCTCTCTCTCTCTCTCTCTCTCTCTCGCACCTGACTGTTCCTCCTTGTACCAAAGCATTTACCTTTCGCCATACGAGGAAAGCTTTATGTAAGAATGGTTAAATTAGAGCAGGAGGGGCGGTGTCAGTGGCAAGTGCCTCTTCTTGTCTCCACTTTGCAGATGCCTATGGCTTGAGTCTTTGTAGATGTTGTTTTTTGTCCTAGTGTCGTGTTGTTGTTTCTCACTATTTTCTGTGAAAAGAAAAATACTGGTAACAACAAAGGACATTTGTGAATATATGTACTGCAAAGTAGTAAAATATCCTTTTTTAAAGTAGGTCACTGCAGGATGTTCCAGAATTAACACCAGAATTCGTAAATACACGTTTGTATTCTGAGTATACTATCCGTTTAACTCGAATGTTCCCAGGAAATTATTCCATACGTCATTAGTGAATGGGAATATGCAGAAGTAAACTAGTTTACAGCTCAAGTCCACTTATTTCTTTTAGCAGCTCTTGCATTATGTGTTGATATTGGTTGTAGCCAGTTGGGTGGCAGTGTATGCTAGCCAATGAGAATTGTTGATTCTAATGATTTGTTTTGGCAGGAAATAGAGATTGACTACATTTGAAGAATGGTAATGGAAAAGTCCAAAGTGCCTTTGCTGTTGTGCTGTTATGTTCTTGGTACAATATTGCATGTCCCAAGACTGACTGCATCAAATCACAGAGAAAGTGTTTCAAACATTCATTAGTAATTGAACAGGGTTTTTATGCCAAGCAGTGATTCCCCATAGAGTTTAAAGTGCCATATGTCAAGGTCTTCTCCATTTTGCAAGGAATAGTTTGAATAGATAATGCACAAGTTTTTGGTGAGTGGGTACAGCTTTGTGAGCGGTGACAGATTTTGCACTTACGGAGAAATGAAGAAAGGCCTTGGTTCCACAAGTGTTAAGATTGTTGCCAGCTAACGCTATGCACCATTTCATGTATATCCAATACATACAACTGATTTCCTTGATTTTAAGATGCTGCTGAAACATTGCTGTCAACGCAAGTATGTGACCTCTCCAGATGCTGTATCATGAAAGTGTCTTGTGCTGTCCATTTCAAACAGCTAGTAAAAATTCTTACTCAGGAACAGAAGGTTGGAGAAATGTTAGTATATTTAAAAGAAGAAAGACCGTGGCAGATGTGTGCTATGTTGTACTTCACTTGGAAGACCAACAGTGTCAGTTGCAAAATGCAAATGCCTGTAAGTGATGTTGTCATTTCTTCCACAATAGTACAGGGGCACTAAAGTAAACTTCACATCTTGTGATCCCAAGAATGGAGTTTTCCTCAGAAGTGTGCAGTGACCCAAAAATGAATGGAAATTTCTGTGCCTTGGCAAACTGCCATAGTATGAATCTAGGCTGTGATCCCATACATAAGCAGATGCTACATCATTTACTTCTAGGTAGGATGAAGAAGAGGGAGAAGGTGGGGGAATGGGAACTGTTAAGATGGTAAGAAGGCTGCTAAGAGAAGGGTAATTCAAACAATTTCACTTGGTGTATAATCAGCAGATTTGACCAACTATCAGAGCTTAGTTGAGAGGAGTCTCTTGCAGCTGTAGGTGTAGGAAACCTGCACCAGACTCAAGAGTTAAGAAGCCTAAGTTAGTTGTAACTTTCTATATAAAGAAGAAGGTGCTGTTGCTGTTCAGGTAGTTGTCATTGCAGAAGTGTGGGCTACCTGTTGAAGGAAGTGTTGGAGTGAGTACCATGTCACCACCATTGTAAGCTTTGTGCCGGGTTGTCTCAGGTGACTGATAACATAGGGGAGTTATGTAGAAATTTTGTGGAGGAGGATCAGATAGTGCTTGTGAGTGGAGCTGGGAATAAGTCTCGATAGGGACATGAAGTATGACATAGGTGGTGACCTAGAAAAGATACACAATGTGATGGAAAGTATCTGGACACCTAGGTGAAAATGACAGAAACGTTTGTGGTGCCCTCAATCGGTAATGCTGTAATTCAATATGGTGTTGGCCCACCCTTAGCCTTGATGACAGCTTCCACTCTTGCAGGCAAACATTGTCACGCGCTGAAAGGTTTCTTGGGGAATGGCAGCCCATTCTTCACAGAGTGCTGCACTGGGGAGAGATATCGATGTCAGTCAGTGAGGCCTGGCACAAAGTCGGCATTCCAAAACATCCCAAAGGTGTTCTACAGGATTCAGGTCAGGAATCTGTGCAGGCCAGTCTGTTACAGGGATGTTATTGTTGTGTAACCACTCTGCCACAGGCCATGCATTATGAAAAGGTGCACGATCATGCTGAAAGATGCAATTGCCATCCTTGAACTGCTCTTAGACAGTGGGAAGCAAGAAGGTGCTTAAAACATCAGTGTAGGCCTGTGCTGTGATAGTGCCATGCAAAACAACAAGGAGTACTAGCCCCCTCCGTGAAAAACACGACCACACCATAACACCACTGCCTCCGAATTTTACTGTTGGCACTATACATGCTGGCAGATGACGTTTGTGCACATTCACTATACCTGCACACTGACATTGGATCGACACATTTTGTACCGCGATTCTTCACTCCACACAACATTATTCCACTGTTCAGTTGGCCAATGTTTACACTTGTTACACCAAGTGAGGCATCATTTGGCATTTACTGGCATGATGTGTGGCTTACGAGCAGCCACTCAACCATGGAATCCAATTTTTCTCACCTCCCACCTGTCATAATACTTGCAGTGGATTCTGACGCAGTTTGGAATTCCTGTGTGATGGTCTGGATAGACTCTGCCTATTACACATTACGACCTTCTTCAACTGTCACCAGTCTGTCAGTCAACAGACGAGGTCAGCCTATACGCTTTTGTGCTGTACGTGTCCCTGCAAATCTCATAAGCGACACCCAATAACCTGACCATGTTCGAAGTTCGTGAGTTCCGAGGAGTGCCCCATTCTGCTCTCTCACGATGTCTAGTAACTACTGGGGTTGCTGATATGGAGTACCTGGCAGTAGGTGGCAGCACAATGCACCTAGTATGAAAAATGTATGTTTTTGGGAGTGTTCGGATACTTTTGATCACATAGTGTAGCTGCTCAAACTGGTGCCCTAAATTTACACCTCATCAGGCAGTTTCGGTATCACGATTGGGCTCGTCTTAATACAGCTGTTAAGCATATTTAATGTAGTGCTTGAGGAGGCACTGATGGTGGAGGTGTGACTCATACTGCAGTGGTGCTACCTGCGTCTATCGATGTAACTGACTTCAGTAGGCATAGCCTGTATCTCAGTAGGTATGGGAAAGGAGGTTGACAAAGCTTATAGGTGACAATGTAGTGGGGGAGGAGGGAATAGGTTCACTCATGGAAAAAAATTCTGTACTAATTGATGTTCCTAGATTTAAGTCAGCTGATAGGTGTCACTGCTTAAAGGAAGTCTAGCACAGGAACCACCTTCAAAAAAAGTCAGATATCTAATTAATGAAGGGATTAGCACAGTTCATCAAAATATAAGAGCCATTAGAGATAAAGTTAATGGACTTCTTGTCTGCTTGTTGATACTGAGTCGGGCATTATCGGTATGTCAGAACACCACTTAGACAATGTGTCAATTCAGAGGCTTCCTGTACTGGGATCCAGAATTGCTGACTATTTTTCAGTAGGCTCTTTGCAGAGTGGGAGAGGGGCCATGTACATGAAAAAAGGTATTGCTTTTGAGTTTATTGTGTATCAAAGCGCTGCACTGACCAGGTCAGTGAATGTTTGGCAGGAACAGTTGAATTTAGTGAAATTACACTTTTAATAATAGTTATCTATAGGTCCACTAACTCTGATTTCAGGATGTTTCTGTACAAGTTAGAGTTCTTCATTCAGTTCATAGAAAGCACCAAAAATTAGTGGTTGTGTGGTGACTTTAATATTAATTTTAAAAGTGACTGTGCAAAGCAAAAAATGTTGGAAGGTCTCTTAAATTCATAGTATCTGATGCATACTGTGTTCTTTCCAATCAGAATGCAGGGGAACAGTAGCACAACTATAGACAAAATCGTTGTTCATTATTTATTAGTAGGGGGACATTCTGTTAGTAAAAGGATATATGGACTTTCAGACAGTAATGAACCCCCCCTCCCTCCAATAGAGATGATAAATATGATTTCTTAAACACATTTCTCATGCTTTTTGAAAGTTACTTTCCATTAGAACATTCAAAACAGGATACTGGCACTAGCAGGCAACCCGGATGGTTGATTGATGGGATGAGGATATCATGTAGAACAAGGAGGGAATTATATCAAAAAGTTAGGGACAGTAACAATCAAGCTGCAGTAGTCTATTTCAGATATTACTGTAAGTTGAAACTTCCTGGCAGATTAAAACTGTTTGCTGGACCTAGAGTTGAACTCGGGACCTTTGCCTTTCTCGTGCAAGTGCTCTACGATCTGAGCTACCCAAGCACGATTCACGACCTATCCTCACAGCTTTTATTCTGCCAGTACCTCGTCTCCTACCTTCCAAACTTCACAGAAGCTCTCCTGTGAACCTTGCAGAATTAGCACTCCTTTAAGAAAGGAAGTTTGGAAGATAAGAGATGGGGAATTAAAGCTGTGAGGATGGGTCGTGAGTTGTGCTTGGGTAGCTCAGATGATAGAGTACTTGCCCATGAAAGGCAAAGGTCCCAAGTTTGAGTCTCAGTCCAGCACACAGTTTTAATCTGCCAGGAAGTTTCACATCAGCACACTCTCTGCTGCAGAGTGACAATTTCATTCTGGAATACTGTAAGTTACTTAAAAATGTCACTAGGAAGGTGTATGGTATACAAATGGAGTAGCTAATTCTCAGGACAAAATTAGAACCGTATGGTCATTATTGAAGGAAGTGTCTGGCCAACAGCACAAGGGTGAGGATATGAAATCAGTATGTAATAAAAATATTTTTTTTACTGATAAGTCAGACGTACGGGGTGACAATTATTGAACTATATGGGAAAAAAATGTAAATTAGTTACAAACTAAGGCATACACATACTTTGTTCAAAGTGGGAACGTCATTACAAATATTTGGATTTAGGTTATGACGTATTCAATATACTTGCCATCATTGGTGATAATGTAGTGCAAATGAATAGCGAAATTCTGCATGACCCGCTAAAGTGTCGGAACATCGATGCTGTTGGCGACTTCCTGAATGGCTGTTTTCAGCTCAGTAGTGATTTTGGGGTTACTGTTGTACACCTTGTCTTTAATATAGCCCCACAAAAAGGAATCAAATGTGTTCAGATCTGGAGAATATGGCGGCCAATTGAGGCCCGCGCCAGTGGCCTCTGTGTACTCCAGAGCCAGAATATGGCCCCAAAGTACTTCTCCCGGACATCAGTCTCCTGCTTCAATGGGGTTGAGCCCATCTTGCATAAACGACATTGTCAAAATCGGGGTCACTTTTGGTAATGGGGATGAAATCGTCTTCCTAAACCTTCAGGTACCGTTTGGTAGTCACCGTGCCATCAAGGAATATCGCACCAATCCGTTAGTGCACAGTCCCCAGTTGAGAGTGAAGAGACTTCTAGATCATGAAATGTGGATTCATAGTCCCCCAAATGCTCCAGTTTTGCTTTTTGATGAACCCATCCAAATGAAAGTGGGCTTTGTTGCTAAACCAAACCATACAGCGCGCACTAATTCCCATCATGCCCCGCAGACAACTGTGCAGTTTGACTGTCCTTATGCAAACTGTTCAGAAGTTATGATTTTATTCCAAATAGTCCAATAATTTCTACCCTATATATGTGCAGTGTTTAACAATCACTTTCTGAATGTAGCCGGTGAATTAAGCAAGAACTTAGCTTCCACAGGGTTTCGTATAACTCGCTTAACAAATGGCTTTCCAACACTTCTGTCTGAAATACATCTCTATGATACTGACAAGGGAGTGATTGAGCCCATAATTAAATCACTGATGAATAAGGACTCTCACAGATTTTATAGGGTATCTAGCAGGATACTAAAGCACTGTGCTGCATGTGTTAGGCTAATACTTAGCCGCATTTGTAATTTTCCTTTAACAATGGTCAGTTTCCTGTATGATTAAAGTGCTCAGTAGCAAAACTGCTTTATAATAATAATAATAATAACAATAATAATAATAATAATAATAATAATAAAAGGAGAAAGGGATAATGTAAATAATTTTGGACTTGTTTTTATTGCCATTGGTGTTTGCAAAATGTATTGAAGAAGCTGTGTATATATAAGGGTAATTGATAATTTCAGTTCACGTAATTTGCTGTCAAACATAAAATTTTGTCTCAGAAGAGACTTAACAACTGAAAACACTTCATTCTCCTTTTTGGTGAGGCATTGGAGGGATTAAACAAAAAGTTGCAAACACAGGGCATCTTATTTGCTTCAATTAAGGTATTTGTTTGTGTGAGTCACAAAATATTACTGCAGAGTTTGGGTAGGTGATTCTAGATTTCTTTGTTTTCTGGTGACTCTAGCTTGGTAGTAAAGGATGTTGGAATGCAACATAGGTGACGTATCAAATACCACAGTTCAACACCCAAGTTCATGGCATGTAGAAAATAGAATGGTGTTAAATCCTAGTAAGACTCAGTTTTTACAATTTGTAACACACAATTTAACTAAAACTGACATGGGCATGTGATCATTGAGTCTGAACAATCAAAATTTTAGGTGTCCATATAGATAGTAAACTGTCATGGCCATGTTAAGGATCTTGTTCAGGAACTGAATGCTGCTATATTTAACATTAGAACAGTGTCTGCAATAAGTGAGGGTCCAATGGGAAAATTTGTCTACCTTGGTTATTATATGTACTTATAACATACAACATATTCTGGAGTAACTCCTTCCATTCACAAAGATTATTTTTGGTTTAGAAATTGGCAGTTCGAGCAGTATGTGATGTAAGTTCGAGAACCTCTTGTCGACCTGTGTTCAGGAGTCTAGGAATTCTGACATTGGTCTCTCAATATATAATTTCATTAATGTCATTTGTTAACAGTATGAGCTTATTCCTGAGAATTAGCAGCTTCCACTCAGTTAATACTAGGCAGAAATCAATGCTGCATTTGGATCACATCTCCTTGTGTCTTGTGCAGAAAGCTGTGCAGTATTCTGCTCCATCCATTTTCAGTAAGCTACCATAAAAATTAAAAAAAAAATCTTAGTAATAATCCTTACACACTCAAATATCTAACTTGGAGAATTTCCATCTGTATCATTCATATTCTATCAAGGAGTTCCTAGAATAAAATTAAGCAAATTCTTGGGTTATATAGTTGATTATGGTAATATATACTCACATCTTTTTATCTGCATAGAATTCATCTACAGTTTATTTTATCTATGTTAATTTAATGTACTTGCTTGTTCCAAGACCATGAAGATCTACCAGTACGCTTCAGTTTAGTTCTACATAACTAGATACGTAAAATAAAAAATAAGAAAGCTCAAATCTCATATTATTTTTCTTTTTAATTGCATTGTATCTTTATTTGCATAATGATGTGGTAGAACCAAATGACTGTGACTAGTTTTTTATGCTAAGCTAACATGGCTGCTTCATATACACAATCTGAAGCAGAAGTGCCAGATGAGACTTTACACTGCCTCTTCAACTTATCGCTGGAAAATGATTGCTCAACGATCTAGCAACTTGTAGAATCTAAAATATTTTGCTGACTCTGCATTGGCCACACTAAACAGACCCATGAATACATTCTCAAATTGCACTTCCACTATAGTGCAATTGGTCTGTATTTTATTTTAAAATCAGTGATGTACATTTTAATAGAATGACTTATTTTTACTGTGAGAAGACACACTGAAGCTAGTTGTCTCATTACCCTCAACTTTAGCTGACAACGCCCAAGCAGCAAACATAATTTTACACTTTGACAGTGCGGCATGTGTAATATTGGTTGAACGTCAGAAAATATGATCCTGCAGGCTCCTGGTATGGGGTGGCTTTTCACCTGCTATTGCAGTCTCAGCTCTGTATGATCTCTTTCTAGTGGGTAGGCTTGATCCTATCTTTTAATCTGTTTATCCGTCTGCATCCTTCATTGTTTCAATCTAAGAGTGTTCTCTTAATTATTCCACCATTTTATTGACCTCACTCTTGGCCTGGTCTTCTGTAATGATTGTTTGCCAGTTGGATGTGGAAGATGAGATGTACATTTTACCATGGATGTGCCCTGTAGGACCTATGGCAGTTGTCTGTGAGATAACTGCACTCTTACATCCCCCCCCCCCCCCCCCCTCCCTTTTACCCATTTTGTTTTGTTCCATTCTACCATTCTCATCCCAGATACACAAACATAGGTGTTTTGCCTGTCCATATAGTTCCTTACCTTGCAAGAATTTGATTGATTTGATGCTCCCAGGATGAGAGGAGTTTGGTCTCTTAAATCAATCCATCCATCATCGTAACTGTCATTCTAGAAAACAATAGCCCAGGACTGGCAGGGAATTTTTTGGGTTACCAACTCTACCAACCAGACATTAACATTCTGTTAACATTGTGGAACTGTTTGAGAGATACTAGTTCAATTTTACATCAAGTTACATAGTGATGGGAATAGGAAACTGTTCTGTCAGTGGCTCGCAGTACTTTGTCTAGACCAGATAAGGTACTATCCAATCTGTTGGAAAAAATAAGATTCTATCCACTGACTGCTCCATTTTGATGCCTTCAGTGGAATTCAAAGAAATGCTCTGGCTTGTGGAGGGAAGTAAGTCTAACATCTACATCTACATACACATACATACTCCACAAGTGACCGTACGATGCATGGCAGAGGGTACCTTATACAACTACTAGTCATGTCCTTTCCTGTTTCTCTTGCAAATAGTGAGGGAAAAATTACTATCTTTATGCTTCCATACGGGCTCTAATTTCTGTATCTTTATGGTATTAAGTGAAACGTACATTGGCAGCAACAGAATTATTCTGCAGTCAGTTTCAGATGCTGGTTCTCTACATTTTCTCAATAGTCTTTCATGAGAAGAACACCATCTTCCCTCTAGGAATTCCCATTTGAGTTCCTGAAACATATCCATAATAATCACATGTTGATCGAACTTACCAGTAACAAATCTACCAGCCTGGCTCCAAACTGCTTTGATGTCTTCCTCTAATCTGACCTGGTGGGGATCCCAAACACTTGAGCAATACCCAAGACTGTGTCACACTAGTGTTCTATGTACAGTCTTCACTACAGATGAACAATACTTTCCTAAAACTATCACATTAAACTGAAGGCAACCGTTCACCTTCCGTGCTCATTCTGTTTAATATTGCTTTGCAACATTATGCCTATTTATGCCTATCACACTTCTCTGGGGCACACCTGATGATAGGCTTGTCTCTGAACACTTGCTATCGAGCACAATGTACTGACTTCTATTACGTGACGAGATCCTTTTGCCGTGGAAACGTATTCCATATACTCATACCTTGAACAACAGTCTGCAGTGGGACATGGTAACAATTAATTTCCTGAAATCTAGGAATATGGAATCTGCTAGTTGCCCTTCATCCATGGTTCACTGGGTATAATGGGAGAAAAGGACAAGCTGAGTTTCGCACAAATGTTGCATTCTAAATCCATAAGAGCTTCAGTCTTCAGGAAATTTAAGTACTGACAAAGTTATTTGTGCACTGTTATACAATTATTAAATTTAATAGTTTTCAGCAGTGTTTCATGCTGTTTGTCGCAAAATAGAGTTTTCTGTGCATTGAAGTCGTTTAAGTAAATTTCGTGCTTTAGTTTTCAGCTGACATTTCTTGTTGCTTCAAGTGAAATAGTTCACTAAAATTTTCATTAACTTTGTTAAGTGTTCCAGTGGCTGCATGAATTTTTGGTTTTAGCTAATAATTTTGTGAAGTTTTGTTGGTCTTTGTATTAGCTGTGGTGTAATGGTATTAATACAAGTACTTGCTTTCTTAGTAGACAAAGAATTTAAAGACCACTATTGTTAGTTCTACTGGTGTAACTGAACTTAGGTAACGTAGACGTACAGTTTTTTCAGTAACTGTAAAATTTTATCATGAGTGGGAAGTGTGCGCTCTGTAGTAGTTTTGAGAGTAGTGGGTTACGGTGTGGGATTTGTTCAAAGTATTTTCATTGGAAGAATGCAGTGGGGAAGCCAGTGGGCATTCTAGCGAGATCCTCTCCTACGAAAGCAGAATCTGTAGTAGAAATAAGTTAATAGAGGAGCAGGAGTGCGAGATTTGTGCCCTTCAGGCGCAGTTACAAGGTGCAAAGGAGGAACTAGATAGGTTGAGGATGGTGAAAGGTGGTGGGGAATGGGAACTGGCAGTTGGCAAGAAGGCAGCTAGGAGGAGATGGTATTCAGACAGTTACACTTTGCGTATATGCAATAGATTTGACCAAATTTCAGTTGGGACTATAAGTAGATTGGGTTTCACTAGGCATGGCCTGCACCTCAATAGGTGTGGGAAGGAGAGGTTGGCAAAGCTTGCCGGCCGGGGTGGCTGAACGGTTCTAGGCGTTACAGTCTGGAACTGTGCGACCGCTATGGACGCAGGTTCGAATCCTGCCTCAGGCATGGATGTGTGTGATGTCCTAAGTTCTAGGGGACTGATGACCTCAGAAGTTAATTCTCGTCGTGCTCAGAGCCATATGAACCATTTGGCAAAGCTTATAGGTGACAGTGAAGTGGGTGGTGGTGGGATCACTCATGGAAAAATTCATGTAGTAGTTGGTGTTGGACTGCACCTTTTTTAAATTGAAGTCAGCTGATAGGTATACCTTCTTAAAGGAAGTCCCTCTAACTAAGGCCCATTGTCAGAGGACGTCATGTTTCCAAGTAGAGAAGGAATTAGGCTATTTCATCAAGATATAAGAAGTATTAGAGATAAAGTTAGTGAACTGCTTATAGAAGCTGCCTTCGAAATTATTGGTACGCAGAGCACCACATAAATAATTTGACAGTTCAGAGGTTTCCTTTAATAGGATACAGATTAGCTGGCTGTTTTTTCAAGGAGTTCCTTGCGGGTGAGGGAGTTGCTGTTAACAGTTGGCAAGAAGGCAGCTAGGAGAAGGTGGTATTTATTTACATGTAAAGTTCCATAGTACCAAATTGAGGGGCAGATCTCCAAGGTCATGGAACAAATCAGTACACCAAATTACAACATAAAATAAATAACAGATAAAAATAAAATGTTTATGAACCCGAGAAAAGTCAATCCATAATTTTAAGCAAACGCAGTCAACAATACAACAAGAGTAAGCTTAATTTTTCAAGGAACTCCTCGACAGAATAGGAGGAGTGACCCCTCAGCAAACTCTTTAGTTTCAATTTGAAAGCACCTGGGCTACAGCAAATATTTTTGAATTTGAGTGGTAGCTTATTGAAAATGGATGTAACGGAATAATGTACACCTTTCTGCACAAGACTTAAGGAAATCTGATCCAAATGCAGACTGGATTTCTGTCAAGTATTAACAAGTATTAACTGAGTGAAAGCTGCTTATTCTTGGGAATAAGCTAATAGATCACTCGCTTCAGATACCATTCGAATAGTAAACATGGCAGTATTGTCTTTGAAGAAGGTCCTGAACGTGAGCTTCCCACAATAACTTACTATCTCTCTGAATACCTAGAACTTTGAACTGTTCAGTTTCACTAATCATATCCCATTTTGTTAAATTAAAATGTCAGGTTTTGTTGAATCGTGTGTTAGGAACTGTAAAAACTGTCTTACTGTGAATTAGCATTAGCTCATTTTCTGCAAGCCATGAACTAATGTAACAAACTGCACTATTTGAAGCTGGGCCAATGTTGCACAAAACATCCTTTACTACCACGCTAGTGTCATCAGCAAACAGAAATATTTTAGAGTTACTCATAATACTAGAGGGCATATCATTCATATAAATAAGGAAAAGGAGTGGCCTTAACACTGATCCCTGGGGCACCCCTCACTTGACCGTACGCCACTCAAACCCCACATCACAGCCAATCTCAGTATTGTGAATAATGACTGTTTGCTGTCTGTTGCTAAAGTAAGATGTGAACCAATTGTGAGCTACTCCCAGTATTCCATAATGATCCAATTTCTGGGGCAATATTTTGTGATCAACACAAACACCTTAGTTAAATCAAAACATATGCCTACTCTTCGAAACCTTTTGTTTAACCCATCCAGTACCTCACAGACAAAACGGAACATAGCATTTTCAGTTGTTATACGACATCTAAAGCCAAACTGTACATTTGATAGCAAATCGTGTGATTTAAAATTATCAATCATCCAACTTCAGCAAACACTGATGGCATAGAATTATCTACATTATCCCTTCCTCCCTTTTTATAAAGTGGCTTTACTACTGAGCACTTAAATCGTTCAGGAAACTGAAGATTCCTAAAGGAAATATTATAAATATGGCAAAGTACAGGGCTAACGTGTGCACCACAGTACTTTAATATTTTGCTAGGCACTCCATCATATCCATGAGAATCCTTAGTCTCCCCCTTGTCTGTATCACAGAGGAATATTTCAGTCATCAATATCGGAAAGGCATTTGTCTAGAAAGATGTATGATTCCCTGTGGAAACTAAATTTCTATTTAGTTCACCAGCAATGCTCAGGAAATGATTGTTAAATTCTGTACATGTATCTGATTTTTCAGTAACAGAAATATTTTTACTATGAAGTGATTTTATATTGTCGACCTCGTGCTGCCGACCAGACACTGCCTTCACAACTGACCATATGGTTTTAATTTTATCCTGTGAATTAGCTATTCTATTTGTGCACCATGTACTCTGTCTTCCTAATAACATTTTTAAGCACCTAACAATACTGTTTGTAATGGGCTAGTGTAGCTTGATTGTGAGTACTTCTAACATTTTGATGTAATTCCCACTTTGTTCTACATGATATCCTTATCCCACTAGTGAGTCACCCAGGCTGCCTATTACTGCTAGTACCCCATTTAGAACGTTCTAATGGAAAGCAATTCTCATAGAACACAAGAAATGTGTTAAGGCAAGCATTATATTTGTCCCCTATGTTATCAGCACTATAAACATACCGTCACTCTTATTCTTTGACAGAGTTTAAAAAACTCTCTATTGGTGTTGGATCAACTTTCCTAAATAGCTTATAATTACATATTACATTTGTTTGAGTACAAAAAGCCTTTAGTGTTATAATTTGTGCATAATGGTCTGAAAGGCCATTCACCCTAACAGACTGCCCATCTAGTAATGAAGAATGAATAAAAATATTGCCTATAACTATGATACTGTTTTCTTGCACCCTAGTTGAAGGAGAGGGGAAAAAAAAAAAAAAAAAAAAAAAACAGCACAGTCTGCATCAGGTCATATGAATGTAGGAGATCTACCAAATTTCGTTTTCCTTCCACCATTATATACAAAATCTATATTGAAGTCACCACATATAACTAATTTCTGGTACTACCTACAAAGTGAATCAACAACCCTCTCTAGCTTGAGCAGAAATTCTCTTAAGTCAGAGTTAGCGGATCTATAAACAACAACAATTACAGGTCTAGTTTCACTAAATTCACCTGCCCTTGCACAACATTGAAATATCTGTTCAGTGCAGTGCTGTGATACATCTGTGGACTCAAATGGAATACTGTTTTTATGTACACAGCCACTCCCTCACCCTGCAAGGAACTCCTGTTAAAGGAAACCTCTGAATGGTCAAATTATTTAAGTGGTGCTCTGACATACCATAATTTCGAAGTCAGCTTCTATAAGCAGTTTACTAACTTTATTGTGGAATGCATAGTTCTGAGATTGCACAAAGTGCTGATTTTATCCCACTTGGACTGCGGATTTGGTGCTTATGGGTCAGCAACACTGTCCATACTGATCTTCCTGGACTCTCTTCACCATACTTGAGTGCAGTTGGCAATGGGGAGCCTTCCATACGAGACCTGTTGACAACCTCCTGGCAGAATGGCAGAAGCTGGTGTTCCACCACTGCAGGTTTGACAACTGCAGCTTCTGGCAATTTACACAGTCACACTCTGTTCCACAACGAACACCTCAGATTGTTTGCGCACCGCTCAAAACTGGGTAGACCAGCTGGGATCTGACTCGATCGTCTATTGAAGGACCTCCAAAAGCTTTCTGTAGTCTGTGTTCCTCTCTCTAGCTATCTTCCCCCCCCCCCCCCCCTCCCCACCCATCTGTGGTTTGTACCCTGTCCTGTGATACGGATGGATGTCTTTTGTGGCCCCAAGAAGGATGCTGATCCTACCCTTCTCCCTTCTCTGACACCTGTTTAATTTGATTCCCCACGATTATTCTGCGCTTTTGCACATTCAAGGGGACATGAGAAGCACTCTCTGCCGAGTGCCTGCAATGTATACACTGTAGCTATGGTTGCCATATCTCAGTCTTTTTAGTACATCAAATCCCTGGTGACAACGAATGTTCTGATCTGTAGCAATTCTCTGTGTTGTTCAAAAACTAATCTTTTGGTTGCTGACATCCGGGACATAATGTTTGATTTCTACAGCTCTGGAAAGACAGTGACCTTCATTTGGACACCAAGCCGCATAGGCATTCCAGGAAATGAACTCGCCGACCTTCCAGCGAAAGACGCAACTACAGGAGAGTGTCCTGATGTTGGAATACGGTGCACATACTTAAGATTACAACTCCAACCCAAAGTCCCCCCTTCTTCACTTTTCACCTTTTTATGTGTTTGTCTCGTGAAATGGAGGGATTGACGATCCAGTAGTTTAGTCCCTTTAAACATATAATCATCATTATCATGTGTCACAGTAGTTTGAGAAAACTTATGTATAGAATGCTAGAACGGATTTACAAAGCAGACAGTAATGATGAAAGATTTAATTCTTTCTTAAATATACTTCCTCAGAACATTGAATCTTGTTTTATCTTAAAACAACTAGAGCTGAAATTGAACAGAAGTGTGTGTGCGTGTGCGTGGGGAAGAGGTAGACATCTGGCACTAAAATTATCTGTTGCAAACAGGAGGAAGATTTGCCTAATTCAGAGAACAGTTTGTTGTAAAGATTTAAAACCTGTTTACCACAAATATTGTACAATACTTGCATTTAGTTCCAAAAAGCAAAACCTGCTATGCTACTCTGTTGGTGTATTATGTGACCATACCTAGACCTTTCATTGTGTTGCTCGAAAAATTCTGTGTTTGAAGCTAAAGTTTTACGGTATTAATGATATCATTTTTACATGGCTGAAGTGTTTATTTCACAACAGAAAGTACATAATCACATTGGCAAATTGTACTGCAAGAATGAAATATTCTATCATGTTGACACTGCCATGTAAGATGTTGAAAATTGGTATGTGACCGTTTTTTCGCTTCTTCCATTATCACCTCTATAGAGACGGTCCAGTTTATGAGAACTGGAGCCTCCACTTCTCTTAAAGTTCCTGTTCTTCACAGGTAGATGGTCTACTGCTTCAATTTTTGTTATTCAGACTACTTTGATTACACTGGAAGTCTCTCTTCTGCTTCCACTGTGTTGTCACAAAGGTGCATTGTTGCCATACCTTGTCACCTCACCACGTGAGGTGGTGCAGCAGTTAGCACACAGGACTCACATTCAGGAGGACAACGGTTCAAACCCACATCTGTGCACCGTGATTTCCCTAAATCACTTTAGGCAAATGCTGGGGAGGTTCCTGTGAAAGGGCACAGCAGATTTCCTTCCCCAATACGATAGAACCGATGATCTCGCCGTTTGGTCCTCTGCCCCAAATCAACCCAACCCCCCAACCTTATCACCATCTCAGCATAAATTGTTAGTATGTTCCCTTTCAAATGCAAAAATGAATTACCACACAAAACTCCACTTCATCAGTGGGGTGTCATTTTGTTTTGGCTCCTGTAACAGCAAGTGAGCAGTGAGCTTCAGAAGACTACTGCTTCATCCTAGCATTTTGTTAGCCCTCCAGTCCAGAGAAGATCAAAGCCAGATTTAGTCTGCTGAAAGTAAGACTTTAGGTGTCCAAGCCAATGCACTAGAACTGCCAAAGATGTGTAAACTGATCAGGTAACCACACTACTTGCAACAGATATTTCCAGATGTTTTCACAAGAAAAGAAAACGGAAGAATTAAAGTGACAATGAGAATTTAGTATACAGACGCAAAAAAAGAATGTAAGGGCTTGCAATCTCCTGTTTTCTCAACTTCTTTGCTACTGTTCTGTGAAAAGCTTTAGTGAAGATCAGCAGCACTTTGCAAATACAAATGGTGGATATTGGTGCAGAGATGAGCAGGGCAAATGTACAGTCTTCAAAATAGAAACTGGCAGCTGCAGGGACTAAGTTTAAATTGTTAACATAAGATAACAATAAACTTAGCTACTTCTCAGACTCCTAAGTGCAGCCATGTGCATGAACTGGCAACATTCGAGAATGGAGAAATTTCAGAATGAAGTGTTGTCTTCCACTCAAGTTCTTCTCTTGTATCTACTCATGATCTAGTGGTAAACACCACGTGATGTAGTTGCAAAGTTGGTATAGTCTCATTACTCATTGCTGTGTGGGTGAACGTACCCCAGTACGCAGTTTGGTAGCCAGTCATTGTGGGAAGGGGGCAGGAGGGAAGGTGTCGTCAGGTATCAATTGGTGGTAGCCCTGACACAATCCCTCTGGGGGCCTCAACTCTTTTGTATATGCATGGCAAGTGTGGGCCCCTAGCTATTGCTGCACGTCTATCCTTTCCTGCCATACAGTCTCTGATTTCTGACTATCCTTCCTTCTCTTACCCTCTTTCTCGTGGTAGCAGCTTCTGACGTTGACCCGGCTGTTACCTAGGTTCTGCCTTCCTTTCTTGGAGTGTTCTTTCATTCCCCTTCTGGGTTTGACCTTTCTCTGTAGTGTGGACTGACTGGGGAACACCATCTTAAACAGTGCCTACAGCATGTAATGTTAAAGATCTTCTGTTCACAGAAGTATTTGCATTTCAAAGCCAACTTGGTACCCAATCTGACATGGTGTAGTTATGTACCCTTTAAGTTGAGCACCCTGACAACACAGGGATCACACTGCTGATGTTTGAGCTGCTATTTCAGCCAACATGCCTAGGAATAGGTGCCCATCTTCCTGGAGCATCAGGATTCCCAGCAACGGTCACCGTGTCAGACAATCGTTGCTGTGGATGGGTGGCACCTCTGGAGAGAGCCGTCAATTGAAATAAGAGGCATCAGGGTAGAAGTTTTGCACAGGAAACATATTACATTACACCAAAACAGTGGCTGCTCTAATGCAGGAATCAAAACTTCAATGTGGACAGTTATAAAGCTACTGCTATCCTTGCCTGGGCTACTCCATGGAAAGAGGGGTAGACCAGACATCTGGGAGCAAAAGAATGTACTTGAACTGAAAGGATTACTGTTACGGTGATAAAGCTATTATTTTTTACGGAGCATATTGAAGATAAATTAGAAGCATTTCAGTCATTATGAAAAATGTACAGTGGATCAGTATTGATTAAAGCCTCTGCTGCTGCACAAAATACAGCTCTTTAGGCATATGAATGTCTGGGTGATGTGCCAGTGACCATTGTCTCACACTAGACTCCGATTATGGTCCAAAGAATAATCTTACACAGACATTATGCTCCAAACAGGCCAGGAGCTACGGGCTAATCTCAAGCGGCGAGGCAGACATTTTATCCGAGGTGTCCAGAAAGGTCCCAAGGATAACAGAATAGATATAGATGCCTTATCTTGCGCTTTGAAGGGAATGTCCTCCAAGAAAAAGTTAGTCATGGTCTACAGGTGTGACATGAAACCTCAAGCCTCACTTCGAATGAGGTGCTTTCGTTGCTTGCACTTTATAATTTTGGACAATAATTCCATTAAAGTAGTCCTTGTGAAAAACCACCTTTTTGTGTTGCACAGGTTCACTGGTTTGCCCAACTTTCAAGAAAGAAAGAAAGAAAGGAAATAAAATAAAATATTGTACTATAGATCTGCCGGACGGCCTGTTATGTACTGAGACACGTAAAAAATATGAATGCCACATCCTGGTGAAATGACATCCAATTATGTGAAAGTCACAGCCATCACTCCCAGTACCTCAGTTTTTTCAAAAACTGTTCTCCCTCTGCCCTGCTCTCGTATGGTGCCGTGACACAATTTTCATGTACCACTTCATACACTCTGCTGGAGCAGCAGCTTCCTCCTCAGACATCTACCTGTGACAGGGCTACCACTCAGGACCTCTCTCCTCGGGAACTGCTGATCAGAGTCCCGATGCCAGTCAATAGCTGAAGGAACTGCGGCCTGTGCGTCCCAGGGCTCCTCACTCCTCATTCGTTCTCACACTTATCCTAGCGAGAATCCCAGTCACCAAAGGCTGTGGAGGAGGAGGAGGAGGAGGAGGAGGAGGAGGAGGAGGAGGAGGAGGAGCAGCAGGAGCAGGAGCAGGAGCAGGAGCAGGAGCAGAATTGTTCATTGATGTGGTTCCACCACCATCATTGACAGACTGTGAGGCTGGGGTGTGAGAATTCCTCCTGGTTAGGGATCAGAAACGTAGCGAGTACGAGTCCAGTGTTGCAAATGCTTACCATACAAATAAAAGCGATGCTGTTACGTCTGTGCTGTTCTAACACTCTCTTCTTCATTCTATAGTATGACGAGTCTGGGAACGGTGGCACTGGTAGTCGCTTCTCACTCATAGACTCGCTCCCATGCTAAAGTGTTCAGGAGCGTGACGTCAGTGGTGAGTTTTGAGTAACCGTGTTGAAGTCTGCGTCTTCTGCCAAAGCTCAGCACAGTTTTACGAAGATTCGTCTCATTAACTTGTTAATAAAACTGCAGTTGTGACTGAATCCTAAGTGTTTTATCAAACAAGCAACAGAGAATACGAAAAAGATCATTCTCAGTGTAAAAATGTCTAATTTCTTCACTTTTGTTGCAAACCCACTCCAGTTTCCATTTCACCATCGATCAGACCCAATTTAAAAAGAACCTGTTTTTTTCCTGGATATTACAGAAAAATACACCTGTATTTGCTTGGATATTGCAGTAGATAATAAAGTACTGCATAAGAAAAGCTCGTGCCACTTATGTACTGCAAAGATTTTACACCATTCTGTATGATTAATGGTTCAGTTTTCAAAGAGGCTGCCGAAGCATTGTATGTAGGAGCTGAAGTGGGTTGTAAAGTTAATGTGGAGACTGTAAATCGTCGGACTACTGTTAGGAATCGAGTAAAATCCACTGTAAACTCTTAAAAAGCTCCTGGTTCCACGAGTTACTGCTGCTATTACCGATAAGAGGTTCTTCTCAAACTGATGTGTGGATGGATGATGCATGTAAAATAATCTACACTACAGTGACTGTAGCCACTATAACTGAAACATGGCATATGAAGAACAGAGTATTATTTACCACCCCATTTCCCGATGAGGAAACAACAACAGTTGGCGTTTTATTGCAGGCTGTTTGCCGTCTTGAATTCTTGCAAATTTTTGAGGATTTAATGAAGTTGTTATCTTTCGTAACTGGTCAAGCTTCAGATATACTGACAGCTTTGATAGACTTCATTAGACTTCCTTATGCCTCTCATTGTGTTAATATCCCTATCAGAGCTAACTCGAGTGGGGGACACGACAAACTCGTGTAAAGTGCTAGTTACATATTTTAGGAGTGTTGGTCTTACGAAGACTCACAAAATCACTCAAAGAGGTTGAAGAACAATGTAATATTTTGTTAGACATGCTGATTTCAGTATGAGATATTCACATTGAGGCCAAGTAGTTGTACCCACAGAAGAGTTGAGCAGGCCTCAGAATATAAATGAGCAGACCCGAAACACGTTCCTCAAGCCATTCAAACGTGCTAGTAGTAAACTAGAATGTGACAACTAGCCACCCCTCCATTTGGTACTTGCCTTAAACTTTTGGACGGTCACTTGAACTTGAGTCCTAATGAATGGCTAGTGATGCCCTAGCAATATTTAAATTAAGATGCAGAAGTTACATAGACCGAAAGAGTGATAACATTATACTGCGCTTGTACCACAAGACCATTACTTTTTTATGCTCCCATATCGTGATCTTTTGATTCTGAGCTCTGAAGACAGAGGCATTGTTTTCAAATAAGTTGTGCAAGTGTGTTAACATTTAAAGCGAGTGATCAACTGTCTTTTATTCTATGATCTTGAAACATGAGTGTGAGTGAATGTTGTTATAAATTTTGATTCAATTCTTTCTCATTACTCGTGGTTCACACGGAAGTACGTAGACCCATAGAAACTGCCGCATCTGTTGAAATTCCAGAGGTGTGCCAGACGTCTGGACCATGGGGACAAACATCGTGAAGTATTGTATCTCTCAGGTGCTGCTATTGAAGAGAAGGCGGAGGCGGAAACTGATATTCTCGGATGGTGGAACACCACGACCTATATAAACAACGTGGTAGATGGGAAGACGGTGCCTTCTGTAGCAAGTGTAGCTAAGAGCATAAGTCGTTTACATTGTATGTTGTTGATGACATTTTTTCAGTTCACAGTAATAATGGTCTGTTAAATACTTTAGGCTTAGGTTAGTTGATGTTGATACTGTTCAGAAATTAAAGTAATACCATCATATAATGTTGTTAAATTTAATGATCCTTTTGAACAATTACCTTGAAAGTCCTAGGTGGCGGACCATCGTCTGTCAGGATGTTCTTTAAGCTACGATAACAAAAGTCTCATTACTCGTCAGCTCCGTTAAATGACGCTAGGTTGTTTCTTAACAAACACAACTAGGGACAGGCATTTTAAAGCAGTTTCTATGACTGCACAGTATAGAATGCGATTCGTGTATTTCTTTTGTCATGGTAGGTTGCGTTTATAGGCACTAACGTATTGTGTAGCGGATCATTCATTTTTGTAATTTTTTGAAGACTGATGTAGATTTATTTTAATATTTAATTATTATTTAGCGAATAAACATAATTCTTGTCCTGTTTTCTTGTTCTGACGTCACAGACTCGGTAACTTGTCGCAAGTTGCGTATATGTCAACATAATCGTTAGTATTTATCTGAATATAGAGCATATATTAAAATAAATGAACAGCTGCCTTCGAAGTTTCATTGAAACACACACCCTCACATACAGACAGAAAAGAAGTGGCGGGGGACCTCCATTTATAATATGCATAGCTAATCAATCATTGTGTGTATAGCGGCAGTGCGGCGACTTCTTGGATATACTCACGCACTCGCTCTCCTTTCCGGGCATACAGAGACGGCGAGATCGGAGATCACGTCATAGGAGTCGCTGACGAGTTTAAACAGAGTTTAAGGATCTCATTTATGACCTCTACTCCTGGCCCCTTCACACCTAACCTGGACACCAGTAATGTGATCATTCAGTGGAACTGTAGTAGATATTGTCACCTGCTGGAACTAAAACCCCAATTTCCACAATTTGCGTTGCTGTAAAAGAAACGCACTTCACTGATGACCATTTCCCAACACTCCATGGTTATCGTGCATTCTGTTGGAACTGTGCTTGCTCTGAGAGGCCATCTGGAGGGGTCTGTACACTGGTTTGCACAGATGTGGTCAGTGAGTGGATTAATAACATTGGGAGTGCGAATGACCTCAGTGATAACCATTTGCAAGATTTATGTACTTCCAGGCAGTCGACTCACATATTGTACCTTGAGCTGACCACCTTTATCCAACCCCCCCCCCCTCCCCCTTTTTCTCCTACTCAAGGTTTCAATACGTACCACTCCCTGTGGGGGAGCACCCATTTCGTACGGCAGGGGCCTTTTAATTGACCAGCTTCCTACCGACCACGATCTCACACTGTAGCCCTGGTTGAATGTCTCCAATGTGACAGGTCTTCACTTGAAGCCTTTCCCATGGTTTCCATTTCACTTCTGCAAAAAGTGGACTGTGCATTTCTGTTGTACCATGGTCCATCCTGACTCAGAACTCAACTTGGGTATCCAGAATTTGGATATTGTTTCCCATTCCTGATTTTTGGGGCTTCTCTTTGACAGAAAGTTGACTTGGCTGTCCCATATTTTTGAACTAATGATTAGTTGCATGTGAAAGCTTAACCCTCTCTGCTTCCTTGCCCACACCTCTTGGGATGCATATCACTCTACTGTGTGCCGGTGGATTCTCAGCACACTCCACTGCCTTAGTCTTACCTCCTGTGGTGTGGACCACTCCACGCTATAGCATTTGTTCTGTCCTGACTGGATTACTGGTGTGTGGCTTATGGCTCAGCAGCCCCTTCAACATTAAAGCCATTGGATCTGGTCCACCACTGTGGGAACTGGCTCGTGACTGACACCTTTGGTATGAGCCCAGTGGATGGTCTCCTAGTATAAGCTGGAATTCTTCCTCAATGACTCGGATGTCACCAATTACTACTAAATTATGCAGTACATGTTTACAATTACTGTTAACACCCAAATCATGATATCTTTTTCCCTGGCTAGTGGATTTGTCTCCCAGAATAAACCATGTGTGGTGTTGCAGCAGTAGTTATCATCAGGAGTATCTTCACTCTGACGTCAGCCTTCTTCCATTGATCTCTCATCGGGTTACCTTCGTGAAGCCCCCTATGGTCCATACCTCATCCAGAGATCTGGCTGGACCTTTCCATTGGATCGGAGGAAATGATAGACATCTCTGCATGTTCTCATACCTTTCACTCCATGGTGAATTTCCTGGTGCAACATTTATCTGTACTGATGGCTCAATAATCACATAGGCTGTGCCTTCACACATTCTGGGGCTCATGAACAACACTCACTATCCTCTGGATGTAGTGTTTTTACAGCAGAATTAGTAACCACTATCCAAGCCTTCCATTTCCTCCCAGGGGGCTCACAGCTGTTTCGTGAGTACGTGTGTGGCACGCATGGGGCCCCCAAGCTATTGTAGTCTCCCTTCTCTCCATTCCTTTCCCTGTATCCACTCCTTCCCATCCTAGCTCATCACCCTCCTGCCTGCCTTTTCTTATTAAGTATTTAACTTTGATTACCAGGCTATTCCCTCTGTTCCCCTATTCCTTTTTGGTCTATGTTTTCTCTCTTATGCCCCACCCACCTTGTGTTTTGGCTATTTGTAGTCCCCTTGGGGTCTGACCTCCCATTATAAATGTAGTGTGAGCCATTTGGGGAAGAACTCCATAGTATCTACGGAATGGGTTCCTTTCTCCCGCTCTCCTCACCTTCCCTGTCACAGACCCTCTCACCCCCACCCCCCCCCCCTCCTGCTAGGTGACAAACATGTCTAGCCAGTTCGTGTGGTGAGGCATGTCTAGCTAGTCCTTGTGGTGGGGCTGAGCCCCCTGACAACACAGGGATCATACTTTCGGTACCTGAACTGTCACTGCCTAGGAGTGGTTGCTCATCTTTTTGGGGCATCAGAACTCCCGGCAATGATCACTGTGCCAGGTGACCTTTGTTATGGCTGGGTGGTGCCCACAGGGTGAGCCCCTGGTCAGAGTGGTTGGTGCCAGGGCAGATGCTCTGCACATGCAGCATGCTAAGCTCAATACTTCTGGCCACTCTTCCACAGCTATCTCTTCAGGCGGAAACAGTTCTCTCTCTGCTGCTACTTTTGAATCCTTAGCCTCCTCCTGGGAGGAGCTCCAGGCCCACCAGCTTGGGGGCAAAATCCTTTCCTTGTTGCTTGGTTTGTTCCAAGAAAGATGGGGAGAATTTTGTCACTAACAAGCCGCTCTTTTTTTTAGAATGTATAAGTTGTTTAAGTTCTCACTTAGTAAGATGCTTTCTGGTTCCCCACTAATGAAGACCTCTTTTGCCAATCAATCGGCTTCCCTTTGTGCTTGCGAGCACTTAGGAGACAACCCAGTGAAAGTTACTGCTCACCAATCCTAAATATAACTCAGGGCATTACTTTCCACAGGGCCCTCTTTCAATCTGATTAGGAACTCGGGACTAATCTGGTATTGTGCAGTGTTCATTTTGTCCAGCAAGTCCAGAGAGGACCTGTGGACGATAACGTTGATACTGGCACTTTCATCCTAACATTTGAGGAGGTTAATCTTCCGGAAAAAATAAAAGTTATCTTATCTTTTCTCCAGCATCACTCGCCTGGATGCCCGCCCAGGTGGGCCTTTCTAATGTGGGTTGGGATGCCTTTTCCTCAGCTGTCATTCTAACAACATGATGGCATTAATGAGTCCATACAAAGTTTGAATGACATCATCCTTTCGGCAGCTGCTTTGGTGATTTGATCTTCCTTGTGTTCTCCATGACGGAAGACTGTCTCTTGGTGGTCCCCCCCTGATACTACTGCAGCTATTAAAGACCACTGTCATGCCTTCCAACACTACATACAGCATCAGTTTCTCAACCACCTCCTGGCTTGTAAACAGCTTTGTTTGCAGGCCCACTATCTTCATAAACGCCAGAAACAGATCTGTTGGGAACAATATGTTGCTGCCATAGGGCTGCATACTGTCTCTTTGCAGGTATGGGCAAAGATCGCCAGCCCAGGCTCTAATGCTGAGCATTTTGCTTGGCATTTCGCCGAGACCACAGCATTGGTCCACAATCTTGCCACATACCATGTTCTTGAAAGCTGTCTGAAATGATTCTCTTTATCTTCAGTTTGTTGCCACCTGGAGCCTTACAACGCCTTATTTAGTGAGTGAGAATTCGCCAATGCACTTTCTCTCTTCCCCGACATGGCTCCTGGACTGTACTGGACTGAGTGTACAGCCAAATGCTTCGGCAGTTACTGATGGCTAGCCAATATCATATACTTGCCCCTGTTTAACTGTGTCTGCAAGTGGCGAGAAAATGTTATTATTCTAGTTTTTAAATTGAGTAACCCACCACTTCAGGTGGACAGCTATCGTCCAGTCAGTTTAACCAATGTCCTCTGCAAGTAACTCAAATGCATGATGTGTTGAAGGCTGTGTTGGATACTTGAATTCTGGGACCTCTTGACTTGGACCCAGGGTGGTTTTCACTGAGGCTGCTCTGCTGCAGATAATTTAGTCCATCTGGAATCTGCTATCTGAACAACTTTTTCCCAGCGTTAGCACATTGTTGCAGACTTCTTTGATTTGCATAAAGCTTGTGATACCACATGGCACCACCACACCCTTTCAACCTTACATGTGTGGGCTTCCCTGGCCAGCTCCTGATTATTATCTGCAACATTCACACTTTTCAGGTACAGGTTGGAGTCTCCTGTAGTGCCTCCCATCTGCAGGACAATGAGGTGCCACAGGATTCTGTTTTGAGTGTCCCTCTTTTTGCTATCAATGGTCTGGAGGCGGTTGCAGGACCTACAGTGCCCCCTTCTTTGTATGCTTATGATTTTTGCATTTACTTTAATTTGTCCACAATGGATGCTGCTGAACCTCAAGCAGTCTTCAGCTTTCACTCATGGCTTCCATTTTTTGGGCTGCCAAGACCTGCATTCAGCATTTGTCATCGCTATAAAGTCCACCCCAATCCAGATCTATAGCTTGATGGCCAGTCCCTCATTGTGGAGGACACTCATCAGTTTTTGGGACTGGCCTTTGATGCCTGGTTGACATGGCTTCCCCATCTTCATCAACTAAAGTGGACTTTTGGGTCACATCTCAGTGCTCTTTGATGCCTCAGCAACACCAGTTGGGGTGCAGATCACTTTTCTCTAATACAGCTGTGTAAAGCATTGGCCCAGTCTCATTTCAATTAAGGGAGTTTTGCATATGGCTCGCTATCACCCTCAACTTTACAGACGCTGGACCTGATACGCCATTGTGGGGTACAACTGACATCTGGAGCCTTTTGGACTAGCCCCATGATCCCATTTAGTGGAGGCAGGGGTTCTACCACTGCAGGTTCTGCACCAACAGCAGTTGATCACTTATGTGTTACACATCAGCTGCTCCCCGAAGCTCCCAATCTACTGTCTCCACTCTCCAGGTACAGAGATCTGGCTCCTCCAATGGCAGACTAGGTATGGGGTTAGGATTGCCATCCCCATCTGGCCCCATTTCTCAGAACTCTAACTCTCCTCTCTTTCACCTCTTCTTCTGGCCCGCTCACTTATATTTCCATGGTGTGTCTGCCATCTACAGCTATCTTCTCCCCAGGGGGCTCATGGTTCTTTCATGAGTTTGTGTGTGGCGCACACAGGGCTGCAAGCTATTGCAGCCCTTCCCTCCTTCCTGGGCTGCATTTCCTTAACCGTGCCCCTCCCTTTCCATCCTAGCTCCTTCTCTGCTGCTCTCTCCTTCCCCTCTCTCGGTTTTCCTATTTATGCCCACTTGGCTATCCATCTGGTTCCCTGTATTCCTTGCAGTTTTGTTAGTCTTGCATGTTATTTTTCATCTTGTTTGATGTTTTCGGTCTCACCTTGGGATTTGATCTCCATTTGTAAATTTTCTGCCTTTAGTGTGAGTCATTTGGGGAAGAACTCCCTCCCAAGTGTGTACAGCATAGATTCCTCTCCCCCCTTCCTTCCCCTCTTCCTTCGCTGCCATAGTGCCTCTCCGCCCCACTAGGACACTAGTATGTGTAGTGGGGCTGTTACTTACCCATCTGACTGAGCCCCCTGACAACACAAGGATCACACTACTGATAACTGAGCTGTTTCCTCCCCGTGTATGCCAAGGAGTGGTTGCTTGTCATCCTGGAGCACTGGAACTCCCGGCAATGGCCACCAAGGTAGATGGCCCTTGCTGTGGCTGGCTGGCACCCATGGGGAGAGCCCCTGATTGGAGTGGATGGTATCAGGGCAGATGCTTGGTACATGAAGCGTATCATGCTGCAAACATCTGGCCTTCTCAAATGGCCATCTATTAGAGTGATAACGGGTAATTGAATGCTGCTCTGTATGACCCTGTAGCCTTCCCTTCCCTGCCTACACCCTGAGAGGAGGCCAGGCTTGCCATCATGGGATGAAACACTTTCTCTGCTACCAGGTCTGTATTAGGATTGACGGGGTCACATTTGGTGCCACAAACCGTGTTTTTTTTATTGGCAAGTTTGGTGAAGTGGAGTCTCTCAGCAAGATGCAGCCAGTCTCCCTGTTGAGCAAAGCTGCTTCTGCAGCTCTTCATGCTTGTGATTGTCTTGGCAATGTACCGGTGTCTATTACCCCTCACCAGTCTCCGAATATGGTCCAGCGAGTGAATTTTCATTGGGACCTCATCCTTCGAACTGATCAGGAACCCCAGGCTAATGTGGAGTGATGTGGCATCCAATTTGTTCAACGTCTGCAAAAGGGTCATAATGACAAAAGCACTTATACTGGCGCCTTTATTCTGGCTTTCAAGGTAGATACCCTCTCAGAGAAGGTAAAGTTTGTGTGTTACCAATGTGACGTGAAGCTGTACATCCTGCCACCCATGAAATGCTTTCGGCACTTGCATTTTGGGCATACGTCTTCCCACTGTACGGCGGACCCTCTGTGTGGTGACTGTGGGTACTCACTCCATGGGGGAAGTCTGTGTTCTGCCACCTGTGTGTGTAAATTGTCATGACCTACACTCTCCGTGCTCACCAGATCGCCCAGCGTACAAGAAAGAAAAGGAGATAAAAGATTATAAGTCCCAAATCAGTTTTATCTTATACTGAGGCTAGTTAAAAATATGAGAGACTCGACCCAGCATTGATGTCTTCTACTTTAGCCACTGTTACATTCTTTCCCTGTTGTACCTCTTCCTTAGTCCAGTCTCATCAACCTATCCTCTCACACTCCCCCGCAGTTCCCATGCCCTCCCTTCCAGGTGCCACTCCCCCTCCTTGGCAAAGATGTGGCCCCCCTCCTACTGTACTCTGCTCTCCTCAACCTCTGGAGGAGAAGAAAACAAAACACAAGTCCCAGGACAAGGCCCCCTGGTGGCCCCAGAGGTGCCATATCTCCCCTCGCAATCTGGGTCAGTCGTCTTATTTATGGATGTCTCCCCGCCATTGCTGATAACATGTGGTGACCCAGTGGTGTGATTGGCTGCAACTTGTTCGCTACCCATGTGGATATGCACTCTGTGATCATTCAGTTGAACTATAATGGCTACTACAGCCACCTTCCAGAGTTGCAATCCCTTACTACCTTTTACTCAGCAGCTTGTGATGTTCTTCAGAAATCTCGTGTTACTGATTGTGCTCACTCACTGTCTCTTCATGGGTATTGTGCTTTCTGTTGCAACTGGGTCGGCCCTTCGAGGGCTTCTGGTGGCGTCTGCACATTTGTCCATATAGGTATTGTTAATACACAAATCCCACTTCTTATCACATTGGAAGTGGTTGCCATTCAGTTCCGCTTGGACTCTGCCATCACAGTTTCCAATCTGTCTCCCCCTCCTGACAGCCCATCTACATCTGCAGCCCTAACTGTCCTTCAGCACCTTCCCCCTCTCTTCCTCCTCCTCGGGGATTTTAATGTTCATCACCCTTTGTGAAGCAGTGCTTCCTTATCTTGTCAGGGGCTCTTAATTGACCAATTTCTTGTGGACCACAACCTGTGCCTTCTTCATGATGGTTCCCTACTCATTTTAGTGCTGCATATGGCACTTTCTCTGCTATTGATCTTTTGCTCTCTTTCCCTCCCATTCTTCCTTCCTTACACTGGTTTCCACATGACGATCTCTGTGATAGTGACCCCTTCCCATTTGTTCTCTCGTTACCTTCTCTGTTAACTTTTCGTCAAGGCACTGATGACTCTGATGTTGAGTGCACTCTGAACCCAAATCATCATAATCATCATCATCCTCTTTCTCTTTGCACTTCCTGATGACCAGAGTACCCCACTGGGCTTTCCATCATGCTGATTGGCTTCTGTATATATTCCAGGTCATGTTTCCACCTTCTTTTTCAGGTTGCATTGAAGAAGTCATCCGTGATCTGTCCGCTAAGGTACTCCACGCTGCCGGCATTTCTGTTCCCCGCTTGCCAGGCTCTGTTCACCGGCCAGTTCTGTGGTGGCTCACCGCTATTGCCACAGCTAGCCATGATCGTCGTCATGCCTTGCAACATCTTAAGTGGCATCCATTCTCCGACAGTCTTATTACCTTTAAATATCTTCGTGCCAAAGCCAATTACGTAATCAAACAAAGTAAATGGGTGTGTAGGAAACGCTTTTGTCTCCTCTTATCTTTTGTCCAGTAATCACAGGTGTGGGCAACCTCTGCTCCCTCCAAAGTTGTCAGCGAAATTCATGCATTCCAGGACTTTCTCTTCCAGGTGGCCTTTGTACAGGCCATTAGTTCTTGCAGAATACCTCACAACCCATTCTGTGACAGTATCAGCATCAGCCTCCTATCCAGCTGCCTTCGTCCTCCGGAAACAACAGGCTGAAGCTTCCTGCTTATGTTTTACCTCTTTTCAGGTGGAATCCTACAATGAACCTTTTACTGAATAGGAGCTGCTTCTGGCACTCTCCCTCCCATGATTCAGCTTTTGGCCCTGTCTCCGTCCATAACCAATTGCTTCAACACCTCAATCCTCCACAATGCCAGTATCTCCTCCAGGTGTTCAACTATATTTGGCTCAAAGGCATTTTACCCTCACATTGGAGAGACAGTATTGTGGTTCTTGTCCTTAAGCCTGGTAAGGATCTGCTGCCCCTTGATAGTTACTGGCCCAATAGCCTGACCAATGTTCCCTGTAAATTTTTCAAGTGGGTGGTGACTCATCAGCTCATCGGGTCCTTGAATCTCGGGACCTTTATCTCCTTCCCAGTGCAGCTGGGCCCCCCTCCTGATTTTTATTCGCCACTTCCTGTCCCACTGGTCATTCAAAGTCCGGGTTGCCACTGTTCTCAGCTCACTGTGGACCCAGGAGAAAAGCATCCACAGGGTTCAGTATTAAGTGGTGTTCTTTTTCTGATCGCTATTAATGGATTTGTGGCCTTCGCCAAACCATTGATCATCTCTGCTCTGTATGTGGATGATTTCTGTATTTGGACTAGCTCCCATTAGGTGGCGTCTGCAGAATGAGAGCTCCAGGATACTATGCCGCAAGGTTTTGCGGCTTTGAGAGACGAAATGGCATAACCTTAGCACATACAACAAACTGTGTGCCATTAAGGAGATTACAAATGTGTGGTAATCTTCCATGCGGGCCCCTGGCAGGGACTCTGGTTCTCTGCTGGCTCCACATTGGCACATGGCTACCTCCTGCGCCACGATGACCCACCCCAGTGTCAGTTAGACGCCTGGCTGACAGTGGCCCATATCTTATCTTGGTGAGCTGTTATTTGGCTGTCCTGCAGTGGACTCTTCATTTACCGGACTTGTTGCCATTAATTTTAGCTGAAAATGCCTCATCGGCTTATTTAGTTTTATATTTTATACATGACTCTGGGTTTCATCATTCTATATAAATTTTAACACATGTCCTTTGTCCTTTTGTGTTCTCCACTCCAATGCTTTTAAGGTGGATGTTTTAATGTGTCGCAGAGCGGCTGGCTTTTCCTTTTTATTCTTTTGGTCGGCCAGCCACGGTCATCTGCTCTCTTGTTTTCACCCCTTGTACCTGTTTCTTGCTTCTCTATGTGGTTTTCCTTTCCTGTTTTGTCTATAGTAGTGTTGGTTGCCCTTTCTCCTGTTATTGTGCTGTATGTCTCCTTTCTCTTCTTCTTTCCATTGTGTAATTATTTTACCGGGAACACGGGACTGATGACTTCGCAGTTTGGTCCCTTCCTCCCCTCTTTTAAACAAACCAACCAACCAACCAACCAACAGCTCCAGGATGCCATCTGGTGCACTTCCATGTGGACACTCTCATACAGTTTTAAGTTCTCTCCCGTTAAGTCAAGGATGGTGAATTTCTGTCACAGTACTACAGCCCATCCTTATCCAGAGTTCTACCTCGATGCCAAACGCTTGACCTTGGTCCGCCAATTTCGTTTCTTGGGTCTTCTTTTTGACAACACTTGTCATCTGACAGTTGGCTGCTTTCGTAAACTCAATGTCCTTCGCTTTCTTGCCCACACCTTGTGGGCTGTGGATTGTGTGTGACCCTTCTCCACTTTTACCGGGCATTAGTTCTGTCCCGTTTGGACTATGGCTGTCAAATTTGTGGATCAGCTGTCCTTTCCATGTTGCTCACCATTGTGGTATATGTTTTAGCCACTGGTGCCTTCTGCGCTAGCCCTGTTGATAGTCTTCTGGCTAACTTTGGGATCCCTCCCCTGCCAATTCCTGGTCTCCTGTGCCATCAGTATCCACTCTTCACCCCCCCCCCCCCCCCCCTATTTGGTTAGTTCCTCGGCCATGTATTAGGATGGATCTTTCTGGAGAACATGAGCCTCAATCATGCTAATGCTGTTTGTTCTGAATGCTGTTGCAGGAGTTACAGGATGTCGTTGTTTCTTACACCGATGGCTGTAAATCCGATGATCATGTGGGATGTGCCATCACGTCATCTGTTGGTACAGAATACCATCTCTTGGCCGCAACGTGTGGGATGTTTACTGCGGAATTGATGGCCATCTATCAGGCCCTTTGTTTTATTAAACAGCCCTCCCTCACCCGAATTGTGTTACGTATGGACTCAATTAGTGCCCTTCCGGCTATTGCTTGATGGTTTTCCCACCACCCTTTGGTCTCTGATATCCATGACTTTCTCACTGATGTTGGTGATCCTGCTTTTTTGGTTGATTTCATAGGGGTTTCTTGCCATATAGGTATCCCAGGCAATGAACTTGCATCTGGCTGGGGTAACTGCCTGCCTTCCATTCTCTGTGACCCCTCTGGAAGTAGATTTAAGGCTGTACATCAAATCCCTTTTTGCTCAATTGTGGGCTGACTCCTGGGAGGCTACCCCCTTCTCTAATAAACTTTGTGCCATCAAGGAGACTCCCACGATGTGATGTTCTTACCTCTGGCTCCCCCGGTGGGTATCTGCCATCCTCTGCTGTCTTCGTATTAACCATACTAGTTTGACGCATGGTTTTGTACTCCACAATAAGACACCCCCTCCCCCACTTTGTAGTTGCAGAACTCCACTCATGGTGATTCATACTTCGTGGACTGCCCCTCCCTTTTGGCCTTTCCCCCTAAATGTCATCCCTCCTTCCTTGTCTTGGGTGTCAGCAGACGACCCTTGCATAGTTATGCCTGTTCTCAGTTTTGTTCATGAAAGTGGTTTGTACTCTGAGGTATCTCCGGTATAAGTCCTTGAATCATCCTCAGGAATTAGTCCCTCAGTTTGTATAGGCGTTGGTTATGGAGGCCTTGACCTAACCTCCACACCGGCCAGGTTCTTCTCGCCTTTACCCCACATTTTTCTCTGGTCTGTTGTGCTGATTTGTTTCTCCATTTCTTGTTTTCATCCCCTGGAGTTGTCCGTCATGTCGTGATAATGGTATGGTGTGGATGTTGGGGCAGGTTGGTGGCAGTGCTGGTGCCATACCACACACAGTGTTTCTGGACACTCTGCTCTCCTCATTTCCACCCATCCCCTCGTTCTTTTCCCTTCCTGTTGCCCTGATGTCCCTTCTCCTTCTTTCTTTGCGTGTTGACTGGACTGTGCAGTTTGTGTTGCTCTTCCCTTGCTTTCTGTCATCCTAGATCATGGGACTGATGACATCGCTGTTTGGTACCATACCCCAAACCAACCAGCCAACCACAGCTCTGTCTTGATCTATCACAAGGTCTGGCTAATTCTCCTTTATTCTTGGCGTGTTTAGAGGTTCAGAAGTAGTCTAAACTGATGGCTTGCTGGCTGCCAAGTACCCTGGCTTTGCTTACATTCATGCAGGACATAATGAACTGTGCTCCTTGCTAGATGGCTGCAGTGTTTTCACTACGGAGTTGGTAACCATCTCTCATGCTCCTGAGCATGCCCTTTCTGCATCTGCGAGTCCTTCCACATTTGTAGTACTCGTTGATCAGTTTATGAGCTCTTTACCAGTGATAACCTCACCATCCATTGGTCCTGTTATCTAGGATTCCCCTTTTTGCCTTTGAATAACGTGGATGTTGAGTGGTCATTCTCTGGATCTCGGTCACATTGGGATCCTGGGCAATGAACTGGCTGACAGGCTGGTCAAATTGACTGCTGGCAAGCTGCCTCTTGAGATTGGTATTCCATAATCAGACCTTCGGTTGGTGTTACACTGTCAAGTTCTAAGGATTTGGAATATGGCATGGCACACTCTGACTCTGCCAAACAAATATGAGTGATAAATGAGATCACAAATTTGTATAGGTCCTCCATGTGGGCCTCTAGCAAGGACTCCATAGTCCCTTGCTGGCTCCACATCAGCCATGCTTGGCTGACTCATGGTCATCTCTTCTGTTGTGAAGATCTGCCCCAACTGTCTTTGTGGTGTCAATTTGATGGTGGTCCACATTTTGCTGGACTGTCCTAACATAGCTTCCTGATACTCTATGCATGGTGTTAGTGGACGATGCCTCAGCAGCTGACTAACCAATCAACCAACCAACCAACCAACCAAGCCTTCCATTATATGTGCACTCACACTCATAAAAATTTCCTAGTCTACGTATAGTAACTCCACAAGGAACCATAAGCCAATGCTATCACCAAAACCAGTTTTATTTGAGCGTACGCGATCTCCTTTCTCACTTCCACGATATCTTCCTGTTGTTATTTTGCGGAGCCTTTGTTTGGTCAATGCTGGACGATGGCGGTGACCCTGGTGGTATTGTATACGTTTCTGTATGACCATCCTATCTAAAGACCTAGTAGTCCAGGTATTTGATTGGTGACTGGAGCCTTTTTGGACAAGTTCTACATCCAGCCTCTATGCTGTTGGTAAATAGCCTTTAATCACCCAGCAAAAGTTGCTTATGATCTGACATGCATATAAGGTCCAATCATTTCCAAAGTCTTGAACTTTTAATATACTTGTTTGGTTGTTAGTAGAACACATGTATGTAAATTTCGGGAGAGCAATAACACTGTTGCGATTAAAGTTAAGGAGGAACTTGCAGAGCTCAGTGTGGCAGAAATGTTTTAACACAGAATTGAAGCAAGGGTTGGTTAACAGCGAGCTTCTTGCTGTTTTAGATTTGACCAAGTACAAGAAACCTTGTACTTTGGAGTCCAGTTTTAATCAAATATTTTACAAATTTTTGGGTTAATGCCGAAATTTAACGGTATTTACACTGATGAGTCTGAGCACGGCCATACTGTTGGGTGCAGTGGCTTTTACCCTAACATGGTTTTTCTCCTAACATGAATGAATAAAGTGATGTAGAAGTAATTACCATAATTATCAGTCTGGTCTAATTATCAGTCTACTAGTTATAATTTGTTGTTAGTCAACTTTCCACAAGTAGCCAGCAGTGGTTGCTTCTGCCTGTTTGGTCATTAATTTCTTGTGGCAGCATCGTTAGGATTAAATTTCTGAACTAATTTACAGTCTTTTGAGCAGAACTCTGTGGAACCCTAAAGGCACTAAAGCAGAGAAGGTACAATCAACATAATAGTTTTCTTGTCTGCTCTGATTTCCTCGGGCCCCTACAGACCTTTCAGATAATGTACCCAGCAGATAAAGTGGTACAATTGTAATATCCTGTGTTATCCATTTGAGTACTACTGCACAGTTGTTGAGGAGGAGAAGTAATAGTCGAAAGTAAAATTCATAGAAAACAACAAGATTACAGAGAGAATGACTGACCATTTCATACCTGTAAGATGTGAAAGCCCTGTATTGCTGATAGGAACATTTATAAGTAAAAATACTAATAATAGCTTTTGAAACTTTGTTTCTTACTCAGGGAAGAAAGAGTAGTAGTTTGAGGAAGATAAGACAGTTACAAGTAAATTACACTCCTTTCTTACCAGTATCACTGAGTTCCACATCTTGCATGTAAGTACTGGTCAACCATTCTTGCTCTTCAGAGATGTGTGTCAGTGGAAGTATGTGTGACTGGAAATACAAAATGATAAAAGGTGGCTGACGAAGCCAACAGTTTTGCTGTGGTGAACTCTCTTGCAGTGACACAGATGGAAATAATGGCTGACACACACCACATCCAGTCTAAGTAGCCACCAGTGTGTTGTGCTTGTGTTGTACTGCTGACTGTGCATATCATTTTACTTTATTACATTCTGTATACTGATATGAAGGCATCAATTTTTTTAGATCACTATTTCTCTACTGCTTTAAATAACATTGAGATAAGTATAGAAAAGGTTTTAAGATTTTGTGTATTGTCTGTACTATTGTGAAATTACTCTGTAGGTCATTTTAATGTGTCTAGATCTGACTGATTCTTTACTTTTTAACATTTTTTTAATTACTCAATGATCACACTAAAGTATCCTATTGTGACTGATGCACGCTGAAGAACAGGAAGGTACCCAGGTAACCAAGAACAACAGAAATTTATTACTACTGAGAAAATGTACAGACTGGTACAGCTTCCAGGTCAAGCAACAGACATGATAACAGTTCTTCAGTACACATGCAGAGTACACTGTCAGTTGCTACTGAGAGTAACAGTTCTTGAATCTATAAGAAAGTACATGGTTGGTCACTATCAATCATTACAGCCATAGTCAGTCTGTATACGCAGCACTGTTGATATCTCTTGGTTTACTGGAGAGTGCAGTGGTCTTTCAATTAGACTGGTGACACTTCAGATGTTATGTTGACGTCAGGACTGGAATTTGCACAGGCTAGTGAGCTTCTGGGCTGTGTCCTATAAGGCCTGCATGGTGGAAGAATACAAGGAAAGTCTTAGATGTGGCTCAGGGTGTGAGCTAGTGATGGCTGTATCCTCTGAATTTGGTGCCTCAGTGCTACAGCAGCTGGCGAAGGCAAACTAAGCTACATCTACTTGCAGGTGTTGTGACAGGGCGGCAACCTAAAATACTGTGTTGCGTGGCTGGATTATAAGGCACCAGCTGTATGCCACGTTTCTCTATCTTCTGGAGGAGATGGTGGAGCCAACTTGTTGCGTAGGTGGTGGCTGCAGGGAGGATGACATTGAAAGAGAAGCCACTCTTCTTTCCCACAGAAGAGAAAGCAGAGCCATTTGGGAGAAAATGAGTGGTAGTGCCAGTGCCAGCAGGGCTACAGCAAAGGCAGAACACGTGCCATTGAAGTGCCCATCAGAGAAGGTGAGAACATTAGGCAAATGTGATCCACATTGAGAAGGGATGCCAGAGAAGAGAATGAGGGTATTGAAGGCAGGTGGGAAGATGCAGTGACGGGTGGAATGAAGGAAAACATGTCGGTAGGTGACAGTCCAGGACCAACAGAAGTGGGAAAGATATGAGTGATGGCACCAGCAGTTGGAGAAGTGTAGTTCATGGAGTGGATGGGTACGAAGAGCACTAGAATGACTGATAGTGAGGAAGACCGACTGGGCCAGCTGTGGAGGCACTGGGGCTAGAGGCAGTGCAGGAAGCGAGTGTGAGAGGCAAAGAGGCCAGAGGCAGCCAGGAGAGATGCATCAGGAAGAGCAGTTCAGAGCAACAAGGAAGATGGATGAAGAATCTATGGCGTTGTCAAATTCTGTTAAAACTGGAGATAATAGCATTAAGTTCTGCACTGGGAAGGCTTCAGGATGGGAGAGGCACTGACGAAGAAGCTATGAGGTGTGCGGGAAGCTCAAAGTGGGAAGGAGAAACTGTGCAGACCTGTCTGTAGCACTTGGTGGCGTCACCACTGAACAGTGCTGCGTCGAGTGAGCGGTATCCTAGATCATACACAGCAGCTGTTGACCCCCAACTGGAAAAGTTGCAGAAGGGGAAGTTCCAGCATGAAAGGATACTTGGTAAATGGACAATTGAGACCATTGAGAGCAACACAAAAGGGGATTCAGCATTGACAATATTGACAAGAGAAATGGACAGCATGGAAAATGGTGCAAACAGGAAAAGGCATCAGAAAGAACAAATGAAGCAGCGCTAGTACAAAATGGGGACAAGGGAAAAAGCAAGAACAAGACGTGGAAATGCGGAACATAAAAATAAGTGCAGAAGCACGAAAACTCTGTTGGGAGGTGCAGAGAGATGGGCTACCTGGTTTACCACAAGACAGGGAGAATGAGGATTTGGAGACAAAAAGTCGGAAAAATTTACCCTCATCATCAACTAAAGTATCCCATTGTGTGTGTTGCACACACAAGAAGAAAAAGGTGTCCGGGTAGCCAAAAATGGTAAACTTCATTACTACAGAGGAAGTAGATAACAATATTAACAGCTGAAACAGCTTCCAAGTAAACCAACACAAAAGATCATTCAGATCTAATGAAGGATGTACCAGACATGAGAAAAGTTCTTGAATACACTAGTGAACTACACTATCACTTACTACTGATAATAACTGCTGTAGGCAGAGACTGTATATGCATCACTGCCAATATCTCAGAGTTCATCTGTTGTGCTGCACTCTGACGAGTAGATTGGTGGCACTTCTGACACAGAGTAGATACGTCGATGTTGGGACTGTGATTCGCTCTGGCTGGCAAGCTGCTGGATGGTGCCCTTTAATGGCTGCCTGGCATAGTAATACCAGTCAACAGAATCATTTTGCACGGCTCGTGGTGTGAGCTAGTGATGGTTGTATCTGGTGAATGTGACACCCTCAGTACTGCAGCAGTTGGCACAGGCAAACAGAGCTATGTCAATTTACAGGTTTCTTGACCAGGTGGCAGTCAACAACACTGTGTTGTGTGACTGGATTGTAAGGCACCAGCCATATGCCACACAAACTAACCACAGTTACCTGAATCATAGTTTTACAATTTGGATTGTGTGCTCATTTCTCTTATAGTGTGTGTATTTTTAACCCTTTGCATATATGTATTTTAACAACCATATGCACTGAGGTGATGAAAGTAATGAGACATCTAATATCACACCAGAGCTCCTTTGCCCAGCATAGTGCAGCAGCACGACACGACGTGAACTAAACAAGATGTTGGAAGTCCTCTTCAGAAATATTGAGCCGTGCTGCTTCTGGAACAAGAAGTGTTGACAGTGCTGGCTTTTGTACACAAATTGATGTCTAGATTATGTCCCATAAACGTTTTATGAGATGCATGTCAGGCAGTCTGGGTGGCCAGATTATTTGCTCGAATTGTCCAGAATGTTCTTCAATCCAGTCACATGGTTCACTGTCATCCATACAAATTCCATTGTCATTTGGGAATGTGAGGTCCATGAATGAATGGCTGCAGATGGTCTCCAAGAATAACCAAACATAACCATTTCCAATCAATGATCGGTTCAGTTTGACCAGAGTACCCGATCCATTCTATGTAAGCATGGCCCATGTCATTATGGAGCTACCACCAGTGTGCACAGTGCCTCATTGACAACTTGGGTCCATGTGTTTGTGAGATCTGCACCACACTCGAACCCCACAGTTAGCTCTCACCAGCTGAAATCGTGACTCATCTGACCTGGCACAGTTTTCCAGTCTTCTGGTGTCCAACTAGGCACTCACATTGGTTGTCTGCTGCTGTAGCCTATTAATGCCCAATTTTGCCACACTGTCCAAACATATATGTTTGTCATGCACCCTCATTGATTTCTGGGGTTATTTCATCCATTGTTGCTTGTCTGTTAGCACTGACAATTGCACGTAAACACCAGTGCTCTTGGTTGTTGTACACTGTGTTGTCCATGGTGAGAGATAATACCCGAAATTTGGTATTTTCATCACACTCTTGATACTGCTGATCTCTGGATATTAAATTCCCTAACAATTTTCAAAATGGAATGTCCCATGCGTCTAGCTCCAACTACTATGCCATATTAATGCTCTATTAATTTCCATTGTGTGATCGTAATCACATCAGAAACCTTTTCACATGAATCACCTGAGTACAAATTACAGCTCTGGTAATGCACTGCCCTTTTATATTTTGTGTACTTAATACTACCATCATCTGTATATGTGCGTATCAGTATCCCATGACTTTCGTCACCTCAGTGTATGGTACAGTCAACCAGCTCCTACTTACTGAGTGGCAAGTTCTTTCTGTGCTCTTTATTAATTGTCAGCAAGCCATATCTACCTGATGATAAAAAACTGAAGCACTCATTTCAGCTAATTCAAATTTTGTTTAGTATTTCATGTCATGACTGTATCGCCCATTTTAATGTATTGTTAAGAAACTGATGTCTGTGGTGTCGTTGCCATTCAGTCTGTGAAGTCTGTAATGCATGTCCTTTGCTCAAGAGGAAAGACATTGTTCCTCTCACTACATGCATAAATTCATATTCAGCGAGGGCACTGATAACCATGCCATTGGGTGCACTAAAATCAAATCATGATTGTCACATAACCTGTAGATGTCTCTTTGTAGGTCTTGGAATTCTTACGTTCATTTCCAGGTACATTTAATCATATTGGTATTTGGTGATAATAACTGAACTTTGATTTTCAAAAGTTCATGACAACACAGAAAAGTAATTTTCATGTGGATGTTACCTGGTTTTCTTGGAGTCTGAGTGTGATCCTGTTTTTTCATGCTGTGGGCTTCAATGAGCTCTCATCTTACATAAAACAACAAACTGAAAACCTTTACAAATTCAAAGTAAAATTAAATGCATATCTTACTATCCACCTCTACAAATTGTCTAATCGTTTGAATTAAAGTTCTGAATGCTTCTGTTAGCTTCACTATAAATAGCAGTCTTCATTGTAAACACATGCCTATACTTCCAGAACAGATACGGGGTGTATCAAAAAGAATCATCCAGTTTAGCACATCTATATTTCTGAAACTAATAAACATATATAATAAATTTCATTTTGTAATGAACGTGAAAATCAAAGTTTTTTTTCATAGGTCTTCAATATGTCCCCTTGAGATTCCCGGCATATGCAATGTGGTATTCAAATTGTTCTCACAGTGCAGTGAGCGTGTCTTGAGTTACAGATCCTGCAGATCTTAATTCATTCAATGTTGTTGGTAATGGAGGCACATAAACAAGAGTCTTTTAGAAACCCCCACCAGAAATAATCACATACAGTCAGGTCCGGTGACCTTGGAGGCCATTAATGTAGAGCTTGAATCATTTGGTCCAGTGCAACCAGTTCATTGTTCAGTAATCGTCTGATTTAAAAATTCCTGCATTTCCAGTTGCCAGTGTGGCGGTACCCCATCCTGTTGGTAAATGAAGATGTTTGAGTCAGGCTCCAATTGTGTGAAAAGAAAGTACTCAAGCATATTGAGATATGTTCTGTAACAGTGTTCTCAGCAAAGAAAAGTGTACCACACACCATTTCCCATGGGCACAAAACTTTGGAGAGTCCCACTCATGCCCCATAGTCTCACATTATGACAATTCACCTTTCCGTTTAAATGGAATGTTGTGTTGCCACTAAACATTAAGCGTGGAAGAAAACTGTCATCCTTCACCTTTCCAAGGATGAAATTATGGAGCTCCACATGTTGTTGTTTGTCACCTTCATGAATAGCTTGTAGCAGCTGAATTTTGCATGGTTTCATGTGTAAACGTCGATGCATCACGTGCCAGATGGACATCAGGGGCATGCTGAGCTGTTGAGGTGCATGGTGAATGGATTTCTGCGGACTCCTTGTGAAACTGTGGCAGATGCATTCGATGTTGGTGTCACACAGTTTGGGATGGCCCAGCAATTTGCCTTTACACAAGCAACCTGTTTCTCGGAATTGTTCATGCCGTCATCTAATACTCTGTGCTGTAGGTGGATCCACACCATATCTAGTACGAAAGTTACGCTTAAGTTATCACTGACCTGCACGGCACAGAACGTGTCCTGACACCATTTTCTAGAGCTGAGCTGGACGCACACTGCTGCTACCTAGCGGGAACCCTGTAAAACTTGAGAGATTACTCTTTCCAACAGTATGTTGTTCAGACACGTATCTCGGATAACATAATAGTTATAATTTTTTAAAAATCGGGTGATTCTTTTTGATACACTCTGTATAACTGCATATTTTATGAAAAATATAAATGTGTGCTAGAAGATATTAAACTAGCAGTAGGAGGCCAACAACATGTGTTTGACATAACCAATAAAGCAATGTTTCTTTAAGCAGCAGCTTTCCTGTAATATTGCTTTGTTGAACTTAACTTCAACCACAAATAGCGTACAGAAGTTTAATAATATTTTATTATTAATGCAGTCTCTTGCTTCCACACCCCTGACGAGTCTCCTTCATAATGGGATCTATGTAGTGTGTTGGATAAATGAACAGATGAACACTTTTTTGTTAATTGTTTCCTCTGTTGTTCAAATAAACAATTAGTTAGTGACCTAGTTATATCAAGAGTATTTATCATTTTACTAGTGTATGACACTCTCATATACAAGGTGATTATAATTAAAGTTAAACTTTCAAACCAATGTAGAAATAACACCACTGGTCAGAATGATGTCAAATTGCAATGGAATATTATCAGAGAAGGGGAAAAACGTATGGCAGAAGAAAAATAAATAGCTAAAAAATGTAGCACTAGGTGGCACTGTAAGCATCGTAATGTAATAGTGGTAGACTACAAATGACAAATGAATCGTACAACAATGTCTAAGGTGTAAGTCTGATGTTAAACAACTGGACTACTCCGTGTGCATGGGTGTACAGATGTGATACTGTTAAGTTATATAAGCCCACCCACCACAGCAAGGTCATATAACATTGAATGGGAAAAATTGGTTTTTAATTGCCCTGAGGCCAAAAACCACATAAAAAGCATCAATCAAAATCAAATTGGATTATTAATTTCCATGTGACTGGCCCAAAGCACATTAAATATGCTGTCCACCATTTTCTGCAACAAATTAAAATCGAGAAACAGCATGTTCCATAACTGAACGAAGTGTTTCCAGGGTCACATTCAGAATGTGTTGCGCAGTGTGTGCCTTCAATGCAGCTAAGTTTGCAATTGGAACACTGAACACAACATCTTTTAGATAGCCCCACAGCCAGGAGTCATACAGATTAAGATCGGGTCGGCCAGGCTGTAGGGAAATGGCAGCTGATAATTCTAGCATTTCCGAAATGGCACTTTAGCAGTTGCTTAACTGGATTTTCAATGTGTGGAGGTGTGTCATCTCGCATAAAAATGATCCCTCCACACATCCACGTTGTTGGGGAGCTCAAATGACATTGATGCACAAAAAACATTTCTAGTCCTTACCAGTGACAGTACCAGTAACAGGACAGGAAGCACCTGTATCCTTGAAAAAATAAGACCCTATGATAAATGATGCCGTAAACCTGCACTACACAGTGACTTTTTCAGAATGAAGTGATACTGGTTGATTTGCCTGTGGATTTTCCATTGCGCATATTCGACAATTCTGTCTACTGACATGCTGTCAAATGGAAGTGGGCTTCGTCTGTCAACAAAATCTTCCACAGCCAATTGTTGTCCACTTCCATGCAAGCAGAAAACTCTAAAGCAAAGAAAGATGGCAGGTCAACAGGAAGCAACTCGTGCACATGGGTAATTTTGAATGAATAGCAAAGAAGGATGTGCTCACGGGTATGTTCAATGTTTGGGCAATTCTCCATGCACTACACATTTGCACACCACCACTCCTCTCCTCTTACATTGCTATGACCACTGTGTCCACTGACGTCGAATCGATTAGTTTCCTCCCTCTGCTGCTCAGGGTAGCCTCAAGGTTTGAGGCATCTTGCCACGGTTCACGCGGCTCCCCCCGTCAGAGGTTCGAGTCCTCCCTCGTGAATGGGTGTGTGTGTTGTCCTCGGCGTACATTAGATTAAGTAGTGTGTAAGCCTAGGGACTGATGACCTCAGCAGTTTGGTCTCATAGGAAGTTAACACAAATTTTCTCCCCTTACCAGGCTGCACACCAAAAGAAACCATCTTTCAAATTTCCGAATCATTTTCTCCAAACGCACGGCAGTCATCGGGCCAGTGCCTTGTTTCAAACTCTTCAATGTTCGGAACTTCGGCAGAGCGATGTGTGCACAGTCATCATTCTTGTAATACAGCTTTACAAGCAGAGCGTGATCCTGCATTGAGACAGTCATGGCAAACGTCACAGGCATGAAAGGAATAAAAGTCATGTACTGGCATGTTTATACTAACTTCAGTGGGTCATGCACATGACAGGTGTTTTCATTTACATGTTCTGACACACAGCAGCATCTATTGATCAATTTTCACACTATTTTTTTTTTCTTCTGCCATACGTTTTTCCCCTTCACCGATAATATTTTGTTGCAATTTGGCATCACTCTGACCGGTGGTGTTATTTCTACAGCGTTTTGAAAGTTTAATTTTAATTAGAATCACCCTATATTTTGTATGTGAAAAAAAGACTTTGACCTGAAAATAATCATTGTTGCAGATGCAGGTAGGAAGTTGAGGGGAAAAAAGTGAATCAGTAGAGAAGAAGCAAAAGAAATTTTAAGATTTTTGTGTATGAAGTTAGTCTTGTAAATAATGGCTCAAGTTAAGATCTCCAATTTAGTGCAACAGAATGGGCCCAGACCTTTGCCTAGGAAAAGCAAAATGTTAAGAAATACACAGGATACAGGCAAGTAACATGTAATTTGAAGTTAACAGTTGATATTTAGTAAAAACACCCCCTTTCTTTTTTACTTTCCATTAACACGTGTCTTTACAGATGGAAACAATGGACATAGACTGAGAGTGGGAAACACTCAAGGTGCAAGATTTAACTTCCATTTATTGCAGAGATCTTCAGACAACAGAGGTTTACCAGTAAGTTGATAGCTGCAAATTAATTATACAAAGTTACTCCAAGGGTTTGTGTTATTTTTGTTTAAGGATGTAAATATTTTCTCCCACAGGAAGGAATTGCCCCTGTCAAATCCTTTGATGAAACTCCCATCACCGTGACAAATAAATCTTTTAGTCAGCTTCTTGAAGAGAAATTATCTGACACGTTACCGGCAAATACTGCTTCTGCACAGCTTAGCAAACCGAAGAAGTCTTTCCTGAAGAAGGGCGAAGGGTTGGCAAAATTTCGGCCAAAGCAATCGTCTTGCCCCAGTTCTGTGCCAAAGTGCTCAGTAGTTGATTGTCATGTACAAAATAAGAACAAAAATGATGTGATAAAAAATGTTACAGGAGATCATGAACAACGAATTGTAAAAACCTTCTTACGTAAGGGTTCTGGTTTGAAAAGATTTCGTTTGAAACCTATTACAGGCAGCAGAAAGAATTTGTGCCGAAGTAGAAAAAATAGTAACCTAGAAGAAAAAAAATGTGGTGAACGCACAAATTGGAATCCAAATTCTAACAATATTTGTCCTGAAACATTGGGACAGGTCACAACAGATAAGGATACACAGCACTCGGATCATCAGTTAGACACCCATCAAGCTGTTAATGGATATTCGTCTGAAGGAACTGAGAGGGAGTATGATGGACCATCTTTCACTCTGATGCATGAGGATAAAATCCAGGTACAATTTATTTATTTTTTATTTATTTCGTAATGATGATGTCATGCAACACCATAATAGTGATGTGAAGTAGTCACTAAAGAAATGATTTAGTGTGTTGTTTGTGAGAGACTGAAAATTAGTCTTAATCTTACTCTGTTTGTATCATGTGAGAGATGATGATAAACTTCAGACTAGGCTTGGGAAAATGTTTTATTGAACCAAGTAATACATTTAAATGCTGCACTTGTGTGAGTTTAATGCAATTCTCCGTTCATTTTTTCCATGCTTCTAAATTATAATTTTGCATCCCCTGACAACAGCCCAGATAATTACTTCCTGTAATAGTCTCCAGGATCCTGAAACTGTGCTATAGAGTTAATTTAATTGTAGAAAAAAATTCACAGATGGTCTGAATCTGGAGAGTAGGGGATAAGAGTTCTTAAGAGGACTGTAGTACCTGTTTGAACTAAAAGCTGCTCGATGTTAATGATTTTATAACTGAAAGATTTGTCATAGGGAAGGACCAACATACTTCGAAATCATTGTGGCCACTGTGGAGATAGGTTAGTGACACTTGTTGAAGACCAATCCTGTTGCCAGTCTCTGTGCTGAGCCTTGCAAAGTACCACTTACTATGTGGTGTCATCCCCTTATTATACACTAGGCATTCAACCTGTTGACAATTTCACTCACTTGAACCCAGAGAGAGAGAGAGAGAGAGAGAGAGAGAGAGAGAGAGAGAGAGAAGTTTTGGGGTTCTCAATGTTCAGAAATGAGTCACAGTTTTATAATATTTTAGATGGGGATGGTAACTCCATTGGGTGCTTTATGGTTTTCCTGGAAACAGTCTTAAAGATTTCGTTACAAAATGGATTTGCACTTCATGACATGTATCTTGAGGGAACTAGAGCAGATGAGAAATATACAAATTGTGAAATGCCTCACCTGTTCTGACACCCAAAATGTCCTTCAGTTTGTTCAGTACTGCAGACAAGCAAGTGTAAGCAATCCAAGAGTCCCTTTTCTGCCTACAGAGGAAGGGTGCCCTGCTGGCTACCAGGGCAAGTGAGAATTTGGGGAGATAAGACATCAGATGAAGCAGATATATACTATTGGAAGATGATGTCATAATACAAACATCTGGATAATCTTCAAAATTACAGTCCCCCAAACAAATGAAAATTCTTTTCCTATTATGTGACAATGTAAAAAGAGTAGCCGCTGCTTACCACATAAATAAAAATGACCCAACTGAACTCATGCTCTTTAGTTTATATAACATCAGTAAATTGATTTTTTCAAAAAATTCTATTGCTTTATGCAAGAATGAGTATTTATTTTATGTACTTATTCTCTTGTGTTTCGTGGGACCATTTGTGCCAAAACTATTTAGTCATAGTATGAAACAATACATAAGTAATTCACAAAGTGCTTGTTTAAAAACAAAACATGAAACAAGAAATTTGTGCTAGTATGTGTACATGAGTAATACAAGAAAGTGAAAGGCTCTGGTAAGTGCTAAAATAATAATGTGTGTTTGGTATTAGTGAGACTTAACATCATTTGCTGCAGCATCAGAAACATCCTCTAGGACAAACACAAACAGTTCATAAACATAAGAGACTCTATACTGTTTATCAGTGCTTTGATATCAGAACAGTAGCGAATATGATTTGTCACCTTGTAAAAACTTGAATCTCGTCTGTTGAATGCTTTGCAGTTTGCATATGGTGAACGAAAGACATCTTGTTGGTGCACCTTAAGCTATAGTATTCTAATTAATTTACTTTAACGGGCTTGATCCATCGACAGTGATACCTAATACATAGAAAGCTGATGACAGGATGTCACTGATGAAGATGTTCATGCTTACACAACTCATCCCCTTTGTTGTACAGTGATTGGTGATTTGTTGATGTTTTTTTGTAACCAAATAATGTTTGTGTTCTTCTAATGTCGTGTATTAGATGCCACTGAATAGTGGCCATGCTTGATACTAGTTTGCTAAATAAAGTGTAGTGATTCATCTATATCTGTATCTACATCTAAATCTAAATCTACATCTATGTCTACTTACATACTGTGCAAGTCCCCACATGGTGTATGGTTGAGGGTACCCTGTACCACTACTAGTCATTTCCTTTCCTGCTCCACTCACAAATAGAGAGAGGGGAAAACTGACTGACTGTGTGATTCTGTATGAGCCCTAATTTCTCTAATCTTACCATTATGGGCCTTTTATGAAATTTATGTTAGTGGCAGTAGAATCCTTTGGCAATCAGCCTCAAATGCAGATTGTCTATATTTCCTCAATAGTGATCTTCGAAAAGAAACATTCTTATCTCCAGTCATTCACATCTGACTTCCCAAAGCATCTCCCCTAATGCTTGCATGTTGGTCGAAACTAGCACTAACAAATCTAGCAGCCCACCTCTGGGGGACTTCATCTCAAGTCATAGAGGTAAAGAGTGAATGTGTCACATCATTATTTCAAAGTTAGCTGAAAAAAATATATGTTGAAGTTCCACATGATACCTCTCCAAAACTACAATATTTTGATTTTCTGATGATTTGTTAAAATGCTATGGACCTCTGTAAATAAGAGTATTTGTGAAAATGGCGTAATAAAGGGAAAATGGAAAAATTGTATTAAAGAAACCAAAAGTGATATAGATCTGAATTTATGTTCAATAAATACTTTGTTCCCAATACTATGCGACATGATTAATACATGCATACTTCTAAGCATTTTTAACCTATGGAAATTCGTAACTTTTTGCAAATTTCAAAATTGTTTTGAAAATATGGATAGTCACGGGATGTTAACAGTCTTGAGAAATGATCAAGCGGAAGAACTGCTAACTGTCAGCTATCACATTAATGCAGGTAATTCTTAAACTATCAAAATATTTTACAAAAGATGAAACATCTGAAATTTTTTTGGTGTTTGGATATTATTTTCTTTAAAAGCACCATCCTAAATGTTCTAAAAATTTCATGGTACGTTAGTTGGTCATTGTACTTAGGGAATGTACAATCAGAGTGGGCCATAATTTTCCTGTACAAAATGTGAGAAAAATTTTACGTAGATGTAGCTGTACTCTCAAGATCAAAAAATCATGGACACTTAATATTTAAATTGTTCACTGATTTTAAGTAAATGTCATGCACAACTGGTATTTCTGAATAAAAATAATTACTTTACAATGTTATAAGTGAGTGGGAAAACAATTCATAATTTTGTTCAAAAACATTTTATAACAAAAATGAGATACATAATATTTGTACCCATTTTTCTTTTTATGGTATTGTTCACAAATTATTACTGTCTTCTGTAATTACTTTCCATGAATTAAAATTCCCTACAATGTAACAATCAACACCGCACTGTTCAATCTCCCCCCCCCCCCCCTCCTCCTCCTCCTCCTCCTTCATCTGCTTATCATTGAACTTATATAGCTGAGCCGAATTTACATATGGACAAGGATGATCTAACAAGAGCAGTACTTGAGAAATGAGAGCTGCAAACTGATTTTTTGATGATGGTCATTTGACAGCATTAGCAGGACACTGAGGTGTCACAAAGGACAGTTATATCTTGCAGTTCACAAGAAACTCTTATTGTCTGTCCCACCCACCACTGATTGTCATACAACACACAAAAAATGAAGTGGCTCACTGCAAAGTCTTCTAATGTGTACTGTGGTATCTGCATTTCACACACAGTAACAGGATGCATTTTGTGGAGAACCGTTCTTGCAGTGTATGTGCCACTCTGGGATGCAACCGAGTAGTGACTTGATTGAATTTCTACCATAGGCTTCATAGCAGACCACTCCTTGCTCTTTTTTTAAATGGAATTCCGTTAATGTACTTTCATTCAGAATTAAGAGTTACGTGTTTGATACTAATGTTGATATGGTGTTTACAGATCCAGTAGTATCTCATAGCATCAGCAGCTTCATGCTGGAGATTAAATCTTTACAGAGGCCTTCTACTCCCTCACATGCACTTTTTTCATGACCTGTTGCTGAAAATATGTATTTTTTCTTAATTCCAGTATTACAGTGTTGAACAAGTTCATAAAGGTGAAAGTGGTTTTTAAAACAAGATGCTGCACATGCTTACGAATTGCATTGCCTCTTGATGCTATATCAATTATCGTGCTGACTGCATAGCATGCATGTGCACTGTCATGAATTAGATCATCACTGATGGTAGCAGAACTGTGTGATGTTCCAAGTAAGTCAGAAACACCTATGAAAATTGTCACTAGAGATGTGTGACAGTAGTAACTTTCAACTTCGTTCTGTAAAGCAAAAGACCAGTTCTCAGCAAAGTCAAAATGAAGTAGTAATGTGCCAGTATTCTGGGATTTGGCTGATTTTGCTTCTGCTGTGGCCTGTCTGTGACTCCTCTGGATATGATGGTGAACTATTCCTTTCATGACCTAATGCCTAACCTCTGTAACAAAATTCGCTGCCTCTTACTGTCTTCTTTACCGACCCTCCTCCCACCCACAATGTATAGGTTGTTACATCATTATCAATATACTGAAGGTGTAATGCTTAAACAGTCATCACTCAGCACTAGGATACATTGCATATTCCTACAACCAACATTTATCTTGTGGCTTTTGACACGTACACAAAAGCAGCATCTCTGTGTGTTTCTTCACTGTGTTATTGCTTATGGTGAAATAAACAAGTTTCAAATTAGTGCAGTAAATACATGTGCATACTTCCTTCACTTCCTGGCATTTTACCCATTTTGGTTATAAGGAGTAGAATTTTGAGAGACCAGTTTTTAAATTTGGGTTCTCCTTTTTCATTAGGAGATAAGCTTCTGTTATTTATCTGATGTATCTTTTCAACTTTTTCAGCATTTTCACTAACAGAGATATCGTCATCCTGGTTATGACTTTGCCTGCTACAGTCTGTCATCACATAGGTAATATTCCAGAGCAACAGCATGCATTTCATCTTGCAAAGGATGTCCACAGTAAGAAATGGGCATGCCCAAGTACCTTTCTCATTCCAAATTTTAAGAGTTTTTGAAATCAAATAATGTGAGGAAGTGAGTATGTACTTCTGTATCTTCTGCTTAGAGTAGCTACCTGGTATCAGTGTTGGTAACTGCTCCTTCTCAGTATAGGTGGCTGCTGCGATAGCAATATTTAGGTTTTGAAACAACACATCAAATTTCATGCACATACCAGTATCTTCAGATTCTGCACCATGTGCATCTACATTATACACTTCACAAAGTTTTGAAGATGTTGCGTGTGTAAAACTTGATTCCATGTCTTCCACTCTTCTTTTTACATGCGGTTTTCTTCTTGTGCTTCTTACCTTCCCTGGACATTTAAGGGGGGATATAGTAGGGGCTGCACATTCAACGCATCAACAACTTCACACCTGTGAATATAAACATCTGCACTGTCTTTGTCAGTTTGGCATTCTGGGGACTATGATCGTTCAGGTGGGTTATCACTAAATTTCTGCTTGTAGTGAGTGTAGCAATTCCCGTACAATGGATGTGATGCTGATACCATTACTTGTGGACAAAGATATTTCTGCAGAACTTCTGACAGGTTTCCAACAGCTGCGAAGTGCTTTTCACTTTTCTGAAACACCACATTCTTGTGTCTTTTTTCATAGTCCACACATTTCACTCTGTCACTACTGTATTTCCTCACTGACATTATATAACAAAAAGTTCAAACCAAACACAAAATTCGATGCAGAATGGTTTATGTGCAAGTTCTCACTCATTTATTATAAACAGAGGAGCACTGGAAACAGTGTTACCTTCATGCATATTTTACGCTAGAAATACAGTGATGTAAAATATGCAGAATGTTGAAAATTTTTTAACTCTTCACACAGAAAAATATTGCCCACTGCGTTTTCACTGACTACTAACATATTAACCAAACAGTTGTGTGTGTAATTCTCAAAAGTTTTCGAATGGGGTTTTCAAGTAAATAATTCGTAAAAACTTTCACATTTGTAGTAATAAATATTTACATAATGCTGATAGCTGGAGCACAGAAGATACTGTTCATAATTGCATCAGTAGTTTCTGGTAATATGACAGAAAAGATAGCATTCTGTGACTTTCCAAATTAGAACAAAACATTTTTAAGTGGAAAAATTAACTTAAATTTCATATTTTAGTCTTAAATTTGTAAGTTCAAGGAAGCCCATGTGCGGGTGTCGTCCAAATTTCAACACGCTAAGAGGGAGTTTTAATGCAAAACATTTGCCAGGTCTCCAGTACTTTTGGTTTATTAGTTATATTTTTTGTTTTGTTATCTACTGTTTTAAGAGTTATTTACAAAATGAACATTTTTTTAAAGAGCTGTACCATTTACAAAAATTAAGATAAAACAAAAATACTTTATTTCTTAACATTTATGATACAGCAGTCTTATATTTTTTCCAGAGAAATACATGACCACGAGTTATGTGACCCATATGATTTGAGACGAAATCACCCCTCTTAGTTGCTTTGATGTCTTCCTTCAATCCAACCTGTTGCAGGTCCCAAAAACTCGAAACATACTAACAATGGGTTGCATTAGTGTCCCATATGCAATCTCTATTATAGATGAACCACATTTTCATAAAATTCACCCAATAAAACAAAGTCAACCATTTGACTTCCGTATTGTAGTCCTTGCATGCTCATTCCATTCCATTTCATACTGCTTTATGTCATTAAACTTAGATATTTAATTGACATGACGGTGTCTAGCTGTACGCTACTAATACTGTACTTGAACATCATGTTTTTTTCCCCCTAATTATCTGTATTAACTTACATTTTTATACATGTAGAGCTGTCTGCCATTTGTCACATCAACTAGAAATTTTGTCTGAATCATCCTGATCCTACTAGAGTCACTCGACAACGACACCGACACCACAGCATCATCAGCAAACAGCTGGCTTCCTGATCCACACATTTCTGGTGGTAATTTTGGATGCTTGGAGTTTAGTCATCACTTCAGGTTTGATGAACGAGGGGGGGGGGGGGGGGACAGGAAGTTACCTCCTGACAGTAACGAGATTTTCCTTTTTTTTTTTTTGTCCTGGTATGTAAAACTATGCACACATCTTTTGAAGCTAGTCTAGGTAAAGCCTTCTTGGTTGATTTGTGTCGTGCAGTATTGAAAAATATGTTGTGTGATGCACTTTTCAAACAGTAAAAACTTAAAATGAGGCCAGGTGTACATACAGTGTATTTTGTAACGAAGTCATGCATTAATATGTGTGTGTGTGTGTGTGTGTGTGTGTGTGTGTGTGTGTGTGTGTGTGTGTGTGTGTGTGAGAGAGAGAGAGAGAGAGAGAGAGAGAGAGAGAGAGAGAGAGAAGGGGTGGGGGGAGGAGGAGCAAGTGATAATGGAGTGAAGAGTGGCGATTGGCTGCTGAGAACTGAATCAGTGAGTGAGCCAAAAGTGCAGTGTGAGGTACTCTGGATTTAGGAGCATTGAGTTATTTCTTGCAGCTCGCTCTTTTCCAATTGAGTTGCTGAGCTCTTCTGCTTGACAGAGCATTCTCTATTGTGGTGAAACATTGAATGGACCACCATATCAGCTCTTCAGAAATTATCTTTTCAAATGAAGAACAGAAACGAGAGGCAAGAAAGTGTTTTCTGCATTATGCCGTGTTTTAAAGAACTGACCTTTCTTTTCTTTCTATTCTTTTCAAAGCTGACAAAAGATGCTGACAACAGTAATGTATGTACACACATACATACACACTCTCTGTAGTCTGTTATTCTGCATCAGAGTCTGTGCCACACTGAATAAGTCAACACGTTGTGTGGAACACTGTTGCAGCACCCTGTCCAGATAGGTAGAAAATTCAGGACAATCTGCTCGTTCTTTAGCAGCAAGGGAAGCATGTATCATTCTGCAGGGTACCAGGACATGTTGGAATATGAGGAGATGAACAAAACATGTAAAGCAGCCAAATGAGCCTGCAGGGAACAAGACAGGACACAAAGAGCCATTTCTCTACAGACTATTATTTTTCTGATGTCAGCAAGTAGTCACATAACTGTGATGAGGAGTGGTTGGTGAAACCAACTCTCAGGCTGTGGCATTCCTCATACTGGTCACACTGGCAAGATGAAGTGACCTCAATCTGCCTCTGATATGGGGCAGTGTTCCCCGACTTCATACCCTGGCAAAAGGACTCCGAGCCCCATCTAAGATAAAAGTGCAGTGCAAATAACTATACTACACCACATTCTAAGTGATTGCACTTACCTTACAATGAGAAGGCAGAAGCAGTTTTAAGTCAGGGCTCTCCCCTCTATTTTAGTTGATGATAAAAGGGTAGTAATGATTTGGAAATTGTGTCGTTTCTGGGATTTTTTCATTCTACATTCTACAACATTTATCCACACTCATCTCATAAAACATCAATACAGTTGCTAAATACTTTGCTGTCATGTGCAAAACCCACCACCACCACCACTAGTGGTGGTCCGTTTTCTGGTACTACTTTCACAACAAATAAGGCTGAGCATTTCTTACCCACATTGTGGGAAGGGCTACTGGAGTAGCTACCTACAACGTCTCTAGGTGGGAACTGACTACGTGCATTTCGGTATAGTGTGGCACTTAACAAGTTACTCAAAATCTTATCGTATAATTAAAACTTATCAGTCATTTCCAGGGTGGAATTGTGAAATCTGCTGTTGATAACATGACATTCTGGAAACTGGCAATAGAGCAGGCTGTCCTATGCAGGCATCATCCAGTACTGCTCCTTGACTGTGAAGAGGCTTATGACAGTGCTAATTGGCATAATTACATCAGGCAGACTCACAAATGAGAATTTCCTGTCTCGTTAGTTATTGTCAAAGTTCGGAATTTATCTTGAGCAGTGAAAGCTTAATATTATTATGCTCACCTTTAGTCGAGCATGTCCACTATCCAGGACCACTTCCTCGTTGCTCACCATAATGCTTAGTGTTTAGGAGGAAGAAGAAACTTGAAAGCTATAAATATCTTGACCATCTGTCGTATCAAGATGCAAAGTAAAAGTTTGAAAGACTTCATCTGGCTGATTCTCTCAAATTCTGGAAATCTTCTGTCACAGTCCATACCTACATGATGACAAGGTCTCAGCTGACACCTCCTGGTCCTGGTCGTAGTCCACAGTTGGGGGAGGGGAGATCAGCTTCCACGTCCCCCCTACCCCTGTCTCATCGGTGGTTCCCTCACCATTGGTATGGTCAGATGTCTAGTCATCCTCTGGCATCATCAGGGATGAGGATACCAGTCAAAGTGCGCCCCCCCCCCCCCCCCTCTCAAGACAAGGACCATCAGCCAGTCTCTTCACTTCCAGAAGGTAAAATGTGAAAATTTTCTCAGAAATCAGACTCAAAAGGATAAGAAGGATAAACAGAAAGATAAACTACTTTTTGAGGCTTTGGATGTTCCTCTTCCCCACTCCCGCAATGGTCGAGCCTATGCATCTTGACAGCGGTTCACACAGTCGGGCAGACTGCGACATGGTAGCAAAGTAATCACTCCCATCTTTTCCGTTCGCCATTTTCTCAGACCTGACTCCAATATTCCTTCAATGTGTCTGTAGCAGGTACTATTGCCAACTGTCGGGACACCATCATTTATTGGCTGCTTATTATGTAATCGACATAGCACTTCAGTAAACATGGTTTGTGGAAACATGTCTCCCTGCTCAGAAAAACTACAAGCCACACTGTACCAGTCATGTTAATGTTGTGAGAGCATCCAGTGGAGAGTGTACTCTAATGTGCTCTGATATTTTCAGTGAGCAGGTGTCCCTTAATACTGAACTAGAGGCCGTGATCGTTAGTTTACCTGTCAGTTCAGTTGACAATCTGTATATTGTTTGTTAACCCCCAGGCGGAACTTTCCAGTATCACAAACTGTTACAGTTAGTTGAACAACTCCCATCCCCCTTCCCCTTACTGGGAGACTTTAATGCCGATAATCATCTGTGGGGCAGCGACACTGTCTCGCAGAAGCCGAGTGCTAGAACACCTTCCACAATTGGACATCTACCTACTCAACAGTGGAGCTGCAACACATTTCAGTGCGGCCAACGAACGTACTAAAGTATTGATCTTACAGTTTGTAGACCAAGTATCTATCTTACTCCTGATTCAGTGGTGTGTCCATGGCAATCTTTGTGACATCAACCATTTTCCTATCATTCTCTTCCCCTCCACCTGCTGACACCTGGAACATGTTCCACGTTGATAGCCTCAAAAAGCTGATTGATAGGCTTTCTCCTCTGCTGTCACTTCTGCAGCCAGTCATGGGAAGGATATCGACAAAATGGTACAGGATACTATTGATATTATTATTCGTGCAGCCGCAGAAATGTTGCCCTGCTCTTCTGACTCATTCTGATGACTACCGGTACCATGGTGGTCTGAGAATACAGCTGCAGCTATTAGGGAGCACTGCAGGGCACTTCAGTGGTGCAAGTGCCATCCCTATATGGATAATTTAAAAGCATTCAGAAGACTCCGACGCAGTCCCACACTCCATCGTCCCAAGTATGAACTAACATCCACCACATTTGCGGGCGTCCACCATCCATGGTGGTTCCTGACATCCTTGTCAATGATAACATCTGCACTGATCCCGTGGTACTTGCCACATGTTTCGCAGCTCACTTTGTCAAAGTGTCCATGTGGAGTAATTACCATCCTCATTTCCTGACCCAGAAACATCTCACCGAGCACTGCCCATTATCCTTCTGTAAACACAGCTCTCTATCATACAAAGTCCCTTTAAGCGAATGGGGGTTTCACAGTGTTCTTGCAGAGTGTTGAGATACTGTTACAAAGTGCTGATTTTTAATCCTCTTGGGCTATGGACGTGTTGCTTATGGGTTGGCAGCACAGCGCATGTTGGGCTTGCTGGATCCTGTTCACCACACTGGTGTTCGGTTGGCAATGGTGGCCCACCACTTCAGGTTAGATGACAGCTTGTGGTTAATTAGGCAGTACAATCTGTCAGGGGGCTACTTGCCCAGGTCACTGAATTCTATTCCACAACAAACACCTCAGATTGTTTGCATACCGCTCAAAACTGGGTAGACCAATTGGTATCCGACTCGATACTCTACGGAAGGACCTCCAACAGCCTTCTGTAGTCTTGTGTTTTCTCCCTCTAGCCATAGTTGTATTATTACTAATCACAGTAATTGGAGGTTATGCCGTAAGGTATATACTACACTCCTGGAAATGGAAAAAAGAACACATTGACACCGGTGTCAAGGAAGGAAGGAAGGGGAGAGAGCGTCCCCTGTGTCACATACTATACCATCAGACTGCAGATTACTTTCTTCTCTCTTCACTTGGTTGTGCCTGTAGACCCTCTTGTACACGATGCTGTTTGGTTTATCTCAATTTTCTCTTATCTATCATTTTACAACTACTCCCATGCCCATTTTTAAACTCTTTGACTTGGTTATGCAGTAGTAACAGCCAGGTCCCCACTTTCTTGCTGTTTTGCTTTTTACATGTTTCTCCCATGAAATGGAGGGACTGATGACCCAGTTGTTTAGTCCCTTTAAGCACATCATCATCATCATCAATCCCAATTACCATAAAGCTGGAGTATTTAGTGATCTTAGATTTCCTTACAGTTTGTATATTTCGACTTTATTTATCTTCTAAACCTTCCCCACCCGCCCTCTCTCCCACCCTCCCCGCTCTGCCCTCTCTCCCTCCCTGCCCTAAGTAGTGAATCAGAAATATTATTTTGCTCAAATTTAGTGAACCATGACTGCAACAGTTCATGGACTTCCTCTTTGACTGATGCACTGTCTGCTGGAAGACAAGTATTTGGCACAATAATCATTTTTGTAAAGAAACAAGCAAGTTCTCTGATACACGCTTGCAATTGTATTCCTTTGTTTCAATACAAGGAACTCATCACAATTATTTTCATCTTCTTAACAGAGATGAGTACAATGGAACTAGCTCGTGTTTCAAGATTAGAATTATAAATGACTTGTTATTCAGTTTTCATATGAAGAAGAGAAGATACATACTCAAAGATATGAAGAAGTTGTCATACTGTGAATCCCTTGGTGTGTTCAAATACTCTATCAATTCCTTAAAAATTTTGGATGTCAACAAGGTTTATGATTGCTGATGAACTGTGATGGTGGTATCTACAGACACCTGACAGTGTTGATTGCCTACACCGGCATCATGGCTAACACAAGGATCTATTGCCATCTCTGCATAGTGGTTAGTGTTCACTAAATGAGGTCTTCATAGGATGTGGGTTCTGCGATGTTTGTGTATGTCTGGTTATGGTTAACCATTAATATGTGCCCATCTGGAGATAGTGGGTCAAAAGCAGAGTGAAGTGTGGCGGTTTGAAGGGCAGGAGAAAAAAGTGCCAAGGCAGGAGCCGAGGGGGAAAAACTTCAGCAATAGTCAGGTTGGGTAGTAAGAGCAGTAGCGGATAACTTGTTCCTGTGACAGATTATGCAAGGGTTAGCTGAGTTAGTGTGGGGCATCATGCAGTGGAATACCTCTGAAATTGCGAAGCATTGTCACTCAGCGGCTGCAGCCTGGTTCCGGCATTGTCTTTTCAGCATCAGTATACCTGTAACAGTTGAGTTAGTCATTATTTAGTGTCCGATAGGTCATATATTGGATGCGTAGTGTTGGTGGACTGTTTGTGCATTAGTGCAAGTTTATCGGCTTCCCTGCTGTTGCCTGTTGGTCGGCTGTGATAGCAGCTGGCACGTCCAGTCAGTATTGCTGATGTGTAGGAGCTCGCCGATGTTGTTGCTTGCTTGCTTGTGTGTGTGTGTGTGTGTGTGTGTGTGGTCACCATAGGTGGTTAAGCCCTAGCTAACAGTGTCTTTGGTCGCTTATGCTTCCACCTGTGGTTCTGATCATAGCTTCCCAGGGTAAGGCTGAAATGATTTTTAGTGTCTAGAGTTCGTGTATAGTCATGTGGCTGCTTTTCTTGAATAGTTTCTTGAGGGTTTCAGGACAGTATTCATTGTGAAGATCTGCAGTGCGAGTGTAGTGTGGAGCGTTGCTAATGATATGTAGCACTTTGTTCTGTATGACCTGCAGATGTGTAGTAGCTGCGAGTCTCCAGACAGGAGTTGTCTGTGTCATCAGAGGTCTAATGTGTGTCATGTATGTGGACCTATATACCATCCTATTTAGTATATTTTCAGCATTGAGCATAGGGTCAATTTGTTTGAGACTCACATGCGTTCCATTGACAATGTATTCTATGGGTTTCTCCCCCCCCCCCCCCCCCCCTCACAATGTAAGATTACAACAGATAGCAAAGTATCTAACTTTTGAAAACATATTGGATGTGCATGTAGTGTTACCTGCCTACAATGTTGATGTTTGCACAGTAGTTTTTGTATGCATGTGAACAGAACTGCATTGCACTTGTTGACATTTACTTTAATTAACAATTGTTCAAACCAAGGCTCGGCATTTCTGAGTGCTGTCTGTAATCGTGAATTTATGTTCAACGGTTCCTAATGTTGGGCAAGAATGGCTGTGCTATCCATCCAGATGGCTAATGTCATGTTTTGTATTGCTGGGAGATCATTAATGCAGAGATTGAACAAGATGGGACCCCAGTATGCTTCCCTGGGGTACACCAGCTTGAATGCTGTGCCTTGCCAAGTTGAGTCAACTGTTTGCCCTGCACATCAGTGTTGAAACATCTGTTGGTGAGATATTAGTGCACAAGATGGGGAAACCAGCATGCCTACTTTGTATATGAAGCCGTTGCGCCAGAGATGGTCAAAAGCGTTTTTGATGTCCAAGAACACAGCCCCTCTGGCTTTGTCCATGTTTTAGCAGTGTGTTATATATTCAACTCTGTGGAGGAGTGAGTTGTGTTAAGTCGTGATTCCTAAAGTAGAACTGCTCTGGCTTCAGGGAGTCATTGGCGATACAGAATCTAGTGAAGTGTTTTAGTATTACCTTCTTGGCAGTCTTACTGAGTGAGCACAGCAGACAGATGCATTGGTAATTTTGTGGGAGGGAGTGGTCTTTTTCTGGCTTCCTGAACATCAGGGCCTTGGCCACATTCCAAAAGTCAGTAAAGAGCTATTGTAATAAGGTGGCATTTATGTGTGTAGGGTGATCTATGGCTCTATCCATGAAGTCTTGGAGGACACGGTTTTGAATGCCATCAGGACCAGGAGCTTTCCTAAGATTGGAATGCTTGGTAGCCCATGCGATTACAATTTTGCTAGTACATCTCATCTCCTTGGGCATTGTTGAAGTGTTGTATGTGGAATGGCGTCAGCCATTGCATCTTGGACAGCAGTAGTGGAACGTCCACTGACTCATCAATTTGTTGTGTTAATTTTTGTGTGTGTCTGTAATACGACAATCAAGCATTTCCTTGAATGGAGTCCAATTTGCTTGCTTGTAGTTCAGTATCCTGCGTGGTACCATGGCCTACAGGGTTTCTTCCATGTGAAGTATTACAGGCATGTGGTCAGAGTCCAGATTGTTTTCAAGCATAAGGTTGAGTGTGCATGTGATGGCCTTGACAAGGGCTATGTCTAACGTGTCTGGCCTGTGTGTGGCCTGAGTGGGCATGTACATGAAGACGTATGGCCCTATTGTAGTGCAGTTGCGGCCTAGTGCATCTTCATGTAGTTTTTTGCTATTGGAAGTAAGTATTTGTGAATTCCAGTCAGGGTGTTCTGTGTTTAAATCTCCAGTGACAATTATCCATGGTGCTATGTTGAGAACTGTGCCAATATTGCATGTTACTATGTTCTTAGGTGGGGGAACTGTTGGTATAACTGCCACAGGTGGGGAAGAATGTAGTCTTCCCTCGGTACAGAGAAAATGGTAGCACAGGGTGGAGGGCAACTAAAACAAAAATCAGTCCCAACAAATAAATTTGTAATTATTCTTTATCGTGGTGAGGCCAGATTCTGCTCTATCTTAGGCTGATAAAACTTGAGCAGTGACTGTTAAGCCAGTATTAATGTTTTGCCAACTCAGTAGTCAGTGAGTGTACCAAGGTATTACAGAAGCTCGAAATTTAGTGCGGACTTCAATGTGAGATGCATATAATAGTTTCCACAACAAAACTTTGTCTCAAAACCTGGCAAAAAATCCAAAGACATTCTGGTCGTATGTGAAGTATGCTAGCAGCAAGAGACAATCAATGCCTTCTCTGCGTGATAGCAATGGAGATACTATTGAAGGCAGTGCTGCCAAAGCAGAGTTATGAAACACAACCTTCTGAAATTCCTTTACCAAAGAAGATGAAGTAAATATTCCAGAATAGGAATTTAGAACAGCTGCCAACATGAATAACATAGAAGCAGATAACCTGAGGATAGTGAAGTTACTTGAATCGCTTAATAAAAGCAAGTCTTCTGGTACAGACTGTGTACCTATTAGATTCCTTTTGGAGTATGCTGATGCATTAGCTTCATACTTAACAATCATATACAACCGTTCACTAGACGAAAGATTCGTTCCCAAAGACAGGAAAGTGGCACACATCACACAAATATTCAGGAACGGTAGTAGGAGTAATCCACTAAATTACAGACCCATGGCATTAACACACAAGCAGAATTTTGGAAGAAATTGGTATATCGACACACAGTCAACACAGATTTAGAAAACTTCGTTCTTTTGGAAACACAACTAGCTCTTTACTCGCACAAAGTGTTGAGTGTTATTGACAAGGTATTTTAAATGGATTCCACATTTCTGGATTTTCAGAAGGCTTTTTGACACTATAAATAGCAAGCGGCTTGTAGTGAAATTGCGTGCTTGTGGAATATCATCTCAGTTATGTGACTCGATTTGTGATTTCTCGTCAGAGAGGTCACAGTTCGTAGTAATTGACAGAAAGTCATTGAGTGAAACAGAAGTCATTACTGGTGTTCCCCAAGGTAGTGTTATAGACCCTTTGCTGTTCCTTATCTACATAAATGATTTGGGAGACAATCTGGGCAACCGTCTTAGGTTGTTTTCAAATGACGCTGTCATTTATCGACTAGTAAAGTCATCAGAAGATTAAAACAAATTGCAAAGTGATTTTAAAAAAATGGTGTGAAAAAGGCAATTGACCCTAAATACCAAAAAGTGTGATGTCATCCACATGAGTCGTAAAAGGAATCCGGTAAACTATGGTTACATAATAAATCAGTCAAATCTAAAGGCCGTAAATTCAATTAAATACCTAGGAATTACAATTACAAACAACTTACATTGGAAGGAACACACAGAAAATATTGTGGGGAAGGCTAACCAAAGACTGTGTTTTATTGGCAGGACACATAGAAAATGTAACAGATCTACTGAATAGACTGCATACACTGCACTTGTCCATCCTCTTTTAGAGTACTGCTGTGTGGTGTGGAATCCTTACCAGATAGGACTGACAGAGTACATCGAGAAAGTTCAAAGGAGGGCAGCACTTTTGCATTATCGTGAAGTAGGGGAGAGTGTCATGTCACTGAAATGATACAGGATTTGTGTTGACATCATTACAACAAAGGCGTTTCTCATTGCGGCAGAATCTTCTCACAAAATTCCAATCACCAACTTTCTCCTCCGATTGTGAAAATATTTTGTTGACGCCGAACTACATAGGGAAAAACAACATCATGGTAAAATAAGGGAAATCAGAGCTCGCACGGAAAGATATATACATTTGTTCTTTCTGTGTGTTATAAGAGATTGAAATAATTGTGAAGCTGGTTAGAGAAACTTAAATGTGATTTGCAGAGTACTGATGTAGGTGTAGATGGAATTCTGTGAAGTTTGGAAGATACGAGAGAGATACTGATGGAAGTAAAGCTTTGAGGGCAGGTCATGAGTCATTCTTGGAGGCTCAGCTGGCAGAGAAGTTGTCCATGAAAGGAAAGAACCCAGGTTCGAATTTTGGTCTTAACAGCTTTAATCTGCTAGGGAGTTTCAATAATAATCCTTTTCGAACTTCCTTGAAATGTGTGGTAGACAGTTATTCTTGAACCTGCCTTTCAAAGAAGACAGACCACATATTCTTGAACAGCTATTGCATGTTGACCCTAAAAGGTACATGTTGAAAATATTGGCATTGAAGATAAATTGCAGACTGCTGTTGGCGGAAGAAGCAGAGGTTTCTTAGTTTTTCACTGTGGATCTGAGAGATGCCTCTGTGTGTGTGTGTGTGTGTGTGTGTGTGTGTGTGTGGTGTTATTATTATTATTATTATTATTATTATTATTATTATTATTATTATTATTTGGACAACTCAGGGCCATGTGGAACAGCTGACTCATGATAATTCCCCCCCCCCCAGACCTCTTCTTTTTTGCTCTCTGTTGTTCTCATCTTGCTTATGGCCATGTCCTTCCTCTCTTCTTTTGTGTTTCCTTTTGGAGATCCCTTTACTTTTTCTACCTTTTCCTTTAATCTGTGTCTGTTTTCTGTGGTTTTCTCTATTATTCCAAACTCCAGTTCTGAACTATTGTAAAATATAAAATGTGAATTTTGGTTTTTTCCTCAAAGATGATGAATATTTTTATAGTGAATAAAGTTAGTAATTCAGGAGTAAAGGCGGCCACTCACTGAATGACAGAAGTGTTCAGCTGTCTACAGGCACATACAAAAAGAGAGCAAAAACTTTGCTAGCTTTAAGAAGAGCTCCTTTGATGTGGTAGGGTACATGACACACACACACACACACACACACACACACACACACACACACACACACACAGAGAGAGAGAGAGAGAGAGAGAGAGAGAGAGAGAGAGAGAGAATACTCTCCCCCATTGTGCATCCTAAAAGATACCCTCAGGGCCACTTGACCACACCTGCCGTCCTGATGGAAGCAGTGACTCTCAACCCACCAGAGACACCGATCCCAATCCCACCTTCAAACATCAGAAAGGGGTCCCTTCGGACACTCCTCTCCACTGTTTTTGCTGATCAGCAGCTGGATACCAGCTAGTGGCTTGAGCCGCCACAGGCTACTGGTCATAGAGCTTCATGGTCATCTTCCGTTCCTGAAGCTAATTCAGGGAAGTCACCCACACCCACGAAACAGAAGAAAGACAGAAAGAATTCTTCCAAGATAAAGGAAATTCTGGTGTCCCCCATGCCACCAGATTCCACATGTTCTGCTTTAGTGACTACGGTGGCCCCTGAGGCTTCAGGTCACACCACCAAACATTCCTCAGATGTAATGTGTGTTCACATCTTCTCTCAACCAGTGGCCACATTTGATCCCGGGACATAACCTGCCACCTTTGCCCCTTCACATCCTCTCAGTATATCAACAACACAATTTTACAGTGGTACCAGTTTTTTCTACTGCCTGGCTGAGCTGCAGCATTTTTCAAGCTCCTTTCCTGATTTCAACAATGCCCTTTGTGGCTACCACAGATCTGCCACCTATGTTAGGGTTTCAGGTGGAGTTTGCACAAATGTTCTGAACTATATACATAGCAAACTTTTCTCTCTTGAGTCAACTTTGGGACTATGGCTGTTCGGGAAGGGCATTTTATTTCAGGATTTTACCATCTGTAATTGTTATATCCCTTCTGATGGTAGAGTGCCTCAGCCTGTATTGACTGCATTGGTTTCTCAGCTCCCCCGACCTTCCCCAATCTGGAGCAACTTCAGTGCCCATAACCCTTCGTGGGGTGGAATCACAGTCACTGGCCCTGGTGAAGACATTGAAAACTTCCTGGCAGAACGCAATCTCTACTTCCACATACTCGAGTGTGGCACATGGAACTTACTTGGTCATTGATCTTTCTATTTGCAGAAATGATCTTCTCCCATCTATCCACTGTAGTGTCTGCAATGACCTGTGTGGTAATGACTACTTCTCAATCTTCTTGCCCCTCCCTCAGCGTCACTCTGCTGGGTGCCTGCCTACATGGGCTGTCCACAATACGGACTGGGATGCTTTCACCTTCGCTGTCATGCTGAGCTCCATGCAAAATGGAGGCACTGACGAGGTTGTCCAGAATGCAACAGCAGCCAATCTGTCCACAGCTGACTTGGCAATCAACTATTATTCAGGATCCACCAGTTGGAAGGTAGTAACTTGATGGACCTCGGAAATTGCCGAGGCCATTAGAGATTTTAGGCATGTTCTCCAATGCAATAAGTGACATCCATTGATAGAGCACCTCATTGCCTGTAAAATGGTTATGTGCATGGGTCCACCACTAAATAAAACAATGGAAGCAAGAATACTGGGAGCAGTACGTTTCAACCATTGGATTCGTATGTCTCCTTCACAAGTTTGGACAAAGATCCTAGAGTGCTGTATGCACAACGACCATATGATAAATAAAATTAGAAGGAAGATCAGTGTTGGCCGTAATTTGATTTATTAACAGCAAAATTGATTTTCGATCACATAATGAACATCTTCAGTGCTGGAAGTTAAAAAATTTTCACATAGTGATTAGTCAATAAGAAACAAAAGACCACAAATACACTTGAGTATTAACCAGCTGTTGGTCAGAAAATACCTTTAGCGTACAAATTAAAGCTCATAGGCACTGGTGTCTAGTTATTAGCAGTAACAGAAGCTATGCAACAATCACAATAACTGAAGCTGCTGTTTACATTCACCTATACAACACACCTCGGTGTGACTGGCTGGGAATGCCCTCTATGTGACATGTCACATGAAGACTTAACATTACTTTATTTGGCAAGAGATTACCACAAAATAACAAATGTGCACTTGCAAATCATTAATTGAATATTTCAAATTTAAAATTGTACATTAAAAACACATAGCAAAAAGGAACGGGGAAATGCACATCTTGCTAACATACACTGGCGTGTTATTTTCAAGATTACAGAACCAACAAAAAAGAAAAATATACAAATAACATGACATTGCACCTCTGACTTCCCACCCCAGATGGTGGTCACTGTGCTAAGTTCTTAATTTATGTAAAAATATTACGTTGAAACCAAGAAGTCAAATACATAAATAGTGGTGATTCTATAATATGTGTCACAATTTAATAGGTCAAAACGTCATGAAAACACATTATGCTTTATAAAATTTTCTTAGGATGCAGACTAACAATTTTTTATCGTATTAAACAACATGATGATACACACCTCATTCATGCCATTGGGACATGTTAACACAAACTATTTCTGAGGCTTAATTACAACAAATAATCATCATTATGAAAAGCAGAATGATGTAAAAGCACATTGTGAATGCGGAGATCATTCAGCGCACTCATGAGTAAGAACTTACGTTACAAATTGCAAAGAATTACTGATATGTTGGCTAGGGACACAAGTGTATGAAATATGCTAGCCTAGTAGAAACCTCCACTACCACACCTATTATTTATGGAAAAAATTTCCTCATATGATACAAACGGAACTTGGGTATAAGGAAACAGTGTTCTCTTTAAAGTATAAAAGCTTTGTCCCAAAAAAATACGTCACCCTCTGGTTATACACTTTTGCACAAGCTCTGGGTCAGAACCCATCATACATACATTTACAGTTGATACAACAAAAATGGAAAACTGTCAAGCAAATGGTAATTTTATTACATGTCTTATAGGAGCAGTGGGGCCTCTTGTAACATAAAAGCTGATTTTGAAAATACCCATATATCCAAAGTAGGCCATAACAATTAGTCTAAAATGCAAGATGTGGATAAGTAGGTATATCCATCGTACATCCAGAAAAAAAGTCATAACTTAGGAAAGTTAACAGTACAAATTATTCTCAAAATATACGCCGTACTGTAGACAAATTAGAACCAGATTACACACATTTTTCCGCAATTACTTACTAAATCAATTAAAATGTAGTGACAAACTAGCAACATGAAATAATCACATGAAAGTAACGAGGATTTAAACTTCTTGTCTATTGGGAAAACATAAATTATCATTACTGAACACTTAATGTGTAGTGTGCATGGATTTTGTTAAAGGCCTACTATGACTGTCAGTTATGTAACCTGACCACCAGTTGACAAAGGTGCTAAAAGTACAAGCCAATTAACAATCTCAATAAAGAACCTAAAAAAATTGCTCTACATTAAAATATGAAGGTGTGAAAGGTGTGGTTTTTGCAGTTCAGCCATCTGATTCACTTGTATTACCTAGCAGGCCAGAACATTGTTAACATAATAAAAATATTGTAATGCAGTTATGAGATACGTACATGTGCTGTATCGGAACCCTGGTTACAACACGTTAATGAAAACTCATTCAAACGGCAAAGGAATTGCAAAGGTACATGAAAAATAATTACACATAAGTGAAAATAGTTTCTATTCACTTTGTGTCAGCACCTAAGATATATTGACTACAGTGAAAACTATGTTCCAAAAACTTCCAAAATTGGAAGAACAAAAGGGAGAATACTTTTTAAAAACTAAAATTAGTAAATTTTATTGGTACAATCCAGAACATGTGTGTCTAGGCATCGAGACAGCTAAAATAGAAGCTAACGTAGGTGTTCTTGTGACGACTATGACTAAAGTCTTGTATACAAGGGATTTACAAGCGATTGATTTCGGATTGCCAATTGTGATAACTGGCCATTAGTTGACAGATTTTTTACACAGGGAAGCATTCCCAAAAGTGCATGCTTCTCGAAGTCGTTTTTTTGTTAAGTAACACAATATATGGAGATTACTGAAGGCAAAAAATCTCCATCTCTTCCATAAGGTCAGGAAAGTGACCATTTTCGCCCTTATGCAACAACTTCAATTGGATATGATTGGGGTTGTATGTGCAGTAGCTATCAGATGGGCCACAAAATTCAATTTTTCCGCAGTATCTTTCCTTTCAAGTGCTACGTGTTCATGGAACCTCGTTTCTAATTTCCTTCCAGTTTGTCCTATGTAACCTGCGTTACAGGTGGCACACATAAGCCGCTTCAGTTATTGTGATCGTTTCATAGCTTCTGTTAGTGCTAATAACTAGACACCAGTGCGTATGAGCTTTAATTTGTACGCTAAATGTGTGTTCTTACAAATAGTTGGTTTATACTCAGGTGTATTTGTGGTCTTTTGTTTCTTATTCACTGATCGCTGTGTAAAAATTTTTAACTTTCAACATTGAAGATGATCATTATGTGATCGAAAATAGATTTTTCTGTTAATAAATCATCAAAATTATGGCCAATGCTGACCTTCCTTCTAATTTTATTGAAGATCCAATTCCTCGATGGATACCAGTCTTCTGAAGGTATACTTGGCATTTCCTTGAATGGCACTTTTTTTTCAATGCCCCAGATGTTGTAGCTGAACATTTTAGTCTGCATTATGCTAGAGCCTATTATGTATGTGAGAACTATCAACCTGCCTTTTGTATCCTTAAACAGCAGATTGAGCCACTGCAGTTTTCTTTCAGTACATGCCACCTGGGTTTCGATAATGCCCCATTCAATGAGTGGAAATTCTTCAGTTCCCTAGCTCTTTGTGTTATACAGCCCCAGGACCAGACCACATCCACATACACAACCAAATGCTCCAACACCTATTAGTGGATTGGCAACGTCATCATCTTACCATCTTTTATTGTATCTGGAGCAATGGTGAGCTCCCTTCTCAATGGCGGGAAAGCATCATCATCGTGGTAGTGAAACTGGGTAAGCATTCCCTAGAGAGATGGACAGCTATCGCCCAATTAGCCTCATCTACGTAGCCTGCAAGTTACTTGAACACAGGTGAGCCGGCTGCTGTGTTGGCTCCTTGAGTCTCGGGGCCTTCTGGCTCCATCCCAAGGTGGTTTCTGCTAAGGCCATTCCACTGTTGTTAATTTGGTTTGTCTGGAGTCTGCCATGGAGACAACTTTGACCGTCATTAACACATTATTGCTGTTTTCTGATTGTGACGTCACATGGCAACACCACATCCTGACTACCTTACATGAGTGAGGTCTCTGCGGTCCGCTTCAGATTTTTGTCCAGAACCTCTTGTCGCACAGTATTTTCCACGTTTGAGTTGGTGCTTCCCACAGCACCCCTATACCCAAGAGAAGGGATCCTGCAGGGCCCTGTGTTAAGTGTCCCTCTCTTGTTAGTGGCGATCAACGGTCTAGCAGCAGCTGTGGGTTCTTCAGTATCACCCTCCTTGCATGCTGATGATTTCTGCTTCTACTATTGCTACTCGAGTGTGAGTGTTGCTGAGCGCTGACTGCAGGATGCAATTCAAAAGGCACAATCGTGGGCCTTCACCTATGGTTTTCAGTTTTCCATCATGCTCTTTCATCCCTGTGTACTGTTCACCCACAACCAGAACTTTATCTCAACGTACAGTTATTCAATGGGGATGAGACTATTTGCTCTCTGGACTAGTCTTTAATGTCCAGCTGATGTAGCTTCCCCCTCTTTGGCAACTCAAGTGAAGGTGCTGGCTACACTTTATAATATACCTCACTGCCTCAGCAAGACTAGCTGGCGTGCAGGCTTCACTACCCTCCTGCAGTTGTACAAAGCCCTGCTTATTTCCTGTCTAAATTATGAGAGTCTGGCATATGATTAAACATCGCCCACAGCATTGTGGTCACTAGACCCGATACACCACTGTTGGGTCCAACTTGGAACAGGAGCCTTTTGAACTAGTTCTTTAAACAGCCTTCTCATATAGGCTGGGGTCTTTCCACTACATATCAGGTGCCAGCAACAGCTACTCAATTGTGGTATACATGTTCACAGCTCCCCTAAGTGCCCAAACTACCCTGCTCTAGACTCAAACTTCCCCACTGTCACCTCACGTCGGGGAGCAATCATGTGGACTCCCATAACATATACCCCTATCTTGAATCTGTCTTGATTTATCCTTTGAACCAAACAATTCAGTTGACAATATAGTGTTTCGCCACATCTTCCTGGCTGTCCTCAATGCATTTCTAGCTTTGGAAGTGGTATATAGTGACTGTTTAACAGTCAATGGACGAACAGGTTTTGTATACACACATGCAAGGTGCAGTGATAAACACTCCTTGTGAATGGCTATGGTGTCTGCACTGTTGAACTGGTGAGCATCAACTGAGCCCTTAGCGATGCTCGTTGTTGCACCTGCAAGTTGCTTCTAATTTGCAGAGCCTCCCTGAGCAGCCATTTTGTTATAGCCTTATGCTACGCTCATCACTCATTAGTCACGACTATCCATGATGTTCTTTCTGACCTCCATCAAACTGGACAGCCGGTCGTCTTTGTTCGGACCCTTGGACATGTTGCGATCTCAGGGAATGAACCTGCCAACTGCCTGGCAAAGTTGATTACAAGGACGCTGATTTTGGAAATGGGGGGGGGGGGGGGGTCTCGGAACTCGACCTATGGTCAACTATACACCACCATTTGTTGGATCTAAGGAACTTGTAATGGTTTGCCCTGGACTCGCTGAACTGAGGGGAATAAACTAGAACATGACCATGTGGCAGTCTTTCCTTCCCACTTCTCGCAGGGAATCCACTGTCCTTTGTTAGCTATGCATTGGCCACATTTAGCTGATCAGCAGCCACATTCTCCAATGTGGGACCTGCATTACTGCTGATGTGGTGTCTGCCTGATAGTGGCCCACATCCTACTGAACTGTCCAAATTTGGCTGCTTTGCAGCAGTATCTTAAACTTCTTGACACGCTACCTCTGGTGTTAACAGATAACGTAAAAGCAGCTGATCTAGTTTTACATTTCATCTGAAAAGGTGGTTTCTTCTCATCTCTGTTAGGTAGGCACTTTGGCTTCATTGACTGCCTGAGGGTTTGGAGGGACACCTCTTGCCTGCTCTCGCCCAGGGGTCCCATGGTGGTCCTTCCTTGGTGGTAGCGTCTGGCCTTTACCCTTTCCACATTTTTATTCTCATTGTTCTTTTGTGTTTGCCATTTTTAATGTTTTATCTTTTCTAAACTTTCACCGTCCTGCCCCTGTTGCTTGTTCCTATGGCGAAAAGGACTGTGAGATGGTGCTCGTGGGTTGCAGAGGGTATGTATCACACCAGATACCATGCTCTGGTGACATCCAACTGCACTGGACAGAGCAGCTCACCGACGTTACCCCGTTTCACTCCTCTCTTACTTCTCCTTGGTTTTATCTCTGTCTTATTGTATCTTGCTTACACTCGAGCTTCCTAGGATTTGTCTTTTGTATCCTCCTTCTGAGGGTTATCCTGATTCGATACATACTGGATGAAGCGACTGATGACATCGCAGTTTGGACCCTTTAACTCCAACAACCAAACATTTTCCATACTTCTGCAGCGGTAGTGTCAGTCCTAGTTGAAGGAAAGAGAAATTTTATCAAAATTCAATGAAGGCGTGGTTGGGCAATGAAATCTGGGGCCGCTGGCAGTGTGTGGGAACAGTAGACAGCCAGCAGGCCAGAAAAGGTCAACATAGCACTCTCGGGCACGGAGCTGCGACGGCGACATTGCATGCACGATTTGTTTTGAGTGGTGCAACAACGAGGCAGGAAACTGCAGCGTAGCTTGAAGTTATTAGATGTCACGTCGGGTGAGAGTGGAGAATCTCAGTGATTGTGCCGTGGCTCTAATGATTGCCACATACTTAAAGGAGGTAGAATTTGCGACGAAGCAAAGGGTGGAGCATAGAGTCCTGGCAGCGGAAATTAAGTGTTTTGGTAGTGGCCAGATAGGAGGAGTTTATACAACAGCTAGACAGTTAAATAGGACAGAGCAGAATTATTCCACAATGGAAAAGGAGATGTTGGATGTAATATATGGGGTGACGTATCTTTGTTGTTACCTTTATGGTAGGAAGTTTAAGGTTGTGACGGATCATCCAGATTTGAGATGGTTACTGGGACTCAAGGATCCTTCTAGTCGGTTAACATGGTGGGCTCTAAAATTGAGTGAGTTTGATGCTGAAGTGATTCATAAGCCAGGGAAGAAACACGGGAATCCAGATGCATTAAGTTGCAAGTTAGATGCATTAGAAGTAATGGGTAAGAGTGTCGTGGAATGGTAAAGGGCACAAGCAGAGGATGAGGAATGACAGAGTTTTAGAACTCAACCACATTTTATTGTGGAGGGAAATCTGTTGTGTAGAGTTACCAGGTGCGGACCACAGGTAATGGTACCAAAGCGTTTCAGAGAGGAAGTGTTAAAGCAGGCCCATGATCATGTGCTCTCGGGGCATGGTGGTCGTTGAGCAACGGGAAAATGAGTTGCAGAAAAATGTTGGTGGCGCTCTCTGAGAAGGGATGTGGAACAATATGTAGCAAATTGTGTGTCGTGTGCACAGTGAGAAGATGTGACGCGTGCAAGAATTCCATTGCAACGGTTACCGGAGGCTTCGAAATCATTAGTTTATCGGGCTAGACATCTGAGGGCCATACAAGAAAACACCAGCAGGGAATCGTTACGTTTTAACTATAATTGATCACTTTTCGCGGTTTCTAGCCATGGTTGCAATACCAGACCAGCAGGCAAGTACAGTAGCACAAGCTTTAGTGAGTCACTGGTTATTGAAGGTTGGGGTGCCCGATACCCTAATTATGGATCAGGGAACGAACTTCATGCCCAAATTAATGTCACAATTGTGTTGTTTATTGAGAATTAAAAAATTACAGACCAGTCCATTTCATCCGCAGACGAATGGGAGAACGGAGAGAGTACATAGCACAATTTCAAAATGTGAATTGAAACCATGATAACTGGGAAGTTTATCTTCCATACCTGGTATTGAGTTATAACACTAAAATATATTCACGGTTGGAATGTCACCGTTTGAGGTGGTCTGTGGAAGAAAGATGCCATCACCATTTGATGTTCTATGTCCAAAATCTGGAGCTAAAGGGGACACAGTGAGGGAATTTGCACAAACAATATGCGAAGTCTGGAAGAGGGTACAGAAGGCCAATACAAAAGTGTTAGAGAGGCAGAAAGAACTGAATAAGCGGTTGGAACCTTTACCACAATACAGGGTAGGTCAATGGGTACTGATTACGAATCCATATACACCTAAGGGAAAGAAGAAAAAATTCTTGACGAAGTACCATGGACCATACTAGATTGTAGAGATGACTTCGCCTGTGAATGTTAAAGTGCAGCTGCCAACAAAAACATCTATAATCCACATGAATAGAGTAAAGCCTTTTAAAGGAATGGTGGACGGATTACCTCAATTACTAGGAAGTGACCTGATTGCAGCATTTAGTTCAGCACACACTGGACTATAAATTAAAACCATGATCACGTAGTTAAATGCAAGCCACTAAAAGTTGTTATGGAATACATTTATTGCTCACATATGAAAAAAATTGAGTTTTTTCAATGGTATTTTCCCAAAGCAGTAATTTCTCAGCCTTAATATTTTTTGTGCCGTTAAACTACACAGTATAGTTACTATTTATGAAGATTAATGGTGAGAAGTTTACACTTTTTAATTTTTTCATTCTTTGGCCTGCAATATCTCTGTTAGGGACCAGATAAAAATCTGAAAATTACGCACTTAATAGATCTTCATGATATCAAACTTCAGTATAAATTTCAGCTTTGAGAGCCAATGGGAAGTTAAAAAAAATGAGTCCCAAATAAGTTTCTTAAGACCTGCAATATCTGGACTAAGGCATAAAATTGTATCACTGACATAATTTAAAAATGTCTATGATCACTTTAAAAAAATGAGCGAGCTAACTACATCATCTTGTTCTCATCTTATTTGTTTTTAGTACATTTTTCTCTGAACAACAGAGAAATTTCTTCACTCAGTTTGGGTGTTAGGTTAAAAGTTTGCCCAGTCACAGTCATAAATTCAAGGGGAGACAGCTTCTTCAGTACAATTTTAATGGGCTTCCAGAGTTGACCCTTTTCAACTTTTTTAAAAGTGAGGTCCCTGGTCCTGGTGGATGGTAAAATATGATGTGCACATCTTGATTTTGACAATCGATATTATAAACTTCAGAAATCCACCATAAACACAAGCCACTGTGTCCTTATTTTGAAGTGTTAGTGGTAAGTTTTCCTCACTGATGTTCACTACCAGGGGATGTTGATGCGAACTTACACTTGAGCAAGTTTTTTGACATAGGTACAAAACAATGAATAGACTGGGTGCCTTTAATATTCTGAGAAGTGTTGATGCTTTCTTCAAAAACATTGGCGTAGAGTTCATGTATCTTCTCACATTTTGCAAAATTGGTGGTAATCCCTTTTACCAGTTCCTTACAGAATTTAAACATTTCTTCAGGTGTCAAGATCTGGCTCTCATAAGTCCGTTGCAGCCTAGCTTTTGTGTCGGCTCACTTTGTTATGCCCTTGACATCTTTGCATGCCTTCTTCTCACAATACAGCTACATCCAAACTTATATATACAACTACAGAAATCCATAATTATTGACACATGTTCCGATACATGTTCAATTACCCGAAAGTTCCTAAATGCAATATAACATATACTGTACAGTTAAAAGGAAGTCATGCTTGATCAAGGTCCGTGTCACTTTCTACTTCTGACCAGACATAACGTCTGAGATAAGAAAGAAATAATAATAATATCTTCTTTCCTTTCTCAGATGTTATGTCTGGTTAAAAATGGAAAGTGATGCGGACCTTGATCAAGTGTGACTTCCTTTTACCTGTACGGTATATAGGAACTTTCCTGTAATTGAACATGTGTCAATAATTACAGATTTCTGTAGTTGTATATATACGTTTGGATGTAGCTGTATTGCGTTGATGTACTGGTGGATATTGTGTAGTATGACTCCTGTAGTTGATAGTATAATTAGTATAATGTCAACTTTATCCTGATGCTACGTGTCCTTGACTTCATCAGCCAGTTGGATGAATTTTTCAATTTTTTCTCCTGTTTTCTTATGTATATTTGTTGTATTGGGTATGGATATTTTGATTAGTTGTGTAAATTTCTTCTTTTTATTGGTGAGTATGATGTCAGGTTTGTTATGTGGTATTGTTTTATCTGTTATAATGGATCTGTTCCAGTATAATTTGTATTCATCATTCTACAGTACATTTTGTGATGCACACTTGTATATGGGAACGTGTTGTTTTATTAGTTTATGTTGTATGGCAAGCTGTTGATGTATTATTTTTGCTACATTGTCATGTCTTCTGGGGTATTCTTTATTTGCTAGTATTGTACATCCGCTTGTGATGTGATCTACTGTTTCTATTTGTTGTTTGCAAAGTGTGCATTTATCTGTTGTGGTATTGGGATTTTTAATAATATGCTTGCTGTAATATCTGGTGTTTATTGTTTGATGCTGTATTGCAATCATGAATCCTTCCGTCTCACTGTATATATTGCCTTTTCTTAGCCATGTGTTGGATGCGTCTTCATCGATGTGTGGCTGTGTTAGATGATATGGGTGCTTGCCATGTAGTGTTTTCTTTTTCCAATTTACTTTCTTCGTATCTGTTGATGTTATGTGATCTAAAGGGTTGTAGAAGTGGTTATGAAATTGCAATGGTGTAGCCGATGTATTTATATGAGTGACTGCTTTGTGTATTTTGCTAGTTTCTGCTCGTTCTATAAAGAATTTTCTTAAATTGTCTACCTGTCCATAATGTAGATTTTTTATGTCGATAAATCCCCTTCCTTTCTGCTTAAAGTGAATCTTTCTGTTGCTGAATGTATGTGATGTATTCTATATTTGTGGCATTGTGATCGTGTAAGTGTATTGAGTGGTTCTAGGTCTGTGTTACTCCATTTCACTACTCCAAATGAGGAGGTCAATATTGATATAGCATTAGTATTTATAGCTTTTGTCTTGTTTCTTGCTGTCAGTTCTGTTTTCAGTATCTTTGTTAGTCTTTGTCTATATTTTTCTTTTAGTTCTTCTTTAATATTTATATTATCTATTCCTATTTTTTGTCTGTATCCTAGATATTTAAGGGCACCTGTTTTTTTTCCATCGCTTCTATGCAGTCACTGTGGTTATCCAATATGTAATCTTTTTGTTTAGTGTGTTTTCCCTTGACTATGCTATTCTTCTTACATTTGTCTGTTCCAAAAGCCATATTTATGTCATTGCTGAATACTTCTGTTACCTTTAGTACTTGGTTGAGTTGTTGATTTGTTGCTGCCAGTAGTTTTAGATCATCCGTGTCTTGCAAATGTGTGATTTTGTGTTGGTATGTTCCAGTAATATTATATCCATAATTTCTATTATTTAGCATGTTGGATAGTGGGTTCAGAGCAAGGCAGAACCAGGAAGGACTTAATGAGTCTCGTTGGTATATTCCACACTTATTCTGTATTGGCTGTGATGTGATATTATTTGAATTTGTTTGGATATTAAGTGTGGTTTTCCAATTTTTCATTACTATGTTTAGGAACTGTGTCAATTTAGGATCTACTTTGTATATTTCCCAATATTTGTAGTAACCATGAGTGGGGGTACACTATCAAAAGCTTTTTGGTAATCAATGTATGCGTAGTGTAGCGACCTTTGTTTAGTTTTAGCTTGATATATCACCTCTGCATCTATTATCAGTTGCTCTTTACATCCTCTTGCTCCTTTGCAGCAGCCTTTTTGTTCTCCATTTATAACTTTGTTCTGTGTTGTATGTGTCATTAATTTCTGTGTAATGACTGAAGTTAATATTTTGTATATTGTTGGTAGGCATGTTATGGGCGATATTTTGCTGGGTCTGCTGTGTCTGCTTGATCTTTAGGTTTCAGATAAGTTATTCCTTCTGTAAGTGTATCAGAGACTGTGTATGGGTCTGCAATGTAACTGTTAAATAATTTAGTTAGATGTGAATATGTTGAGGTGATCTTCTGTAGCCAGAAATTTGCTATTTTATCTTTTCCAGGGGCATTCCAATTCTGCGTAGAATTAGTTGCTTGGGTGACTTCATGTTACAAAATTATCACTTCAGGCATTTGTGGTTTCATCTTGTATGTGTCTGTTTCTGCTTGTATCGACCGTGCATGTCTGTTATGTTGTACCGGGTTTGACCATATGTTGCTCCAGAAGTGTTCCATGTCTGTTATGTTTGGTGGATTGTCTATTTTAATGTGTGTGTCATCTATTGTCTGGTAAAATTTCTTTTGGTTTGTGTTGAATGTTTGGTTTTGTTTCCTTCTATTTTCACTTTTTTTGTATCTTCTAAGTCGTTTGGCCAATGCTTGTAATTTCTGCTTCTTTTCATTTAATTGCTCTATCGCTTCTTGTTGTGAGATTTTACCTAACTTTTTTTCGTTTTTGTCTGATATTTCATTTCTTATAAATTGTGTTAGCTGTCCGATGTCTCTTCTCAGTTTTTCTATTCTGATCTGTAGCCTGTGTTGCCATGTTGGTATTGTGGGTTTCTTCTGTGTGTTGGTTGGTTCTGATCTCTGCCTAGTGTGTATATTTAGTGTAGTGAGTGCTCCTATATGAACCAGTGTTGTAACTCTTCCATAGTTGTATTTTCATTTATTTTGTTGTGTATGATTGTGTTGATAGTTGTTATTGTTGTTCCGACTTCTGGGTTATTTGGTGGTCTATGCAAGAATGGTTCAATGTCTGTATTTGTGTCCTTGTATTCTATGTATGTCAGCTGAAATTTTTCTTCTATATCTAACATGTGTGTCACTTCGTATTCTATTTGTGCTTGTTCTGGTGGCTGTCTTAAGATTTCGTTTTTCTCTGATTGTTTAATTGATGCGTGTTGTTCTTTGTTTGCTCCGGGATGTTAGTCCATTACTGTATCTTCTTCTTCTACTTCTGATTGCACATTTTTTTGTTCCAGTATTTGTTGTACTTGTTGTTTGATGTTTCCTAATTCTGACTGGGGTATCCTGTTATTTTTTATTATTACACGGATCTGATCAGCTAGTCGCTGTTCTGTTAAAAATTTTAATTCAGGATATCTGGTAATAAATGTTGTGTATACTTGTGATCTGTATCCAGTTGTGTTGGTTCCTGAGTTTGTTGCTTGGTGATAACAGAACATGAGGTGTCGGTTAACTTCATCTGACCATCTCATCCTCTGTCTTTGTTTTCCTTCTAGAGTGGTTGCAGGAAGCATATCCTGCTAAACACCTGTATTTGGATTTAAATCATTTTCCGTTCCAGTATTTGTTGTACTTGTTGTTTGATGTTTCCTAATTCTGACTGGGGTATCCTGTTATTTTTTATTATTACACGGATCTGATCAGCTAGTTGCTGTTCTGTTAAAAATTTTAATTCAGGATATCTGGTAATAAATGTTGTGTATACTTGTGATCTGTATCCAGTTGTGTTGGTTCCTGAGTTTGTTGCTTGGTGATAACAGAACATGAGGTGTCAGTTAACTTCATCTGACCATCTCATCCTCTGTCTTTGTTTTCCTTCTAGAGTGGTTGCAGGAAGCATATCCTGCTAAACACCTGTATTTGGATTTAAATCATTTTCCGTGTGGCTAGCAGTGTCGTTACCATTGTGGACGGGCATAGGATTCAAGCGTTGTCCCCGACCATGACGTCCGAGGCTTCATTATTATTATTATTATTATTATTATTATTATTATTGTTGTTGTTGTTGTTGTTGTTGTTGTTGTTGTTGTTGTTGCAGCACCATCAGAGAAGTAGATCAGTTTGTTTATGGAAGGGAGGTGCACTTTTATGTAGTTCGTTAATTGCAGTTGAAAAGCATGCACTGCTGTAGTGTTGTGTTCACGGTAATGACACAAAAACTGTGACTCTTCAGTTTATTTTGTTGTTTGTAATAGAACACAAATAGGTGAGCTGTGGCATGCTTGTTTATCTAGTGGTGGCCTGGTACTTCTTGAACAACAAAGGAATAGTTTTCAGAAAACTCAGCAAGAACTAAGCATTCATCAGGTGCCAATGTTTACTCTTTGTCTTTCAGAAATTTACTGTGAGCTTTGGCATTAAAATTATGTTTTTTCAGGTTTTCAAGGTTAGCTACCAACACATCAAAAAACTCTTCCCATGGTTTTGTAATTGTCACCATTTCCATTCTGTCTTGTCATCTTTTGTTTAATCCTATATTGTCAGGCATCAAATTGTCTTCATCCGAATCTTCGAATGTGTCAAGTAAAGCTTGTTTAGCTGGATGGTCTTGACATTTTCCCATGATCATACAATTGTAACTGTTAATATTGCTAATGAGAATTTCTAAAAGGTCTCTACTGGCAACACTAAGATTGGCCCCATCTATCATCAACTTTACATTCTGGTGATACAAATAAACAAAAACATTATGGGTGCGAGATGTCTCTGCAACAATAACTCATTTTGGTTTCAGCTCTTAAAATTCTGACCTTCAAATTTTAATGTCAGGATTTTCCTTGTGGATTCCAGTGAAGAGTTCATTTAATTCACACAATTTTAACCTGTTTTGTCTTTGAACATTAGTATAATTTTATTTCACAGAAACACAATCTTTCTTGTCAGGCATCAAACGGTTGTTATTATCTTCAAAATTATCTTCAAACAACCTAATAATATTTTTTATTGTTTTCATCTATGAAATTAGATGCATTTTTCTTTTGCCATGCATGTAAATTTTCTTCTCTTTTACTAACTGACCTGTTAATTTAACCAAAGATTCTGACACGTTAAATTCATCACTAAACTTTGCTCACTTCCAAGAACTTGGCAGTAAATTGATGATCTTTACATTATCCTCTTTGTTTCAAATAAGACATTTAGCTTTTATCATCATATTCAGTCGGAGAATTTTTAGAACTTCTATTTGGATTAATGCTACTATTCTTTTGAAATCAAACTTCCACATTCTTTTTCTAGATGTAGATGTAGATGTAGAAGTTGCCACTTTATCATTTGCTACAGTCAATGCAAAAGGTCTTTTTTCGTCACTTAGTTTTCTAATTTTACTAGCCGGTGATACACATAGGATTTCACAAGCTAAATCCATTTTTTTTTAATTGTTTCTGATGAGTCGCAATTTTTTTTTTATCTGAACAATCATCATCCCTTTCTTTGTTGATGACAAATATATCGTAGAATAACATGTTGGATCCAATGACCACCTTGGTATTTTGTTGATAAAAGGGCTTTTATTTTTAGAGTAATAATCAAATGTTGTTTCTCCCAAACCATTTGTTATAATCTTTTTATGTTTCTTAAAAGATTCCAAGCAAGACTGGCCAAAAATGTGATAAATTTTGTAAGTATTTAATTCATGGTAGTTGCAAGTTGAGTTAACCTCTGAGCCAACTCATAAGTAAAACAACACCTTTTCTTCTTCGCTGTAATCTTCAATTAAAGTAATGCCCTTAGGGAACACTCCATACCCAATTTTGTGGCAAGCTTTATTAGTAAGAACACCAATAGACACTGAGATCCCATTGTTAAACTGTGCACTTCAAGAGCTCATTGACCGAGCGAGGTGGCGCAGTGGTTAGACTCTGGACTCTTATTCGGGAGGACAACGGTTCAATCCCGCGTCCGGCCATCCTGATTTAGGTTTTCCGTGATTTCCATAAAATCACTCCAGGCAAATGCCAGGATGGTTCCTCTGAAAGCGCACAGCCAACTTCCTTCCCCCATCCTTCCCTAATCCGATGAGACCGATGGCCTCGCTGTCTGGTCTCCTTCCCTAAAACAACCCAACCCCAGGAGCTCACTGTTAAATGTGTGTATGTGTGTGTGTGTGTGTGTGTGTCAACATCTGTTCAGACTTGTACAGGCTTCTCAGTGAGTCTGTGCAGACTTACAGACTCTGTCTACTGCCATGCTGTAACTTTCTGCAGAGAATTGTTTCAACAAATAATCATTTGTTACTTTAATTTCATGTGTTTTTATTTTGTGTGTTTAAATTATATAATTGATATACTTTATTCCATTAGTCCAGATATTGCTGATATTAAAAAAAAAAGTGTTTTTGACTCATATTTTTAATTTTTTCATAGCTCTCCGTTGAATCTGAAAGTTGAAATTTATACTGAAGTTTAAGATCTATGAAGTGTGTAAGTCTTCCATTTTTAATTGGTCCCCTAACAAAGATATTGCAGGCCAAAGAATGAAAACATCAAAAAGTCTTTTTTTAATTTTTTTTCTCCTAATAGTGTATTATTTAAGTGTAAGTTTCTCACCATTGTGGGACTATATAAACAGTAACTATACTGTGTAATGTAATAACACAAAAAATATTAAGGCTGAGAAATTTCTCCTTCTCTGGAAAAATACTGTTCAGAAATTGTTTTTGTAAATTTGCGATAGATGAGTGATTAAATATATATTAAGCTAGGTGAAAGTGGTTTTAATTTATAGTCCAGTGTTTGCTGAGCTAAATGTTTCTTATTTGAAAACCCATTACCGAATAATTAAAAAAACAAAAATGCAGATGCTTGTAAATGTAAAAAATCGCTTTCGACGTGAAACAAAAATGGCCACTGTTTCTAAATTATAAAAATAAAATTTTTCTGAGAAAGTTTTTTGCACATCAAATATTAGAAAATTCACCCAGCAAATATCAAATTTTTCTGAGATGGTTGAGCAACCTTTCTAAAGATACAACACTATTTAAGCTAATGCGTCTAAGCATTATTATCAGGTACTACAGACCTTATATTTTAGCAGTAATAAATGCACTGGAATTGTCCTCCCACTCCAACGATGATTTCTGAGTTCTGTGTTAAATGCAAGAAAGAAGAAGAAAAATGAATGTGAGCAAAAATAAAATAGAGTATGAACAATATGCTTACAATGCATTTAAATCCAGCAGTTGACATGTGGAGTCATAAGTAGTACAAATATACACAAGTCCACACAACACCATGTGACTAAAATAGCTAAAGCTTTATATGAAATAAACACAAATTTGAAATCATTTACTTCATCCAATATTACAAATGCAAACGAAATTTAAGTGGAATGTGAGAAACACATTTAAAATGCAACTCAAAGAGTACGATACATGAGAATTCATAATCAGGAACACAAAGTATAGGTTGCGATGTGTGCTAAAGCACAATTATTTGCTCTTGACGATTGCCGCCCTGTCATCACTGAGGTATAGGTTCAACAAATAAATAATTTTAGAGTCAAAGAGCAAGCACAGTGTCATTTACAAATTTTTTTTAAGACTGTAAATCCCAGTAACGGGTAGTTAATCTTAGTATTTGATTTATAAAAATGTTTCCAGGTGTGTACTTTACCACTAGTCTAAGACGTACCCATAAAGTATAAATGAAAAGCAAGAATAAGGATTTTCATGACATATATCCCCGTATTTGAAGTTCACTGCCACACCAGTAGGGGTGAGCTGTTGTTCTCTGTATTGTGACATGGGTGTTGGAATTCTTATAAATTTTTCTTTTCTTTTATTTTTTTCTTTTTTTTCACTAAAGAATTTTATTTGGCAGAACATTATTATTTATTTTGAAGCTTACTTTGAAACATTAAGAATGCAAAGACTGATGATGCAAAAGGAATGAGCCAGTTACTTTGCTACTGACTTTGAGCTTTTGCATGGTAGTACCCACACACAAAAATTGTAGCATTTTGATTGTCAAATTGGATGTTTTTTAAACTTCCACACTATAGTTGAGACCTGGCTCAAGCATATTTCCAACTCTTCATGAACTTGAGGAAGAGGCTTGGCTCCAAACACTCCATTAAAAAAAAAAAAAGTCAAGATGCTGCCACGTTCTTGCAGAATATTATGCAGAAAGAATTTTTCAAGTACTTAACATATACAATAATTGCTTACATAAAATGATTATTATGTGTAAAAGGAATAAAAGATGCAAATTTAACATTTTATAATATATTTTCATTAATTACTCCAGTATTTTATTTGTAGCTTAAACGAGATTACTTCGCAGCTAGCTATTGTATATTGAACTCAAATCTTCATTTGTAGTTCACCAGTCAGTCTTTGTATGTACTGTTGCTGTGTAAATCTCATTATTTACATGAGGTACCATGCCTAGGATGTCTGGTAAATTTTGTTGTTTCCTCAGTGTTCATAGTGTTTTAAGTTCTCACCAATCTTAACGTGTGTGCTCTGTTTTGAGCATACTGTGCAGTAACTGATAAAAATATTGCTGTTGCGAGAAACTTAGCAAAACAGAACTATTTTCATCAGAGGAAATAAATATAACAGCAAGAGTGCAGATGATACCTGATTAGCATTCCACCTCATAAATCAATACGGTCATTGGATGCCATATGTGCTTATTAATATGACTAATTCATCAGTTCATGTTTTCATATGCTTCAAAAGTTTATGAAAAGTGAAATGGAGATGTATAGAATATTGTCTGCCAGGAAGTTTCATATCAGCGCACACTCCGCTGCAGAGTGAAAATCTCATTCTGGAAACATCCCCCAGGCTGTGGCTAAGCCATGTCTCCGCAGTATCCTTTCTTTCAGGAGTGCTAGTTCTGCAAGGTTCGCAGAAGAGCTTCTGTAAAGTTTGGAAGGTAGGAGACGGATACTGGCAGAAGTGAAGCTGTGAATACCGGGTGTGAGTCGTGCTTCGGTAGCTCAGTTGGTAGAGCACTTGCCCGCGAAAGGCAAAGGTCCCGAGTTCGAGTCTCGGTCGGGCACACAGTTTTAATCTGCCAGGAAGTTTCATTCAGGAAGGTGTTTACCAGTTGGCTGCCTTGGGTGGACTGAAGATTTTTGGGTTGGAAGGGTTATTTGTAAATGGGCATAATGATGTTTTGTGACCTTAGAATCACATTATAGTTAGTAAAATTGCAGGGTGAAAATTTAATAATGTAGGTAATCTATTGGTGCCAGAAATAATTTGGTTTAATCAAAATTGTCATTACTTTTGCTTAGCACACTGTATGCATCTGCAGTGGATTACCTATTTATGAGTAAAGTAGCCCCATTTCAAATTATGTTAGTTTAGTCAATTTGTTGATTAAGGGGTTAACTGTGAATAATGAATGGTGGCATCTAGTTCAGAAAAGTTAGAGCAACAAAACTATGAAGTCAAAATTTGGGGTTTAATAGGCCTACTGGCTTAAATGGCAAAAGTAATTTTTGGCATTTGCGAACTTTAATAATGGGTAGCTTTCAAGTTCATTAGTTTTTTTTTTTTTAAAAAAAAAAACTGAACTAGGTTGCTGAAAAGAATGAAGTGCTGTCTTTCTAATGAGTGGTGTCAGTATTTTCAAATCTATTGATTAGCTCGTCCTGTTTTTATTATTACATACTGTAGTAATGATTTGTTACCAGTTATTCTTCAGTAACATAGTGTCCAGAAAAACTAAATAAAACATTGTGATAAGTGAATTGAAAAGTACTCATTGAATTACAGATTAATGGAGAATATTGTATGTACAGCATTTCAGCAGTTTTGAGTGTATGTAGTGTGTACAAAGTATGTTTAGTTAGACAGAGCTGAAATATAAAGACAAAAAAATTAGATGACAGGTTTTGAATCATAGCAGTTGGTAACAGTTCCAGTTTCCTACATTTCAAAACTTCAGAACAAGCAAGGCAATACAGACCTTAAGACTTAACTTATAAATTTATGTTTCCCGATCTTCAACCTGTTTTTGTCATTTATTGGTTTAAAATGAGCTTTTGATAATACAGACTGGAATACAGTCTTCAAAATACTGTAGGTAGGAGGAATCAAATACAGGTGGCAAAAGGTTATTCACAATTGGTACAGAAAGTGTGGGGCAGTGGGTGTAATAAAAGTTTTGAGTTGATGTTAGTATTGTATGTACAATACAGTTCACCGTCTTATTCACGAGAGCCTGGCAACTAATTTTGTGGTCAGCCAGAAAGCAAAGGGAAACATACTAACCTTAGTTTCCAGTCTTCACGGCCACATCCTGGTCCAGCCCACGGAAAGAAATGTTTCTATTCTCCTTCTACTTAGTGGGATTAGGACAATGATTTTAAATGAAAGTATAAAGTTCTAGTTAATACATATATTGAGTAAAGTCTCTCACATACAGCACTTTGAAATTCACTGTTTTTAATTGACAGTAAATCTTTCTATCATAAATAATACAACTAGCAGTTCAGAGGCAATCTCTATGGCACATTCCTACCAGATTGTCTTTCACCCTGATTAATAATACTCAATTGAATGTTCAAAATTAATGCTTGCCACATAAGTGGAAATACTATTCACCACTTGCCACACAGATTTGTTACTGCATGTGGGGTGTTTACTGCAGAACTTATGACAATTTCCCAGGCCCTTACCTTTATTAAACAGTTCCAACTGAACCGCATTTTGTTATGTACGGACTTAATGAGTGGCCTTCAGGATATTGATTGGTGTTTTTCCCACCAGCCCTTGGTTTCGACCATTCATGACCGTCTCGCTGATCTTCACCATGCTGCTTGTTCCGTTGACGTTCTTTGGGTCCCTGGCCATGTGGGTATCCCAGGTAATGAGCTTGCTGATCGTTTGGCTGGGGGAGCAGTCGCTTACCTCCCCCTTCTCTGTAACCCCCTACAGTGGTGGATTTACTGCTTCATATCAAATCCCACTTCACACAATCATGGGCCAGCTCTTGGGAGGCTACTTCCCTGTCTAATAAACTTTGTGCGATTAAGATGACACCTGTCGCCACGTTCTTCCTTCCGTCTCTCCCAAAAGGATTCGGCCATCCTGTGTCGTCTCCACATCGGCCATACCAAGCTGACCCATGGTTTTCTTTTGTGAAATGAGCCACCCCCACTTTGTGGCCGTGGAGCCTTCCAGTCAGTAAGCCACATTTTGGTGGAACGCCCCCTTCTTTTGGCTCTGCGTACTAAGTACAGACTCCCCCCCCCCCCTTTACCTTTAATATTGGCAGACGATTCCCGGATGGTTGAACTGGTTCTCAGTTTCCTCCGTGAAAGTGGTTTTTATTTTAAGTTCTAAGATTTTTAATCTCCCTCTGAAGTAGGGGCAGGGTGGTGAGGGTTGGGGTGTCTCCCACTGTAAGGTGTGTCTGAAGATTCCTGACTCCCATCCCTGGCCAAGACCCTCTTTTCTCTCCCTTTTACTCTGTTTTTATTGCTTTTTACATTTGGTTAGTCTCCTTTTACAATACACACTTTTACTTTCTAGCGGTTGAACGCTTTTTGAGTAGCAGGTGGTCTTGCCTGTACTGCATGATGAGAGGTGGGATATTTCCTGCCTCTAACATAGCCTTGGGATTGCCAACTTACTGACTTCTCTCCTTTTGTTTTCACCATTGGCAACATGATTGCACTTTTACATTTTTTAGCGTTTTCCCTTTTATCGTTATGACTCTTCTGGGATGGAAATCCGTCCGAATGGACCACCTTCGAAACTAGGGACTTAGATGACCTTGCTGTTTGGCCCCTTCAACCCCAATGAACTAACCAACCAACCACATGGATTTGTAATTCTCACGGATGGCACTCTAACAGTTACTTTGGCGAATTATGAGTTATCACGGATGGTGTACAGTCCTCGTGAGTTCACTATCCGTCTCTGTCGTCATCTTGGGCAGAGCACGATCCGACGTTTAATAGACATGGATCTTAGAGTGGCTGAGTGCGAAGTGAACCTTCCTACTGCCTCGCGGGCTGTATTTATATAGGTGTTGCAGCAGACTGCCAAGGGAACATCTGTTATCTGCCTTCTGCGTACTGCAGCAGCCTCAGAATGACTGCTTTCTTGGGTACATAATCTTTAATAACATAGTTAGGAATTAATTCAAAATCTTAATTTTTACATGTATTCAAGTAAGTTGTTTAAAAGCACAGGAAAAGTTTCAGCTCACTTGAATAAAAACTTTGCCTTCTAGAATTTTTATAGTGGAACTAATGGTAGATCATTACCTCTGAACCATACTTTTACTAAAATTGTATTGGCTGTTATTAATACTACAACTCTCAAATTTGGTTTAGCTCTGTTATTTAGTAAGTTTTATCAATAAAAATATGGATTCTGGTGGTATTTATCGGTCTTTATCTTTGATACTTGCACCACTTATTTATGAGCTCTGTAGGCACCTTCTGACCAGATTGTGGCTTTTTAGCTGTATTGTTTAGCGCCTCATATTTTTCTCTTGGAACTGCATTTTTGCGGAAACTATCAAGTCTAGGTACATAAAGACTTGATATTAGAAACATTATTATACTAAATTGTCTCTTAACAAAGGTTTAAACGTAAATTTTGGCTTTTAATTTTATACTTAATTGTGGTGCAATACTAGTGCGCTACACGCAGATGCGTTAAGGTGCTGTTGCGCTACTAGCAGTGAACTGGGGTAAGTCCCAGCATATTCGCGGTGCCTCTGTATATCACACACAATACAGTGCTTGCTTTGCTTCAAAACCATACTGCAGTTACAAGAATGAAAGGACATGATAAGGAATCAGTAAATCTCCACCTACATACATACTCTGCAAGCCATCATAAGATGCATGGAGGAGGGTACACTGTACCATTGCTAGTAATTTCCTTTCCTGTTACTTGGCAGCAGTAGAATTGTTCTGCAACCAACTTCAAACACCAGTTCTCTCAATTTTCTGAATAGTATTTCGCAGAAAGAGCTTCATCTTCCTTCCAGGGATTTCCATTTGCATTCATAAACCATCTCTGTAATACTCAAATGTTGACAGGACATCTAGTGGTAACAAATCTACCAGGTTACATCTGAATTGCTTTGATGCCTTCCTTTAATCTGACATGGTGGTGATCATAAACATTCAAACAGTAGTTTCTGTATGCTGTCTTCTTTATAGATGAGCTACACTTTCCTAAAATTCTCCAGATAAATCAGTCAACCATTCACCTTCCCTACTACTGTTCTTATGTGCTCATTCCATTTCATATCACTTTGCACAGCTACACACAGATATTTGAGTGACATGACTGTGTCAAGCAGCACACTACCACTACTGTATTTGAATATTACAGGATTGTTTTTCTGACTCATCTGCATTAAATTACATTATTATACATCTACAGCAAGCTGCCATTCATCACACCAACTGGATTTTGTCATGGCATCTTGTATCCTCCTACAGTCACTAAACGATGGCATCTTCCTATAAACACCAGTGTCATTGGGAAATGGCTGTAAATTGCTGCTTACACTGTCTGTCAGATCATTTCTGTATACAGAGAATACTTCCCTGGGGTACACCTGAACACTCGCCATCAAGGGCAACATACAAGTCTTTGAGCCACTCACATATTTAGGGACCTAATCTGTATGCTCAGACCTTCATTAAGTCTGCTGACAGGCACCATTTCAAATGCTTTCTGGAACTCTAGGAATATGAAATTGCCGGTTGTGCTTCATCAATGGTTTGCAGGATAACATGTCAGAGAATGGCAAGCTGAATTTAACTTGAGTGATGCTTTCTAAATCTTTGCTGATTTGTTGACCATAGCTTTTTCACTTCAAGGAAATTTATTATATTCAAAACTGGAACTTGTTTTAGAAATCTGCAGCAAACAAATGTTCAGGATATTGGTCTGCAATTTTGCAGGTCTCTTCTTTGCTCTTCTTATGTACAGGAGTGATATGCAGTTTTTTCCAGCTGCATGGTGCTTTGAGCTAGGTGAGAGATTCACGATAAATGCAAGCCAGGTAAGGAGCCAATGCCATAGAGTACTCCCTGTAAAATCAAACTCGGATTCCATCCAGACCTGGCGACTATTTGTTTTCAGCTCTTCCAGTTGGCTTCGCTACATCAAGGATGCCTATTCATATGGCATCCATTTGGGAGTCTGTGAGACGATCAACTGACAGCATGTTTGTATGGTCCTTCTGCAGGAATGATTTATTGAATTTCAAACTTCATCATTCCTTTTGTGATGTGGAAGTCGTCGTAAGCTTTGTGCATCGGTGTTTTTATATACACACAAATTCCTACAAACTTTTGCCTGTAATCATTTGCCCACTCTTCTTTTGAACCGAGAGTGCAACAGTCTGTCTGTCCTCAAAGTCTTCTGAATTTTGTTATTAAATCATCACTGGTCTTTTTCATCCTTAACCACCAACTCAGCACATACTTCTCCAGAGTGTGATTAACAATCAGTTTAAATGTTGTCCCTAATTCCTCTGCATTCTTAATATTGGAACTAAGCGATGTCCATTTATTGTCTAAGTGGGCTGCTAACAATTGCATATCTGCTCTTTCTAGCAGAAATACCCTCCTAGCCCTCTTGATTGATTTACTAACTTTCGAAATTGTAGTTGCCGTAAGATATATTATCTTTGGTAACCATAGTCACCATGATGATCAGGTCAGACCTGTTCGTAGCTACAAGGTCCAAAATATTTTAATTACTCATGGAATTTCAAACTAGTCGTTCAAGACAGTTTTTGGAAAGGAGTTCAAAAATACTTCAGGAGGTTGACTGTTCGTACCACCTGCAGTGAATCCACAGATGTCCCAGTCTATACACTGTAGGTTAAAGTCACCTCCAACTAAAATTACGTGTTCTGGGTGTTTGTATGCTACTGAGCGTAGACTTTCATTGATGATTCTAGAACTACACAGATGAATAATGTGGCCTTAAAATGTGGCAGATAATTGCCATGAGCTTAGCTGAGGCATCTTGCATCCAGACAACTTCAGTCAGACCCAATTTTGACCTTGATAGACAAACCTTTTTTCTTGATGCTCTTCCTCCTGTTGTGTCTAATCTGTTTTCTCTATATACGTTCAAAGCCTTACTAAATATTTTGGAGCTTTCCTGTTCAGACTTCAATCAGCTCTTGGTTTTGAGAATAATTTGAGTGCAAAAACTTCACTGGAGGGCAGTAAATTCAGGAACTTTGTTACAAAAGTTCAACAGTTCACTGCTACAATTTAGACAGTTGATGTGTCTTTATTTTGTACACATTTTGTTCTCTGTATATCAAATGGTGAGTAAAAAGTGAGACAGGTGTATAGCCTGTCCTGGATGTTATTCAGTGTTGTAGACATTGAGCAAGTCATGAAGACGATGGTGTATTTGGGAAAGGAATTAAAGTTCAGAGGGAAGACAATTCTGTCAGAGATAGCAAAGAACTTGGAAGAGCAATTGAGTGGACTGGATAATCTCTTGAGAAGAGATTGCAAGATGAACATCAACAAAAGATAATGAGGGTAATGGGGGGTGGTCAAATTTAATCAGATGATGCTCATCAAATTAGATTAGGAAATGAGAGACTAAACTAGTATATGATAGAGATGGGGCATTTGCAAATGAACAGGTCTAAAGGAACAGTTCACTAAAGTTAATGGAAGGGCCAAGGAATGACTTCTTAAGAATGATCGTTCACTTCGGTCACTGCTAGTCTTGTTGTCGAAATGGAACCATTAACTGCAGCTAGTTTCATTCCTTGTTCTAGTGCCTCCATTTCTTGTTCCTGCCTTCTTCTCGCTTGTTCCAGTTCTGGCACTCCTAATTCAGTATTGAGTTACTTGCTTTTTTTAACTGCACTCATTGCTAAGCCATGTCTCCGCAGTATCCTTTCTCCCAGGAGTGCTAGTTCTGCAAGGTTCGCAGGAGAGCTTCTGTAACTTTGGAAGGTAGGAGAGGAGATACTGGCAGAACTAAAGCTGTGAGTACTGGGCGTGAGTCATGCTTCAGTAGCTCAGATGGTAGAGCACTTGGCTGCGAAAAGCAAAGGTCCCGAGTTCGAGTCTCGGTCGGACACACAGTTTTAATCTGCCAGGAAGTTTCATATCAGCGCACCCTCCACTGCAGAGTGAAAATCTCATTCTGGATAGAGAAGCAGTCTGAAGGTAGTTCAAAGAATTGTCTGCGAGGCACTAAATTTTCGATTGCGGAGCAGTGATGTAGATGTAGACATAGATAGTATGTACTCCTTATGGCTTAAGGAATGTCGAACAATTTTTGGCATGACCCGTAGTACCAGGTATGTATTATCTAGCTTATATTCTTGAGTTGGGACTTAATGATGTGCCATACACAGCTACTTAAAAGTGTGTTGCAGTGTTGAATAATGTGTGGCACTCCATTGTTGTGCCACAGTTTTGTCATTCTCAGTATGTACCGCATGCCCTATGTTATCCATGTAACATCTCCTCCTCCTCCTCCTCCTCCTCCTCCTCCTCCTCCTCCTCCTCCTCATCTTCTGAGAGTTGTATATTAAGCAGTTATTTGATTAGCAAATAAAAAAGTTTTTCTTCCCTTTTGTCTTGGAAACAAGGAATAGGACTTTAAAGAATATGTATGATCATGTATGCCTTAAAACTTCTAGCTGTAGTATATGTTTAGCAACCAAGATCCTTTTTGATTAAATAGTATACATGCTTTTTATGAAGAAATTATTTACAGTTGGTGCTCACTATTTGCTGTCTCCTTCCTTTCTAGGATGAATTTGAAGAACTACGTACATTTGAGCTGTTAGAGCAGCAGGCAGCAAACTCAAGCTTTTCTTCCAATTGTTCCTTTGTTGGCCGTATTCTGCAGATTTCTACTCAGTCAAGTTTCAATGTGAATTGTTATGGTACAGAGGAACTGGAGTCACATGCAAATTTTATCCCAGTGAATCCAGTTCAAAACACATCTTCTGCAGTGAACGCAGGTATTATTAAACAATACCCTGAATTACAAGACCCACTGCATTGCACTAAACAACAAATAAGTGATGTTGCCAGAAAGATTGCTCTCCTACAGGAAGATATGTTCAAATTCAGTGATGACCATAAGGATATTGCAGATGATAAAACAGTTGAGCAGAATAGTTGTGCTGAGGTTGCCAATTTCATTCAAAGAATTTCTCACCTCCAGAAATGTGTGGAGTTAAAAGATTGTAATGAGATTGAAACTGATGAAGAATCTATTAGGGAAGAGAATTATTTAACATCAAATATCCTTCATAGAGATCTGCAAGAACAGATGAGAAAAGTCCTAATAGATGATTTCAAGGAAAGGAAACACTATAACTCAGATAAAGAATGTAGTATCCTTAGTGAAACAATGTGTGTAAGCATTGCAGAAGAGCCATATACACATTCAGAGAGAGAGCAGACTATGTTTTGTGCTCAGAAAAACTCACATAGTAATTTTGAAAGTGACAAGTGGGAAAACAACAAATATAGTCCTGTAAAACAGGAGGCTTATGAAGCAGTTGCTAGTTCAAACAAGCGAGTGACACGTTTACCTGATTGTGCACCTTCATCAGCGCAGTTTGGGAAAGACTATCAACATACCAGTGATAGATACACACATCAGCCAGGTAGGTTTGAAAATTAGCTTATTTTACACATGGTACATTTATTATGTCTTGTTAAGCTGTCAGCAGTTAAAACCAAAAGTATTAGAACTACTCCATAAGTTTGACATTTTAGGTAATTCAGATGATGTTAATCTCTTGAAGAGCGATCTCCTTCACAAAAGGCTCACTGAGCTTGATGCAGAAATAAGTATTTATAATGAAGAAAAACTTAAATTGTGTGCACTCAGAGAAGAATATGAAATAATTATTCAGGAGCTGCTCAGTGAAAAAGAAACGCTGAAAAGCCTCATAGATAAAGAAAGAGCTGCAATAAACATAGAAAGAGAAGAAATTGCAGAGGAAAAATGTCGTCTTGAGCAGTACGAGAGTGAATTAATGAAAGAGAAGCAAGTTCTGGAAGGCTTAAAACAGGTATGTAAATTGATTTATAAGAAAGAGAGATATATATAATATATATTTGATTTGTGGTGTTAAAAACCGTACACAAGTTTGAATAATTTGTTTGTGTCTATCAGTCTTTAATACATTAAATTAAATCTATGGGTATATGCTGGATGGGGCTCAATGTATGAAGTTGCTAGGCATTTAGATCAATCAGTCAAACTGAGGTGGCATGAGCACATGAATAAGTTATCCAAAAAGCTAAGTTCTGCCTGATTTGCACTTAGAAATCTCTAATTGTGTTGGCCTGCAGACAGGATTGCACTCAACACTTTGCATATTTTGACGCATGTTAGTACAGTCCTATGGCAGAATCATCTGGGGGACTGAAGCTAAGGTAAAAGAATTTTTTCTGCATAAATGTTCAATAAAAATATTGTGTGAAGTTTGTAACTTATAGCGTATCAACTACATGTGCCACTAGCATTTATAAATTTTTTCCCCTCCAGTAATTTTAATTAAATTAGTTTCATGTTAAAACTCTCATAAAGGCTGCACGTAATATTAAAACAGGAAGTATTATGCCTCCCATAAGGTTACATGGGTCACTCACGAAACTTGGTTTGCCAGTATCTTTCTCGATTTTCAATGAGAGAGTTGCATAGTGCAGAGGAAGTCATGTGATATTATGTAGAGAAGGTGGTAGGCCACTATGGAGTGGCAGGCACATGTCACAGCAAGCACATGTGGCCAAAAGGAATTTGAGTATCTGCTGTGCTAGAAAATTACATCTGTCTCGAATTTTCTAGAATCCTCATGGTGCATTTGGAACTTCATAGTGAGAGAGATGCTAGGAAGGGTATTGATGATTTCACAAAGTAATGCACTTAATTAATTAATCTTTCACATTAACTATCATTTCTTTCATTCCAGAATAAAGCAGGGAGTGCCTTAAAGGGACCTCACTAGGTCAACGGCACTAAATTAGTGAATATCAAATCATCAGTTTATAAATTTGATGTTGACAAATTGAAGGAACATCATGCAGGTTATCAAAACTCTATGATCTGCTTACATAGTTTAAAAACATATTCACCAACACCCTTTAAAATTTTAGCTTTAGTCCTAGCGATGAACTTTCATAACTTCTCTTGGGGTTTGCACTATATTCTGAGTGTTATGAACTGGTTTTGCTTAGGTGTAGGATTTAGATTTGTATATGTACATGTTTATGTGTCAATCAGACAGTGACTTTCCTGTGAATGAATGCATTCTTTGACTGTGAGAATATTCAGAATTATGGTAATTCCCACTATTTAGTCATGATGCAACCACATCAAGATGTGTGACACTTGGCTTAGCATTTGTGTATTTTTTAGTATCCCTTAACTTTTGCACATTCTAATGACCTAATGGCTGCATGAGGAAGTATAAATTCCCAATATATTAACAAGTTGAGTTTGTAAAGAAAAGTACAAGTCCATGTTCCTTTTTGTACCAGCAACTGAAACCCCCATATGTTAGTTGCAATTATTACTTTTCAGTCTTGAGTTCCAAAGTCAATTTCAAGTTAAATTAATGGTTAACCTTTATCCATTATAAGCACTACCCTCAAGATACTTTTTTAAGCACGACTTACGGCCATCACATAAAAGCACGACTGTGAAGAGAAATGCCTGAGATCTATGTAATTCATATGCTCAGGCAGTGTGGTATTGAACATCACTGTATTTACCCAACCCCTGTATTTCTGCATTGCCAATGAAATGATGACTGTGTGCCTTGCTAGTAAAGACTGTTATCTTTATAATCTGGGCAGAT